>NC_051065.1:83669545-84324754 GCF_004664715.2 Peromyscus leucopus | reverse complement strand
ATATCATATTCTTAAAACCTGAGGTAAGAGATATTCATTTGTTTTCAACTGATCTTATTAGGCATGTCTGTCTATAAGGAGAGTACATATTTATGCACCAATATTTTATCTCTACCTTGTCTAACTTCAGAAAAGTATAAACTGCTTAATGTGCATTGAGGAGCACTATGTTCAACATATAACATATGCATTTATAAAAGTTTAGAAAAAAACTACCAAGTTCTGAAATAGAACATGGACTAGAGCAAGGGAACAAAAGTGCATGCTTGGGCTTTAGAGGCTCAACAGACTGTAGTGGTTTAAATAGGAATGGCCTCCACAGCCTCATGTGTTTGAATGGTTGGCTCATAGGGAGGTGTGGCCTTATTGAAGGAAGTGTGTCACTGTGGGGGCAGGCTTTGAGGTCTCCTATGCTCAAGCTTTGACCAGCGTGGCACACAGTCTCCTTCTGTCACCTGTGTAACCAAGATGTAGAACTCTTGGCTACATTCCCAGCACCATAGCTGCCTGCATGCCACCATATTTCCCACCGTGATGATAATAAACTAAACTTCTGAACTATATTCCAGCCCCAATTAAAAGTTTTCTGTGGTGATATTTTGTTGTACTCTAATAAAATTTGCCTGAAGATCAGAGAACCAGAACAAGCCACTAGATTAAACATAGAGGCCAGAAGTGGGGACACACACAATTAATCCTAGCACTCCAGAGGCAGCAACCCTTCTGGATCTTCTGTGAGTTCAAAACCACCCTGGACTACATGAGATTGACTCAGTCTAGGAGAGAAACAGAGACAGGCAATGGTAGCATACACCTTTAATCCCAGTACTTGGAAGTCACACACCTTTAATCCCAGCACAAGCAAAGAATATGGCCAGACAGAGAAAAGTATGTAAGGTGTGAGGAGACAGGAACTAAGTCCACTGTCTCACATGTTTCACATCAAACAACCACAGACTGGAGATACTTTTTTTAAAAAACAACTACATCTGTACTGAACATATGTAGATTCTTCCCATCATACAGGAAATATGTATTTATATGTTATAACAATGATTTACATAGCATTTACACTGTGTTATGTATTAGAGAACCCAGGAATGATTCAAGTGAGAAGATTGCATGAGTTATATATAAATCCCATGCTATTTTTATATAAGAGCTTTATTCATCAGCTGACCTGGGCAAGTGTGGATGGTCCTAGAAACAATTACCTATAGATACTAAGGAACAACTATAAATGTGTTTAGCAGTTAAAACTATGTGGAATTTTGACATCATGATGGATAATAATTAGATTGGGGAGATACTGAGAAGTAAGAATCAGCAAACGTATGGTTTATTCCTTTGAGAAGCTTAGTGGTGAGGACAAGGGAGAAGAGCAAGAAGGCTTCATGGAAAAAATATGATTTGAGAGATGAGGACGAGAGAAAAACATGAATGGAAGACTATGGAGATGAGAAGAAGCCAGTGGAGAAGGAGACAAAATTCAGAGAGGAAGCGGACCTACTATTGGCAAATTTTTTCCACGTCTTACTTGGTTCTCCTGTGTACCCCTCCATGAGGCTCCATTGATTCACCTTTCAAATAGGATTCTACTCCATTTACATAAATTCTTAGCTTACTTTTCATAATTTCATACTTTTTCTGATTTTCCATATACCTTAGTTAATGGTCTTTCATTCTTCTTTAGATTTTCCTTTCTCTATTGGCTTGTCATGTGACCTAATCATCTCACACACACACACACACACACACACACACACACACACACACACACCAGCTATCACATCCCTTCCCTTTCCCATATTCAAAGAAACCATATTTGCTCCTCTATTCCATTGATTCCTAAATTTTAAATTCCATCTTCTATTAACTCACCACTTGATTAATCTAACAGACATCTCATACTTAGTGTGTTTACAATAACATCCTTAGTCCCATCATGTTCTGCTCTTTTCTCAGCTTCTAGTCATTACTGAAGTGACAAGCCTTGGAGTCACCCTAGATTCCTGTCTCACTGTGTAACTGACTTGATTAGCCTCTGTGTACCCTACATAAACAATAAGCTCTCTAAGGCACTGTATTCCTACTGCCTTGCACAGCAATTGGAAATTGGCATAGTTATGATATCTGTGGAATAAAATCAAGAAATGTATTAGAGATCTATTTATTCTCAAATACCGGCCCAGCCTCCTATCTGGTAGAAGCAAGGAGAGTTGGAAAAAGAAGATGAAACTCTCCCCATATAAGAAGTCTCTTTCAATCTAGAGAAAGCTCAGTGTTGCCTCGCGGAAAATGGATAGATTTCAGCTCACAGCAGTAAAGGAAAGGATATGACTTGGCATCAATTGGGAGCTATCGGTGGAAAGTGGAAAGAATGCTAAGGTTTTATTTTGTATTTTTGTTTTCTTTTGAAGCATTTCAGTGTGGAAAAGCTCATGAGGCCTCAACAGTTCTAGACAAAGAACTACAGGCAGCTAAAGAATGCTGAGATCAGAAGAAATAGTCTTCCCGAATGAGGGGCACACCAACTGATTGTCCAATACCAAATTGTCAGCCCTGAAAACATATATACAAGTAACATTATCCAGACTGAGCAGGTTTTATTTGTATTTAGAAACATACACACACACACAACAGCAACAACAACAACAACAACAACAAATAAAGGGGAAAAAAGGTTATGAATTCAAAAGATTTTTTTAAAAGGGTACACCAGATATTTTAGGGGGGAGGAAAGGGGAAGGGGAAATGATGTAATTATATCTCAAAAAATAAGGAAAAATATATTTTCAAATATTTTGGTCCTTTTTCTCTGAGTTCTTTAGTTAGAAAACAAACAAGGTCTTTGAAAAGATCTAAGTTTTATGTAGATGCAGCTCTGTTGTGTTATTGTAAGTGGAAAATGAGTTGAGGACATGCATGAACATTTCTTTAAGTCTTAAATTATCTTAAACTTTTTACTTTTTAAATGAGTGGTTCGAAACGTCATGATCTATCCCTCCTAGAAGGGGCCATAGAGAGCAAGCAGCATACTCATTAGTGAGAACACACCACCAGATACATCATGCTTTTGCCTAAGAAAGCTGTTAGAGATGCAGCACCAAGGCTTTTCACTAGGTGCAGGCATTTAGTTATCTTTGCATGTGCCCATACTTTAGGTTCCCAGAAGAAAAGTATATACTTGGCATTAATCTTACTACGTATGCAAACAATGTAGGCACAGAAAGCCAGCCTTAAGAGTTAGGAGAGGTTTTGTTTTGTTTTGGTTTGGTTTGTTTTGTTTTGTTTTGTTTTTATCAATGGGAAGTTTACTGATCATGTTCCTCAGTGCCACCCAAAGGCCAGCTTGCAAGAAGGACTTCCTTCTCTAAGTCAACTCCCTTTTTGTCTGCATTCTTAATTCTTGACCACCATGTATTATTACACTAAAACTATTAACAAGAGTTATGCCACAAGTGAGACCAAGCTGTAATATTGAGTTTACATGTGCCTTTTAGTTGTCTTGGTCTTAGCCAGTTAAATTCCATGTGGCAAGTCTGGCTTGGGTATTAGTTTAACATAACTCAATTCTGTTCAGCCTAGGGTTGAGCTGCTATCATAGCATGTACATATACAAAATATAGCCTCAAAGATATATGTCAGTATACTGCAAGCCAAGAGTCTATGGTTGTTAGGTCACCTCTGATCGGAACATCTATAGTCAGGTAGTAGGTTACTTCCATCCCAGTGAGGCCTGCCATTATGCCTTCCACTCTCTTCTCTCTTCCTGTTTCACTCTGATTGATTGAGCTGCGTCACTGGTTTCAGAGGGACTGTCACAAGTAGTCAGTTTTAAAGAATTTTGTTATCTTTGACTTCATTTTGTCTGTGTCTAGACTGTGGATGACATTTGAAGGTGTTTTGTGGGACAGTCAGGTGCAGGAGTTAACTCATGCTGTATTCTACCCTGTCAGGTTGGAGAGAGGCTCAGAGATCACTCTGAGTTTCAAGTGATCATCACAGCAGCTTTCAGGGTGGTGTTGATTTTCCCTTTTCAGAGAGAACAGATTGGAATGGTTTTAGTGCTTGATGCTCTCTCCATTCTTCCACACCTCCCGAGGCTTGAGCTTTTCTTCTCTGTCTTATAAAACATTTAGTGTGTCCAGTGAGTAATTATAACTTGATTCTTTTTTTTCAGTCTCGGTCGTTTGGGTTTTTTGTTTTGTTTTGTTTTGGGGTTTTTCTGGTGGTATTTTTTTTTTCATGTAGACCTTCTTGTGAAGAAATGTTGAGTGCAAGAAGGGAAAAAGAATTTCTACATGAAAACACTTTACAATGAATTCACCAGAAAGGTTAGAGGTTGGTTAGGACAAATTTTTCATTTTTTTTTTTAACCAAAATAAGACTTTAGAAGTTCCCTGTTTGGGCTGGAGAGATGGGCTCAGTGAAAAAAAAAAAAAAAAAAAAAAAAAACACTGGTTGTTCTTTCAGACAACTCAGATTCAATTCTCTGCACCAACATGGCAGCTCATAAGCTACTGTAACTCCAGTTTTGGCCGGCTCTGATTCCTCTTCTTACATTGTAGGTTCCTGCACATACATGGTATACAAGCACACATGTAGTCAGAAGATGTATATACAACATAAAAATTACTTTTTTTTTATTTAAAACACACTTCTTTTATTCTAATTGTACATCCAGTGAACAGCCTAAAAAAGGTCAATCTCTTTCTGGAGCCAGCGTCAATGAGTAGACTGCCTTCCTGAGTTGTCTCTTTATGTCAAGAGAAAGGCAAGAGTTACAGCATCCAACTAATCATACCTACACCAAAAAGCTGAATGAAGATAGTAAGTTCAAATGACAGGATATCCCAGAGGATGACACTGCTAATCATTTCAGTGGATCGCTAGTATTTCCTGTCCATTGTTGGGAGCTATTTGATATCATATACTTATATTATGATGGTATTCTATAAAATGTCTTAATTTTAATAAAAGAAACATTTTAAGCCATAAACACCTTCTTAAGAGGTGATAGCTTGGTTGGTAAAGTACTTGTAATCTGAGTTTGATTCTCAGAACCGTTTTTAAAATCCTAGGCATGGCCAGGTATGGTAGTGCACACCAATAATCTCTGTGGAGACAGGTGAAACTCTGTGAGTTCAAGGTCATTCTGGTCTACACAATGATTTCCAGTCACACATACACACACACACACACACACACACACACACACACACACACACACACGTGCACTCAAAAGAAAGAAAGGTTGGAAGGAAGGAAGGAAGGAAGGAAGGAAGGAAGGAAGGAAGGAAGGGATGAAGAAAGTAACCCACCCCTGTAGCTAAAGTTTTCTCCAGTCCTGCCTGGCCCACAGTAAGGACAAATCTCTGCCACCTGCCAGTCCCGCAGCCGCTCAGACCCATCCGAGTAAATACACACAGACTTATATTGCTTACAAACTGTATGGCCATGGCAGGCTTCTTGCTAACTGTTCTTATATCTTAAATCAACCCATTTCTATTAATCTATAAGTTGCCACGTGGCTGGTGACTTACTGGTATCTTAACATCTGCTTCTCATTGTGGTGGATGGCAGCGTCTCCTGACTCAGCCTTTCTGTTTCCAGAATTCTCCTCTCTCCTTGTCCTGCTTATACTTTCTGCCTGGCTACTGGTCAACCAGTGTTTTATTTATAAACCAATCAAAGCAACACATTTAACATACAGAACATCCCACAGCACAACCCCCACACCAAACAAAAGAAAAACCCAGGTTTAGTGAACAGCGGTGTAATCCCAGCTCCACATAGGTAGAAACAAGTAGATCCTGGGACTAGCCAGCCAACCAGCCTAGCCTACTTGGAAAGTTCCAGTCCTGCAGGAGGAGGAGGAGAAGAAGGGGAAGAAGAAGGAGGAGGAGAAGGAGGAGGAGGAGGAGGAGGAGGAGGAGAAGGAGGAGAAGGAGAAGGAGAAGGAGAAGGAGAAGGAGAAGAAGAAGAAGAAGAAGAAGAAGAAGAAGAAGAAGAAGAAGAAGAAGAAGAAGAAGAAGAAGAAGAAGAAGAAGAAGAAGAAGAAGGCGGCAAGGTTGCCTCTTATATAAGTAGAAAAATTCTGTTCTCAGCATATCCGGGATCCATTTTTGGTCTCTTGAGAACCCAGGAATAGTGGCATGGCAGCAGACCCTTCACAGTAGTTTTGACTGTGTCAACCATTAGTGTCTTGGCAGACTGTGGTCAGGGTCTTCATCTTCAAACCCTCAGAAAGTGTGGGGTCAAGAATTCAAATGGATAGTGTTTTCACCATATTTCTGACATCTGAACTAAGATGTTTTTCATGACAAATCATATAACACTCTATTTAAATGAGCTCCTACGGGAAAAAAGACCTTCTTTATATACTTAATCTGTAGTTTTGCCTACTATTGAATTTTTAGCACTTTTGGGGACAAAGTTTGATTAGAAGAATTATCGTAGGTAACCAGAATTGTCACTTTTTTTGTAAAGCAGCCATTTGTCTGTAAGCGTGTGTGTACTTATGGCAGTCTTTATTGCACTTGCCATATAACATAAGACACTTTCACTATCACTGCTCTGTTAATGAACTCTTACAATATTCTAATGGCTTGTATTTGGGGTACTAATTGGTTCCCCAGGGTTCAGCGGGGGCTTTGTTAAGTCCAGCATGGAATATCAGGGGAAAAAAATCTACGTACATTATGTTCTTATGTCTGTTAACTTTATTCCTCTAAGACAAAATTACATCAATTCAGCTGTAGCTCCACCAGGCATTCAAGGCAGGAATAACTCTAGACATACCAAGCTCTTTATCATTCTACTTTATTTCTCTGGGATGAAATCCTGTCTCCATAACTGCAGTTCCATCCAGCTTCCTAGCTCATAGTCCAGCTAACGACTAACTCCTATGCTTTCAGCCTCATTTTCGTCCTCTATATCCTCTTTCTCCATCTCTGCTACTCTCTACCCCTGGCACTCAGAAAACTTTACTCAAGATCTGCTTACCCTCTATGGAATCTCTGTCATCCTCTCTTCTCTCTCGCCAAGCTGTTCTGTCCCCATCTACAGAAAATGCCTGACTTTTCTTTCCCTGGGCACATGGTTCCCTGCCTCCTCAGGAATGTTGTTTTATCTTTCACATTGATATGTAAAAAATCTCTTTTGTTCTCAGTCAAAGTGCTCTGGAGGATCACTAGGCCTCCTCAAGGCAAGGGGATGGTCTGAGCTTCATTAGCACAGGAAACAAAGCTATGCATGTCTCCCCCCCCCCCCAGCTTGTCTCCTAAGCTCAGCAGGACAGTTAGTAACTTAGTAGGTTCAGCAGGTCTGGGGAGCTGAACTGTTTACTAATTGGTCTGGGGATGCACGGATTTTATAGCAGAAGACAGCTGAAATATTAAAGGCTGAGTAACACCAAATATTCATAATAAATGGCTTTGCCTTTTGATAGACCCTTGGCCTGTCAAAGTTCAGCTTTAATACACAACTGAATCTCTATGATATATTCTTGTGGCCCGCAAGAGATACTAACTTTTATATAAAAACATGATAGTCCATGTTTGATGCAGGTACAAGGGAAAAGCCTCAGATCTCTTGGCGAGCAAGATAGGGTGTGTGAGGGTGGGCAGTTATTTTGAGAGCTTCTTTACATGTATTTTTATGTCTAGTCCTTGCACAACATCTGCTACTAAAATTTACCATCTTGAGTGTTTCTATTCATGTCTATGGTAACTAGACCTCTACCTAGATGCACCTGAGGTACTTTGATCACAACAGTCCACACTTGAGAGTCAAAAGTAAAAGATTCCAAGTTCAAATGTCAGCTTTACCACAGAATGGTAATTTGTTTGCATTATTTATTTTTTCAGAATAGAAAAAAGATGCAACATTTAAAACACTTTCTGTCCTAATTGTGGGGGGGGGGCTTAAAATTTGAAATGAGCATTGTTTGTGTCTTGGAGCACTCACCTCCACGATCAGCTGTAACATTTGCTGTAGCTTTTCCTGGATTTGATCCCATGTCCCTTTCCCTTAGTCGCGCAGGCCTCAGGAATGCAGTTTGCTTAGGTGTCCAGCAGATGGTGCCATAGTTCATTTTGTGGGCTCTGGACTTTGACACCTTGAAAGTTTTATATGTATCTTTCAGTAACCATTCTTACCAGAACTAAACCATGTTCGTATTTACATGACATATATTTATTTAAATTCCAGAAGACTGAGACGTGTTAGATGCTGATAAAGATGAAAAACTAACAGGTGAAAAATTTGAATTGCTTGCTGGACCGCTTGGTTTAAATGACTGACTGGCTCATTGTGCCAGAACCAGCTCAGTTCCCTGACAGTGATGCACTAGGAGTATCAGTAGCAATGGTCACAGCTACCATTTTGTTGTCTGTTATGTATTGTGCTGTGGGATGGCCTGTATGTCAAATCTGTTGCTCTGATTGGTCAATAAATAAAACACTGATTGGCCAGTGGCCAGGCAGGAAGTAGGTAGGACAAGGAGAGAGGAGAAGACTGGGAAGCAGAAGGCTGAGGCGGAGAGACACTGCCAGCTGCCGCCATGACCAGCAGTATGTGAAGACACCGGTAAGCAACGTGGCAAGATATAGATGTATGGAAATGGATTAATTTAAGCTATAAGAACAGTTAGCAAGAAGCCTGCCATGGCCATACAGTTTGTAAGCAATATAAGTCTCTGTGTTTACTTGGTTGGGTCTGAGCGGCTGTGGGACTGGCGGTGACAAAGATTTGTCCTGACTGTGGCCAAGGCAGGAAAACTCTAGCTACAGTATTGTCTTATTTTATTGTCTGTTTTACTATGCTTCTTATGTAAACAGCAAGAATAGTGGTTTAGCATCACCTCACACCACCAAGTCCCTTTAGCCATTTGGTGGGGGAGGGCAGGGAGTGTAGACCAGAGGTTAACATGAAGGTTTTTTCCTCCATTGTTTTCCACCTTATTTTTGGGACAGGGTTTCTCACTGAAGTTGGAACTCACTGATTTGACCAGACTGGCCACATTCACATGTGCATGAATGCACACACTCAAATAAACACCACACACACACACACACACACACACACACACACACACACACACACGCACACCAAAATAAAAAACTGGTAGTATTGATGATTTAGTTCTCTATGTGTACTCAAAACATATTTTGTTTATACCTTTTATGGAGCTGGAGACGTGGTTCAATGGTTAGGAGCACTTGCTGTTCTTGTAGAGGATCCAAGTTCTGTTCCCAGCTCTGATATGGCAGTTCACAAATGTCTGAAACTCCAGTTTCAGGGGATTTGATGCCTGCTTCTGGCCTCCTTGGGCACTGCACACACATGGTGTACATATATGCATGCAGGCAAAATACTCTTACACATAAAATAAAAACAAAATATTAAAAATAATTATCCTGTGTCTGTTCATATCAGAAATAACATATAAACAGAGTGAAGAAAAACAAACATGTATTTAGTGGAAATTTTCTCCTATTAACTCAGAAATCTCTAAGTTTATTATTTTAAGGAATTTTCTCCTAGTTCTAGTGAACAAGTACATTGTCTTGCTATATTTCTGTGCTGACTAGAACACACATAAAATAAAGGGGGAGGGGGACTGGTAGTCCAGATACTTTTTATCCTTCTTTGTTGAAACCTGGACAAAATCCTGTTTTCGAGTTACCATGGCTGTGGAAAAGAGTTCCTTTGGGGGAGTAACATTAGGGAAGCAGGCAGCAGCCCGTTGTAAGCCCTCATGACCTTAAGGAGAGTAGCCGCTGCTGCTCCAGTCCTCCTGGCCAGGGCCATGGTCGTGCAAGCCCTGTCTCTTCTCTGGTCCATTAACATTTGACAGACAGGTGAGCGTCATCTTGTCTCAAGTGATACAGTTAGTTCCTGGCACAGGAGCCTGGCGGTGGTGGGAGGAAACTTTCAAAGCTTGAAGGTATATTGTTGACTGAATCTAGAATAGATTTGGTCATCATTGCTGTTTACTCAGTTAGTACGTGGCTCCTTGGGAGTCGAAAACAATGCCAGTTTAACAACTGAGTCAACTACATACCTTTGTTGTTGTCGTTCTGGAAACTGGAAACTAAAGCTGTTCCAGTTGGCACTCGATAAAAGAGTGAATGAGTGCTGCTGCCAAACTGACGTAACATATGAAGATTAAAAAATAGACAAAATTAATGTGCAGCTTCAGACATTACATAATGGCCACTTCTGAAGACACAATTGCTTCAAGGAGCCCCCAGCGGACTTCTAAAGCACTGCTAGGGTTCTGCTTCTTAACCTAGAAGATGGTTACATGGGGATTTCCAGGCTGAAATGCCACATCCCAGTGATTCAGTGATACTCTTGGTGCATACATCATTCATTACAAAGAAAATATTTAGTTCGCCGTTTCCATGTTGTATCATGTTTTGATATCAGGATATCATATCTGACTAATGACGGCACAGTTTTTGTTTGACTCGAGGTTTTGGGTGACGAGGACAGAAGGTGGAGTTCAAAACTGTCCCTGAAGAAATCTATGTTTGTTTTCTATATGAAGTGCAATTTTTCCTGGCAGTGGTTTACGTTGTAACCCAGCTGCTGGTCTTGAGTCTCGGGATTAACAGCTAACCATCCACTAGTTCAGTTAATGTACTTAGAGGCAACATGGAGAGCTGACCCTTCCACCAGCCCTCCTGCCATGCAGACACCTTGGAACATTCACATGGTGGGTCCATAAGACCAGCAAGCCTGTTTCTTGCCTGGTCTACCTGAGCACAGCAGTGGGATGCCTGGCAACCAACACTCCACATGCTACAGTACCTACTGGTGTAGCTGATTGCACACGTAAGCCGGCAGGGGACACTTCTGCTGTTTTTCTCTGGTGGTTTTAAAGAACATTTTAGAATGTTCTTTCAATCTTTTTGTTCCAAAAGTATAGGTAAGAATTAAACTGTTTGTCCCAACTGCCTCTTCAGAACTTTATTTCGGCTCCAACAGCTATCAATCTCATCACAATCAACGACCCAACTCAGAAGTTTCTACCCAGCTTTCTCTGAGATAGTGGTGAAGAAAATCAGCTTGTAAGCACCCCCAAACTCTGTTGTCACTCAAGCCCTTATGGCATTATTGGAAGACAAGAGGACCAAACTGAGACATAACTATGATAAGTCGGATGCAGGAAAGAAAGGCAGGTTTCAGTGTTTGAGCACAGTCTTCGAGCTGACTTAATTCATATTTTAAGAGGTGTGGTTTTGCATTGTGTATGTGACAAAGGGCATTTCTTAAGTTTGAACACAGAAGAATTGCATAGGTATCTTTGGTGTTGGGAGAGGGTCTCACTGTGTGGTTGGCCTCACACCTGCAGTCCTCCTACCTGGGCCTTCTCAGCACTGGGATTACAGGCTTACACAGACACAGAAAGGAGTGCTATAAAAATGAGCAGGTTAGTGTAGCTATAGATTATGGCTTGAATCCACATAAATGGTAGAGTTCTTTAATAAAATTAATAGAAATGGTATTAAAGATTACACTTTGAAGCCAGGTGGTGTTGCACACGCCTCTAATCCACACTCAGGAGGCAGAGCCAGGCAGATCTCTGTGAGTTCGAGGCCAGCCTGGTCTACAGAGAGAGATCCAGGACAGGCACCAAAACAACACAGAGAAACCCTGTCTTAAAGCAAACAAACAAACAAACAAAATATATAACGCTTTGAAAGGACTACTTAAATTACTATTTAACCTTTGCTTCAGTCAAGGACAGTTAGCTGATTGTGGCTATTATGTTGAACTGAATGGTGTTGTAAAATTAAAAAAAAAAAAGAAAAGAAAAAAAAAGAACAGTTAGCTGAGATTCGGGGGACTTTGGGATCCATTAACCTAGTTTCTTGACTGGCTGTTAAGATAGATTTTTTTAATTATTTATTTATATACTTGGTGTTGAGTATTGAGACCCAGAGCCTCGTGTGTTCTGAGAATGTTCTCTGTCACTGAGCTGTAACCCCAGTTATGTCCCTGCTAAGGTGCTCTTTAAGCAACAGACACTATATTGTTATTCTTTTTTTTCCTTTTTTTTTTTAAGATTTATTTATTTATTATGTATGCAGCATGTATGACCGCAGGCCAGAAGAGGGCACCAGATCTCATTACGGATGGTTATGGGCCACCATGTAGTTGCTGGGAATTGAACTCAGGACCTCTGAAAGAGCAGTCAGTGCTCTTAAGCTCTGAGCCATCTCTCCAGCCCTAGATTGTTATTCTTAAAGACCCATCAACTTTGCATAGGCCAGAAAGTTGTCTGCTGCATTTCCAGTCCATTAAGTCCTTAGAGCAAGGACTGCTTATTGATGTATAATAAAATTGTGTAGTGCTTTAGCAATAGATGCATGTGCACTGCTCTACTAGTACAGTCATGTGCAATGGTGTAGTAGTACATCCTTGTGTGCAACGGTCTAGTTCCATGAAAGCTGATGTCATACAACTGAGTCCTGATGTGGGACTCATTACATTTGTGTGTTTCTATAACAGTACATCTATGTACACCTATACTCTTACATCCATGTGTGCTGCTTTGTGAGAACATGTGTGATCACTCCCATAACAGTGAATCTATGTGCACTCCTTTACTTGTATTCTATGTGTGCTTCTGCACTAGTACACCTGTATGGACTGATGTTCATAGACATCCATGTGCTCTGATTTACCAAAAAATACTCAGACACACTAATTACAGAACATCAGTGTGCACTACTCTACTTCTGCACAAGTACACCTGTGTCCATGTGCAATGCAGTAATAGAGTCTTTGTTTGCACTTCTTTTCTAGTGAATATATATGTATAGTGATGTCCCCATAGATCTATGGGCATGCAGGAGTAGCACAACCAAGTTTGCTGTTATATTAGTACATACAGGTGCACTGCTGAACTAGTATATCAATGTGCACTGATCTACTCCTACAAATGTGTGCACTACTGTACAAGTACACCCCTGTGCTCCATCATTTCAGTATATGCACATCTGTTTATGTTGCAGTAGTAGGTCGTCTGTTTTTTCTCAGATACCAATGCACAGTGCTCTAGTTAGAGATACATGTACGCTGCAATACTATTGCTTTCAAGTATTGTGGTACTCACATATTCATGTGTGCTCTATCTAATACCTATAGTGTTTGCATTTATCCAGATTAAAAGCTCCATGGGAGCAGGTGTCTACAGTAATCCAGATTATCTCAGCATGAGTACAGGTGTGTGAACTTATCCAGACTATCTGCACCATGGGCATAGATGTCTGCACTTACCCAGATTATCTACAGCATGGGCACAGGTGTGTGCTCTTATCTGGATTATCTGCAGAATGGCCACAGGTATCTACACTTATCAAGATTATCTACAGCATGAGCACAGATGTCTACACTTACCAGATTATCTGCACCATGGGCACAGGTGTCTGCACTTATCCAGATTATCTTTACCATGGGCACAGGTGTCTGCACTTATCCAGATTATCTACACAATGGGTACAGGTGTCTGCACTTACCCAGATTATCTGCACCATGGCCACAGGTGTCTGCACTTACCCAGATTATCTGTACCATGGACACAAGTGTCTGCACTTACCCAGATTATCTGCACCATGGCCACAGGTGTCCGCACTTATCCAGACTATCTGCACCATGGGCACAGATGTCTGCTCTTTTCTGGATTATCTGCAGAATGTGAACAGGTGTCTGCACTTACCCAGATTATCTGCACCATGGGCACAGGTGTCTGATCTTATCCAGATTATCTGCACCATGGCCACAAATGTCTGCACTTATCCAGATTATCTGCAATGTGGACACAGGTGTCTGCTCTTATTTAGATTATCTGCAGTATGGACACAGGTATCTACACTTATCTAGATTATCTACAGCATGAGCACAGATGTCTACACTTACCAGATTATTTGTACCATGGGCACAGGTGTCTGCACTTACCCAGACTATCTGCAGCATGGACACAGGTGTCTGCACTTATCCAGACTATCTGTGCCCTTGTCAAAAGTTCCTGTACTTTTCTTGATTAGTTGGTGCACTAGACACACGTATGCGTGCCATTAGTTGAGCTGTGGTAACAGCTGTCCTCCTTTTTGTTGTTGTTTGTTTGCTTGTTTGTTAGTTGATTAGCTGTACCTCTGGAACTGGTATGATCACTTTTCATGATCAGATGCACATTTATACTCAGGTCTCTGTGCTTTTCTGTATAGAGTGCAACCCTTGGCTGAGCTGCCTACAGTTCTTTCGGATTAGCTTCACCCCTGGATCAGGTGTCCATGGTTAGCTGATTAGCTGCAGCTCAAAGCACAGGTGCCTTTCCTATCCTTAATTACCTGTAGCCCTGACAACTGCATATTTGGTCCTAACCCTAATCCTACACTTACCCCTGATCTAACCTGTAACCAGAAATCCAACCCTTAAACCTAACTCTAACCTAACACTAACCTCAAACCCCAAACCCTAACCTTAACCCTTTGCCTAATCATAGCCTTAACCCAAATCCAAGCAATAGCTCTAACCTTACACTAGGCAAATGACTGACTGTAACTGCAATACTAATTTTAATACTAATTGGAATGCTAGCAATAATCATAACCCTAACCCTAGCACTAACCAAAACCCTTGCATTAACCTACCCTTAACCCTAACACTAAAGAAAGTTCTATATCTGTTAGAAACTTAACTGAAACCATTTTGTGTAACTTATAATAATGTGATACCAGAGCTTGCCACCAGGTAGCACTGGTGGGAAGTAGGTCTCAGAAGCCAGGCCCAGGCTGGCCATCCTACAACTCAGGGAGGAGCCTAACCCAAAACAGGCCTTTATATGCTAATGAACCTCCCCAAAATGGTATTGTTCTGTCAGTGATCCAACCCCAAGGTATGAGTCCTGATAGCACAAAGCCATCAATATAGCTAACAGGATAGCCAAAGAAATGCTATACAAATTGGAACTTTGGAAGTGGTCTCTAAATTTAAGCCTAACCCTATTCCTATCTCTAACCCTATCTCTAACGCCAGTCCTAACCTTACACTCAACACTAGCTCTGTCCCTAAATCTAACTTGAATACTAACCAAACAATAGCTCTCACCTCTCACTGTAAATTTAATCCTAGCTTGAGCACTAGCCTTAAATACATCACTAGCCTTAAAGAAACTGTAAACCCACCTCCAGCCCAAACTCAAAACTAGGTCTAAACCCTATTTCTAATAACTGTGGACCTTACATCAACTTTATACCAAACTCTGAACTAACTCTGTCCATAATCCTAACCCTGGCTCCGTCACTAACACAAAACTTAAACCTAGCCATAATTCTAACCCAAGGACTAACATTAACTGTAACTGTAAACCTAACCCTAAAGTTAACCCTAAGTCAACCTCTAAATCTAACTATAACCTTAGAAATAACATGAATATTGTACCTAATCCTGCCTTAAAATTAACCGTACCTGTAAATCTCATATTCAACTTAGAAATGTAACTAAAACTAAAACTTTCATTCCCTAACACAAACCCTAGCCTAACCATAACCCTATTCCTAACTCTAACATTAATCCTAGAATAAACATAAAAGTATCTCTAGAGCTAACAATAACTCTGGCTGTTACCCTAAACTAAACTTAACCATTTCTTACCATAGCCTAACCTTAACCAAACACTTTCTAATCCTAATGTTAACCCTAACCATAACTCTACCCTTAATATACAATAATTCTAATCAGATCCTAAGGAAAATCCTAACCTTAACTAGGATAATGAAATAATAAAACTACTGAGTTCCAGGAAAGGTGCAAAGCTACACAGAAAAACCCTGTCTCAAAAAACCAAATTAATTAATTAATTAATTAATTAATTTAAAAAACTAGGTCTAAAACTTATCAAAATCCAATTTTTAATGCTATATGTACTCCCTTGCCAAAATGCTAAACCAAGATCTATCAAACCTGAGTCATCCCTAGATCTGACCCTAACAATAACCCTGACAGTAAATGGGGAATAGTCACATAGCTCTGTTAGTAAAATTAGATCACACCCTAATCCTAAATCCAGATCTAACACTACTCTAACATACAACCAAGTATAAACACAATCCTAAATTTAATACTAACCCTATCCCTATCACTAATCTTCACTCTAATGCTAACACTAACCACCGCCACTAACTAAAACTAGTCTTAATCATAGCCATAAAACTTAAACATAACACTAAACAAAATTTTACACCTAACAAAAGCACTGGCTTTAATCCTAATCTTAATCCTAAAATTATCCTAAACATAGCCTTAATTCTAGGCCTAGTACTAACCCTATCTGTAATCCTAACACTAACAATAGCCATGACCCAACCTAAACCTAACAGTAGCTCTAACAGTAAACTTAGACTTACCTTCAAATAGCATCCCAACCCTAATTCTTGCCCTAGCTCAAAGAGTAGCCTTAAATGAAATTGTAACCCTACCTCAAGTCCCAACTCTAAAACTATGTCTAAAACTAACTTTAACCCATGTTCTAAGACTAATTACAGCTTTATACTAAGAATATACAAAGCTCTACCTAACACTGTCAATAAACCTAACCCTAAACATAAACCTAAACCTAGGTCTCAAACTAACCCTAGAACTATCAGTGACCCTAATAATAAATGTAGCCCAAGCTTTTAATTTAAGACTACACCTAACTCTAACATAAACCTTAGAAATGACAGCAATATTGTCTCTAGCCCTAACCTTAACCCTTACTCTACTCTAAATCTTACATTAATCTTAGATATATGCCTAAACTGTCCCTTGCTCTACACAAACCCTGGCCTAAACATAACCATGACTCTAACATTAATCTCAGAATTAAACCTAAAACTGTCTCTAGGCCTAAGGCTAACTTGAGTCATAACACTAACTTGCACAACTCTAACCTTAATTCAACAGTAGCTCTAATCAGACCCCAACCAAAACCCTAACCCCAACAATACATCTAGCAAAAACAATAAAAAATAAATTGGTCTAAATCTAACAATAACCCAATTTCTAACACTAACTTTACTCCTCACTCTAATGATACACCAAGCTCTATCCCTACTCTGAGTCCGGTGTCTGATGCTGTACTGATCCTAACCATAACCTCAACTCTAAATTTAACCCTCACAGGGCTTTATTTGTAAGTTTACATCTAACCCTTATCCTAACCTAGCACACTATTTATACATTTGACCATAGCTACAATATTGGTAGCTCAACCACAGCAGTAATGAAAACCCTAAACCTATAACTAATCATATAACAATAACTTAAACACTGTTCTAACCCATCCTTAACCTTAATCTTAACACTAAAAAAAAGCTCTACACTTAATCTAAACACTGGCTTTAATTCTAGTCTTGCCCAAAAACTAATCCTAAATCTAGCCCTAAATTCTAACCAGAACCACAACACTATCTAGCCTAACTCAAAACCTAACACTAGCTCCAACCTTAGGCCTAATTTGAATACTAACCCAAACTTGGAAGTAACAGCACTACTGTCCCTAAACTTAATCCAAACTCTATCTCTAACTCTACCATCAATCTTAGAAATATGCCTAATACTGCAAATGGCCCTACTACTAACCCAGGTCTAAGTATAACCCTAAAATTACTTCAACCTCAAGCATTAATCTTAAAAATATAACTAAAAGTGTCTCTACCCCTAACCCTAACCCTAATATAACCCTAAACAGATCCTAGTCAAAACCCTAATCATACATATGACCAGAACACTAAAACTAATCATAAACAAAAACTAACCATAAGCTTATTTCTAACTTTAACTAGATCTCTAACTCTAGTGCTACACCAAGATCTATCCCTGGAGTCCTAAGACCAGCTCTGACCCTAACCATAAACCCAACCCTAAATTTAACCCTCACACAGTTCAATTTAAAAATTTACAACTAAGAAAAAATTCACCCTAGCTCCAACCTTACTCTGAGCCTATATCTAAAGGTGATTAAAACACTAGCCATAACAATAACCCTAACCCTAACACTAAACCATAACCATAACTTAAATTAACCATATCTGTCTTAGTAAAGTTTTCTATTGCTTTGAAGAAACACCATGACAACAGCAATTCTTATAAAGAAAACATTTAATTGTGGTGGCTCGCTTACAGTTTCAGAGGTTCAGTCCATTATCATCATGATAGGGAGCATGGTGGCATGCAGGCAGATGTGGTGCTGGAGCTGAGCGTGCTACATCTTGCAGCAACAGGAAGGCAACTCTCAATCACACTGAGGGAAGCTTGAGCAAAAGAGATCTCAAAGCCCACCCCCACCGTGACACACTTCCTCCAACAAGGCCATAATCACTCCAACAAAGCCACATACATGTCCTAAGAGTGCCACTCCCTATGAGATTATGGAGGCCAATTACATTCAACTACCACATTATCCTAAGCAAAATCTTTTTTAAATTTATTTATTTTCGTTTAGGTGTCATCAGTTTATTACAAAAGGGAGGCACAGAAATTATTTACATGATGAATAGTTCAGAACGTCAGTAGAATGGGCAACTTCATGTGACACCACCTCAACAATGATTTTAGTTCACATTCTTTGCAAAAATGTCACCATCTCTAAATAAGAAATAATCCTTGTCATCTAGAACTGCTTTGGTGCCTCTGGGAGAAGAACTTTCACACTGGCTGCCTGAATCCCTCCACCTTTT
Source organism: Peromyscus leucopus (assembly GCF_004664715.2). Lineage (NCBI taxonomy): Eukaryota > Metazoa > Chordata > Mammalia > Rodentia > Cricetidae > Peromyscus > Peromyscus leucopus. Next base: position 84,306,017 of record NC_051065.1, on the reverse strand, counting down.
CCTTTCGTGCCTGATCCCACAGCCACTAGTGTTGCTTGCAATACTTTTCCTTGAGACTTTTCCAGAAGCATAATGCTTTGGTCACGGTTTTGGTGGCACTCTTCCAACAATATTCCATCAAAGAGCAGAAGACACTTTCCGAAAGTCTGTTCAGCCATGACTTGTGCCGCCGCAGCTCAAACTCTGCACTCAGACCACTGCTGCAAGGAGAGTCCCTAACCAAAATCTTAACCGTGGCATTAAACAAAGATCTATACCTATTCTAAACACTGGCTCTGAAACTCGTTTTAAGCATAAATCTAACCCTACTGGACCCCTAATTCTAACTTTAACCCTATATGTACTACTAAGTCTATCAATAGACTTAAATCTAACACTAATTTTAAGCCTATACATAACTTAAATACTTACCCAAACCATATCTCTCACACTAAACTTAACCCTAGTTTAAACACGAGCTCTAAATATATCTGATCCTAAATAAAACTGTAACCTTACCTCAGGTCTGTACCCTAAAACTAGGTTTTCAATAACTTCGACCCTGGTTCTAACTGTGCTTCCTGCACTAACTTTATACCTGCTCTACCCCTAGTCTTAACCAACCCAACCCTAATCCTAACCCTCCTACACTAACTTTATACCAGCCGTAAGTCTAACATTAAACAACACATACTCTTACACTAGTCTTAACCCTAAAACTAACCCAGAACACAGCCCTAATTCTAACCCTAGACCTAACTCATATCTACCACTAGCTAAGACACTAAACTTAAAACTAGCTCTAACCCTATACTTAAAACAGTAGCCCTAAATAAATCCCTAGACTGAAATGAAATTGTAACTCTACCTCAAGCCTGGACCCTAAAGCTAGGTCTATAATTAACATTAATGCTATTTCCAATTCTAGCTGTTCCTCTTACACCAGCTTTGCACCAAGCTTTAACTGAACCCCATCCATAAGTCTAACTTTGGCTCTGCCATCAAACCTCACCCTAAACATAACTTTACACATAAAACTAACCCCAGGATTAACACTAAGCCTACTCTAACTCTTAAACTAACCTTATAAATAACAGCACTACTGTGATTTCCAAGCCCTAAATCAAACCTTCACCCTACCTCTAACCTAATCAAATCACTAAACCAAGCATTAACCATAACATTACCTAAACAAAGCCCTAAACCTATCACTAACCTTATGTCTCAAACTGAACAAAGCTTTACACCTAACCCAAATACTGTCTTGAATCCTAGTGTTAACCCTAAAACTAACCCTAAACCTAGCCCCAGTTCTAACACTAGCCCCAACCTGATTTCTAACCTTAGTCATACCTTAAACCTAACATTATTTCTAATGCTAGCCACAACTTTTTCTCTAACCTAATTTGTAATCCTATCCCTAGCCACAAAACTAAAACTAGCTATATCTTAGACATAACTTGAATACTAAGCCAAATCCTAGCACTCACTTGAGCCTTCAAAAAGCTCAAACTCTTGCCCTAAGCATACCCCTAGCCCTAAATGGAACTGTAGCACTACCTTAAGCAAAATGCCTAAAATAAGTTTAAAACTAACCTTAACGCTTGTTCTAACAATTTCTGTAGCTTTTACGGAACATCAAAGCAAGCACCAAACTTATCCCTAATGAAAATCCTAACATTGGCTCTCCTAGCAATCGGAACCATAAACCTAAATTTAACTCTAAACCTAACCACAGAACAAACACTAATTCTAAGGACAATGTAACACTAATCTTAACACCAAACCTACCTCCAAATCTACCATTAATCTTAGAAATATAACTAAGTCTGTGTGGATTTAATGTATTCTGTGGAGCCTTCTTGGTTTTTGCGTTACCAGCAGTCTGCATAGAGGATGATTAGGACCATGGGCTGAGTGCAGGTGTCTGAGATGTCTGCACTTGGCTGTACTGGGGATGTCTATATTCAATTCTTGATTGTCAATAAATAAAACCTGATTGTTGTGGCTAGGAAATATAGCACTAACAGAGAGAAAAAAAAAAAAAGCAGAGTCACTGCAGCACTGCCAGACAAGCAGATGGAAGATGCTGTAAGCCACGACCACTCAAGTATAGATTAAAATGGTTACTTTAAAATAGAACAGTTAGCAAGAAGCCTCCACGCATACAGTTGTAAGCAATATAATCTCTGTTTACTTGTTCGAGTGACTGTGGACTGGGGTGACAGAGTTTGTCCTGACTGTGGGCAAGGCAGGAAAACTAAAGCAACAAAGTCCCCAGTCCTAACGCTGACACAGGCATAACCATAATTCAAACAATACTTCCAGCAATCTTAGAAATAAACTTCTCTCTACCCCAACACTAACCATAGCCCTAACCCTAAACCCACCCTATACCTAGTCTAGTCCTGTATAACCCTAACACTAACAATATCCCTAAGCATAACCATACAATAATCCTAATCAGACCATAACCAAAACCCTAACTCTACACCTGCCTGAACCACAAAACTAGGTCTAAAACTAACTATAAAGCAATTTTTAACACTAACTCTATGCCTTACCCTAATGCTACACTAAACTCTTTTCCTGAGTCCTAAGCCTAAACTTAACTCTAACCAGAATTCCAAGCCAAATTAAACATGTACATAGCTCTATTTATAAGTTTATATCACACCCCAATCCTATCCATAACTCTGACCTTACTTTAAGCCTACAACTAATATTCTATCTAAATTGACATCAAAACCAAATCTTAGCCCTCATCACAAATGTGACTCTAGTGTAAACACTAGCCCTAAATAAATCAGCAACGAGAAGCCCTACCCCTAACAACTAGCCCTCATAACATCTTAAATTTAACCCTATATCTAATTAGACTGAAAACCTAATCATATATAAAACCTAACCCTAACCATAAGCCTAAACCTAACACTTATGTGCTTAATATTAACCAGAGTTCGCCCTACCCTAACACTCCAAAACTAACCCCAAACCAAGTTCTAATTCTAACCTGAAACCAACTCAAAATCTAAATATAAACATAATGTGAATGCCAACCACCTAACAATAGCCTTACAATAACTCAGAACACTATTCCTAACTCTAACTCCCTAACTTTAAACCTAACCCTAACCCAACTTTGATCCTAACCTTTTCTGAACTCTAATGCTAACCCTAATGATAGCCTAATCCAAACCTAACCAAACCCTAACTGTAACCCTGACAGTAAACCTTAAAATAAACTCCTAAACCAAATCTCAAAACTCAAACATTAACTATAAACTAAACCCATTCTCTACTCCTAACCCTAATCTACAATAAACCTAACAACACTAAACAAAACTGAAGCCTAACCCTAACCTTCTCACCATAACTCTAAAGTGAGTTAACCCCAACTGTAAATCAACACTAACCATAAACCTTACCCTAACACTAAGCCTAATCCTAACTCCTAACTTTACTTCTAACCCCTAATATCAACCACTAACACTAACTGTAACACTAACCAGAACTCTAACCATCAAATTTAATCATAAGCCATACCTTAACCACCAAACAGAAACTCTAACACTAAATTTAATCCAAACCTAACAAATCATAACCAAACCCTAATCCTAACGTTAACACAAACCAAACCTAAACCCTAACCCTAATCCCTAAAGCTGACCTTTCAGCAGAACATATCTCTCCTCCCTACAGGCACAAGGCCAATGAAAGTTTGTGTTCATGGGTAAATGTGAAAGCAGTTCTCAGGGTGCCATTATCAAGTCTTCCTTAAAGCTAGGCATTTGAAAGATGGGCTAACATAGGGATGGTATTCCAGGATGTCACAGGTGATGATATTTACCTGTCCCAGGCCATCAACACTGAAATGGTTCATATATACACTCCAGGGAAAGCATATCAATGTTGCAACATTCTGAGTACAATTCACTGTGAATTAACCCAACAAACATTACTTAGTACCTCCTATAATCATCTGTCAGGGACACAGCACACTGATGTGGCTCCTGCCCGTTGACAATCCCCAGATGATGGAAAGCTTTTATCATGTATTTCTAAACTACAGTAAAAATACAAAGAAAATAAGCTAGTACATGATTTTTGTTTTTAATTAGAGGAAGGGAGAATTCATTCTGGGTGGGTTTGTGCCTATCGAGGAAAGCCTAGCAGAACCAGATATTAAAGAAGGAAGGCAGGCAGGGGATCTCGAGGTCATCCTTGTTCACTCTGTCCTCCCAAAGAGAATACCAAGCTTGGACACCTAGTACTTACTACTCCACTCCTCCTAGTAACCTAACAAAATCCATTCCGGGCTGAGTTAACTAAGTAGTCAGTTAGTTAACTGCTCCTATGGTCCTCAGCCCCGAGAGCCTCTCCTCACTAGCTCTCCTCCATTTGGCCTGGGACTCAGGGGAAACCTGGAAAGTGGTGGCACAGGCCTTTACTCCTAGCACTTGGAGGCAAAGGCAGACAGATCTCTGAGTTCAAGGCCAGCCTGGTCTACTGAGCAAGTTCCAGGATGGCCAGTGCTACACAAAGAAACCCTGTCTTGGAAAAAAAAAACTCAATAAATAAATAAATAAACAAACTTTAAAAAGAAAATGAAAACCAAGGGACTTTGCCAATTATCATAGATTTTGGCCACCCAGCCAATCACTGGAAAAAGCAAGAAGACAGGCTAATTTTTAATGGAATATAACATGGTCTTGGAGTTACAAAGCTTTACCACTTACTGTCTTGTCTGTTTAGTTTGATTCTCAGAATAAAAAAAACTAAGAAACAGAGCCTCTGATGTACCCAATTTGCAGATGGGCAACAGAAACCCAGGAAGGGCAGTTTTTGTTAACCCTAGGATGCAAAAGATAAGGGAGTACAGAGAAGAGGCATTTCTCTGAGTGGATCAGGGAAGAGTGGATCAGGAAAGGCTTCCAGAAAGTAAACAACAATTGAGTAGAAAAATCAAAATTGTGTACTGGAACCAATTAAAGAGGAAACTCCAGGTACATGACTCTGCAAGGACTTGAGAACAAGTGGAAGTCTGGAAAGTAGTCAGCGATACAGTGATGAAGACAGTAACTATGACGGCAGCTGACCCTGTGCACTAATTAATATAATAAAGTATGAACTTTACCCTTAGAGCCAAAATGTCTCTCTCTTCCCCTTTCTACACACACACACACACACACACAGAGAGAGAGAGAGAGAGAGAGAGAGAGAGAGAGAGAGAGAGAGAGAGAGAGAGAGAATTCTCAACTGAGAGAAATGCACACAGATTTGAGCATTAGATCTTGCTCTGTGGCAGGGTGGGTGGAGGCTGAACAGGCTAGGCTAGTTGTTCAAGAGACCTAAAGAGATGGTGCTACTGGGTAAGAATTCGTCCCTCGTGTCTCTACTTCCTCTATCTATAAAGACAAAATAATATGTTTGCATCTGTCTGCCTTGGGAATTACTTGATAATTAATGGTGCAGAGGCCTGGCTGGCATCCATGAGTCAAACAACACCCTTGTACAGTATACTACCAGCACGCATTAAATGCTGATATATAAAATGTGTTTTGAAGGTGGATCTAAGAATAATTATAGTTTGTTAATTATTGTTAATTTTACCACAGCTTGGAATGGTGGACTTTCTCTAGATTTTAAAAGAGGTTGCCACCCCTTCATCCCATAAAAGAGGCACAGTTTCTCACAGGCTCCATTCTCTCATTATACTTAGTGGTTCAGACACTTCCATTGGTTACTGAGAAAGAAAATCAACAATTTGCTCTCTGAGAATCAAATGGTACAAGATCTCACCTAGTGGTCTTAGTGACAAAAAAAAAATGTTTCTTTTTCATTTATCTTCACAAGTATAGGCACATGTGTGTGTTCAATAGAACTTTTAATACATGACACACCAGGGCAGCTGGATTCTGTAGGTGGTGGTGGTAATAGAATTGTTTCACTAGCCTGCCTTCAGATTCTGCACCATCTTGTTTTCATAAATATACCTTTACAGTTTTTATAGCCAAATGGAAGACCCAGGCTGGAATCCTAGAAATCAATGGCTGGGCTAACTTTAGCTCTCCCTGCCTCATCTGTACCATTTCTCCTAGAATAGGGCTTACAGACAGTCCCTTTGTGTCCTGAAAGGCATGAGGACATGCTAATACTATTGACCAGCGAAAGAACTGTGTAAATGTTTAGGTTGACCAGCGAAAGAACTGTGTAAATGTGTTAGGAGGTGTTCTGGATCAAGAAGGGAGGGAAGGAAAGAGACTCAAGATAGGAGCTGGGAGAGAAAGGGAGGAGGTGTGGGATTATGAGACCTGGAATGAGAGGGGCGTGGAGGTCAGGAGCTGGGCCTCTGGAGGAACTCAGGAGGTGGGAACGGCCTGGTTCTGAGCCATAAGGAGGACAGCGTCTCCAGGGTGGGGCTAGGTAAGTACTGGTTTCCTCTATGAGCTTTTGGTCAGCAGATGGCAGGAGCAGCCTCCCCTGCCTGATCCTATCTCAGGAGGCTCAGGGATGGTGGCTTTCTCCATGGGACCTGGGAATGGGGAGTGCCACCCAGATTCCAATGGGTGAGTCACTGGCTAACCAGTCCTGCAGGTCTAGGAGGGTATAAGAGCAGGAGGGAGCGGCCTGGCAGCAGTCGCCTGCAGTGATCCGTCAGAACTCCTGCCCCTGGTCAGTAGCTGTAAGTCCGATTTCCTCCACCCCACCATGGCTAGGGGCTCGGAGCTAGCACCACTGCTGCTGCTGGGGCTGCTGGCGGTGGTGACCCACTTTTGCGCTGCACAGATGAGCAACTGCACATGCCCCACTAACAAGATGACCGTCTGCAGCTTAGATGGCCCAGGTGGCCGCTGCCAATGCCGGGCAATCGGTTCACAGATGTTAGTCAACTGCACCACGCTGACTTCCAAGTGCCTGCTGCTCAAGGCGCGCATGAGCGCCGGGAAGAGTGGCCGCAGCCTGGTGAAGCCTAGTGAGCATGCGATCCTGGACAATGATGGCCTCTATGACCCAGAATGCGACGACAGGGCCGCTTCAAGGCACGCCAGTGCAATCAGACCTCGGAGTGCTGGTGCGTGAACTCGGTGGGTGTGCGCCGCACAGACAAGGGTGACCTGAGCCTGCGCTGCGACGAAGTGGTGCGCACCCACCACATCCTCATTGAGTTGCGCCACCGCCCGACCGACCGAGCCTTCAACCACTCTGACCTGGACTCGGAGCTGCGGCGGCTCTTCAGGGAGCGCTACCAGCTGCGCCCCAACTTTCTGACAGCCGTGCACTACGAGGAGCCCATCATCCAGATTGAGCTGCAGACAGAACGCGTCGCAAAAGAGCCTGGGAGACGTGGACATAGCTGATGTGGCCTACTACTTCGAGAGGGACATCAAAGGCGAGTCGCTGTTCTCTGGCCACCGCCGCCTGGATGTGCAGGTGCGTGGGGAGCCCCTGCATGTGGAGCGGACGCTCATCTACTACTTGGACGAGAAGCCCCCCCAGTTCTCCATGAAGCGCCTCACTGCCGGCCTCATCGCTGTCATTGCTGTGGTTGTAGTGGCCCTAGTGGCCGGCGTGGTCGTCTTGGTGGTCACCAACCGGAGGAAGTCAGGAAAGTACAGAAAGGTGGAGCTAAAGGAGCTGGGGGAGATGAGAAGCGAACCTAGTTTATAGATGCCCGGCAGGTCCTGGGCTTCCCACATCATCCCAGACAAGAATGAGTTGACCCGTTGATTCTTGGCCAGGAGGTAATTTTCCTCCCAGCTCTGACCTTTTCCTTCTCTATCCACAAACAAATTCGCTAGATGCTGAGTTCAGGTTACCTCCTCGCCTTTGGTCTTGAAGGAAGCATTTCTGAAATTCCTTGTCCGGTCAACAGAAACCTGACCACAGAGTTAAGCAAAGGCTGGCTAGGTGGCTTAGTCAAGGAGCAAATGCCAGGCAGCCCAGAGTTGTTTCCCAGTGACTTGAATCCACCTAAAGACTTAAATGGGTTGAGATGGGAAAGCAGTGTTTGTACCGTCGTGGGTTGACATCCATCCGCTCCCTGCCTTCCCCGAGAGAAGAGAAGTTCACTAATTGAGCCTGTGCAGTGTCCTTCTTCGTCGGCCGTCGTTTGTACGGGAGGAAAAGGCCTTTCCAATCTCTGAATACATTTTAAATGTCTCTGTTGGACTGTGTCTATTCTTCTGCCTGCCCTTGATGGAGCTGATACTAGTAATGTTCTCTTTTGTAAAAAATGTTTGTACAGATGCGTCTTTAATAATGCTGCTGTTTTTTAAGCAACAACTCGAGTTTAATAAAATATGGGAAAGGCACAAACCTGAAGAAGGGCTGTGTGAAAATTCCCTCCAGATTTATACCACTTTGTTGTTCTCCTTTGTCTAATCCTTGGATTTTATATTTTAAATACTAATGCTCCCATGCGAGATTCTAACATTGACTTTTGATATTCTGGTGTTTCCTGAGGGCTGGGATGGTGTGCTTGCTTAGCATCTGGCAGGCCCTGGGTTCCGTTCTCAGCAGTGGGTGGGGGAGATGGAAATTTGGGATTGCAATTCATTTGAAGGTGTTTGCTAAAACTAGCCGCCTTCAAACCCACAGAGGAATGGGAGATGGGAGCAGCCTCTGGCTGCTTATTAACAGACAAACCTTCCTTACAGTTCTTAAGCCACGTGGAGGAGCAAAGACCACTCCCAAGAATCCTAGGAAATAAATGGCTAGGTGGCTTCAGGTCTCTAGGACTCATCTTCTGAAGAACAGGGCTAAGAGTTCCTGTCTTTCTTGTGAGGATACTCACCTGCTGGCGATGATCAGACTGTATAAATGATTGCTATTGTTTGGGGCCAGAAGGGAGAGAGTAAGGGGGAAAGACCTCAAGGTAGAAGTTGGGAGGGTGGGAGAATGGGGTGGGGCAGCGCCTCTAGATGCTTTCCTGAAACTCTAACATTTACTACTAGTGGTTCCTGAGGGATAGGAGGTGTGGTTGCCTAGCAAAGGGAAGCTGCACGGGGGCGGAGCCTGGGCGGGCAGGCGAGTATCGGTTTCCTCTCTCTGGCTTTCGTTTGCCCAGAGGCGTGTACAGTCTGATGCTATCACGCAGGGCTGGCTGGGTACTCGGTGGAGTGGGAGGGCCACCCAAATTCCTTTAGGTGAGCCACTGGAACCAGCTGATCCGGTCTGGTGGAGAGTAAGGACGAGAGGGAGCGGTCCAGCCTTCCGCAGATGTCCGCAGTGTCCCAACTCCTAGCCCCAGCCTGCCGAACCCGGCGTCTGATCCGCCCTCACGCCAGTGCTGCAAGGGCTAAAGGTGGTGCTTCGCTTCGCATCTGAGCAGAACAGCGACACTTGGTCTGCCAACTAGATGGGGTCTGTAGCCACTGTCGAGTTCGGCTTCTTGGATTTGGTGACTCACTGCTTCACGCTGACCTCCATGTGTCATGAGCTGGTGAGGCTCCTTCGTTTCACAAGCGTATTTTCTCTTAAGAGTCCCACTCTGAAGTAGGAGGTACTAGTCCCATTTAGCTGTTGGGCAAGGACATTAATCTTGGTGGTGAGCAATTGTTAAGCAACTTTCCCAAACCCATATTTATGAGCACTTGCACCATTTTTCCATTGACTGTGCAAGCTAGTCATCGATTCCATCAAGGTTACCACTTGCTTTTCACTCATTGGTACTCACCCAAAGCCAAGTGTGTTGCTATGGAGCAACAACAAGTCAATGCAATAACCGGGAATCTAGATGCAAGGCTTTCTCCCTACAGAAACCCATCTCCTCCCACCTCTCCTCTACAGTCCAAGCTGAGCCGCAGCCTAAAGTACCAGGCTGGTGGTTAAGGGGTGGTAGCTCTCAGCTGACTGTCTTCTCAGCCTGGGGCTGTGAGTGTTTGACGTTGGTGGTTTAGGTTGCTGCTAGGGGAGGACCAAGTGTCTTCAAGCTTAAAACTTCCTCTCCTGTTCAAATGAAACCATTTAAAGGAAGGAGGCGGTGCAGGCAGGTTCCCAACAGTGGCATTCAGGCGGAAGTGCCTACCTAGCTACTCCCTAGTGAGAGAGACTCTGCGGTCTTCATTCTCTGGCCCTTTCCTCTTTCAGAGTCACCCTAGGACCCAGGCTGAAAAGCCTTGGGGGAGGGCAGGCGAGGCATCCTTTGACCTAACCTTCCATCATAAGGGTAAGAACAAGGGGTTTCCCAAAATTAAATTTCTGTGGCCCAGCTGGAGCTTACAGGTTTCATTATTTTAACTTACCTTCAAAAATCAAATAAGCAGGTGTGGACGAACTGGGCAACTGAAAAGGAAGCTTTCTGAGAAAGCCTTCCTCTATCAGGATGGGGCTACAGTAGGACATATAGTTTCTTCTCTTAGCCCAGAGCAGATGCTTTGCACTTCACAGAGCTCCAAGTTGGATCCCCTCTCACATGTATCATCTTTGAGACACTGACTTACTGGAGAATCTGAATGCAAATCCTACTCGGGTGAGAAAATTACAAAATCTCCCCTCTCTGCGAAGATGACATGAGGTATTTGGTGAGTTCAGCATATTTATAAATACCCTTATATATACCACTGCTCTCTTTTCTAGATCACATGAACGACACACACAAGAAAATTAAGATCTAAAGAGGTTGACGTGCATGCACATCCTCCTTGAGCCAAAGTTGACTTTGCTTCCTGGCCCAAGTGGCTGTCATGGGCACCTGGTGTGTACAGGACCTCTCCTCTTCATCTCTTCCAAGCCGGTCATATTTCTGTTTTCAACTCAACCTGTGTGCTGAGGACAGGACTCCTGAAACAGTAGCCTTCGGGGCCTTAGCCTCCTCCTCCAGGATTCCCCTTCACGCCAAAATTTCCATTTCACTGGCTGGTTTGAGCTCAGGCTGGTGCTGGACTTGAGAGGAATGTGTAAAGCAGGTGGGGCTCTCATCAGGTTTCAGCTTGTCCTCTGAGCCTCCAGCAGCCTAGGTTGATTTCCTTGTGTGATTCACCAGGGTTTTCTCCATTATTTCCATTCCCTTAAGAAGAACAATATTCAACATTATTTACCACTCCTGCCTATTTTTTGTTTACTGTTTCCAAGTAGAATGTTAGAGACAGGAGGAGTGTCATTTTAGTCTGATATTTTATTGTATAGATGAAGGGATAGAACACAGAGAAAAGATTTACCTAAGCCGGGTAGCAGTTGTCCTTGAGTTTCTCAACTCCTCGCGGTCCCATCTAGTGTTCATTCTGTCTGCCTGCCTAGTTACTCTTATTTGTTTTTTCTAGATTATTTATACACATTTTTTTTCTTTTGAGACAGGGTCTCACTCTGATTTCTTGGCTGGCTTAGAACTCCCTGTGTAGATCAGGGTAGGCTCAAATTCTGCCTCTGCCTCCTGAGTGCTGAGATTAAAGGTGTATGTCACCATGCCTGGTGATTATTTCCATTTTTAAGTTGTGAATATTCTACAACTTTTGGATATCACTTAAATAGCAACAATACTTTGGCTAAATGGGTGTAAAGTGGTAAGCTTTGAAGTCATCTGACTGCTACTTTCCTGTTTTTGAAATGGGTATAGTTTTCTTTAGCAATGTGCTTGATCTTAATAGTTAAGATCAGGCCTAAGGGTTGAAGAGATTACATCTTGCTGTTTGATCTACAGCAAGTTAGCCTAAGAACCTGGAGCAAAAATTGCTGTTTGTGAATGAGTTCACAGATCATCCACCCACTTGCTCATGGGAACTTCTCTTTTTCTAGATTTCTGTGATAGGGAAACTAGGGGGGCCATCTGTTCACAGAGGGAGCCATGGCCCCTCTGGATTATACAAAACAGAGACATGTCTTCAACCACAGTATGAGAAACAAATCTGTTTCTTTTCTTTTCTTTTTCTTTCTTTCTTTCTTTCTTCTTCTTCTTCTTCTTCTTTCTTCTTCTTCTTCTTCTTCTTCTTCTTCTTCTTCTTATTCTTATTCTTATTCTTATTCTTATTCTTATTCTTTTTTTTCCGAGACAGGGTTTCTCCATGAAACAGCTCTGGCTGTCCTGGAACTTGCTTTGTAGACCAGGCTGGCCTCGAACTCACAGAGACCCACCTGCCTCTGCCTCCCAAGTGCTGGATTACAGGCATGTGCTACCACCACCCAGCTCAAATGTGTTTCTTTTTAAACTTCAGGGTTATCCACTCACGGAAGCTCCATCTTGTAAAACTGAAGATTCATTTGCGAGAACCAGAACTAAAAATGCCACTGAAGGGTTCTCTGCGTAGACAGTAGTGCTCTAGTAGTTCAATGCTGAGGGGTCAGGCTGAAAGAGTTTGGCACTGAGGAGCTGAATGATGAAGGATTCATTGCACAGAGGAGCTCCCATGGCAAAGACGGTCCTCTAGAAGCAACCGGGCCAGACCATTTTTATGCCCTAAGTTCCTACTCAACTCCCTCTCCCTGTTACAATGATTTCTTTTTAATTTAATACCCAATGTCAATTTTAAAGAACATTTTGGTCCTGTCTTATGTCTTTTTTCTTCTTCCTATCTTTCCTTTTTCATCTCTCAAAAAACAAAGACTGTCCTGATTTGGGGGGCTCCATGGAGTCTTGAGAAATGGAACTGTTCTGCATTATCTACAACATATTTTTACCTCTCTCATTGAGATTACCTTCCGCCCAAACTTCCTTAACTCACCCTCCTTTTCTTGCTCTTACAGCAATCCCTACTTTTTATGACTCCCCCCCCCATGCTTTCTATCAACCCAATACTAATTATTAGTCTTTCTTACTGTGGGATTTTTTTCCTTCACTTTGCTTTCCATGAATACCCATAACATCTGATATATTAATACACACAGTACTGTCAATGTCTCTTTTTTTAATTAAGATTTTTTTCATTCATTTCACACACCAATCAAAGATCCCCCTCTTCTCTCCTCCTTTCCCCCCCACCCCCGTGCCAGCTTCCCCTCCCAACCCATGCCTCATTCCCTCCCACAAGAAGGCAAGGCCTTCCATGTGGAGGCACATTCAGTAGAGGCAAGTCAAAGTCCCTCCCCCTGCCTCAAGGTTGTTCGAGGTGTCCCATCATAGGTAGTGGGCTCCACAAAGCCCACTCATGCACCAGAGATGGATTCTGATCCTACCACCAGGGGGCCTCCCAAGCAGATCAAGCTACACAACTGTCTCACCACGCAAACAGCCTAATCTAGCTAGTCCCATGTAGGCCCCACAACCATTGATCCAACTTTCATGAGTTCCCTCTAGTTTAGTTTGGTTGTCCCCTGTCTCTTTAAACCCCAAACATTTGGTGCATTTAGGATGATGATTTTGTAGTTGACTACAACACTATTTTCAAGGTGGGTCTACCAATAGATAGTGATTAATGTAATAGAATACAAATAGAATTCTACTCTAATGGATGGAATGGAATTAGAGTCTAGTTCCCTGAACAGTTAGTCTTACAAAGGAAATGACTCTTCAACACTACTACAAAATTTCTCCTGAACATGAAGGCACCCCCACTGATAGAAGAAAAATGACTTAAACAAAAACTTTCTAGATGCACAAGTCCCATTGTAAACACAAAAGTAAGATGAACACAAAGATACTGTTTCCTCCAAAAATACACTAATCCCACAGTATTGACCCCAACAAGAATGACTTCAGTGGAATTTCAAACAAAGAATTCAAAAGAATAATTATAAACATATTCAAAGAAATCAGGGAGGATAAATAAACTCCTGAATGAATTCTAAGAAAACACAAAGAACTGAATGAAATAAGGTTACAAAAAATGGAATTTAGTCAAGAGATATAAATGCTAGAGAGATGGTCCAGCAATTAAGAGGTGTAGTGCTCTTGCAGGGAACCTAAATTCCGCTCCCACAACCCACTTTAGGCACCCCCATGGGCACCTGCACTCATGTGAACATACCTACACACAAACACATAGATATATACATAATTTAAAATAAAATAAATTTTAAAAAATATAAATATAAGAGAAAAAACTGAAATGCTGGAAATAAAATAGTCAATAAATCAAATAACAAGCTCAGAAGAGTACTTCACCCATAGAATTGTCATAGGGAGAGCAGATTGTAGGGACTGAATACAAGGTAGAAGAATTGGAATATTCTGTCAAGAACAAAGAGACATTATTTAAAACATACAAATGGAATATGAAAGATCTATGGGATGCTAAGAAAATAATTACATGCTGAAAGAATAGAAAATATTTTCAATGTAACAGAAAAGTCTGCAAATCTAGGGAAGGAGATGTGTACCCAGGTACAAGAGGAGATGTCCACCCAGGTACAAGAGGCATGTAGACTATCAAACAGATAAGATCAGATAAGAAACTCCACACACCATATTAGGATCAAAACAGAACAACTAGCAGATCAAAAGACGCAAGAGATAAAAATGGAGTCACATATACAGGCAGGTCCATTAGAGTAACAGCTGATTTCTTAGCAAAAACTTTTAAACTGAGAAAGATTTGGAATGTTGTATTTCAGCCTCAGGTCGATCATTGGTGCTAACTCAGACTGGTATACCTAGCAAAATTCCCTGCCATCATTGAAATGAAAATCAAAGTTTTCCATGATAAAAATGGCTTAAGGAACTTATGACCATTACAGAGAATACTGTAATGAAGTCTTCAGACTAAAAAGAACAAGCCCATGCAAGAGGCTACACAGAAAATTAGTTACACAAATAAGGATTAGGAAAAACAGCAAGCATTTCAACATCAATAAAACGAGAGTAATTAATACATAACTTTCAATAACAACTCTGAATGTTAATAGCCTCAATTCCCCAACCAAAAAGCAGATTGGATGAAAAACAGGGTCCGCTGCTGGTGGAACGAAAACTGAAGGAACCACTCTGAAAATCAATGCACAGGTTCCTCACACAGCTGGAAATAATCTACTACATGGTCCAGTTATACCACTCTTGAGAACATTCCCAAGGAACTCTATATGTTACTACAGAAATAACCTGGACCAATGAGAGGTTTTCTGGGAGGGAGGACAACAAGATGAGAAATAACAAGGAAGACAAAAAAGTTTTGGATCAGAAGATCTTATACAAGTTGATGGCTCATGCAAACAAGTTTATTAAGAAATACAACATCCTGGGCTGGAGAGATGGCTCAGAGGTTAAGAGCACTGACTGATCTTCCAGAGGTCCTGAGTTCAATTCCCAGCAACCACATGGTGGCTCACAACCATCTGTAATGAGATCTGGTGCCCTCTTCTGGCATGCAGACATATATACAAACAGAGCACTATATACATAGTAAATAAATAAATCTTTAAAAAAAAAAAGAAAAAGAAAAGAAAAGAAATACAACATCCTAAATAGAGAGTGGGGGTGGGGAAGAAACTTGTCAAAGTCAGCAAAAGCTATCATACAGTGAGACAAAGTGAGAAGGAAGCTAATCAAGCAATGTTGCATAAAAGGAACACAGGATGTCCCAAGTCTGGCAGACATGGGACATTCAGTGGCTTTATGACTGGTAACTCCATTCTCTACCAGGGCAAAAGAAAAGTTCCCAGGAACCAAATCCTGAATCCCTTTGATGCCCTGGCCCCAGCTCCAGGCAAGATCTTGCCAAGTCTGCCCCGGGCCAGGACACAGAGCTAGCCTTCTCTCTGTCATTTCATCAGGGCCTCTGAGAAAGCCTTGGGTCGGCCCGGATTCCAACACAGAGATCATTGCCCTTCCTTTACTCTTGCTCTATTCCCAATCTCCAGGAAACGGAAAGAGCCTAGATGTTCACCAGCTGATGAATGGATAACAAAAATGTGATTTATTTACACAATAGAATATTATTCAGGTGTTAAGAAAATGCACAGGTGGTGACATAGATCTTTAATCCCAGAACTCGGTGTGGGGTAGGGCAGAGGTAGGCAGATCTCTGAGAGTTCAAGATCAGCCCAGTCTATAAAGTGAGTTCCTGCACAGCCAGGTCTATTACACAGAGAAACCTTGTCTCAAAAAAAAAAAGAGGGGAAGAAAAGAAAATTATAAAATGTGCAGGTAAATAAATGAAACTGAAAATAATCTTCCTGAGTGTGGTTACATAGACTCAAAGAGACAAACATCATGTTTTCTCTCATATGTGGATATTAACTTTTAAGCTTTAGATATGAGTGTTCTGTTTGAAATACCCATAGAAGTTAATAAGCTAATAAAGGAAGGAGGAAACCTTCCGAGCAAGGGAAATACAATATAATGTTATAAGGGGAAGAAATGGGAACAGAAAGGATTAAAGGGGTTGGGGGAAGGCACCGTAGATGAGGGAATGAAGGGAAACTAACACGAAAAACATTTTTGAGGAAACCTACCAGAATAGAAGCATCTTATAATATATACATATATAAAAGGAGTTTAAGTGGAGCTAATGGGGGGCAAACAATATTCCAACTAGACACCATATACTATCAAAAATTCCCAGTACCAAGAATAGATAATCTTTTCTAGAATTGCTAGCCAGTGGAGTTCCATAGACCCCCACAAACATTACAGACTATTCCAATTGTTCTTGGTTACCCTCCAGCATCTGACAGCAATGCCCTATTGAAGATACTACATACTTGAGTCATTAACATGAAGAAATCAAATAGCCACTGATCTGGAAGTTTCAGCCCTATTGGATAACATTAATAGTGCTAGAGGATGCTTTACACAATATGGGAGGAGAAAAGTAATCATCAGTCTCACTCAGCTATTAACCTTGCATACTATAATAATGACCTGTCTGGCAAGATATGCCCAGTAGTACAAGAGTAGCATGAATGTAATGGAAGTAATCATCCACTTTCCGACTGGATCTAAGGCTCACTCCATGAGGTGGAACAAATATCTGGCACTGTCAATAAGACCCTAAGAGAGAACCTACTACTATTTTTCTGCTGAATGGACATAGCATTTAAACTGCTAATGACTTACTGCTACACTCATAGATCAGTATATCATTCAACCCTGTGTGGGATATTCAGTCACGCCGTAAATCCCGAGTTTGAATTTGCATTATTAAATAAAATCAACCTAGGGTCAGGAGGCCAAGTTAGCAACCAGTTGACAAAAAGTAATCAGAGAGAGTCATAGGGTGTCTGTAAGACAATAGAGAGACAGAGAGACATACATGAAGTAGTAGGGAAGGACTTAGTGTAGCATTGATTCTCATGTTTTGGCAGAGCAGTAGGATACTCTCTTTTAGAAGGTCAGCTGGTTGCTACTCAACCTGTTTGAACTAGCAGGTTTTCAACCCAGCCTTTGACTCCCAAGTCTTATTGATAAATAGAACAATAGAGATTTAATTAAAAGCTACAATTGATGGCAGCAACATAGCCAATGCCTGCAGGAACAGAATTCCTACCAGGCTTCAGCCTGAGCAGCCCTGGCCACTGCCAGAGAAGCAGGCCAGTAACTTTAGAGCCACATTTGCTGGCTGAAACAGCAGCAGGTTAAAGCGCAGCCTCTGTGCCGATGAAAAACAACACAATCCTCATTAGAGGAGCTTTTTCTTTCAGTAGATAGTGATTATCACAGAGATTCACCACTGGAATAAGATAATAATGGACTGTGAAACATTCAGTCCTAAATGAGATATATATGCCACAACTTAAGGCTCAGTGAAATCATAGAACAGGGAGTGGAAAGATTTTAAGAGCCAAAGATGGTAGAAATGGAGTTTTCTGGGCACAGGGAGGCATATACACAGGAACTCACAGTGATTGTGGTAGCATACATAGAACACAAGAAAGCTCAAGGCTGACAAAGTCCCAGCAAGAAGTGTGATGAGGTGGTCATGTAGTACCACTCTTAGCTGAGGAGATAATTGACATTTGACAGCTGCTAGCAAAGACAGAGTTAGTTTTCTTTAATAGTATATGCTCTGATATATTGACCATACTCCAGGGTAGGCCCCACATCCAAGAGAAGTTAACCAATGCAAATTTAAACCAATTTAAACTCATTGGGTTTAAAAAGAGAAAGTGGAAAAGTGAGTGAGTAAGAGAGAGAGAAAACAAGAAGTTGGGTGGGTAAAAAGGCCAAAGTGGATCTTGAAGAAATTGAGGTGAATATGATGAAAATATATTGTATGAAATTTTCAAAGACTTAATAAAATGTAATTTAAAAACAAAAATAAATCAAAAAAACCATGAATCATCTCTTTGCTGGCTCCAAGAATATACCCCATTATTAAAGCTAGATACTACCTTAGGGGAGATGATAGAGAAAAGTATTACACATGAATGGAAACAGAAAGCAATCAGGAATTGCTGTTGAAATGGACTTCAAACAAAAACTACTCCAAAGAGAGACAGAAGGTCACTTTATTCTGATTAAAGGTAAAATCCATCAAGAGAAGGACATTACAATTATAAACATTAATGTATCAAATACAGGTGCACTCAGTCTCATTAAAATAAACACTGCTAGCTATAAGGTCACAGATTGTGATGATCAGCATTAACCGTCAACTTGACTGAATCTAGGATCATCTGGAAGATGTGTGCACACCTAGAAGGCATTATTTTGGTCATTTTAATTGAAGTTGGAAGACTCATCTACTGTGGGTGGTACCATTCCCTTGTTGGGATCCTGCATTGTATAAGTAGAGAAGGGAAATTGAAAAACATGCATGCATTCATTGCTCTCTTCTGATTGAGGCTGCCATGTGAGCAGCTGCTTCACGCTCCTGCTTCTCTGAATTCCCCACATGATGGACTGTATCTTGAACTGTGAGCTAATGCAAACTCTCTCTTAAGTTGTTTTTGTTTAGAGTATTTTGTCACAGTAACAGAAAAAGAAATTAAAATACAGATTAACAGTGTGTTTACACTGATAGTGGGTGACTTCAATACCTACTCCACTTTTACTCTTAGACATGTCATCTGGACAAAACAAACAGAAACATCTGAGTTAAATGACATCATAGAGCAAATGGACTTAATAGATATCTACAGAGCATTCCATCAAAATACTACAAAACACATAGTCTTCTCAGCAGCCCATAGAATTTTCCAAAAATAGACCACATATTAGGACTCAAAGTAAGTCTCAAAAAATACAAAAAAAAATTGAAGTAACTTCTTGCATTATATCTGACCACAGTGGAATAAAGCTAGGCATCAACAGCAAAAAAAAATCATAGAAAACATACAAACTCATGGAGATTAAACAACACAGTATGGAGTGATGAGAGTGTCACAGAAGAAATCAAGAAGGGAAATTTAAAATTCTTAGAATTGAATGAAAATGGAAACCTATAGGCAGTAATGAAAGCAATCTTAAGAGGAAGCACCAGATATTGGTGAAATTATTAAGGCCACTCCACATAGTTAAAAGGGAGATTTATTTAGTGGCATAACTTACAAATGAAGGGATAGGTAGGTTGTAGATTCTTGGAAAGACGCAGCACAGTCCAGAGGTGTTCTCTGGAGAACCCTCCTTGGTCTACCTCTAGGGTCCAGGGTCCAGGAAACAAGAGAGGGCGGCGCATCCGGATCTCAGGTCTTCAGGGCCCTCTCTTGGCCCCACCTTGTAGGCATGATAGTTACAGAAGCCTCAATGGGGGTTGGAATTTCCAGACCAAAGCTGGAATGGCTATCCACTACAGAAGGTCATAGAAATAAATAGTTATATTAAAAAAAGACACTCCAATAAAAAATTTAACCATGCACCTCACAGCCTTAGAGAAACAAAAACATACCAAACCTAAAAAGAGTTGATTAAAATAAATATTAAGATCAGGATATGTCAGGTGGTGATGGCACACACTATTAAAGGACTACTCAGCACATGGGAGGCAGAGGCAGGTGGGTCTCTGAGTTCAAGACCAATCTGGTCTATAGGTGAGTTCCAGGACAGCCAGGGCTACACAGAGAAACCCTGTAGCACAGAGAAATACCAGTAACACAGACACTGAGAGCAACAATTAATAAATGGGACCTCCTGAAACTGAGAAGTTTCTGTAAGGCAAAGGACATGGTAAATAAGACAAAAAATAGCCTACAGAATGAGAAAAGGTCTTCACCAACCCCACATCTGACAAAGGACTAATCTCTAAAATCTATAAAGAATTCAAGAAAATAGACATCAAAATACCAAACAACCCAATTAAAAAATTAGCTACAGAGCTAAACAGAGAATTTTCAACAAAAGATTCTCAAATGCCCAAAAGACATTTAAGGAATTGCTCAACATCCTTAGTCATCAGGGAAATGCAAATCAAAATGACTCTGAGATACCATCTTACACCTGTCAGAATGGCTAAGGTCAAAGACAGCTTTTGTTAAAGAGGATGTGGAGCAATGGGAACAATCCTACACTCTTGGTGGGAGTGTAACCTTGTACAGCCACTTTGGAAATCAGTATGGCGGTTTCTCAGAAAATTGGGAATCAATCTTCCTCAAGATCCAGCTATATCACTCTTAGGCATATAACCAAGGAATGCTCAATCATACCACAAAGACACATGCTCAACTATGTTCATAGCAGCATTACTAATAGCCAGAACATGGAAACAAACTAGATGCCCCTCAATCAAAGAATGAATAAATAAAATGTGGTACATATACACAGTGGAGTACTACTCAGCATTAAATTTGCCAGCAAATGGATGGAACTAGAAAATATCCTGAGTGAGATAACTCAAACTCAAAAGGACAAACATGGTATGTACTCACTCATAAGTGTAAACGAGATGTAAAGCAAAGGATAACCAAACTACAACCCACAGCTCCAGAGAAGCTAGATAACAAGGAGGACCCAAACAGAGATGCTTGGATTGCCCTGGGAAGGGGAAATAGATGAGATTTCCATGAGTAAATTGGAGATAAGGGGTGGGCAATGGAGGGTAGGAGATCGGAGATGAGAACATAAGGGAACAGGATGGTTGAACTGGAACAGGGATGGAGTGGGAGAACAATGAAAGAGATATCATAATAGAGGGAGACATCATGTGGATAGGGAGAAACTGGGTGCTAGGGAAGTTCCCAGGAATCCACAAGGATGACCCCATCTTAGACTACTAGAAATAGTGGAGAGGGTGCCTGAACTATCATCATAGAGCCTTTCTCCAATAACTGATGGAGGCAGGTGCAGAGATCCACAGCCAAACACCAGGTCGAGCTCCAGGAGCCCAGTCAAAGAGAGAGAAGAGGGATTCTATGATCAAGGGGCATCAAGATCATGATGGGGAAACCTACAGAGACAACCAAATCAAACTAGTGGGAACTTATGAAATTTAGACAAACACCTGTGGAGCTTCCTCAGTACTAGACTAGACCCTCTGTATAAGCAAGACAGTTATGTAGTTTGATCTGCTTAAGGGACCCCCTGGCAGTAGGATCAGGATCTATCCTTTGTGCATGGGTTGGCTTTTTGGAGCCCACTATCTATGGTGGGACACCTGGAACAACCTTGAGGCAGTGGGAGGGAACTGGACCTGCCTCTACTGAATGTACCAGGTTCTTCTGACTCCTCATGGAAGGTTTTACCTCTTGTAGGAAGGAAGGTGGGGGGAGGGTTGGGGAGAAGACTGCAAGGGCAAGGGGGAGAGAAAAGGGGGATCCATGTTTGGTATGTTAAATGAATAAAAAAATTCTTAATAAAAAAGATCAGAACACAAACACAAATTAATGAAACAGAAGAGAAAAAAAACAAAAATAATCAGTGAAATAGAGTTGATTCTTTTAAAAGATAAAAAAGATTGACAATTCCTTATCCAAACAACAACCAAAAAAATTAGAACCAAATTTTTAAATTAGACATGAAAACTGAGACATTTAAAACACCAATAAACTTCTGAAAATCATCAGAACATACCTTACCAAGTTATTTTCCACTGAATGGGGAGGAATAAAGAGGTATTTGTTCACATCTCCCCAGGGAAATATATGTAACTAAATTATAGTGACCTCACTCAGAAATATTCATAGCTACACCCAAATACATTTTACTAGCTTTAGTTCATTCAACCTGACAAAATTGGCTATCACAATAGATTTTGTGTTTCTGGCTAAGTTTTAGTCTCATAGGAAAAATAAGCAGAGTGCACAAGTATTTCTTACATGTCGCTGGCCCCCACATATGTACAGCTTCCCTGGTTATCAATACTCCACACCAGAATTGCATATTAATTAAAATTGATTAACTATCATGGTACATTAGTATCACCCAGAGTCTATTGTTTGTCTTAGAGTTCATTCCTGATACTTGACAAATATCTAAGGATGTATCAATTACCCTAAAAATCCTTTGTGCTTTACTTGTTCGTTTTTCTTTTCCCACAATCTCTGACTACTGCTGATCTTTTTACTATGTCTATAGTTTTGCCTTATACAGAATGTCATATTGTTGGAATAATAGTATGTAACTTCTTCATTAAACTCCTTTCATGTGTTTTCATGGCTTAATAGTATGTTTATACTTAGTGGTGAATATTATTTCATGGCTTTAATGTATCACAATTTATTCATCACCTCCTAAGAACATTATGGTGGTTTGAATAAGAATGGCCCCCATAGGCACATATACTTAAATGTTTGGTTCCCAGTTAGTAGAATGTTTAAGAAGGGTTAGGAGGTGTGGTGGCTTTGTTGGAGGAGATGTGTCACTGGAAGGGTCTTAGAGGTTTCAAAAGCCCATACCAGGCACAGTCTCCCTCTTTCTCTCTGCCTACTGCCAAGGATCAGCATATAAAGCTCTCGGCTACTTCTCCAGCACCATACCTACCTGTCTACCACCATGCTCATGCCATGATCATGGACTAACCTTCTGAAACTGTAAGCAAGCCCCGAATTAAATTATTTCTCCTATAAGCTGCCTTGGTCATGATCTCTTCACAAAACTGTCCTTGTGAACAGATATATTAGAAGAATTGTTAATACCATAGAGAAACAGTAGCATGACATTAGCATTAGTCCATGTAGCAGAGTGTGGAACCCTTCTTACAGGTTTCAGGGAAAGGGCTAGGTTCTATGCCACCACATGGTTGGTGGGTTGATAAGTAGTGGTGACATGGGTCTACAATCAGGCTATCTCTGACTCTGAGCAGCAGGAGAAAGGAGAGGAGGTCTTGCATTTTGAGGAAAGAACATGTGACCTTGAGGCTGTAGGGGAAGTGGAAAGGAGGAGCCCACTTAGTTAATATGTACCTATCATATGAGATGTGAGTTCTTTTCCCTGGGGTATGTACACAGAATCAGCTCCTCAGAGGAGGAGGGAGTCATAACTATAGATGGTATGATCTAAGCAGTGCCTGATCTGGGTCCTAACACAAACAAAAATTTTACAAGTGAATAAAAGGAATATTTTCTTTTTTAAAGAAAGTGGATTAAAACAATTAATAAGCATTTGCTTGAAGAAGAAAGCCAAACAGCATGGAAGTATGAAAAGATGCTTGCCTTGTAAGGGACAAAGGAATGACCATTTAAGTAGCAAAAAGAACAGCTTACCATATAATGTTTCAAGTACTTTAAATACTGAAGATATTTGAATTTTGCATTTCAAGAAGGTTACATATCAAGATGTGAGCAATGGTATTGTGACAGTAGGGTCAATGGCAATTTTCTTTCTTATATTTATTTTTATTTATGCAATTAGGAAGTAATCATTTGAAACCACTTAAAGGAGTTCTCAGCTGGAATTTCTGAATGAATAGCTAAGCTGTGGTTACCCCCTCTGACTCCCCCTGGAGGACATTTAGCCATTTTGAATTCTCCTAGCTCCAACTTCAGAAACCAGATCTTAGTGGCTGCTAGTTAGACAAGAATGGGACTGTAGTGAGGATGTTAGTACACTAGCAATCCAAGGGTCAGTTACAAAAACAACACTCTATGAGCTAGTGTGACCATTCTCTTCAAGCAAAAACAATAAGTTTATAGTGGAAGACCTGTTTAGGATGACAAGAAAGTACAGGAAGTCAAGGGTGGGTGAAGGAAATGCCAAGCTAATTTTTATTGGAGTATAACTTGTAAATAAGGATGCAGCCAGTAATGCAAACGTGTATATTCCAGAAGCATGAGGGAACATTTCAGTCAAAATGCTGTCCCTGCGCTATGGTCTATCACATCTGTAACTCTCATCAAACTTAGGGCCATTTCACCTGTTTCACAGGCTGTACCAAGAGCAGCAAAGATCTGATTATTGCATTGAGGGCACCTGTGTAAACCTGTTAAAAAACAAGTTACACTTCATAGTTCTGCAGAGTTTTTATCACCTTTAACTTAGTATTCAACTTCCCATACCTCATAAAAGATATGAATGAAAGTCTCTCTCTGTAACAATGTGGCTTTTTGTGGGAGAAAATTTAGTTATATTGCACTGGGCCACCTGGGAAAAGAGAGATATGTCTGTGTGCAAGATTATTGTAGAAAGTCTCCATAAACAAGGAATACTAAGGGAGAGAGTAAAAGACCAAGACATTTCTCAGCCAACTCCATGAAGAGATCTGGTCCCTGTAGGGTTGTCCTCACTTGTAGCATAGGGACCAGGGCTTTGTACCCACAATCGATCTGTTATTGAGTGTGTACTATCCCAGAGAAAAGACATATGCTTTTCTCCTTGGGAAATTTAGGAGGCAGGCAGCTGCTGGGATGAGGACCTCTGTGAATGGGGATCTAGTATGCAACACAGTGATTCCTCTGAGTTGAATGTAAGTAAACGAAGTCCTAATGACAGTGATGGTGTCACAGGACAAATGCTTCAGTGGAATTCTTCAAGCAACTGTCCTTTCAAGAAAGAATACTCACAAATGGTGCACATACCTCATCTCAGCCATATTCCACACTGAAACACTTTTTATAAGGGCTTAGCCAAAGGAAGTTATTTTTGTTGGTCCTCTGAACCCAGATGGAGTGCATTTGGAGCCTTGACATTCACAAAGTCTTCAAAGGTAGCATGCTGTATTAGTTTTCATTGCTGTGGAACATAGCTGAGAAAATGCAAAAGGAAGAAAGGCTTGTTTGAGCTTCAGAACATGGTTGGGCAACTCAATCACATGTTGGGGATCAAGGCTATCACTTGTTGGCTTCAGGGAAACAGAGAGATACAGAGAGGAAAAGACTAGAGATACGATACAGTTCAGAGACAGGCCCTCAGCAATTCACTTTTTCTGATCGTTCCTGTCTTCCAGAGCTCCCATCCCACCTAATAGCCTGTAAAATTGTGAATTCATCAATAGATTAGTTCATTGATTAAGCCAGAACCTTCATGATCTAAATGCTTCCCCAAAACTCTACCTCTGAACATTGCAGTGGGACCAAGCCTTCAGCATACCAGCTTTTGGGGAAAATATTGTATATTCAAACTATACAAGCCAATACAATGATGTTGGTTCCTAAATGGGATCTGATCACATGTCTAAGTCTGGGCTATATAACAAACTACTATCAAATGAGGAGCTTAAGCAGAGAGTGTTTATTTCTCACAGGCCTATAGGCTGTAAGTTCAAGATCAGGATGTCATTATGGTCAGATTCTGATGGAGGGTCCCTTTCTTGTTTTACAGACAAATGTTATATATTTACATGGAAGTATGAGAAATCTCTGGTTTCTCTGCCTCCTTATATAGGGCTATTGTCATTCGGGAGTACTCTCCCTGCATTACCTAGTTACCTCCTAGTCATCTTTGTATTGCTAGAATAAAAATATCTGACATAATTAACTTCTAAAAAGAAAGGTTTATTTTGGCCCATGGTTTGAAGGTTCTAGTCCCAGATGAGGTAGACTTATTTCTCTCTGCCTCTGTTGAGATGAGGTGCCAGACAGTCACAGCCAAGATAGTGTGATAGATAGCAAAATATTCAGATCATGAACTAGAGGATGGCGGGGAAAGAATACTGTCTGGGGTCCCATTAACTCCTTTGTAGATGCAGCCTCATTACCAAGGGCCTCACATAATGTCCTACTGCCTAAAAGTCCACAGAACCTCCCAATCCCAATAATAGGGATTGAGCCTTTGGGGCCTTTAATCCAGTTAATAGCATTTGGATACTATAACACTGGGTATTCAAAATATGAATTTAGGAGGCATATAAGCATGTTGAAGAACTATTCATTTGGCAACATAATGATGTATATCCAGGACAGAAAACTTACTCAAACTCTAAAATTATGCACATTTTTATGGCTGTGAAAATATATTTCTCAGATCTTCTACTGTGGGAAACTATGGTGTGACACTATTCCTGGGAAGATACACACAAATATATTCACCCTGTGCAGGAACCTGATGACAGACCAAATCAACAATACCACTGAAGTCCAACTTAACAAACCAATGAGTTTCATCAGGGCTACATACAGGAATATAGGTGATGAGTTACTTATAAGAGCAGGGATGATGTAAATGTAGCTGCATCACCTAAAAGCCCACCATAGCCAGGATGAAAACTCATGAAAGCTGCGTGACATAAAGGCAGCTCATAAGGTTTAAAAATCTCTCCCAGGGAGCTCAGCTGCTCTGAGCATTTTTTTAGCAGTCCTTGATGCTAATAGAATCTTGAGGAAGGAAGTCCTTTGCTGTGGGATGGTCTGTATGTCAAATCTGTTGCTCTGATTGGTCAATAAATAAAACACTGATGGCCAGGCAAGAAGTATAGGTGGGACTAACAGAGAGGAGAATTAAGAGAACAGGAAGGGAAAGAGAGACACTGCCAGCCGCCGCCATGACAAGCAGCATGTGAAGACACCGGTAAGCCATGAGCCACATGGCATGGTATAGATTTATGGAAATGGATTAATTTAAGCTATAAGAACAGTTAGCAAGAAGCCTGCCGTGACCATACAGTTTGTAAGCAATATAAGTCTCTGTGTTTACTTGGTTGGGTCTGAGCGGCTGTGGGACTGGCAGGTGACAGAGGTTTGTCCTGACTGTGGGCAAGGCAGGAAAACCCTAGCTACAGTCCTTGTGCAGCTGGTCAATTTCAGGGACTTCCTACACCTTTCTAAACTTTATTTTTAAAGTCTTATTTTTAGATTTATTTATTTATTTACTTTTGTGTGTGAGTGTTTTGCCTGCATGTACATAGGCACCACATGCATGCCTGTTATTTGCAAAGAAAGGGGTGTCAGGTGCCCTGGAACTAGAGTTATAGATGATTGTGAATCACTATGTGGTTAGTGTAAACCTAGACCCTCTGTAAGAGTAACCAATGCTATGCTCTTAACCACTAAGCCATTGATCCAGACCCAAGAACTTCCTGAATATTAAGGGGCCTCCATTAGAACTTCTTGGGTCTTGAAGAGCTTCAGAGGAAATTGCTACATGACAGGAGCATGACCAGCACATAATGTCTGCCCCTGACCTGGGCTTTCCCCAAGAGAGAGCAACAAGGTAATACTTCCCCCAGGCTATGGCTACCTAATGACTAAGCATGATGTGAAAGGCAGTGGATGCCCATCTCTGCAAGATACAGAGTTCTCCTAATGAGCAATTTAGGGTCCTGGACTTCTCTGTCTCCATTGCCTTCCCAGAACTATTTTAAACCTTGAATCTCCTCTTACCCAGTCTTCTCTTCTTTAAGCAATGTCAGATCTCATCGTGACACCTTGGATTATTGTTATTTCTGCATCCTTCTCAAATTTTTCCATTCAGTGAGTATTCAGTATGTCTGACTCTGTCTTGACATATGCATCACAGAGAGCCTGAACTTCCACTGGCTTGGTATCTAGCTCACTAACAGGCTCATACTTTTTTGTACAACCCAAGACTACCCACTGAGGGATAATGGTACTATCCACAGTGGGTTGGGCCCTCTTACATCAATTAGTAATCAAGACAGTCCTCCACAGACATATCCACAAACCAGTGTTATCTAGGCAAATTCTTAACTGGGATTTTTCTCTCAAATGAGTCTTGGCTGTCAAGTTAATAATTAACACTAATTTGTACAGCCACTTAAGAGCTCAGGGGAGACCAGCAGGCACTTTTGTTTATGACAAAGGTGCAGAAACATGAAGCTTAGGCTGATCCACAGCCCTGCTGGCCACAGTGGAGAAAGCAGAGATGTGGTTAGAAGCAGCCAAGAAGCCAAGAGTGACACCTAGGTTCCTTCTCAAAGTCACACTCTTCTGATTGGATTTGGTCCCTTAAACCGGATGGATATTCTCTCTCTCTTGCTCTCATGCATGCACTTCTTCTTCTTCTTCTTCTTCTTCTTCTTCTTCTTCTTCTTCTTCTTCTTCTTCTTCTTCTTTAATTGGGACTAAAATATTTATCACTTTTTTTAAACGGATCTCATCTCCCCCCCCAAAAAAAAGGCTTGTCTTGAACTCCTGGGTTCAAATGATTTCTCCAGCCTCAGTTTCCCAAGTATCTAATTTTAACTACTTGTAAGCATGGACTAAAGCAATATTGACTTTGGTCTATACAAACCCGTACTTAATCTGCCCATTTCATGCTGGTTACTTGGCTGTCAATTTGTTCATTTGGCTGAAATTAAATTCCTGGATTTAAAGTATTCTAAGAATTCAGCTGGGGGCTGGAGAGATGGCTCAGAGGTTAAGAGCACTGACTGCTCTTCCAGAGGTCCTGAGTTCAATTCCCAGCAACCAAATGGTGGCTCACAACCACGTAATGAGATCTGGTGTGCTCTTCTAGTGTGCAGGCATACATGCAGATGGAATACTGTATATATAATAAATAAATAAATAAATAAATCTTAAAAAAAAAGAATTCATCTAATTTTCCACTGACCAAAGTGTTGGTGGCCAAAGATCTAGAATGTTGAATTTGATCTACTTTTACCTTCAGATCTCTTTATTTTAGCCTTAAAATTGTACAATAATTACTCTGGAAACTGAAGCAGGAGGATTTCAAGTCTGAGGATGGCCTGGACTACATAGCAAGTTCCAGGTCACCCCTAACTGTCTATCAAGGCCTATCACCAAAGAAAACAACAAAACCTAAATCCTGTAACTTTGTGATATATAGAACTTTCCATTTTTTTCCAAAAATGAGTCAATTAATTTCCAAGTAATCATTTTACACACAGTTAATTCTAAAAAGTTGGCTTGACTTGCATATTTTGCTTATAACAAATAGGTAAAATTTTCCATTAAAGCTACCAACAGCAATAAAAGTAAATTATACTAAATATCATTAATAACTCTTTACAACTTGTTCTTCTTTGAGTCATTAAAGCTAAGCATCTATTTTTCAACTTCATTTTAGAGTTATTTTTCAATATATGTGTGCATTAGTTGTGGTTCTCTAAGGAACAGAACTGATAGAATGAACTAATGTGCATCTATATTTTAGTAAGGGATTTATCAGAGCACCTTACAGGCTGTGGTCCAAGTATTCCTACAGTGACTCTCTCCTTATGGAAAAGCCAAGAATCCAGTAGTTGTTCAGTTCTCAATATTAGATGTGTGAACAGTCCCAATCTGGTGCTGGAGTCCCAGGAATGTCCTAGAGAGCTGCCAGTTTTCAGTCCACATTGGAATCCTGAAGAAGTAAGTTCTAATACCAGCAAAGGAATGGGTCAGGATAGATGGACTTGCCAGTGAGAATGAGGACAAGTAGACAGAAAGCACAAGCTTCCTTCTTTTATATTCTCTTATTTGTACTGCCACCAGAAAGTATGGCCCAGATTTAAAGTATATCATCTAACCTCAAATGGTCCAGATTTAGGGTAGGTCTTCCCACCTCAAATAATACAAGAAAAATCCTTCACAAGTGTAACCAGCTGCTTCTGTTTTAGTTACTTCCGAATGCAGTCAAGTTGATAACAAAAGTTAGCCAGCATAATGTATGTCTCTGTGTGTGCACATGAATGCAGATGCACCTGGAGGCCAGAACAGGGAGTTCAATCCCCTGGAGTTAGGGTAACAGGAAGTTGTGAGCTTCCTGGTTGGATGCTGGGACTGATCTTGGGTCCTCTGCAAGAGCAATATGAGCTCTTTATCACTGATCTACCCTCCATCCCCCAGGTTTGGTTTCTTGGCCATAGCCCAGAATTCTTGGATGTCATGAACATGCTCTTTTCTTCCCCATTGATGTTTGAATATAGTATTTTCTCAGCCTTGTTCTATATCTCTAATAATCTCTCTTCTGCATGATCAAGTGTATTAGTGATGTTTCTACTTCTAAGTTTGAGCCCAGTCAAAAATAACCCTTTAAGAATAACAAATAACTGATAAGACCTTGAATCTAATGGGGGGAAAAAAGACTAAACATTAAAGGAAGAATTGTTTGTAGTTCTAATTCTGTCATGGATATTTTTGGTGGTGGATATGCATTTAAATATATTCACTAGTAAAAATGATGAATCCAATGTGAAGCTCCACAGCTTCAGAATGACTACTGTAACTGTATAAAAGACCACTGAAATGTACATACTCTAGATCTGGTTAATTCTGTTGTATGGTGTTTATTTTTAAATTGTATTACCCTTAATGCATGTATTTAGTTTTGTTTATGCCATCAATGAGAAGGGGGGAAGAAGAAAGGAAGAAAGAGAGGAATGAAGGAAGGAAGGAAGGAAGGAAGGAAGGAAGGAAGGAGGGAGGAGGGAGGGAGGAAGGAAAGAAAGAAAGAAGGAAAGAAGGAAGGAAGGAAATGTGTTGGAGCAGCTTCCTTCTGGGCCTTTGGAAATTAAAGATTGGCTGAGCATGGAAACCCAAGCAAAAGAATCAGTAGTTCAAAAGGGATCCTTAGCCTACACAACTAGGTTCACAAGATACCTTGCAACAAAATACTAGGAGAGGGCAGAGAAAGAAGTGGGGTAGGGAAGAGAAGGGAACCTTGGAGACTGGCAGGCATATACAGAGTTAGGGGATGGGGTGTTAACCAATTGAACTTGTGAACTAATTTCTTGGTGTTGTTGCTTTGATTCAGGATCTACTTTGTAGATCAAACTGCCCTTGAACTTACAGAAATCCTTCTGCCTCGGTTTCCTGAGTACTGGAAATACAGACCTGAGTCTTTCTTGTGATACATTGTGTACCCAGCAAGTGTTTGATGTCTGCAAGAACTCTTCATTTCAGTAGCTTTTCTTCTTTGCATACCAGTGGCCTCTGCTGGCAACACTTAGCTTTGCAATCCATGAGCTGAACATAATACTCCCTCTCTTTCCTAAGAGGACCTAGATCACATGATAGAGGACGGCTGATGCTCTAGCTGAGGAAGTGTCTTCCAGGTGCAGTAGGTGCAAAGGGAAGCACTGAAATCCCTATAGGCTGACCTGTTGTTATGTTTTCAAAATCTACTAAGCATTAATCACTCAGTTGGAGGGATGGGAACAGCAAGACGTCTGCTGGAGCTTTGGAGTTCATGGGCTCTACAGCAATGAACCCCAGGCAGAGAGATACTCCAGAAGTTGATCCATCTGCTGACATCAGGCTCCAGGATATCACAGTCCAAAATTATCCCCAACTAATGTCATCTGCTCCCCAGCTCCTGTGTGTGTCACTGCCTGGGTTGAGCCTCCTCGCCTGTAGTCCCTGGCTTGTCTATTTTACTTTTTTATTTTATTTTTTTTTTTAGAGCATGTTGTTCTACAGAAAAACTAGACAAACGTTCCATGTACTAAGTTCCCACACCTTTATCAGTGGGATAAATTTTTTTTAGAACTAATAAGCCTATAGTGACAAGTCATTACCACACAGGGTCCCGGTTTATGATAAGGTGATGTGCATTCTATGAGTTTGAATAAATATAGAATAACATGAGACCATCACTGTAGCATCATTAAGTGTAGTTTCATTACCTTAAAAATTCTCTGTGCTTAGCCCATTCATCTTTTTCTCCCTTCCACTTAATCCCTGACAGACACTGTGATGGTTCTGATAATGTTTGGTTGGTTTTCTGTTTGTTTTGTTTTTCTCTATAATTTTTTATCTTCTATAATGTCATGCAGGTGGAATCATGCAGTATGTAGTCTTTCAAACTGGCTTATTTTACCTAGTAACATTCATTTAAGCTTTCCCTCAAGTCTTTCTATGGCACCACAGCTCAGTTTTTTCAACACTTAATAATAGTCTATCGTCTGTATGTGTTACAGTTTATCCATCCACCTACTGGACATACTGGTTGTGTCCAAGTTTGAGTAAATATGAATAATGTTATAAATTCCCATATGCTAGATTCTGTGTGCTTGTAGATTTTTATCTGCTCAGTAAATACCAAGAAACATAATTTCTGATTTTTATATAAGAATTTATAAGAGTCTGTTTAAATTTCAAAGCAGTTGTACTATTTTACATTTCCTACTAGTTTTAATCTGTCTCTGTTTCTTAGAGTTCTTAAATGTCTTGGGGAATCAAGCAAAGTTGACCTTTAGTGTATACCTCACAGGAAGTGGGGTGAGCCAATCTTCTA
This sequence comes from Peromyscus leucopus, assembly GCF_004664715.2. Classification (NCBI taxonomy): domain Eukaryota; kingdom Metazoa; phylum Chordata; class Mammalia; order Rodentia; family Cricetidae; genus Peromyscus; species Peromyscus leucopus. The sequence goes on along the minus strand of NC_051065.1, from coordinate 84,273,724 downwards.
CTCTTTCCCTCTAACAGAGCTGAGGGAACCAAGGTGTCTAAAGCTGAAGCCCTGAGCTGCTGATTGGGGGTTGCATTATCTTTCAGATAAGTCAATAAATGACTCTTTCTCCTCAGAAAATCTTCAGGTACCAGTTCACTGCTGTGATAACTAATAAGACAAAATATCTCCTCACTTATTTGAAGGATGAGTAAAAGTAAAAGTATCCTTGATTTATTTAAAATTTATAAATAAGCCATGAACTTAGAAAAAATTTTGTCACAGAAATTTTAGGCTGCTAGGAATGCATCTAGTCCCTATACATGCTGAGTAAGCACTCCAATGCTACTTTAATACTTTTTTTATAAATTCATTGAAAATAGTTTGTTACCTCCTCAAATAATAGCTATGTCACTTATTCTGTATGTTTCATAATTACTCAGAATTTCCAGTGTTGAAAGGTAGGTCAGGCTCAGACGGTGAGCTGTGCATCACATGGTGGTGAATGCTCACCCACTGGAGGATGGTAGGGCAGAAAAAAAAAAGTTGAAAAAGGGATGCCTGCACCACAAAAAAAAGTTGGAACAACAAAAATATATCAGTGAGACTATATCAGCCCAAACAAACTAAGACAACTTTCAATAGCCTAATAGGGACAATGTGTTGATTGTGCTCAGGGGAAACTGGATATTTACACCCATTCCAAGCAAATAAATTTGCAGAAAACCTCCATGTCTCCACATAGCTCTCTAAATTCTTACTGCTTTGCTTTTCTTCTGGCCCCAGTTGAGTCTTGGTAGCTCTCCCCCATGGGAGGTGGCTTCATCGTTAATCTGTTCTTCACATAGTCATCCCCATTATCTTCTAAAGCTCCATTGGTTAACGTTATTTCTTTACTTAGCAATATTTGACATCTCTTTTTTTTGCCTTCAGAATGAAACTTAATTATTTAGCCAGGAATACAATACCAATTTCAGGCTGCTACTGACATGAAGTTCGTTTGTTTGCTTATTTGTTTGTTTATTTTGTTTTGTTTTAGCATGGTGGGGTGGGGTAGGCAGGGAGGATCTTGCTATATGTCTTAGGCTGGACTCAAATTGGTGATCCTTCTGTCTCAGACTCCCAAGGACTAGGATGACGGGCATGTACCGTCATGCTCACCTCTTCACTAACATACTTTCTGATGAAGCTCTCTGTTCTCTCACCTTGGAGAAACAACTTGAAGGTCCTTAGACAGTCACCTGCACCTTCTGTTCTCCACACGTCAAGTGTTTCTCACACCTCCTTCACAGGTTATAAGGTTGTAACTAAAGATTAACTCCTGGTCCATAGTCATTTCTTCAGCTTGGTCTTCAAATTTATAATATGTTCATATTTTCCATAGGTCTCAGTTTGGCCATTTATTACAGTCACTCAGGAGGCTTTTGTAAAAATCTCAGTGTCCAGATTTTGCCCACAGCAATTGCAATTTTACTGTCTGCAATGACTGCGAGCACAGCAATGTTTTAAATGTTCTCCCACAATGTGGGTGCTGGGAACCGAACTTAGGTCCTCTGGAAGAGCATCAAGCACTCTTCACAGGTAAACCACACTTCCAGATCCAAGCCTTGTTTTATTTTTGAAACAAGGTCTTAGTCAATTCCCCACACTATCTTTAAACATTTTGTAACCCACTGTCCTTGAACTAGAGATCCTCAGCCTCCCAAACATTGGGGATTTAATGTAACTTTTCTTAATAAACATAATTACACATATTCCCCAAATAAGCTGTAAATGAATCAGAGTCATGGCAAACATTTTACCTACTTAGCCATCTCCCCAGCTCTAAACTGATGATTCTTATTCAAAACTGTTTTTCCTAGTAGGAAAGGAATTTCTTATTTTCTTTCAGAGAATGGGAGGGTATATGTCCTTCTCTCACTCCAGTGACTATTTTGAGCCAAATAGCCTGGCAATATTATCACATTGCACCTGGTAAGGGCCCTGAAGTAAGTGAAAGCTTTTAATTGGAGACTTGCTTACATCTTCAGAGAGCTAATTCACGATCTGTATGGCAGGAAGCACGGTGGCAGCCAGGCAGGCATGGTGCTGGAGCAGTAGTTGAGAGGTCCCATCTGAAGAGCAAGCTAGAGGGAGAGAGAGCAAGATTGTGCCTGGTGTGAGCTTCAGAAACCTCAACACTTAACCCCCAGTGGCACACCTTCTCCAAGACCACACCTTCCTAAACAGTCCACCAACTAGATGAGGAGCATTCAAGCCTATGGGCGCTGTTCTCATCCAAACCACCGGGAACCATAAGGAAAAACTCGAAGGGTTGTACATGAAGCAGTTACTCTATGACTTTCCGGAGGCTTCAAAGTTGGCTTCCCCTTCACCCACTTTCCCTTTGCCTTTCCCTACAGGCGTGTCCTCACTTGTCTGTTCCCCTGCATTTGTTGAAAACTAAGGACTTACAGGGGTATAACCCCTGCCCCCTTTACTCTTGTGAGGTGCCTCCTTTTCTGTGGCTGGGGGAGCGTATCTTCCCTCCCTTCCACATTCCCTTCTCTGCTCTAAAATCCCATTTCTCATAATTTTGAAAGCTAAAATGTGTTGTTCTCTTACCCACCCTTGGCCCTCAGCAGCCAAAGGAAAGAGGAGGAGTGCTGACCTAGAGAAATTCCAGCTTCTTGCTGGAGAAGTATGGCCTCCCTGTTAAGCCTCAACAAGCTTCAGTGTGTGGTTGGGGTTGGGGGAAATGAATCTGGAAATGAGACCGACAGGAGAGAGTGGTACAACTTCCTCTTGAGTTGTCTCATGTTGCTATTATCTCTGAAGGAGCTGGGGAGGAGGGAGTAGAGGGTTACTCTCCAATTCTCTTGACCTCATTATTCTCTCTTTGGTGTATGGTGCAGGTAGAAAAATAAGCTGCTACATGAATTGGTGTTTTTGTTTTTCTTTCTTTTTTTAATGTTTATTTGTTTTGAGACCAGGGCTCACTATGTAACCCTAGCTGGCCTAGAATTCCCTACATAGACCAGGCAGACCTTGAACTCATACAGATCTGCCTGCCCCTCCCTCCCAAGTGCTGGGATTAAAGGCATGTACAGCCATGCCCATTTGTTTGACTTCTTAAATAAGACAATATTTTCAATTAAGGTGAGGGAAAAAAGTATTGACGCAGCAGTTCACTTTCAGCAATCTGGGTTTTCCCAAATAGTGACATGAGAGCTAGTCATTATGAAATGGACACCGAGTTCCTCGTCAGGAAACGGAAATGTAGGTCAGGGCTCTGCTGACAATTTCCATTTGTCTCATAGGTAAAAATCTGAAGTGATCGCTGACAGGCAGGCAGTGGGAAAGAAGACAGCACAGCCATGAGGGCAGCTGCTTGGCCCTGAAGAAGGAAGGTGCTGCAAATGAGCAGAGAGGTAAAGAGACCTTAATCCCTGCAATACTGAAAGCCAGCTGCACTCTGCAAATGCACAGGCCAAAACTGCTTTCTCTCATGTGCTCTGTGATGCTTTTGTGCAATGCTACTGATGAAAGGTGAGTCTATTATACTGTCTGCCATCACACCAATTCTGATAACTAGGTGGTGAGCAGTGAAATTCTGATGAGGTGGTTCTACAGCTTGTACTGCCTTTTATAAAGATACATTGTCTCAAATTAAGAAAGGGCTCTCCAAGTTCATAAACCACAAAAAATATAATCATGTGTTTTATGCTGCTTGATGAGCCATGAGTTGTGTTTTGAAGTTCTTTAATAGGAAAACTCAGGCTTAACTAAATTGACAAAAACGAAATAATTGCTATTGAGTAACCAACTTATTCCACAGCTAGACTGACAAGTGAAGAGCAAGGCCCAGGTGTAAACTGTGGACAGTGTCTTTCATCATACGTCTCTTCTGAGCCAGAGATGAAGGGCCCTCTGTAGCTTTGACTTGTCATAGTCTATTTAGTCTTTGCCTTGTTCCGCTATTCCCACTGTGTGTCCTCTTTCTGTGAGAATTCTAAAACTTTCAGTTTTTCCCAACTTTTGTCCATCTAAGACTGGTCTTCCAGATCATGATGGGTGTGAACCGGTCACACATTAACTGTTCATCATCAGAAGTTACAGCAGATAGGGGAGCTGTCTGATGAGGGACAATAGAGTTGGAGTAACTACATTTTAACAAAGATCTGATGACCTCCTAAGTGATGCTTGAAGGCAGACACTCCACTCTGATGGTCTGCTTATCTGCCTCTTCATGAAGCTCCTCACACAACACTGGCATCTCTCTGCCCTGTTTCAGTCATTCTGAATGAAAGAATCCTATTCAAGCCAATAATTATGAGAAATGTAATGCTAAGTGTCTCAGTAAAATGTTACAATATAAAGATTTTTCATATTTTTTTTCCAGAGAGAAATGAAAGGTTTCTTCCTCACTTGGGACATGAATCACCTCACACTTCAGTTGCATGTAGGAATAGCCCTCTATGTGCTCTTCAGATGGTGTCATGGAGGTATAGTATTTTGTGTGTCTCTATTTTCATTTAACAAATAGAACATTGAATGATTATCATTTTCAAGCCATTGTGTCATAATATCTGAAAAATACAAAAATTATTGCACTGAGAAAAATTAATATAGAATGGAACAAACTAAAAGTAATCCATCTTCCCTCCAAATGCAAGTTGTTTTCTGTTTTGCTTTGTTTTGTTTTTTCCCCAGGTACCCCAGTTGACACTCCTCTGTCATTTATGAATGTTTCCACAAAGGAGGCCATCTTGAGATATTCTATTTGGGGATTATCATAACTATCATGTAATTTATCCAAAGCTTGCATTTACTTCAATTCTGTGAACTACTTATTGATGATTACTATACAGTGAGCTCTCTGCTAGTTTTTAGTCCTTGTGAGACACCATTATTTTGCTGCTTTGCTTCTGTCTTATAATTCATATCAACATTAAAAAAAAAAAAACAAGTTCATTTGAGACTGCAGAAGTTTAAGGAAGGCTGTGGTTGACATCTTAGAGTTTCTGTTGGGAAAAGCTGTTTCCTGGGCAAGGGTACAGTTACAGAAAGACAATCAGTACCAACACAGGGTTCTGAACAGTGAGTGACATTTTTCAGACTAGGTGATTCATAATAATGACAAACTTCTCCTTTTTTGTTTCTTTGGTTTTTTGGTTTTTTGTTTGTTTTGCAGGGTGTTGTTTGTTTGTTTGTTGTTAAATGTGAAATGCTTCACAAATGCGTAAGTCATCCTTGCTTGGGACCATGCTGACTTTCATTTTGCTCATCTACAGTTGTGGACACAGTTATGTTGGAGCTATAGGTGTAGATGTAAAAACTCACAGCAAGATGACTGGACACTTCAGAATCAGACCAACAGATTCCTTACAAGCTTTAGGAGAAAAGAAGCCAGTTGCTTGAAATGAGCAGACACTAAGTAGATTTCTGTTTATACATCCAAATGATGAGTGCACAGCAAGTGAAGTAAGAAGTGGTGCTAGACAGGGCCAGCACTGTCGTTCATTCTTCTATGACTATTTTAGTAGAATCTAAGTGACAACTGTCAAGGTTTTCACTAGGATGGTGTTACTCCATTTCAGTAGCTCTACTAGCCAAGTGCAGAGGCACACAGCTTAATCCTGATACTTAGGAGGCCGAGACAAGAGAGTTGTTGCAAGTTTGAGGCTAGAGTGGGCTACAGAGTGGAAGGACAACCTGGAACACATGGTGAAACTACTCCACCAAAAAAAAAAATACCATTAAATAAACAAATGGCTTTATAAAGATATAAAAGTATAATTACACATTTCTACAAAAAAAAGTCAAACATTTCTAACCAATCTAATAACCTTATTTAAGAAATTCAATTAGTTGGGCAGAGTAGCGCATGTCTATATTATCATCATGTAAGAGGCCGACAGGAAGATGGAAATGAGTTCAAAGTCAGCATGAGCTGCGTGCAAAGTGAGAGCCTATCTCAAGAAGAAGAAAGGAACTGTCAAGTCAACATGACCTAGTCTTTTATAGTCTGTGTTGCTCCTCCTGATCAACAACTTGCCCCCATTATGCTCTGAAAAGCCATTTCTAAAACCCAGGACATGTGACCAGATCTCTTGACACTTTTCTATGTATTCTAAAAATGGTTTCACAATGAGTCATAGAGATATTTTTTCTAAAGTTGAATTATCAAACTTATCTAAAATACCAGATGTTTCTATATATATATATATATATATATATATATATATATATATATATATAAAGGAAATACCAGATGTTTCCTTTATATATATATATAAAGAGAGAGAGAGAGAACTTCACAAATCTGTCTGTCATCCTTACTCTGGACCCATGCTGCTCTACTCAATATTGCCCCATTTCACCTCCCCCTCCTCCTCCCTTTTTTTTTTTTACCTTTCCTCATCTTCTTCTTTCATTTATTTTTTTAAGATCAAGCTACAATTTGTACATCAGCCTTGAACTTGCTATGTGATACAGGCTGACCTCAAATTCTCCATCCTCCTGCTTCAGCCTCCCAAGTGCTAGGATTCTACTAATATGCTACCATGCCCTGGTAGGTATTTCTCTCTTTCTTTTTAAATATTTTTCACACTGATTCATCTGTTTGGGGAACAGAGCCTGTGCCGTGGCACAAGGAGAGGCCAGAGGACAATGTACTTCTCTCTTTCCACTATGTGAGACCCAAGGATCAAACTCATGTCTCCAAATTTGGTCGCCATCTCACCTGCTCTCATTCTTTGTTGTGCAGCCCAGGCTAGCTTAGATCTTATAATCTATGTAGCCCATGCTGGCCCTGAACTTGTGGTCCTCCTCCCTCAGTCTCTTGAGTCCTGGGATTACAATAGTATAAGATTGCCCAGGTGGCCGGGCAGTGGTGGCACACGCCTTTAATCCCAGCACTCAGGAGGCAGAGGCAGGCGGATCTCTGTGAGTCTGAGGCCAGCCTGGGCTACCAAGTGAGTTCCGGAAAAGGCGCAAAGCTACACAGAGAAACCCTGTCTCGAAAAACAGACAAAAACAACAACAAAAAAAAAAAAAGATTGCACAGATATTGTCACAAACTCCCTTTTCGTGGCTCTGGTTCTGGTACCTATTGATGATGCTGTAATTATTTTATTACTATTTCAACATTTAAATATTTTTAATTTATGTCTAAATGTTACTTAAAATGAAATCTTAAATTACATACTCAGCAAGCTAGTTCTTTAAGCTTTATGTTTCGAAGACAAAGACCTTTTTAAAATCAAATACTGATCTTTGTTCTTATCTTAATAAGATTTAAATATATTTTAATACAAGTACTTCCAGGAAAAGCTACAACACATTTCATAAAACTTCTGGTATGTTTTCTAGATGAGAGTTTTATTTCATTAACATTCCATTCCGTTTGACTCTATGTAAATGACTTTACTATTAGGTGAGTATGATGGGAACATAACTCAAGGCAAACACTGCCACTGAGCTTTAAAATTAGTGATTCGGTGTCATGAAAGTAATTTACCCATTGTGCAATGTTTAAGTCATAGACATACACAATTTAAAATAAAAATGTTATCATGGAGATTACTGTTGCTAACAACTTTCAGTATTTCTCCTTGATTCGTCCATTATTTGCTTTTTCCCAATGTTGAGCTTTTACGAACTATGTTGTTTTGCAGCTTGCTTTTTAACTCAATAATGTATTTTGTTTTCCCTATATTATCAAATTAATGATAAGTTTCATGTAGCTATTAAGGACTCTCTCTTTGTAAGGAGTTGATCATTATAGTCACATTATGCTGATAAAAGGAACTTTTATCTCAAACAAACAAAAACAGCCCCCCTCCAACCAACAAAAGATTGGTTGAGTATCAAAAGCATAGAATTGAATTCTGCAGTGCCCCGTGCACTACTTTGAGTCTCATCTATGAAAAAATGTTGTCACTTCATAATGGTCTCCACTTTACAGTAGAAAAGGAAATTGTATTTGCTCTCTGACAAGGACAAAGCTCAGAGGCTGTGTCGAGCTGCTGCTCATCAGGGGAACCAAAATGAAAACACACAACTGTTCTTCAGTAATCATTCGGTTACTGAAAGAAAACATTTTACATGCAGTGGCACATTCTTCTTCTAAATCCCTTACAATATTTTGCCAGCACAATTGATTATTTTATGTGTTTGTTTCCAGGAATTACAACTATAAACTGCTCTGGTAACATGTGGGTAGAGCCTAGTGAAATGTTTCAGATGGGGATGAATGTTTCTATATATTGCCAAGAAGCCCTTAAGAACTGCCGACCAAGGAAGCTTTATTTTTATAAAAACGGCCTCAAAGAAAGATCTCATATCACAAGGATTAATAGAACAACAGCTCGACTTTGGTACAAAGGCTTTTGGGAACCTCATGCCTCTATGCATTGCACTGCCGAGTGTCCTGGGCATTTTCAAGAGACGTTCATTTGTGGGAAGGACATTTCCTCTGGATGTAAGTACTATGGTGTATCTTAATGGTTAACTGATAATTGCTGGACTTTTGAACTAAAGCTAGAGGCAAATCACTACAGTTGACCTATTATATAGGTTTAAGACAGGGGCTCAATTCAAATGAGTCAGGTTCATCAGCTCTGAGTTATGGGGGCTGGTGAGACCCATACAAAGAAGAAAGATTATGGCTCACTGGGACAGCCACTGTCACATAGGGCCCAGTGTACCTTGATCTGTTGGGTTTTCAAAAGAAGACAGAAGTATGGAAGTTTGATGTGAACACCATAAATTTTAAAATATTGCAAATACCCCCAGAGCAATTTTCCCCACTAGCCTGAATAAATACAGTCTATGTGAAAGCCAACACCTCAGGTCTGAGAGGCTTCTCTTAGGTAAGGATGGTGAATTCCTGATCAACCTAAGCCTTGGCAACAACAAAAAGTTTAAATGATGCTCTTTTCATCTCTTTTTAATTTGGTTTTTGTCAGTGAATTTGTTTTCCAAACTAAAATCATTCACTTTGAAGCTCATTGATCCCAGTGTGAGATTTTGAAACCAAGATTCAGGGAGCATTTCAAAACTACCTTTGTATTCTCACTGTCTTCCCAATGAGCTATGTGATCTTGGGCAATTTGTTTAGCTGACCTCAACCTCCATGGCTTTTTCTGTGAAATGAAAGTAATTGTAAGCACAACATTTCAAAATTTTATTTGAATATATGTTAAAAACTTCAAAGTATGTTAGTATCTATTTCTTATTAAATGCATGTTGTTGATAAATCATAAGAAGATTCTCCAGACAGGCATGGTGGCTTCCACTTTTAATCCTAGCTCTTGGGAGTCAGGCAGATAGATCTCTGTAAGCTTAAGGGTAGATCATTCTTATCAGGAGTTACAAGCCATCTGGCGCTACATAGTGAGACCCCATTTCAATAAACAAACAAACAAGTAAACATGCATAGGGAGATTCTCATACAATCTCTTGTTCTTAATCCCATAGTTCCTATTATGAATTACCATTACTGCCATCATTAAGAAAAATTCAGTCAAATCGATCTCAAAACACACCAAATCAGTTTGTGTTCACAACATTATGAAGGTGTATAAGTGCCTGTATTTATTTATATAAATATCTATGGACCTTTTGTTTTTTAAGTATTAGTGCGTCTGTGATTGTGTGTGCAAGTGTACATGTATGTGTGCGCATTTGGGTACAGAGGCCAGAGGTCAAACTTGTGCATTATTTGAAAGGAGTCTTTCACCTTGTTTTTTGAGACAAGGCCTCACACTGTGACCTGAGGCTCACCAGTTAGTCTGGCTGGCCAGGGAGCCTTAGGAATCTTCCTGTCTCCACCCACTCAATGCTGAGATTACAAGCTTATGACAACATGCCAGGCATGTTATGTGAATGCTAGGGACTAAACTCAAGTCCCCATGCTTACACCTTACCAACTAACTGAGCCACTTCCTTATCCTCATTCTCCAGTATATCTCTGCCATTTGGGGTGAAAGATCAGAAGGGCTCCCTTCCCTTGTATTTTTATAATATTATCTAAGTTCTTGCTTCTTCCTCGGCTCCAAATCATAAATAAGAAGAGCCAGAGCAGACCCCTGGATCACTTGGCCTCATGATTGACTGCCTGGAAGCTAGGAGACTTCCTTGTTCTGTAATAAGGCCACTGTCCTGCTTTACTCCAAGCAGCTGACCAAGCATGCATGGCTTTCAAATGAGATAGCTATAGGATGAGGTGGAGGAGAGTTGAAGAAGTAAGTTTTAGAGTTTAATAATAAACTTGCTACATGTGCCTTGAATCAATGCATTAAACAGTAGAATGTGCCTACATTGTGAAAAATCAAACCATAAACAGACAGCTCATCAGAAGTATGAAATCTTATTAGCTTGTCCATAATCTCAGGAAAAAAATCACCCTCTCAATATGTCAGTGTTCTGCTGTTTCTCTTTTGGGATTGATGTAAGAGTGGAGAGTGATATGCAATTTCTTCAGAGGGAAAATGAGAAATCTCCATAGTTTCTGGGAAAGGTGAGTTATTGGTTTAAGTGAGAGGGAAAAAAATCCAAAATAAGTATCACTTCTATTTAAAAAAAAAAAATCCAGCAGCTTTGGGTTTCAGTTCTGTATCTTACTTACAATTCCTGATTCAAAGAGCACCTGATTCTCTAAACAGACAGATGTGGTGATGGAGATCAGAGCAGGTGATTTTATAAGATGAAACAAGAAATCAAAACAGTTACCACCATGTTACTTTTAGTTAAAGCAGAATGGGTCTGCCTTATGCTGGGTCTGGGAGAATGAACCATTAATACAGGATGTTGTTGAGCCTCCTGTTTTCAAACAAACTTGATCTTAAACTCCAATTTGGTGCTGAGCACAGGCCCCTTCATTTTGGTTTGAATTGCTAGTTTATTATCCTAGTGAAGGACCTTCATCCAAAACAACAGCAAACATGTTCTTACAAATTTTACTTAACAACCCTTCCCTGTGTGTACCAGAGTGCAGGTGACTCATTACTCGCTGCCACTCTCTTAGTATGGTTGAGGGGTTTCTGTCCAAAGCCCAGAACCAAGTCAGAGGATGCTCCCCCTCTAGGACAGCCTAAGAGAAGCTCTCATCCTGTACCATCACTCTTTCCATTCATTAATTTTTGAGGTGTAATTCCTCATAGAAACCTTGGGTTATGAGTGTGAAAACCCAACTGCCAGGCAAGAATTTACTCAACCCCCTGGGTTCAATTTGAATGAGCTTTGGGGCTGAGTTCTCAGCAAACTTACTTCCTATTAACTAGGTCAAAATGGGGGACTTGAGGGTTTTGTGGTGCTCTAGAAAGCACACTGCTTTCACTGGGCCACTTTGATACAAGATATTTGTTCTGTAAGCTTTACGATGTCAAGTAGGCATCACTGTTTTGAATGGAGTGGTTGCAGGCATTTTGACACATCATGGAAGGTAGAGGGAAAGTGGGTCAGTGTTTTCCCTGAAACTATACAGGTATTTCAAAGTCTTTCTAATGAGTGATTCCTGAAACACCACTATCACAGTTTCCACTACAATCCATAATCTTAAATGCTTCTTAGATTCTTTCTCTGATTAAGTGAGAACACATTATGGGAAATTTGTTCAAATAGGGGTCATTGAAAAGTGTCAAATTAAATAAACCATGTAGGTGATGTTTCCACTTAACCATTTACTTAAAATTTTAAGCATTTTTTTCTTACGTATTTTCAGTCGTTGGTCTACACTTACGATTATGAAAGAATTGTTAGACACTCAAAACCCTGAATATTTTCAGTGTTGCTCCTTGTGTGAATAGCCTAACCTGCACCTTCCTGCAGTGGCTTAGTGATCTCCACCTGAAACTTCATGCCTCTCTCCATCTTAATTCTTCTCCTTATCATCTTTTGAATTCGCCATTCAATTTATGGGATAAACTTCAGTGATTGTTTTACAAATGTACCCAAAAATGTGCTAAGTACTAGAAATACAAAGTAAAGAGAACCACAGACCCTGCCCCTTCAGAAGATCTCAGTGGCAAAGGATCTCTGGTTAGACTGAATTAGTAAATCTCCTGGAAAATGATCAGAGAGCATCCAATAAGGGTAGAAGGGTGGGATAGGTGTGAGAGAACAAAATCTTAATCCTTTGTGTACTCTGGATATTCTCAAGAAGTGGACGGCCAGTTTTGTTCTTGGATAGCTATAGCCTAGCAGTGAATCTAACAATGGGATGTTCCTCTTGGGACTTTACTCTCTAGCTCCTTATTCGGCTTCCCACTAACATACATTGCTCACTTAGCTATGTGACAGAGTTGTCACTTTTGTCTTTTCCGAAGTTGTTGCCAACCATCCGTTTGCAGTCCTGACCATTTGCTTCATGGAAAATAGTGTGAAACAAAGTCCAGAAAGTTGACATGTGTCTTCTGTAATTGTCAAATTACAGGGCTCTCTGTCTAAAACCACAGGAAAAAAAAGTAGCAAAAATAGAAAAACCCCTACCAAGCCCACGAGCTCATCATTCTACCCATGACATAATCCCACTGTTATAATCCACAAGCTCTCACAACCCAGAGTACAGAATGATGTAAGGTACTGTTGCCATGCTTACCTCTTTCAAGTTCAAATGAAACTTCAAGATTTCTTTCACCTTGAGGGAGCCCACGTTTCTCGTTGGAACCTAATGCTACCACTCACCAAACTCTTACAAAGCATTTCCATGTCATCATTGCTGTTTGAAAATAGCTTTTAAAAAGAAGATTGAGTTGTTTGTATGGGTTTCTGTGTGAGAATGCATGTACATATGTGTGTGAAGGTAGGAAGGCTGGAAGAGGTCACTCGGTATTTTCCTCTCTCACTCTCCTTCTTTTTCCTTTGAGGCAGAGTCTCTCTCTCTGAACCCAGCAAACACTCTCAACCACTGGGCATCTCTATAGCCAAGAACACAGCTTTTAATAGTAAAACTGATTACATTCAACATACACAGTTAAAAAGCTTTTGCTGAACAAAAATAGAAATGCCTATCAAACACACAAGCCCATCATTCTGCCCAGGACATAATCCCATCTTAACAATTGGAAATGTGTCTTTGAAGTTTCAGCATTTCCCCTTCTCTTTCCCTCTATGGAAACTGCTGCAATATACTACTTTGTAACATACTTTTTAAATCACTTTATCATAGAGTCATTACTTAGTAATATATTTCTGACAACTTCTAAGTCCTTAAAGCATTGCCAACAACATTGTTTTAAGGTGTGTTTTCAGAGTATATTATAGTTTGCTCAGCCTTGTGTTGTAACATTGAGGGGGATTCCATGTTTTTCATTATTATTAACACTACTTTGAAGGATAGTTACAGACTATTAGCAAGTTATTTTCATATGTGTGTGGATATTTCACCAAGAATGCACTCCTACCTGTAAAACTGCTGGGTTGCATGGTATTGTTCTCACTAGAAACTTTTTAAATTACGTGTTTTATTTATTCTGTGTGCACGTGAGCACATGCATGTGTATTTATGTGCCTATGCATATGCCATGGCATGCATGTGGAGGTCAGAGGACAACCCAAGGAATCCATTCTCTCCACCATATGGGTCTTGGGGATCAAACCCCGATTGTCAGTTTGAGCAACAAGCACCTTTTCACACGAAGGGATCCTGCCAGCCCTGTTCTCACCTTTCCCTGTTATTATACACAAAGGGTAAACCTCAGAGGTTATCCAAATTTGTACCCATGCCAGAAATGTTACAGGATTTCCATAAATCCATTTTAACATTTTATAATTTATAATACCATTTTTTAATCTTTGCCTATTTGATAGCTCTAAATAACTTTTTGAGGTTTTCTGTTTTGTTTTGTTTTGTTTCATTTAAGAAAATGGTCTCACTGTTTAGCTCACTGTGTCTCACTATGGCTGACCTGGGACTCACTATGTAGACCAGGCTGGCCTTGAACTCACAGGGATCTATTTGCCTCTGGAAATAACATGTAATATTCTTGGTAGACAATTTGCAGATACCAAATTGTCTGTGTCCTTTTCATATTAATTAAATTTGCTCTTTGACAATTTCATACACACACACACATATTCTGATGGCTCTTAACCTCACTGTCTTTTGTCTACTCTCCATCCCTGTCAACACCCTCCTCCTCACAGGTCTTTTCCCCAAATTCATGTCCTTTTGTTTTGTGATCTACTGAACCAGGAAGCCATCTGTGTGACCATGCTTTGAAACCATCTGTCATGCCTTGTAGGCTCACTCTCGGGTGCATAACTGAAGATAATGTTCACCCCTAACCATCAGTAGCCGACAGTTCATCGGCAGAAGCAGAGATTCATGAATCCATGATTGTCTGTGGAATGGCCCAAGCTTTATTCTTCATAATTCTCCCCTCCCAGCATCCACCACGATTTCTTCCATTTGTCTTGTAATTCTCAGCATAGTCATCTCAGGCAGGAGTTTATCTGGAGGAGAAAACCAAGAGAAATGCCCTGGAAATGTTGAGATACAGCAACTCAGTATCCCCATGCTTGTTTGAAAACATCAGTCCTGGTGGCTTATTGTTGAATGGCATAATTGGACATCTGGATGTCATTCAATGGCTTCTGGGGTTACATGGGCCTCAGAGACACTGAGGGTCCAAAAACTGTCTTCAAAACTCTTTGTCTTAGGCTGTATTCACCCGCAAATCCAGCACCACTAAAAGGACTGTTCACTGTGACAGGAATGTCACAAGCAGCTCAGCTCATGTACCGTATAGAGAGAAACGGAGGGAGAGAGCAGCAGGGAAGAGAGTGGGGATAGGGAGAGGGGGAGAGAAGAGGGAGAGGGAGAGAGGGAGACCCTTAGAGAATTCTTATTGATTCATTCTGAGTCATGAGCTCATTCCCAAGAGAAATTCTCTGATTAGTCAGCTTAGGTCAAGGGCACCCTTGTGCACATGACCTAGTTACTGACATCCCTGGGCTAGAATTGGGTGGAGAATGGAGCTGAGGAGACTGGGGATAGTGTTGCTTCTCATAGGAAAAAATGCTAGCAGACAAAACAAAATTAAAAAAAAAATGAGGACCGGGGTGGGTGGGTAGGGGTGTGGTCAGGGATGTGGGAGAGAGAGCACATCTTGAAATAGTTCTATGAATACTAAAGCTTTAAAAAAAAAAAAAAAAAAACTTTTTGATGTGGCAATGGTAAAATCTACATAGTATAACCTACTTATTTTCGCCAATTGTAAGGGTTTGCTTCAGTGGCGGTTGCTGCATTTGCTTATCTCCTTCCAGCACTCTCTTTCTAGGACTCTTCCTGTCAAAGGGAACTACTGTTGAATAACAGCTCTCATCCTGGTCTTCCACACACTGCCTACCTGCACAACAGGCCACCACTGTCATTCTACCTTTGGTTTTGTGAATTTGATTATTCTAGATACCTTTTCTAAGAGGAATCATGCAAGTCTTTTGTGTCTGGCTTATTCTGTACAGTGTCCTCAGAGGTCATGCATATTGTATCATGGTTGGAAGTTTCCTTCCCCTTACTGCTGAATCGCATGTGAACAGCAAACTTTCAGGGGGGGGGGAAGTAAAATACACACTCCATAGGAGGAAAGAGTCTTCTGGACCAATAGGGGAAAGCTGAAGAATCTCTCACAGATCCTAAGAACAAAGGCTTGAAGGGGAAAGGTCAGCCGCTGCAGAGGCCAAGCTCTGTGATACTGATGGAATTCTGATGGGGCAGGAAGGAGTTTTCCAGACAGAAAGTTCCTGTGACCTTAACAACTGTGGCTTCAGCAGAACTGTGCAAACTAATCCTGAGAGACCAGAGGGGCTGAGGAGATGGCTCCATTGGTAAAATGCTTGCCAAGAAAGCATGAAGACCTGAGGTTAGATCTCCAGTATCCACATGAAAGCCAGGCATGATGATGGCTGCCTGTAATCCCAGTACTGAGGAGGCAAAGACAGGAGAATCTCTAGGGCTTGCTGGCCTGCCAGTTTAGCCAATCAGTGAGCTTCAGGATCAGTGAGAGATCTTGCCTCAAAACAAACAAACAAACCAACAAAAAAAAATAGCAACAAGAACAGAAAAAGGGCATGAAAGGCTACAGAGATGGTTCAGGGGTTAAGAGCACATACTCTACTTGTAGAAGTCCCAAATTCAGTTCCCAAAACCCACATAGGGCTATTTATATCAGCCTGCAACTCCAGCTCTAAGGAATTCAATGCCCTCTTCTGTCTCCCCAGAGGCATCTGCACTTACATGCACAAATTCCCACATAGTCAGACATGTGTAATTTACAATAAAATACATATTTAGAAAATAATATGAAAAGTAATGGAGGAAGACATCCATTGTGGCCTCTGTCTTCCACTTGTACCAGAATTCTCATACACATAAGTGCACACAGACTACACACACACACACCGTACACACATACATTCACACAAAAATATGTATAAGAATAATTTTTTAATGACTTGATTAAAAAGTAAGAAAGGTAGAATGGTAGCTGAGAGGAGATAGGATTGGAGAATTGGGGGCGGGGGACTTGCTTTATGTGAATGGGAGGAATCTGACCTTGTTAGTATCCCAAAGGAGTAGAGCCCACAGGACAGTATAGTGCGGGAAGGGACAATGCTTGGTGACAAACTGGGTTCAAGGTAGTAATGAGGAGCCCATGGGCACTCAGTGCCAAGTGACCCAGTTTCCCTATGAAACTGATGATTTATAAACTACCTACTCTATCAAGAGCAACTCTTAGTGATTCATTTTGTTGCAGATCCACCAGATGCCCCCAGCCAAGTGACCTGTGTCATCTACGAATACTCAGACAACATGATGTGCACCTGGAACACTGGGAAGCCCACCTACATAGATACCAAGTATGTGGTGCACGTGAAGAGGTAGGTTCTATGGCACTATCAGACCCATATTCTACTGCAGAGTGGATCCAACAGAGACCAAGACCAGCCTCAAACCTGAGACACCTACATTTGTTAGGGAACTTAAAACCACTCCTGGGTCACTGCTATTCTCTGCTTCATGGGACAACAAACTCTATGACCAATTCATTCTTCTCTCTTGGTAGTAACTGGTAGCAGGAGTTAAAGAGCCCATTTTAAACTGTGACCTAAATCTCAGTCCTATTCTCCTTTGAGGATTTAGGATAATGTACTTAGTCCCTCAAAATTCCCATTCTTCATCTTTAAAATGGGCCCCCAGTGCATGCTTGTTCCAATGAATTGAGTGGTTCTGGCTTTCAACTCACATGATGGTGCCAGGTCCTTAGCAGTAAGTTCAGGGGAAGTATTAACGATTAATTGTGACCTTCAAGTTTTAGTTCTTTAGGTAATACAACTCTAGCTTGAATGGGAATTAAAGACAGGAAAAGTGGAAAGGAAAAAAAGATATCCTCCCATGGACTCCTCCTCCACAGCTCTGGGCAGAAAAATGCCATGCATCTGCCTACTCTATCAGCTGGGATCTGGCAGAAGGCATTACAGAGCAGCCTTATGACTGCCATCCAAAACTATTGCCACTATATGTCCTGAGAGGTTGTTAGCCTTGCTGGATGGCTGGGGACAATTATTAAAGCAACGATGAAACAAGAGATATCTTAGCCCATTCATGTTACTGTAACTGAATGTCAGTGACCAGCTAATTGGTAAGAAATAGAAATTCATTTCATATAGACCAGAGATCGGGAAGTTCAAGATCAAAGTGCTAGTAGATTTGGTGTCTGCCACTGGCCCATTCGTCATAAGCAGTGTCTTCTGTATGTACTCAGATGAGAGGAGGAAAAACAACTCCATTCCTTCATAAGGCATTGACATCATCCTTGAGGGTGGAGCCCTCATTACATCATCACCATCTAACAGCTCAGTCCCTTAAGATTCTTGCACTAGAGTCTGAATCTTACATATGAAACTGACCCATTGCTCAAGAGAGAAGCTAGGTCTCAGCATGTGAGTCTGGAGGGACACCGATCAGACTATAGCAAAAGGGATTAGAATATTATGGTGCACTCAAAACTGTCTTCCTAGGCTTATGTGATTTGCCTTACACCAAGCCTAATTCATAAAGGAGAAGAAAGATTAATAAACACATCAACAATCATTTACAGAGTACTATATACAATTTTATTTTCAAATAATTTTGGACAAGTCTAGAAAATGATGCTCGATGTGTTCTAATATGAAAGATTAACTTTATAGCTATTGAATATAAATATATCATTAGGTATAAGCGATATTCCAAAATCTGGGAAAAAAATCTAAAATCCAACACTTCTGGTCCTGAGCACTTTGGATAAGGGAAGTAAACTATAGTTAAACTCTGGCAAACCCAATCTGTATTTCAAATTGATGGAGTACAGATCAATGTAATTTTACTGAATTTTAAAGAAGGCACAGTGAGACTGGAAAGATGGTTTAGAGTTAAGAGCATTTACTTCTCTTCCTGAAGACCCAAGTTCCGTTCCCAGCACCCATGTCAGATGGCTGATAACTAACTCCAGCGCTAGGTGATCTAACCCTTTGGCCTCTATGGGTACCTGCACTCACATACTCCCATGTACATATACACTCACATACCTCCATGCACACATACACACTCTGTACACACACATTCACACACACACACACACACACACACACACATACACACACACACACACTCACATAGCCCCACATGTACACACATACACTCACATACCCACATGTACACACATACACTCACATACCCCTATGCACACACATAACACTGACATACCCACATGCATACACACACACACACATCATTAAAAATAAAAAATAATAACACTAAATTCTTTAGAGATGACATAAAGCATTTGAAAAAAATCATACAAATAAATGTTTTTCTTCTAGCAAATTCAAAGCACACTTGCCAGTAAGCACAGACAAACAAAAGGAAACACGCATCTAATCATCTTCTAACTCATGGGGAACACAATCATGAGCTGAAATAAGCTAGAGAAAGAAAAGCCCATTTCTCTAATAAACTGCCCAAAAGGCCTTTTCCCTCCAAGAAAAAGCTGAGTTCTACTGAATGCTGTGGGCATTGAAGGTGGAAAGCATGCAGCAGGCAAAAGAAAAAAAAAAAAAAAAAAAACTGTGAAGATCCTGGCTTCTTAGGGTATTTCCATTTAGCCAAACAGCAAGAGGTTGGCATAGGCAAAGTTTCACTTTCAACTCTTGTGCTTCTGTGTTCCAGTAAAATCACACACACTGTGAAGCCTGCCGCCATGACCACCTGCTTGTTCCACAGGAAAGTAGAAATCCTTCAATGGCAGGACAGGGGAATCGGAGGTCTTCCAGTGTTGCGTGGACCTTGTCCAGCAGAACTGAGTCTATGGCTGCAATGGCTCTTCTCCTCTCTAGTGGTGCTCCCACTAGACAGAACTCTGTGTTATTTTCCTGTGTACCAATGGGTGGTGCCAGGGAAAGACTGGCCTGTGTTACTAAGTGTCTACCTACTCTTGGCCCCCTGTCTTCAGCAGGCCCTTATAAATAAACCATCTGTGAAACTCAGCAGTGTCTGACAGTGTCTTCAGGTTGTTAATAGTTGTTGAATAGAAATGAGTGAATGGGACCCTCAAAATGGCTCAGCAGTTAAAAATGCTTGCCTCAGGCCTGGCAACCTCAGTTTGATTCCTGAGACCCACAAGTCAGAAGGAGAGAACTGAATCTAAAAATTGACCTCTGACCACAATAGCATATGTGTACCTGTGAGTATACACATACACAAAATAAATAATAAACAGATGAAAAATATTTAATTTCAACAAGTTTTAGGAAGAGAAATGGATCAGTGATAGCCCTCCACTCTATCCCAGCTAAGCCATTTTTTTGGTTTTTTTTTTTTCTTTATTAAGAAATCTTCTACTTGCTCTACATACCACCCACAGATCCCACCTCCTCCCTCCTCCCATCTCCCAGCTCTCCCTCCCAAGCCACCGCACATCCCCACATCCCCCAAATCAAGGTCTCCCATGGGGAGTCAGTAGAGCCCGGCAAACTGAGCCTAGGCAGGTCCAAGCCCCTTCCCACTGTACCAAGTCTGTGCAAGGCATCACACCACAGGCACTGGATTCCCAAAAGCCTGCCCATGCACCAGGGATGGATCCCGATCCCCCTGCCTGGGTGTTACCCAAATAGTTTGAGCCAAACAACCGTCTTCTGTATCCAGAGGGCCTAGTCCAGTCCCCTGGGCCAGCCAAGCCAATTTAGCAAATATTTATTTCCTGTTTTATGACTTCCAGGCCCATCTTAAACCCTAGAAGTTAAAGGGGGAAAAAGACACCAACAAACCCAAGATCATAAACCTTTGGAGGTCAGTGGTTCCTCTTAGATGTCCAAAAGGCTGCCCAAAGGGAACATTTTTCTAAATCAAGCACCAGGCTCTTCTTCCAACTTGTTTCCAGCAGAGTGTCAGTCTTGGAGACCAGCATTTTTAACTGCTGAGCCCCATCTTGTAAAGGACAACTCTCTTGCTGTTTGGGTCACATCCTTAGCACCCCATGCATTTCTCCTTACAAGACTTGAGGTCTCAATATGTGTGGTAAGAGAACTAGCCACAAACCAGCTAAGAATGTGTGGTGTGTGGTTTTCTCTAACTGGAAAATAGTCAAAGATGCCCCACTTAGCACTTACCCTTACCGCTAAGCATAGCTGTAGGTTTCTCGTTTTCACGTTTGAATTCTTATTTAACACAGTTTAGCCTATTTTCCAATAAGTTCTCTGTTGATAAACTTATGACCCCTCGTATTTCAGAAAGAATATAAGGCACCTACATAACTATCTAAACACAATGACGTAATTTAACTTTAGATACAAATTTGATATATGTATGTGTATACACACACACACACACACACACACACATCAAGCAGATGTGGTAGTGCACACACACTGGCAATCCCCAGCACTTGGGAAGCCAAAGCAAGGGGATTAAGAGTTCAAGGCCAGCCTGAGACACAGAACAACCCTGTCTTAATTTTTTAAATTTCATTTCCATTCATAAAAGTGACATTACAAATGCCTTTTAACTTGTCATAATTTAATGAGTCCTACTCCTTGATTTCTCTCCTCATGCATCTACCTTCATTCGTTATTACAATGATGCTATCTTTCCTGTTTCACAGAGGAGTAAAGTGAATTATATTAGGGTTAAGTAAATTATCTTAAGCCTCACAGCTTATGAAAGGAGGCAAGAGGCAATATGGGAAAACACTGAAGCTTAAAGTCAGAGTTGCTAGGGACATGTTATTTGGTTCTACCCCTGTGTCATGTGTCAGCCTGAGAGAGCCTTTTATCACCTGCTAAGGTGGCCTTCGTATGGCAGAACATTTCTGTGGTGTTTTAATTCATAAACTCATTTTTTAATGAAAGCATAAAGTTAGTTCCTCACATCTGTGTCTCTGTGAATAAGTCACATGAATCAAGTTCTGATTCTTGCCAAGGTATTAGGAAGCTGTAGAAATTCGGGAGTTGCTAGAGAGTCACATAGTAATACATGGAGCTAGAATGGAACTCTACGCATGAAATGGCAGTAATCTTAAAGCTCTCTCTTCCTCACCAACCCCATGAAAGCAGTCTTGTAGAAGGAAAAAAAGTTGATGGTGTTAGATAAAGAAATCAGGCCAGTCCTTGCCTCAACTCATCAGCTTAAACATCATAATTGGAACAGTACAAAAAACAGGGGCAGATGACTCCCACAGCACCCCATTCCCAATGAATGGTGATGTGCAGATCTGTGAAGTATTTCCATTTCTTAAAAATAGGGATTTGGGAGCTGAAATGTGACTCAATTAACGGAATGATTTTCTAGTATGCACAAAGCCCCAACTCTGAATAAACTGGGTCATCTTCAGCAACAGAGGCAGTTTAAAGGACAGCTAGAGCTACATGAAACCCTGTCTCAAAAAAAAAAAAAAAAAAAAAAAAAAAAAAGGCCAGGCATAGTGGTGGCGACCCTTTAATCCCAGCACTTGGGAGGCAGAGGCAAGGAAATCTCTGAGTTTGAGGCCAGCCTGGTCTACATAATGAATTCCAAGTCTGTCGGGGCTACATTTGAAATGAGAGAGAGAGAGAGAGAGAGAGAGAGAGAGAGAGAGAGAGAGAGAGAGAGAGAGAGAGAGAGAGAACATTGAATGGCTATTTCAGAGTAGAGATTTAAAAATAGAGGACCATGAGGTGGCTCAGCAGGTAAAGATGCTCTCCACCAAGCCTGATGACCTGAATTTGACACTGACCCACAGGGTAAAAGAAGAACTGGCTCCCACGGGTTGTTTTCTCTCTCTCTCACACACACACACACACATACCACACACACACACACACACACACACACACACACACACACACACAAACTCAAACATGTCTTCATCTCTTGAGACCTAGAAGACTCCTACTCTGGTCTGCTTCTTCTGTTTGCTGTCCAAAGGCAATATTAGCTAATAAAATTTGACAGTTTAGCACAAAGCAAGTGGAATTTGTCAGGATTAACTGGCTGACTGGAAATCCTCAGCCATACGATGCAAAAACATTGATGTGATTCAAGTGGTGTTTAACGGTTCTCTATACTGCCTAGTCCCTAACTCCTACCATCATCTTCTTCATTGTCTTGCACAGCAAATGACTCCTTCTCCTCATTTAATCAACTACCTGGTACAATCTACTTTCTTATGTTATTTTTGGAGATAGAGTCTCCTTGTAGCCCAGGCTAGCCTAAAGCTCTCTGTATATCCAGGAATGGCCTTGAACATGAGATTTGCATGCCTCCACCTCCCAATCATGCTCAGATAGTTCTATTTTCAAAATATGTCATGGCCATCCTCATTGGCCCTCACTTAAGACTTACAATAGTTTAATTCTGGATGATCCTGGACTATTGTTCTTTCTCCTGCACCACTTTTATTTCCCAGAAGTCTAACCTTCATAACGATGCCTCTGAAACTGCCCAGCCGATCCTAAATGCTCTCTTCCCCTCACATGGCAAATCCCAACCTATTGGCTCCTCCTTAGAGGGTCTTTTGAGCATGGCCTGCTCCACTCCCAGCTACTTCCTGCCCTTTCTTGCTCCCTTCCATGTACTTGCCGAGCTCTCATATCATCATTTCACTTAGTTGTTTTACAATATGCTGGGTTTTTTTTTTCTCCCTGCAAAGTTGCCCTTCCGCACCCTGCTTCAGCCTCTCACCCCATCCTGATCCTCCTTTCACTCTCACCCCTTACCCAATATTGTGGCCGAAATACATGTCCAGCTGAAAAGCCCAAAGCACTGATCCTCTGCATTGCCCCTTCACAGTGGTGGCTCATTCGTGTCAAGCTGTGGACAATGCCAAGTTAGTCATTAATGGGCACTGTGAGCCCAGTGCCTGGTGGGGTACTGTGAGCCCAGTGCCTGGTGGGGTACTGTGAGCCCAGTGCTTGGTGAGGTACTGTGAACACAGTGCTTGGTGTCCACAATACACAGAGGAGTTCATGAAAATACTTAATTTTTTTAAATGAGAAAAGAACTTTAAAATTTTAATAAATAATATTAATATATATGTAAGCATACAAATAAACCAGCAATACATTAACATATGAATATATGTGTGCATTTTGTTTATATGTATATTTTGCACATAACTATATAACCACTTTTATTTTTTCAGTAGAGGAGGTCTACAGGGGGAAAAGTATTTGGAACCCACCAAAGCTAAACCGTGGCCTGTGCCACCCTTGAATTTGTTTTTAAAAATTCAGAAGATAAAATGAAGTTTGATTCATGATTTAGTAACAAGTTGAGTTCTGAAATCAGATGAAAAAGATAGCATTCAATGTTTCTGGAACAAGTAAACTACATAAATATAACTGTGGGTTTTCTTATAGTTTAGAGACAGAAGAAGAGCAACAGTATCTTGCCTCAAGCCATGTTAACATTTCCACTGACTCATTGCAAGGTGGAAGGAAGTATTTGGTATGGGTCCAAGCTGTCAACGCCCTAGGTATGGAGGATTCACCACCACTACAAGTCCATCTGGATGACATAGGTAAGGAACGAGAGATGCTACATGTTTTTTATTACAGACAACTAATTTGCACTGATGGTGTCAAGTGGTCTAAATCTGAACAAAGCACACCTAAAGTCCCTGCAGATTATAAACAATCAAATTTTTCTGATATTTTTCCACCTGAGGCAATTCTGCAATTGGGCATCCTTCTAGTCTCATTTCTAGATGGCAGTGGTTTTAGAAATATGTTTTGAGAATTTGTATTCCAAAAGCCAGAGAGACTAAGAGAGACATGAAATCTACCTCAAAAGAACTTGCCACCCTTCAAGGGCAGATGCAACAAAACAAGGATAGTACTCAGATATGATGAACCTTATGTTGTAAAAGCCATGGCATACTAAAATACTATGCTCTGTGTACTGTGTATCAGGGAGGGCCCTTTTCAAGTACATAGAGATCGCTGAAAATTGTATTGACATCTCTAATTTCACTAACCAAACTGGTGTTAGCATGTTTTAACTTGAAATATTTAGACCCTGCCTTTTAAAGGTTACAATATTTAATAAGCATTTCTATTAAATAACCTACAGTATTGTTTTCATTATTATCTGAGCATGTGATTATTTATTCCCTTGTTGGAGATTTATACTGCTCTCAATTTCCACCATCATTAAATATAATGTCATGATAATTAGCTAAGGTACTCTTCAAGGGTAAATTAGTTTATTCAGACTTAGCAGTACAATGTGAATATGTATGCCATTGTAAACTATATATGAATTGAAAGAGGATGAGGCAAGAAGTTTCAAAGGTAAAATGAGGATGACTATATAAATTGTTTTGCTTTAATTACCCTTGCATACAGGGATTAGTAACAAAGGTGGTGTCGACCCAAACAAGGCCAGAAGCTGATGGACAGACATTGCACAAGCATTTTCTGTGGAACGTTAGGGTTCTGGCAGAGTATTTTGTGACCAAATCTGTAATCATACACATGATCGTGAATTCTTTTCCCTTTCTATCCTCGCCCCCAACTTTACATACTTATTTTTTGTTAAGAGGACTTACCATAGTTATTATATTTTGATTTTGATAATTTTTACAGGGTTCAGAATGCTTAATGGTGCTATTCTGAATGCCCTCACTAAACTCAAATGGAAGACAGGAGGAGGAATATAAGTTATGGCTTTGATAGTACTTTAAAAAGTTTTAAGTGGTCCCAGAGCCATGTAAGTCTACTTTCTTAACTCCAGAAAAATTCAGAAACTGATTGCTATTGAAACAAAGCTTGTCCTAGTAAAAGGAAAATAACTGTGTAATTTGGGTGACATAAATCAGCTACAGTGAGCTCTGGGAAGAAACTAATTTCACTAGTCCTGTATAAAGCATATTTGAGTTTTATACTTCTCTATAAATTATCTACCTGTGTACATAATTTTAGGTAATTGTTAATTAAACAGTAGCTTCCCAAAGTGCATTCTATGAAGTTAAAAATGAATAAAAATTAATTAATTCATAGAGGATATTAAGTTGTAACAATAGTTCATAAAGCCTAAATGCAGGCTTCTGAGTTGATAATTTATCTAACGAAGACAAAGGTTTTCACCTTTATAATATACATATAGAATAAATAAAAAGTATCAATAATATATTCTGTTCATATAAAGACATTTACAGGGACTGGAGAGATGACTCAGAGGTTAAGAGCATTGGCTGCTCTTCCAAAGATCCTGAGTTCGATTCCCAGCAACCACATGGTGGCTCACAACCATCTATAATGAAATCTGGTGCCTTCTTCTGGCCTGCATGCATACATGCAGGCAGAACTCTATACATACTAAACAAATAAATCTTTTTTTAAAACTTACAAATGGAAAAAATTTACAGATATTTATATAGTTTAGAAATATGAATATTCTAGCTACTACACTATTTCTTCTAGAATAACTATAAGGTGACCCATCAGAATGTCAGTCCCCCTTTAAGGACACACAACGTCTTACTCTTAGGGAACTTGTTCATTGCAATGGGAGAAGAAAACAAGTAGCAGCAGATGTAAATATTCACAGATTTCCCTCTTTCCCAACAGAAGAAGAATGTTACTGTGAAAGGTATGTTTAACAGCTTATCAAGGAAGATCATCTGAAATAAATACAGATGCTGTGTCAGCTTACTGTTACTGTGACAAAGTACCCGAGATAATAAACTCGTAAGAAGGAAGGATGTGATACAGCTTGACTTTTTGCCAGTGTCAGTCCACGACTGGTTAATCCCATTGCTTTGGGCCCATGGTAGAGAAGCACGTCACGGTAGAGCCTATGGTGGAAGAGGCTGCTTACTTTATCATTGCTAGGAAAAAAAAAAGAGAGAGAGAGGAAGGGCCAGAGTCGCAAATATACCTCTTAAAGTCACACATCTCTTTGATCTAAGACCTTCTACTAGATTATACATCTTAAAATTCCTGTCATCTCCCAGTGGTGTCTAGGTGGGTACTAAGCCTTTAACACATGGGCCATTGAGAACGTTTAAAATCCAAGCCATGGAAGAAGAAATACCTCCTTTATCTCTTTTTTAGTACTCCAGCAGTTTAATGAGGCCAGCAGTTGGAGTTTCATTAGACTTATAGGAAGTACTTTTCTCTTACATAATAAATCAGAAAATAAGACAAGGTTCATCAGCTGTTACTTAAATTATAAATTTATGGAATTTTGTATTTTGAATTTTGACATGTTTATATATTGATGAAAGGCTATCAATTTCTTTCTGGGGAACTTTTTTAACCACAAATATTTTGTTTCTTTTTCTAGTAATACCTTCTGCACCCATCATTTCCAGAGCTGAGACTTTAAATGCTACTGTGCCCAAGACCATAATTTACTGGAGTAGCAAAACCATGATTGAGAATGTATTCTGTGAAATGAGATACAGAGAAACAACAAATCAAACATGGAATGTAAGCTAAGTTTTCATTGTTCCTTAGCATATGAGGAAATGACTTAGAGAAAAGCCAATTAGCAGTGTTCAGACTGGACTCAGGAAGCATCCACTTCTCGCACTTTTGACTGATAGGACATTTGAACTACTCTGATTTCAGTGATTACTATGTGCTTCTGAATGGGATGTTTCCTGAAATGATCCTCTGCCTTCTGTAAGTTGCTAAATAGGCTGAATTTACAACTAAATAAGATTATCTTTAGTTCCTTAGGATTGTCTCTTAGGATGAAATTTACATCTTCATCCATGGGTATAAAACAAAAGCATTCTATGCTGAAGTTTGACAGCATGGTGGGTAGGGGAGATTCAGAATGGAGATGTTAGAGTAAGATGTCTGTTTTTCAAATGCAAATGTGTGATTCAGGAGCTGAAGCAGTGTCTCAGCGGTTAAAGGCAATGCCGTTGTTGTGAAAGACTGTAATTTGGCTCCCAACAAGATACGAAAAAAATGGGTATCTTACAACCTTCTTTAGACCTTAAGGGCACCTTCATACATGTGCATGAATACAACACATACACATGAATAAAAACAAATCTTTAGCTGTCTCCATCTTGCCAGAAGTAGCACTCCTCTCTCTCTCTCTCTCTCTCTCTCTCTCTCTCTCTCTCTCTCTCCTCTCTCTCTCTCTCTCTCTCTCTGTCTCTCTGTGTGTCTGTCTTTCTCTCTGTCTCTCTCCCCGCCCTTTCTCCACTCTCATCCCCAGGGACCAATCTCTGCCCCTTTCTCTGCCCCCTTCTCTCCTCTCAATAAACCTCCTACGTGGGGAAAAAAATCTTTAAAAAGTGTACAATCAAACTTTAAGATTTATCACTAGTATAAGCTTTAATCTTAGATGGGATTAAAGTAAAAACGAATTTCAGGACAAACTAGCAGAATTTAAATACCAGCATTAAATGACCAAGTATTTTAGGAGGAACACGGTTGGTTTGCCATCAAAGCTTTTAGGGTACAAGCCTAGGCCCTGGCAGCCTCAACAGTCTAAGCTTGGTCACTTGTGAAAGTGGGCGTGTGAAAAGAAGAGCAGAGACTCATTGAATGTGGCCACAGTAAGAAAAAACTAAAACTAAAGGATTCAATAACCCCAGGTCCATCTTCAGGGTACTGATGATAAGTTTTGGTTCAAATAGGAGGAAAGAAATATGCATACTTACCCAGTCCTTGTTTAGGTGTGATCTCATTAATTACCGTCCTGCAACATGGTCCAACAATGTACTTATTCTTACAGTGTGCTTCTCGGGAGATTACTTTTGCTCCCAGGAGAGGCCTCCTCTTCACTGAGGTGTGTCCTCCCCTTCACTGAGGTGTGTCCTCCCCTTCACTGAGGTATGTCCTCCCTTCACTGAGGTGTGTCCTCCCCTTCACTGAGGTGTGTCCTCCCCTTCACTGAGGTGTGCTTTTCTATGGACCTGAGATGCTTTCTGAGTTCACGGTTGGGTGGAAGCTAGTGGTCTGCTAAATTAACAGATTACGAAAGGGTTTTTGTTATTGTTGTTGTTGTTCATGTTTTCTGTTTGTTTATCTGTTATTCACAAGATGTTAGTTCTGGCACAGAAATGGGCAAGGAATGGCTGTTCCAACTAGAACTAGCCCAAGATAAGGTAATTAACCTCTGGACCTGCCACATTCCAACCACTCCACAACCCCGGAACTCTACCCAGCCAGTCAGTGTCTGCAGGCTCAGCTTCTCTTCATTCACAGTTCCCCTTTCTCGACAAGCACCACGCTTTGGGCATGTGGGGCACATATTATTTATTAAATATTATAAGGTCCCTCCTAGCTAGGAAGGCTCATTCCTAGGATCTGATCTAGATGAGGCTGAGTAGTGGACAGGACAGCAGATGTCAGGAGAGAGGAACAGCTGGGAAAGGACATTAAGAAAGAACATCCTGGATCGTGTCAAAACCATTAGCTTGTGAGCCGGATTTGACTTATTTTTTTTTTTTATTCCCTCAGTGTCTGGCGTAATACTTGCATGTGACGTAAGACACTATACCTAAAGTTAAGTAATCAGGAACACAGTCTGGCCTAATGGAGTGAAGACTACAGATGAGACAAATATTTCTAAAATAACCAAAATGTACATATTTTTAACAAGATTGGCTACATAATCCCCCCGTATTTACAGTTATTTATACTCTATGAACTATCTTACTTATATTTAAATGGTTAGATTTAGGACTTTCAAAGGAATCAATGTAGTATTGTCCCTTTTTATTTGTAAAATATGAATATTGTTTAATTTTTTAATTTTGGATAATTGTCCCATAGGATATTTTAGATACTAATTAAATCAAGAAACATCAGTATTTAAGGTTGAATGCTGTTATTAGAAATTGATGTGTTTTGGATAACTTGGATAAGAAGAGTTAACCCAAATATTTGGGTATCTCTAGTGAAAGTAAGTGGAGTTAAATTTTAATTTAAAAGCTATATTTTTTTGTTTTAATTAAATTACATTCAATGAAAACCCTTGAATCTTTTATATATTAATTTTGAATAAGGCAGGGGTTTAGGATAAGGAAACAGTTATAACAAAAAGGCATAACCAAATGTAAGGAGATAATATTTTCATTTAGACCTTATATTTTCATTAAAATGAAGATTAGTATTATTTTATCATTTAGAAATATATCAGGTAGAATGTTAGATGTCATAAACAAAATTTTAAGATCTAATCACAAAAAAAATTTAAGAAACATGAAGGTGAGAGAAATGTCAGTCACTTGGAGTACTTGATGGTCAGTGGCATTTAAGATTAGTGCCCAGAATTTTCAAAGCCCACATGAATGTGATACCAGATGATGTGAGAAAGTTCACAGCCTCTTAGAAGTGAGTTAGAAGTCCCTGGACACAGTCCTGAATTTTTTTAAGTAGAATGGAGTCTTCAGTGTGATGTCTTTTTTTTTTTTAAGATGATGAAATAATCTAGTCTTTTATCCTCTGAAGAAGACTCTATAACTAATTTTGAATGTTAGTTGTCATAGTTGAGTATTTTACCATGCTATGTGTTATGTTTCTCTAATAGACCAAATCTTACAAACAGATTTAATACAGTTAAATGCAGATTAACACAGTATAAATATTCTAAGTAGGCATCACCCTCTAAAGAGAATGTTTTTATGATGAAAACAATGACTGATTATCCAAAAAGCAAAGGTTTCATCCAATGGGAAAACATGAAAAAACTAAAATTTATTTATGGATTTTTAAATGTTCATTTAGTAAAAAGATACTAAGAGCAAACCAATACTTAAGAAAACATTGTTGTAGAGAATCAAACATTAAATTTATCTCAGGGTATGGAAATAACCCTAGATAATTTATAACCTTCATGTTATTTTTAACTTAAATATGAAATGTTTATTTTAAAACAACCTTTTACAACATACTTTAATCTTAACATTATTAAAAAATTTAGAAAACAATTTTAATGTAGTTTTAAATGAAAGCTAAGGAGGTTGTATCTAAAACACAGAAAGCAAATAGAAACTTTAGATATCTAACAATTATAAAGACAGGTAGAGAACATTAGTTTTTGTTGTCTTACCAAATATAAATAAATAACTTGTTAAAGATTTAAGTTGTTATAACACATACTTTGAAATACTTTTTTGCTAGAAAAACATTTACTTCTTATTAGTGTTTATGAGGCACCCAGAGCAAAACAAAGTTTGGCATTTATGACTTTATTATTATTGCTATTTTAAATAAAATTCAAAGATGAATAATATTTTAAAATGTATCATTATGGTGTAAAACATTAAGATGATCTGCAAATTCTAAGATGTTTGTATAAATCTCAATATAGTTTTTTAAATGGGAGTTGAAAATATATATTTAGAGTTTTTCTCTTACATAAGCCTGACTAAAATAAGGATCTTGAAAACTTTGTCTGTTTGTTTGTTTGTTTGTCTGTTTGTTTTTTAAGGACACAGTAGTGGTCAAAAAAATCCTTAAAATTCTTTAAATGTTTGTATTTGTATGTACATCCCCATACATATACAGCATATCTAAGGTACAGACAGAGTTGGTGAAAAGAATCTGTGTTTGCAGAGACTAAATGGCTGATTGGAACTTCAGCACTGTGGAGAGACTGGAATGTTGCAGGTCCCGAGTCTAATCACCATGTCTTGGGCTAATTCTAGCCCTCTGGCACAGACATTCCCTGCCCACCTCTGTGTCAGGAATTTTAATTCACACATCCTCAGGATGCCAATATAAGCATATTTTTATAGCAAGTCAGAAAAGGCAATAAGTCATTCAAAGGTTTCATTTTGTCCCTTTGGTCAAGTGGTCCCCTTTGTGTCTGCTTACCTCCTGCACTTACCTCATTATGGCCTCTGTATAAAGGGAGGGGCGTTCACACACACTGAACATCATTGAGTATTACATTCCTCCCAAGTCACCACATGGATTACATCTAGGTTAAAGTTTAACTCAAAACAAACTGCTAAAAGTGGTGCTGGGCTTTTTACAATGTGTTTCTTCAGACAGCTTTTAAATTATGAAGTACAAATGTGCCCTTATAATAGAGAATGTTGTGTGATGACATTTTCCTGGGGAGATGCAATACATACACACACAAATAGGGGAGTAATAGATTAGAGATAGATGATAGATAAATAGATTATAGATATAGATAGATTAGAGGTACATGATAGATATAGATGCATGGATGGATAGATAGATAGATAGATAGATAGATAGATAGATAGATAGATAGATGGATGGATGGATGGATGGATGGATGGATGGATGGATGGATGGATGGATGGATGGATAGATGGATGGATGGATACATAGATAGATACATAGATACATAGATAGATAGATAAATAGATACATACATACATACATACATACATACATATATACATACCTAGACAGAGGAGAAAGAAGGCTATTCACAACAGAAAGGGAACCCATGACAGAACAAATGAAAGATTACACCAATGTCCAACTTAGTGAAACAATGAATTTGGGGGGTGGGGATTCCTAACAGGAACATAGGTGAGGAGTTTCCCACAGGAGCAGGGATGACTCAAAAAGCTGCATCACCCAGAAGCCCCAACACTGGTGGTGACTACTGAAAGCATCCACCCTAGAGCTGTCTGGACAGTGTTCAGGTAACTCAGTCTCTTCTCTGTGAAGCACCCAGCAGTCAGCGGTCCCTCCCCCAACAGCTGTTTGCTCATTTTTATGCTGGGGAGGAGCTCTGGGAAATCTTCCAAGTTTCTGTTCTCTTGATCAGTGGAGTGACTTTTCATTTACCTCCTGAACTTCATAAGCCTGCCCTCCCCCATGGAGGGAATTGTTCAGAGAAAACTGCTATACAACAAATGTAAAGGTGCCTCTGTCTATCCCTCCTTTCCCCATCATATTTATTATCTCCTGTAATCCTCACAGCAAACTCCCAACAATTCTTTGGGACAGGTCACATTAACTCCATTCATCATATAATTGAAGTTAGCCTGAATGAGTCAAGGCAAGTGTTCCTATGTTTACAGTTAGTGCCTAGGTGCCTCTTACAAACTCTGTATTGTGTTTCCGGAGAGCTTCTCTCCAGGTCCCACCAAGCCCCATAGTCCCACAACCCACGTATAAAATAATCACTCAGACTCTTATTTATAAACTGTATGGCTGTGGCAGGCTTCTTGCTAACTGTTCTTACATCTTAAATTAAGCCATTTCTATAAATCTATACCTTGCCACGTGGCTTGTGGCTTATCGGCATCTTTACATACTGCTTGTCCTGGCGGCAGCTGGCAGTGTCTCCTCCTCCTTCTTCCTGTTCCCCAATTCTCCTCTCTCCTTGTCCCACCTATACTTCCTGCCTGGTCACTGGCCAATCAGTGTTTTATTTATATAGAGCGATATCCACAGCAGTATTGCTACAGGTATCCAGTGAATAGCCAGAAAATAAAAACAACAGGTTCCAATCCAAAGCCCACATTCCATCCCTTCTACTGTGCTTCTAAAATACAGCCACTAGCACAGAAAAAGGTGGACTGCCATTTCTTTCTATAATTTTCCAGTCAAGTCAAAGATAGCCAGGATGAAGCTTTGTTTTATATTTTCATCTAGGTCATTAAGTACAAAAGAATGGAAAGTTGGAAAGGGCTACACCTTTCACCTCTCGATTCTGTGGTGACACTGTCTTCATTAGGCTAGCTGGAGGGCAGTGACAGGCAACTATCTAAGAAAAGCCTTGTGGCTCAGATCACAGGGTCAAAGCTCTGTTCCACTTTCAAATTGTGCAGCCTACAGCAACCCTATTGCCAATTGTGAAGTTAGTGGATGCCTTGGACTGCTGAGCTTTGTGATACCTTCTAAGACATTTACCTAAGAGGATGTTAGGCTGATGCAAAACTTAAGACTATTAAAGGCTGTTAAAGGGGGTAAGAAAGCCCAAGAAAACACGGAGTATAAACTACAACATTGCATCTCTCCACAATCAGGATGTTCTGATCAGCCAAGATCTAGCAATCTGCAAGACCTTTAATAGAAATTTAGCTTCCTCAAAGAACTTCAACTCACAGTCTCTACTTCCAAAATTGGGTTGAGATATATGAGGAAGATTTGAGAAAGTCTCAGAAATTGCAATAGGAAAATAAGCCAGCCACAGTGTAGTCCTAATTACAAAATAGGACCAGATCTCCTTGATGGTTGTGTCCAAGTGAGCTATGTCAATGACATAGACACATTTGTACCATTCCACATCAAAATTATTGAATAACAATAAATATACAAGTTTACAAATCAATGCACACTCACTTCATTGGCCTTAGTTTACCAAGTGTAAATGTAAACTACATTCTCTGGCAGGGAATGGCCCCTCTTTTTGGTTATCAGAATATTGAAACATTGGTCCCTAAGCTGTTGGAATTTGCTCCCCCTCCCCAGAATCTTTTGCTAGGATCCTGTGATTATAGTCCCAGCCAAAAGGAGTAAATCTGTCTCCCAAAGAGGATTGAAACCAGCTTTAACAAGTTATCAGACTCTTTGAAGGACAGATAGAGCCATGATAGTGGTGATGAGTGGACCACGCCTTAATCAGAACTACTTAGTAATGCACACCTTTCACCCTTTATTTGAACCTAAACTTCATGTCAGACTCCTTAAGATGTACTGGACCTCCTTGTTCTCCTCTCATTGTGGCCATATTGAATAAATCACCTCATCCTGCTTTTCATCATGCCTCTGTCTTTTCAACTGACCCATTGTAGATGAGTGACTGTGCCTAGCTTAATTGGACTGCCAGCCTTATTTAGGCTATGACCCTAAAAACTTTGTTAACAGTTTCAGCAAGCCATGGCCACCAGGATAAAAGAACACATTTGTAGTATGTGGTAATTTGAATGAGAAATGTTCCCCATAGCATCTGAACACTTGGTCCTCTGTTGGTGGTGATGTTTGGGTAGGTTTAGGAAGTGTAGACTTCATTGCTAGAGGAAGTCTGTCACTGGGAGTGAGCTTTGAGGTTTCAAATCTACATGCCGCTCCCAGTTCACATCCTTTGTTTCCTGCTTGCGATTCATGATTGAGTTCTCAGCATCCTGGGGCTGCTGCCATGCCTCTGCTCTGACATCATGGACCCTTATCCCTCTGGAACTCTAAGCCAGATAAGTTTTCAATAGGTTGCCTTGGTCATGGTGTTTTACCACAGCAATGGAAACATAGCTAGTACAGAAGTTGGTACCAGGAACGAGTTATTGCTGTGAAGAACCTGATCGTACGGGATTTTTTTGGAACCAGTAGCAAGAAGGAACTGCATGTATTGGTCATTCATATGGTATCTTAAGTCATGAGACTATAGAGAAATTTATTTTATGACTGATTATCTGAAACTGAGTGAGTATTTGCTTCTCATTTTGCTTTTATTTGCTTTTTTTTTTTTTGGTATTTATTTTTTTGTCTTTTTTTAATTGAAAAAAAAAACAAAAACATGTTTACCTTTTCCAGCTATGGGTCTCTGTGTTGGTTCCATCTACTGCAAAAAGAGACTTCTCTGATAATGGCTGAGCAAAGCACTGACCTATGGGTATAACAGAATGTCATTAGGAGTCATTTCATTGCTATGTTCCTTTAGCAGAAAAATAGTATTTGGTTTTCCACTAGGCCCATGGTCTGTCTAGTATCAGGTTCTTAGCCACCCTAGCAGTGTCTGGCATGGGTTCCATCTCATAAAGTGGGACTTAAATCTAATCAGAGAGTGGTTGGTTACTCCCACAATGTTTCTGTCACTATTGAACCAGAATATCTTGCAGATGGGTCATCATTGTAGATCTCAGGGTTTGTAGCTTGGTTGGTGTTTCCACTCTGGTAGCATGCAGAGTACCTTCTAGTACCTTAAACACTAGTCAACAGGGGTAAGGTTTCTAGATGGACACCAGCTGAACTTCTGAGTGTTCGGTGAGATATGTAAGTATCGTCTTCAGCAATAGGGCCTTCCCATCAATTTGTGGAAAGCAACCAATAGCCTTGGCAATAGCCTGAAATGTTCTGGAGGTTTCCATGGGGCCCCTTTGGCCAGCTCAACTAGATATGACCCATTGCAGGGACTGGGATTTTACTTGGTGGTGTAAGATCTATAGTTGGGGCAATATCTGCCCCATTATTGGTGACCCCATGTAGATTTCTTTCATATATGCATGTACTTTGGGAAGTTTCTACGATAGTAGGTTTCCATACAGTACCTCAGATGGTCCTTAGTGTTAGTTGTCCCTCCCCATATTCTCCCTATTTTCCTCCTCTTTCATTCCCCTCCCCATTAATCCTCCCAATTCAGTCCCTCCCATCTCTCCACAGCAGTACATTCTATTTATTCTACTTCTCCTTCCTTGGAGAGGTCCTCTTCTCCTTCCCAGTCCCTTACTAAGTCCCTAACTTCTGTGGTTATACAGATTGTAGCACACATATCAAAGGCTTAAAAACTAACAGCCATGCTGGATGGTGGTGGCGCACACCTTTAATCCCAGCACTCGGGAGGCAGCAGCAGGTGGATCTCTGTGAGTTTGAGGCCAGTGTGGGCTACAGAGTGAGTTCCAGGACAGCCAGGGATACACAGAGAAACCCTGTCTCAAAAAGAAAAAAACTAACATCCAAAAATAAGAGAAAACATACAATATTTGGGTCTGGGTTACCTCACTTGGGATGATTCTTTTTAGCACCATTCATTTACCTGCAAATTTTATTATTTTTTTAAACAATTGAACAATATCCCATTGTGTAAATGTACCATATTTTTATTTTTCATTCCTAAGTTGATGGACATGTAGGCTGTTTCCAATTTTAGCTATTATAAACAGAGCAGCAATGAATATGTTATAAATAGAGCAGCAATGACTATGGATGAGCTACTGTCTCTGTAGTAGGATGTAGAGTCCTCTGGATGTATGCCCAAGAGTGTATGCACTGGATCTTATGGTAAATACATTCTCACCTTCCAGATGAATCCACACACTGATTTACACAGTGGCTGAACAAGTCTGTGCTCCCACCAGCAATGAATAAGCGTTGTGCTTTCCCTACATGGCCTGTCATTTGTTTTATAGATCTTGGCAATTTTGACTGGTGTAAGATGATATCTCAAAGTAGCTTTGATTTGCATTTCCCTGATGACTAAGGATGTTAAAATTTTTCTTACGTGTTTCTCAGCATCTGTGTTTCATCTTTTGAAAACTCTCTGCTTAGTTCTGAAACCCCATTTTTTTAATTATTGGTTTTCTTGATATTTAACTTTTTTTAGTTCTTCATATATTATAGATACTAAGACTCTATCCAATGTGCAATTGGTAAAGATTGTTTCCCATTCTTTAGGCTTATGCTTTTCCCAAATAATGATGTCCTTTGCCACACAGAAACTTTTCAGTTTCATAAGGTCCTCTTTATTAATTGTTGATCTTAGTGTCTATACTATCAATATCCTCTTCAGAACATCTTTTCTTGTGCCAATTGGTTCAAGCCTATCCCCCACTTTCTCTTCTATCAGGTTCTTATGTTGATCTTATGTTGATCTTATGTTGAGGGCTTTGATCCATTTGGAGTTGAGTCTTGTATAAGGTGATAAATGTGGATTTATTTAGACTCTTCTATATATGGACATCCAATTGACCAGCATCATTTATTAAAGATGTCTTTGTGTGTGTGTGTGTGTGTGTGTGTGTGTGTGTGTGTGTGTGTGTGAATACCATGTTGTTTTTATTACTATAGCTCTATAGTGCAGTTTGAGGTCCAGGATGGTGATACCTCCAGAAGTTCTTTGATTATTCATGATTGTTTTAGCTATTCTGAGTTTTTTGTTTCCATATGAAGCTAAAAGTTGTTCTTTTTTCCAAATTGGTGAAGAATTGTGTTGGAATTTTGATGGGGATTGTGTTGAGTCTGTAGATTGCTTTTGGTAGTATTGCCATTTTCACAATATTAATCCTAATGATCCAAGAGCATGGGAGGTCTTCCCATCTTCTGATATCTTCCTCAATTTCTTCAGTGCACTAAAGTTTTTATTATACAAGTCTTTCACTTGATTGATTAAAGTTGCCCCAAGTTATATTTTTTGAGGCTACTGTGAAAGGTATTGTTTGCCTGGCTTTTTCTCAGTATGTTTGTCATTTATATATAGGAAGGCTACTGATTTTTGTGAGTTAATTTTGTGTTCTGCTACTTTAGTAAATATGTTTATCAACTATAGAAGTTTCTTATTGGAGTTTTTAGGGTCTTTTATGTGTAAAGTCATATCATCTGAGAGCAAAGATACTTTGACTTCTACTTTTCTATTTGTATCCTGTAAGCAGAGTTTTTCATATGGACAGCCAGTCAGCTCTGTCCTGCCAGCTGCTCCCAAATAACCACACAGAGACATTAATTATGTCTCTTATTAATTATAATAATATTATTAATTATAAATTCTTGGCTATAGCTTAGGCTTGTTACTAACTAACTCTTATATCTTAAATTAAGCCATATTTTTATCTATGTTCTACCACATGGCTTGATACCTTATCTCAGTACAACATGTTCACCACCTGCTTCCTTTGTCTCCTCTCAACCCTCCTGACTCCATTGTTCTTTTTCCCAGCATCCTTCTTGTCTCTCCCGCCCAATCTCTTCCTGCAAAGCTATAGGCCAGTTAGCTCTTTATTAACAGTGAGAGCAATACAGCTTCACAGTGAACAAGAGGATTAATCCACAGCATTTCCCCCTTTTTGTCTAATTAAAAAGGAAGGTTTTAACTTTAACATAGTAAAACTATATATATATATAAAGTTTTTTATTTGGCAAATTTAGAGAAAATATTCTATTATTTATCTTATCTTTGTGAGTCTAAAGTTTTATCCCTAATTTACCTTTATCATAACTAAGGAAAACTTTAAGTCTAACTGTTTAGTCTTTAAATCCATTAAACCCCAGAAGGGTGTAATGTTACCTAATGACAGGGACATCTGGTTGCCTAGACTGTCACCTAAAGTTGTTCTGTAATGTTGGGGTATCCAACTTTGGCCTATAGGCCTAGTATATCTGACAGACATTTTTGAGAAGCAGGAAATTTTGCAGGGCTGTCTACCCTGTCTTGGCAAGTTTGCCAGTCATGTTTTTTTTTTTTTGTGTATTGCTGTTCCATTTTGGACAGTATACTGTCAGCTGTTGAGGCAAGGGCAGTTTCTTTGCCCAAATGGCTAGCTTTTGCCATGAAAAAAGCAAACTCAATACAGAGTTTCTTCGATGCCCATCATCTTTTTTGAAGTAATTTGGTGCTGTCAGGAACAGACCTGTCTTACTGTCATGAAAAGCCTTAGGTTATTGAACACCTTAAATGTCATATTCTATAAGTCTTTGAAGTGTATGAAGACCATATATCTATCTAAATATGTATATATTTAACCTTGAAAATATATCTAATATGACTATAAGCTTGATTATTATAGATTACTATCAACCTGTATTTCTTAATTATACATGACATTTTTAAATTAGCTACATAAACCCAATACTCAAAACAAAAGTAGAAACATACATACATACATTATAGCAAAAATAATTTCAAATTTGTATCAATAAACCAAAATCCACACCAATGTAAAATATTTTGAGATTGATAGTTGATTTTTGGATTAAATAGATTCAATAATCTACTCTTTTTTCCTATAATTCCTATATCCTCCCCTTTTTCTTTAGAAAGAGATCTTTGAATTTAACTCATTTGTTTAGCTTTTTTCCTGACTATAACTAACAACAATTTGTAACCAATCTTCTTTAAATGATGACAAACATCCATAACCAATTTTTGGAATGTGGGTGGTTTTTTTTTTCTCTAGACTGCTTCCTGTTGTAAGGGCATCTTTGGGGGACCCTGAGAAAATTTAGGATAATGGTCAAGTCTTGGCTAGAGTAGTTTGTGAGCCTGAGCCACCTGATCCAGCAGCCTTAAAGCTATTCTGGATGTGGAACTCTGAGGAAACTGCAATAGAGGCATTTTAAGATGCTGGATAACCTGGGCCATTCATCTTTATTGGTGACTGGCCCCCTTGCTCTGGAAATACATAAACTTTTAAAGGTAACATATATTACAAGTATGGAATATATGGTGTGTATAATTCAATTAAAATATTTTTGTTTTATGTTTGAGCAGGTAAAATACAGCATACGTTTTGTAGGGTTTTTTTTTAGGTTTACTTCTTTATTTTTGTAGCCAGGACTTTCAGGGTGTTTTCCACCATTAAACCTGATTCATATCAGCCTGGAATGAATCTCATTCTCTGTGGAAAAAAGCATAACCTCTTACCCAAAGCAGCATACCTATTGACTTCCATTTTGAAGTCAAGACATTTTTAAAATATATAGATTGGTTTAATCTAGCAGCTTTCATAATCCAATGTCTCTTAGGGAAGAGGAGGGAAAGGAAGGACCAAAAATCCCAAGATGAGTTTCAAAATTATTTGAATTGCATTTGTTGAGAAGGAGGTTGAGGGTAAATAAAGTCAATGATGGAACAGGCATCATCAAAGGAAGTGATACCAAAAAAATTAAAATTTCTGTTTAGTTGACTCCTTGACAAATAGCTTTGATATATAAGGTTGTTTGTGGGGAAGGTATTGGTGAAGATAGATTTAAATAGGGTTGTTATGGATGTCCTTAAAGTTAATCCCATGAGGTAGCTTTGGAGTTCTCATCACAGTTGTTTACATAGAGGGAGGTAATAGATTGGCTATTTTTAAAAGGCTAAGATATGCTAAAGTGGTTTTGGGGTTTGGGCCTGTAGTATTCTTATATCCCTGAGTAGTTCCCCTCCTCCCGCCCAGCCCATGTTTTTTTTTTTTTTTTCACTTTGTATATTATGTCAGTTGAACGTAAATCAGCTTTTTCTTAATGTAATTGGAGCATGAGTTGGTGGTAGAAGGTGGACTCTATAGACAAGATAGCTCTCTGTGGGTTCTAATAAAACTTGTCAGGGTAAAACATAGCCTCCCTGTGGTCACAAGTTAGCATGGAGGGAGAAGCACACTCCCCATTCCAGAAACACTGAGAATGTGAACCTGCTTTGGTCTGGGGGGGGGGGGGCACTGCAAGGAGGGGCTGGTGCCTGTGTCACTAGAAAAGCCGTGGAAGATCCTGTGATGTGCAGCCCTGGAGGTGGGGTGGGGCACGTGTGATAATCCACACAAGAAAGATACAGACACCTGATTAAGTCAATTAAAAATATATGAGTCCTTTATTGGCCAGTGACCAAGGGAAGGCTTATGCCTCAAAGTCATGGGGCCAAAGCTCAGGGGAATAGCATTTTTAAAGGCAAAAGCCACAAAGACAATAATTTACATCAAAGTTACATGAGAGAGTAACTTGGAAGCCTTCATTTCTGGCAGAATATAGTAATTATTTTAGACATGACATGACAATTATTTTTTTTATTTATACCTTCCTCAGGTATATTAGTTTATGTCAAGTTTGTATAAATAGTCATTATTTTGGTGAACACATCTGGACCATGGTCAAGGTCATGGAAATATCAACTATGTTGCCAAGGTAGATGTGACTGTTGTCAGGTAGGAAGCTGAGAACTGTCTAAGTAAACACAAAACGGAATCAGGACATGATAGTGTTATCTTAGTCATGTCGTAACTACGCAGAGGGAGATGGGGAACAACTACATGGTGGGTATCATCAGCACCAGGCCAGGTCCAAAAGAAATCAGGAGGCTTTTAGTAAGATCCCAGAGAGCCAGA
Organism: Peromyscus leucopus; assembly: GCF_004664715.2. NCBI lineage: Eukaryota > Metazoa > Chordata > Mammalia > Rodentia > Cricetidae > Peromyscus > Peromyscus leucopus. The sequence goes on along the minus strand of NC_051065.1, from coordinate 84,232,550 downwards.
GAGTAGCAACCATGAGCCACCGTGTGTCAGAGGAGACAAATAGAACCCAAGGACAACACTGGAGAAGCCAGGCTTTTTGTCACCATAGCAAAGCAAAAAGTTTGGCTGTGAATGAGGCAGCCTCCTAACACACAGAGAGAAAAGCTGCAGTCTCCATGCAGCTGGAGAAAGGCTTTCTGAAGAGGCTGCTTTTGTGTGAAGAATGTAGTAAAGAAAAACGGAAAGGAAAAGAGCTGTTTTAGAGTAAGAAAGGGCATTTGCTATAAGAATTCTCAAGCCATTTGCCACTACGCTGTATAAAAATCTAGATCTGCTCAAATGTACATCAAAGAAATCATGTTTAGGCCACTGAAAGCTATTATTTAATTTTTTTGTGTGTGTGACAAGATGATGTTACAAAAGAAAATTGGTCATTTGGGTATGATTCCCCCCCCCCAGGAGCATTTTGAGAAAGGTGGGCAAAAAATGGGTTGTATTCATTATGAGGCTTGATGAGTCAAGCAAGTGGAAACACATGAGGGAATCCTGCACCACTCTGCTTCCTGATCTCCCAAATAGGGGGCCATTGTCACACCCAGGAAACCAAGCTGAGTTTGGGCATCCCCAAAACTGTCCAGTTTGTAGCAATGAGTCCCAACCCAAGCTCAAGAGAGGCAGCTGCCTAAACTTTTACTGAGTTAGTCTAGAGATGGTGTTTGTCCCGAAGATGAAAGGCTTACCAGAAGTCAGAGGCCAGTGTAGAGGGTGGAGAAGCAACAGTCAGCATAGAAGGCCAGGGACCCCAAAGAGCGTCTGTTACAGCTGAGCCCCAACATGGGCTTTGCCACCATTATGATAGGTCTCAGCTTAGGAGCTCAAGTGCACACTGAGGGGGGATGGGTTGTCTGAGGTGAGTTCAGACCCAAGAGGCAGAGTGTGTGCCCCCTTTTACATGTTTCAAAGAAACGGGAAGGTCCACAACAGCACTTTTGAGTCAATGTGCAGAACTGTCTCTAGTTCCAGGAAGCAGAAGGGGAAGAGGGCTTGCATTTTGAGAAAGGAATGAGTGACCTTGAAAATGTGAAGAGTAAAGAGGAGGGACCCATTAGCTACTATGTTTCTATCACTCCTTTATTGTAGACAAAACTCCTTCTCCATCAAGTGATTAGAATCTCTGGCTGGGTTAATCACTTTGGCTAAGGGACAATCCCTAGGAAGGTGGGCTCACTTGCCATGCTAAAGAGATGGAATAATTAGCTCTTTAACGAGGTACTATACTATTCTTTCTGCCCCGAGTTCAGTAGTAACATAGTCTGCACACTTTTCTGAAATATTCAGAAAGGCGAGACTTTTCTTTTTCTTGATTTCTAAGCATGTCTTCCAGGCTTTTTCCCTATAAAGGAAGGGACAGACAGGGAAACCACTAAACTGGACCACTCTATGGGTAGAAAGCAAGTTTATCTGAGAAAGTTCAAAGCTACCATGGCCATCTCTTAGAGGACAGAGAGAGAAAAGCAAAAGGTGGGGAAAGCCTTGACAGTTTTAAAGAGACAGGCTGCTGCAGGAGAAAGTGGGAATAGCCTGGAAATTAGAGTATCAAGTGGGAAGGTCTGTGAGCCAGGAGAACCTAAGGACTAGAGTGGGGGCTTTGAAAGGTATTACTGGGGAATGGATGCCCCATTGCTGGAGATATTCGGCTGTAGGGATATCGATAAGAGAAGCAATGGCTCTTTCTGACAGACAGAAACCTGCTTCATGAGTTTCTGAAGAATGCTGATTTCAGGGTTTTGTTTATCTGCTAGCAATTCTTCTGTTACCTGGTCAGCGCCCAACCTGAGCTGAGCCTAGAATGTCATTTATGACATTGTCAAGGGCACTGCCATTTCGGGGGCCCATTTGGATCGTGCATCCCTCAATGTTTTAGTATTCCTACTTAAAACCTTGTGGCCTCCATGACAGCTGAAATGCAGGCTTTCTCCTTCTGTAGCTAAAGTTTTGCAGCATAACTGCTCTGGGAGTTTTCTTTTTAAGCTCTAATAATGGCCGTGTGCTTCCATTTGAGTCTATTCTTTTTTTGTTTGTTTGTTTTGTTTTGTTTTTGTTTTTCAAGACAGAGTTTCTCTGCGTAGCTTTGCACCTTTCCTGGAACTCACTTGGTAGCCCAGGCTGGCCTCGAACTCACAGAGATCCACCTGCCTCTGCCTCCCGAGTGCTGGGATTAAAGGCGTGTGCCACCACCGCCCGGTTGAGTCTATTCTTAAATTGTTTTATTGATAACCCCAAAAGGGACCCAATTAACTTCCCATGTATCAACACAGGGCAGGTGGGCCCTGATAGCTTAGAGTCTTTTATAGGACAGGTGAGTGCTATGTAAATGACCTCTGTGAAAAGGGCCAGAAGTCCTTTTGAGCACATGCTTTTCCTTCAGCTCTCTGGCCCACTCCCCTTCGCTGGGGTGCTTTCTCTTTCACAATAAACTGCCCCTGTTTCTACAATACAGTGGACGGTGCTTGGCACCCTTCCTGGTCCTCTGAGTGCTAGACCCTGTCTTCTAGCTACTTATCTTTGTAGTCTTCCTCTTGGAACCTTAAGCTCCTGTCAAGAACCGACTCGGGCTGGAGACATGGCTCCTGGCTAAAAGACCACTCCACTCGATGCTCTTGTGAAGGACCAGGGGATCAGTTCCCAGCACCCACATGGCAAGTCACAACTATCCATAACTTCAGTAAGTCACTTTCCACGGGGTGCTGCTGCTCTGAGCCCTGGGTCCCTCTCCTGGCTGAGCCAGCGAACATGGAGTGTGTTTTTCACTTTTTTTGATAACAGATGATACCACAATCACAACTGTATTCCTGAGTTATTTTCTCTCCTATTTCCTTTTCATTGTATTTTCAGAGTCCACTTTTCTTGGATGTTCTCAAATACTTGTACACACACACTCATACATATTGTACTATTTACACAAATCTCCAATAAGAACCAATTTAACAACTTGCCTTCTGAGTATTTTTTCTAATTTTTCATGAATAAATGAGACACTTTCCTCATTCAGGGAGGTTATTCATATAAATAGTCAATGCTTGCACTGAATTCAACCCCCAGCACCAAGTAACTAGGCAACAGGTGCATATCAGAAATCTTAGTGCTTGGAGGTGGGGACAAGAGGATCAGAAGCCTGGATTGCATCAGACCCTAACTCAAAAAAAATTTTTTTTTAATCTGATACATAGAAAGAATACAAATGATTAACAGCTAAATCCTCCATCCTCGGGGGAGGGAGGAGGCAGGCAGTGTAAAATGTATCATAATTTGGACTTTCTGGAGATTTCCAAGTTTGTCAAATATGAACCAGTATGGATTTTGCTTTTAATTCTAAAGCCTACATGTGGTTGTGTACGTTTTATAGTACTCTGTTCTTGCTGGTTTTCTCTGGCTCTAGGAAGTGCCCAGAATCAAGTGGGCATTCTCTCGATTTGCTGAATGGAATAACTATTCTGAATGCCCACCACCTCACTTCACTGCCATTATGCATCCATTTAGGTTAAGAAATTTGACACCAACTTCACATATGTGCAGCAGTCAGAATTCTACCTGGAGCCCAACAGCAATTATGTATTTCAAGTGAGATGTCAAGGACCGGGTAAAAGACATTGGCAGTCTTGGAGTTTGCCTTTTGTTCACAAAACGCCCCTCTCAGGTGGGTATGTTTAAATACTGTGTTCTCTGTAGCTCTCCTTTTGATCTCCTTCTTCTAAGCATTCTTTCAGCTTGCCTGCGATCCTTAAGAAAGGCTACTCTGTGGAGGGTGACAATATTGAAATCATCATTTGCTTTGAGCTTTTTAAGGCTGACAATTTTTGTGAAATGGTTTAAGCCACCTGGAGATGCTTGGGTTTCAACACATTTACTCACATTTCTTCCCACAAAGGGACTAATTCTACACACAGTTGGGGTGACAATCCTCACAAACACAATGATTTGTTATCAGTCCTTGCTTTGGAAAGTATCATTGAGTTACAGAAAAAAAAACAAATGCATCACAAAAAAATTAAAAAATCAAATAATGTGACTAAACACTGATTATCTCTATACTAAAAGTAACCCGAAAGAGTTAAAAACACTTAACCATGGAAATAATGACTTCTCAGCAAGACCTCACTGATAGAGATATAGAAAGATCTCGTTCCTATTACTATTTGTTTAATTACATATGCATCTAGTCACACCACACAATACCACCTTCTTAGCTGAATAGATTTCAATTGTAAGCAAGTAAAAGTCAAACAAGTACAGTTGTCATAATATTCCAGAGTGGCTCCACGAACCAGGTGTATGCCTTTTATGTATAGTTTATATGCCAGGTTTTGTTTTGCTTTCCAGAAACAACGCGTCTGGCTTAATTATACTCACATCATTAATAACATCATCCTTATTGCAACAGCTTGACAACTATATGTGACTTCAAGTGGATGGAGCCAAGCAAACCAAGTTATTTTGGCGCCCCCTGATGTCCAAATCCTAGAGCTACATTATTAGGAGAATAATTCCAAATAATCAGTTCTCTATTTTTAGAAGTTAAAATTTTCCGTCTTAAGTTGGTATTGTTAAAACTTCTTGAGACTTTCCATACAATATAAAATATATATTTACTTAGTAATTAAATTATTATTTTTCAAATTTTATTTTATTTTGATTTTATGTGTATGGGAGTTTTATTTACATGTTTTTCTGTGTGTGCCTGGAGCCCACAGAATCCCAGAAGAAGGCAGTTGATCCCCTGGAACTGAAGGTATAAATGGTTGTGAACCACAGCGTGGGTGTTGGGCATCAAACCCAGATCCTCTGGATGAGCTCTTAACTGTTGAGCTATCAACTCTAGCCCCAAGTAACACGGTTCTTTTCAAATGAAACACAGAGTTACTCAAATTAGTGTAATTGAGCATAATTTGCTTAAACTTACAAAGAACTGTTCTCTGTAAGCCTGTTTGTTTTCTATGTCCACCGTATTTGGTTGTGTAATTAGCACCATTTTGCAAATGTAGAAGGTGAGTCATGATTTGCTAGGCAGTCTGGTGCATTGCTCGTGGGTCATTGCAGTGAGATGCTCAAATGCTGTGCATTCTCATCACCACTGCTCAGCACTCTCAATCTTTGTCATTCAGTTCTGTCTGAGCAAGTGGAATGGCAGATAATCTGTCCCTCTACAGGTCAGGGGCAGGCCAACAAATGGTGTGTGCATGCACGTATTTGGTTGTTGTTGTTGTTGTTGTTCTACACAGAATGTCACTCTGTAATACAGGATTGTCTTGAACTTGTGACAGTCCTCCTGCCTCAGCCCTCCAACTGCTGGAATTACAGGCGCGTGCCATCATATCCAGCACAAATGTTGTTTAAAGACAAAGGTCTAGGGTAGAAGGAATAAGAACCTACAAAGTCTGAGCTTCACATTTCTTATTTCATAAGGAGAAATTTCACTTAAAAGGCAAAATAGCAGTCAAACGTAAAGATTTATGCACCTCACACACTCGCTTAAAGGAACCACAGGCTATTCTTTGGTTCCACATCCCTTCCCGTGATACATTTAATGAGAAACAGTGGAAATACTAGAGAAAGTAAAAATTTTTAAACTCAAATAAATATTTCTTTGCAAACACAATGTACGTTTGTTTACTATGTGATCTAGAAATATCTATTAATCACATGTTAATGAATTTATGCTGTTATTTCCTATGCACGTACATTTTTTCGATTGGAACCTGCAGTGTTTTCTGGTTTGCTTATGTAGTCTACTTGTAAGTTTTTAAACACCTTGTTTAATGGCTACACATTGTTCTATAGACATACCATGACTTATTTATTTCCTTTTTTGAGATTTTTTTTTTAATATATATGGATGTTTTGCCTGCATGTATAATGTCTGTGCACCACATGCATGCAATATCCAAGGAGGCCAGAAGAGGGCATCTGATCCTTTGAAATTGGAGTTACACGTGCACTAACATGTGGATGCTGTGAATCCAGCCAACCTCTGGAAGAGAAGACAGTGCTCTTAACAGCAGATCCATTTCTCCACCCCCATTTCCTTATTTAAACAAAATTTCAGCTACTTCATTTTATCGTTATCAGTAAGCTTCTTTTAGTAGATTTGCATTTAAACTTTTACTTCTTTATGTCTAAAAAAAGAATTATTAGATTAAGAGTTAGGCAAATTTGGTGCTGGGAAGATGGCTTGGTAGGTAAAGGGCTTGTTGAGTGAGAATGAGGTTCTGGATTCACATTTCCAGCACCCATATAATAGCCGTGTGCAACAGTGTGTATCTGTAATCCCAGTGCTATGGAAGGGCAGAACCTGGCAGATCCTAGAGGCTGACTAGCCAGTCACTCTAGCCCATCAATGAGTTACAGGTTCAGTAATGTATTAATGTCTCAAAAAAAAAAGGTCAAGAACAGTAGAAGTAGAACTGAATGTCAGTCTCAGGCTGCCACATGCACATACATGGAAGAAAGTATCCTCACATACACAAGCATACACACATATACACAGTTAAGCACATACATGTATACAACACACATACAGTGTTAAGCATATACACACATACTCCAAGTTAAGCACATAAACACAAACCATACATATATTCAGGCAACACACACACACACACACACACACACACACACACACACACACAGAGGGAGATTAAGCACATTTTAAGATGCATGTTGTCAAATTGTTTTTTTTTAATTCTATTGGTAATTTTATATATAAATACACTGTATTTACATCATTTCCATCCCTATGTCTCCTTTATACCTCCTCTCAAATTCGTGACCCCTTCTCCTCCTCCTCCTCTTGTCCTCCTCCTCCTCCTCTTCTTCTTTTTATTATTTTTTGAGACAGGGTTTCTCTGTGAGGCCATGACTGTCCTGGAACTCACTCTGTAGACTGGGATGGCCTTGAACTTGCAGAGATCCACCTGCCTCTGTCTTCCAACTGCTGGGGTTAAAGGCCTGCACTACCACCTCTGGGCTATGGCCCCTTCTTCTGCAATTATATATATACATATTTGTGAATCCATTCAGTGTTGCACTTATGTATATGTGTTTAGGACTAATAATTTGAAATGAATAGCCTATGAGGGAACTTGACCCCAAAGATAACTAACTTTCCCTCCCTCAGAAGCCATTGCTTATCTGTAGCTCTTCATCTAGGGGTGGAGTCTTGTGAAATGTCCCTCATCTTTGTTGGCTCATCAACTGATGTATTCATTATGCAGGTCTTGTTTAGGCAGCCATATTGTTGACAGATCATGGGAGCAGCTCCCTGTAATGTCTAGAAGACACTATCTTGCGGCAAGCATCTTGGTCCTCTGGCTCTTACCATCTTTCTGCTCCCTTTTCCATCATGTCTCCTGAGCTTTAGGTACTGGGGTTGTGCTGTAGATATACTAATTAAGTCTTTGCCTCCCGTGGTCACTTAGTCTCTACATTTTGACCAGTTTTGGATCCCTGTAGCAATCTCCATCTGTTGTAAAAAGAGGTTTCTTTGATGAGGGATATGAGCCACACTTATCTGTGAGTATAAAGATAAGTGTTTAAAAATAGAAGCTAAATTGACTTAGGAAAATCATAATAGTAGGTTCTCAAATATGTTTTAGCAAATCCTCACTATTTACCTTTTTAAGAATCCATGAAAGGAACCAGTTATTATCATGTTATTTAAATATTAATTCATCCTATACCACTTGGCAGGCCTTATAAGTGCTTAAGAACCTCAGTAAGCAAAGACCAAGATATATACCTTGGAGAAATTTTATTCTAGAGAAGATAGAAAAGAATAATTACATAACAAATTTCATTACCTTGTAAGTACAAATACAAATAAAAGCATGGAGAAGCAACCTACACAGGTGAAGATCAACGTGACTTGTGATTGAAAACAAAATAAGTTCCCATAATATTATTTTTGCTAACCAGTTTGCTTAGTAATGAAGTTTTTTTTCCCAACAGCTAAACTCCAAGTAATTAAGGGTTTATTTATAAGGAAGTACATGCAGTGCAAGCAATAATGTTCCTTCCAAAGAGGATTGCCCTGATTATTTTCTAAATTATTACATGTGTGTCACTGATTTCCAAAATTATACCCAGCTAGGCTAGTAGGCATTTCTCTGTGTTGCTACTCTCTGAAGAGCATCTTTTCCTTGTCTTTAAAGCCTGGTCTTGAACATTGGGCATGGGTGCACATGCCTATAATCCTATAACATGGAAGGCTGAAGCAGGAGGATTTGGAGTTCAAGTTCAGCCTAGGCTATGTAGTAAGAGCCTGCCAATAAATGGAAGGATGGATGGATGGATGGATGGATGGATGGATGGATGGATGGATGGATGGGGAGGATACAAGCAGCAAAACCTGCTCTCAAGCTATGATGCTAGTCAGTTGTAGCGTGGTTGGCCTGCCTGGTTCAAGTACTGCCAACTATGACAACAATAAAAGTTTTTGAAAAACCCAGACTCAAAGAGAAACCGAAAGAGCTCATTTATAGTAAGAGCTGGGTGACTTGAATGACTTAATCTCTTTTCCTTCCTTGAATATTAAGCCTTTACTGGAAAGCAGAGCTTTATAAAAATTAAAAAAAAAATCAGTTCCTCAGAATAGAATGTCAGGCTTTACCACACCCACAGGGGAAGTTTTGCTAGTTAGACACCCATGTTCCTCTATCCTAGCATGTTATCAAGTCACTTAGAAAGACTGGGAGTCTTCAGAATATAAGATATTAGCTAACATTTCTAGGATGGTCACTGTGGTAAACTTTTTAGCTATGAATTGTTCTCTATTGCTATGGTCCTATAAAACCAGCATGATCATTGTTCCATGCAGATGAAGGCAATGAGGTCCAAAAACTTGCCAAAAGTTATAACACAGGGCAATAGCCAAGTCCTGGCACGGTCAGGCTGTGGGGTTCCAGGGCAGCTGTTTGCGTTCCCTAGAGACCTAGGAAGAGCCTGTGTCAGTCCCATCTCAGCCACAGTCTAAATGCTCTCCACATATGTCAATAAGAAAACCCTGAGGGCAGAGCTTTGTTTCATTATCAGTCCCTCAAACGGAGCCCGCCTCCTCCTCATTTATTCACGACAAAGTGTGAAGTAGTTGATGGGATATTATGATTATTTTCTCACTTGCTCATTTTCAAAGTGAGCCCTACATTAGAAACAAAGCAGAGGTTCCGATCAAGTAAATTATCTAGAGTACAGTGTTTATCAGAGTGGGAGCCCTGGGCCAGTTGCTTGGAAATGCCTGTGCAGATACCTGAGCCGCTTCACTCCCAGGTTCTTCTGTTATGAAGTATAAGAACCAATGTTTAAATGGCGTACCAACCTTCAGATAGAAGCTCTGGTTGTGGTGGCTACCACCTGTAAATCCAGGCTGAGGTAAGAGTCTCACCAGGAGTTCAAGGGCAGTCTGGACAGTATAGTGAATTCTAAGCCAGCCTGGAATATGTAATGAGACCCATCCTCCCACTCCAAGAATAGAGAGAATTGCTAGTTATCATTCTTCCCAGATTTAGTTTCCAGCTCTCAATTTTCATGGTTCCCAGATTTTTCTTGGGTTTTTTAGCCAACTCTGATGGAAACCAGAGACAAACAAGACCATCTAAATGAGCCTGAACACAAGGGAAATAGTACACAGAACGGGGTTCTCAGATTGGGTTCTCAGGGACTCAAGGGTCTAGATTACTAAGTAAAAGGTGGGCCTCCAAGGCCACATAGTCAGCCACTACACACAATCTGGCATGTCTACCCATATCTCTAGAGTTCTTTGCTCTCCTTTCTGGAGTTTACACTTGGCTTAGTGACTTACGTACGCGCACTGGGCCTATCTGGGCTTTGCTTACAAAAGATGGTGGAGGCGCTGCCTCTGTGCCCTCACTAAGATACATCTGCTAAGTTCTGGTGTATTATAAAAGTCGGGGTTGTGGGAAAGCCTAGGGGAGGAGTCAACAGCTCTGCAGTCTGGTCATTGGTATGCACTGGCAAGATGCCTTGGTGCTGGATTGGGGGCCTGCTGCTTAGTCTCCTTAAGAAAGAACACCCAACAAAGGCAAGAAGCAGGGAGAGACAAGTGTAGAATCAAGTTTTAGCAATCACAGGCTTCAGAGGGCATGAGAGAATCTTAGGAATTCTCTCTCGTGCTGTCTGGCCGCTTCCTGAGAGTCCGCCCATTCTGGCATCCTTGGCAGCCCAGGCTCTTAAGAAGCACAGGAAGCAGGTCTGTGTTCTGGAATGGTATCTACATGACCCTCTCTGCCACGTCTGGTTTGCTCTGGCTGTGAGGCCTCAGCGAGACTGAACCACTGAGGGCTTCTATGCCACCAACCTGCACAGCTGCTACAGAAACTTCTGGGATCTTCAAGCACAGAAAATACCCAACATGAAACAGAAAACTCATCAATAATTTGTAGACACCAATACTGAAAACAAAGTCAGTTCCCTGAACTCAGTATTGCCAATATAAATCAGAGACACTGCTCTGTCCTACAGACTTCTCTGTGATGGAAAAGGGCTTGAATTTAGTAATCCTTTTATGAAGTTAGAGCGCCAAGGGAAAGGCAGTAATTTCATAATGACTAATTAGTGTGCTTAACTGCAACTTTCAGTAGAAGTTTCCCAGAGAAGACAGACACCTGTTTGGACGGTTTTCCAGAGGAAGGCAAGTGTGAGCAAGCTGTGAAACTTCTTTTCACTTTGTTCCTGGGAAGTTACTAGCTGTAGCATCACCAGAGCTATTTAGGTGCTCATTACTAGTTTTTCAGGATTTTTAGTGTCTAAAGAAGAAAAAAACAAACATTTTAATAGAACTCAATATACGTACTATTAAATGTAATGCAAATTTGTTAACAGTGTACAGAGTGTTTTCCAAATTTTCCCTTGTTTATAATTAGAGACTTGTCATTCATGCATATATACATTAATTATAATCTGCTGATTCTTAGTTAATAAACTATGAAACAAACACACCGTTTCTTGAAATATGAGCCACTTTGGACTTCTCATCAAGGTGTTATCTTCTCCTGGTCCTGCCTCTAATAAATCACTGTGTTTCTGTGGGATACGTAACAACTCAAGAGTAGTGAAGGGCTAGAGTGATTGCTCAGTGGGTAGAAGTGTGCACTCTTCTTCCCCAGGGGCTACTAGACTATTCAGACTTGAGAAGAGGGATGCACTGTGCCCAAAACCAAGAACGGAACTTTGAAGAATCTTTGACAACAGGCAAAAGTCTTACCTGTAGAATCTTGACTTGCTTTGACCTCTGACCTGCATCTCTGTGTGGTCCACGTGGCCTGGGGAATCTTCTTGAACAGCTTCTAGTTGTTTTCCTTCCCTTTCTTCTATTCGTTGCTGCAACAAGATGCCTTTGTTGGTCTTCCCCTTTCTCTGTAAACATACTACAAGGGAGGAATGCATGAATTAAGAGAGTCTGGTGGCAGTGTCTCTGCATACCTTGCCATCACTAATTATCATGGATGATACGATTCATTTACCCGTGAAATAACTTGATCTGGCTTAGTTTTCCAGGTGTCATGCTGAGTTGGTTGCTGACACACTATTGTTTCTTCCTTGGGCTTCTGATGCCTGTCTGGTGTTGTATGGTCAGTGTCTTCACTTTACCAATCAGTATAGGCTAGACCAAATGTTTGCCCATGATCTGATGGTATTGAATTCCACCAGCCCAGGTTGGGCCCGGAATGATAACATTTAAATGTTGTTACACAGCTGAATTATTAAAATAAGACTAGAAAGATAGGAACCAAACGGAGATGTTTATGTTTTAAGAAAATAGTATGTTGGTTAAAGAAAAATTACCTCTTTCTTTGACTCTTGTTTTTTGGAAAGAAATGTCCAGAATGGCACCTGTCAGCTCTGATCTAAGTTCCTATAATACAGTCCTCAACTGACACAAAGCCTGGCAAAGGAAGAAATAAATAAAACGGTCCCATAGATGCCTGTGTCTGTGGCCAAAGAAGCCCACATATAGAAACACAACCTTGAAAAATAATTAGAAATGTGGGTCTCAAGATAAATGAGAAAGAATCAACAGATAAGGAAAGGAAATTCATGTGCAGTGACATTTGTCCCAAAGCTAATTATGACAGTAAGAATTTGAAGCCAATTTAAATGTCCAACATAGCAATAAATAATGTTTTTGAGGCTTTCATTCATGTCAAACATGGTACTAGGTACTTCATGTAAACTATCTCACTGTGGTGGTTTGAATGAGGATGGCCCCCGCAGACTCCTATGTTTGAATGCTTGGTCTCCAGTTAGTGGAGCTAATTGTGGAAGATTAGGAGGTGTTCCTTATTGGAAGAGATGAGTCCAAATCTGACCCGATCTCTCTCTCTCTCTCTCTCTCTCTCTCTCTCTCTCTCTCTCCTCCTCCTCCCTCCTCCCCCCCCCCCTCCCTCCTCTCTCTCTCTCTCTCTCTCTCTCTCTCTCTCTCTCTCTATCTCTCTCTCTATCTATCTCTCTCCAACTTGCTCTGAACTATTATTCCAGCCACCACTGTTCCCTCCACTCCATGACAATGATGGACTCACTCTCTGAAACTGTAAGCAAGTCTCCAATTAAATAGCTTCTTTTATAAGATGCCTTAATCATGGTGTCTCTTCCCAGCAACACAACAGTAACTAAGATGGACATTAGAATCCCTGAGTTAAGCATGGCTCTCTTCCAGTTTTGCTGCGAAGAACACAAGTCATGGAAGAACTAATAATTTGTTTAGGGTTATATAATTCCAATTGGTGGAGCTAGGACGTGGGCTATTTTATGTGAGCCAACAGTTTATGTTCAAAACAGCTTCTCAACAGGAGTGTTATTGAATGGGTACTCATTGCATGGGTGTGATGAGTATTAAGCAACTATGTGTTTTGAGAAATTCTTAATGAGAAGTGTTCATTATGTAACACTGAATGCAAACGACACGCTGTGATATTGCTAAGGCATGTGATCTCCAAGAGGGTATTGATGTGGAAACAAAGCAAATATTTCAAATGACTGCTTCTAGGTTGTGACACAATCTGAAATTCTGTGCACTGTCCATAATCTTCTGTACTTTCCAAGCCTCTCCTAATTAGCGTGTGTTGATAGAGTGATCAAGAAAAATATCTGGAAAAAATAATCATAGGCTGAAACTTTAAAGAATCAGTGCTCAGTGCTTTCACCCAATAATACACAATGTGGTGGGATTGAGAACTCAGTAAGGCCAGGCAGGGATGACACACTGACTTGTCCCCAGAGAAGCAATGTTACCCATTAGGGGGCCAGACTGCTGGCAGGTCCAACACTATGAACTGCCCTGTTGTAAAAGTGAGACTATTAATTCATGAGCCTAGTGACCAGGACAAAGTACATGCAAAAACTAGGTGAGAAGTTCCACTCTTAACTGCCATGAAGACGACATTGGTTGGTTACCATTCCTAAGTCTTCATTCAGTAAATGGCATGCTTAGTTATGATGAAGTTAGACATGATTGCAAGGCTCAGCAGAGAGCATATGAGATCTTCTGTGTCGTCTGAAACACACTGGAAGATACTGAGTGCTTGCCTCACAGTGACAACATGGTTGCCTGGAGGTGGCCACACAGGGAAGAGCTAAGGAGATCATTTGGCACCAATTCAAAGAAACAAACAGAATACATTATTTCCAAAACCATTCATTTGGAGCAGATTTGGTTAATTTAGCCTGGTATTTGTTGGGCTAAAGAGTATATTTATGCTCTACTTTTTGTCCAAGAATGGGGAGCTATTTTTACTATAAAAAATGCCAACTCTTTCCAGGCACATTGTCTTCTCTTATGATCATTCTTACTTTCCATGATAGTATGTGCAAACTACATCAAAAAAATTTCCAAACTAGAAATTATTTGGGTTTCTGAATATCCTGAAATATATCCTATGAAGATATAATAGTCATACAATGTAACACCCTACTGCAGGACAGAATTGTCCCATTGTGAACAAAACACTGCATTTAATAAAGCAATAACAGAGATAGCATGAGGTTTCTCCAGCATGGAAATTAACGGCCTGATGGTTAAAGCTGACAGACATAACAATGTTTTACAGCTGTGTAGGAGTCTAGTGTGTTTCATTCTATCTGTGGGTGCTTTCATATGTTAAAATACTTAAAAATACTACAAGAGACTGAGAGCTGGTGGATTAAGAGGGTAGAATTGGGTTGTTTTTATCTCACACTTCTATTTCCTGTTAAAATATCTTCACCATAACTTTTGCTTTTACAATGAAAAAAATTTAAGTGTGATTTATAAAGAAATTAACTAGCCACTTGGTGGCAGTATAACATGGAAAATGTATGGTTTCATTTCATGCCATGCTAAAAAATATTTTGTCACAGATTTGATTTCTTCCCTGATAGTTCTGTTTATAAGTTATTTTATTCAGATATCTAATCCTTTATGAAATTACCATCTCATAATTAAAAACCTCTTTTAAATTACTAGCTTAATTTCAATGAGCACACCTTGTTGATTTGAAACTATAATAACAGATTCTAAAGGAAAATTGTATTTATTCATTAAGGCTAATAATATGAAGTACAGTTAGTCTTGTATGATATAAGTTAATAATCCAATGAGGTTTTCATTGCCAAATAATCAACTTGGTTTATACAGCAAAATTATATTGTATTAAAAATACAACAGCTCAATTTACTATTTTTAAATGAAAATGCTAGTTTTCAAATAATAAAAGTAAAAATAAAAATACGGGCAACACATGCTGTAAACCTCTGCCTTTGCCAAAGGGAAAATTATGCTGCATTTTAATATTATATTTCTGCTCTTAAAATTCCCAAAGCATGTAGCTGCAAGTCCTTCTTGACTTGTGAGAATGATCACTGCTCTGTGAGCCATTCATCTAGATGAATAAACCTGGCAGTTGGCCATGACTCAGGACTTCAGTAGAATTATTTTCCAGGGAGCAGAAGAAACTTGGTAAAACATTGTGAAGCTCAAAACAATTTCTGATTGCCACAATTCACAGGGAACACTTTCCTCTTGCTCTGGAAAGAGTCAAGACCTTACAGATTCCTGATGTTCTCGTCTGCTAAAATCCCCAGCCCGTAGTTTACAGAAACTTGCCCTTAAGTTACCTGCATACAATTAGCTCTTTCAAAAAAAAAAATTCTAAAGGCCTATAGGAATCTTTTCTTTGAATATGTGTTGTGCATTTCTTAACAAGTGTTCCAGAGACCACACTTTATCACATAAGCCTTTGGTGGCTTGGCAACAGGAACATCTCAAGTTATGCAAAACACTTTTTCAAAAGGTGGATTTCAGTAGTGACCCTGGAATGGCTGGATACGTAGAGTGTGTGGAATGCTGAACTTAGAACCTGTTTCAGAATCAGAACCTTCTTCAGTGCTGTCTTCTGCTCTTGAGGGCTGTGCCCTTGAAGTCACCTCTGACAGCTCTCATTTATTAGGAAGCAGGAGAAGGGCAAGCTTGCTCCGGAACTCTTCTGAATTCAGACCTAAAGTAAATTAACTGCCAAGACTTCTTACCTCACCCAGTTCCCAAGCTTTCATTAGTGGGGCCCTGAAAGTCTGATGGCTAGACAGGGCTGGCCAAGATCCTCAAGAGCAGGAAAGCATCGAGAGGAGTCATTAGTGACATCTCACCTCTGTGTTACAACCTCAAAGTGTCTGCTCATAAAAGCTCACCTTAGTGCAGCCAAAGCCAGAGTCTGTACCAAGGCAGAGGTGACCCAGCTTGGATGGCCAAGGCAATGTGGATGTCATAGCATCATCACCAATTGGAAGAAACCAAGTAGGAACAAGTTATTGTGCATTTTTGTGGCTGGGTGGAATTTTTATCTTGGTATTGTCTTGGTGTTTGTTGCCTAGAAACCAAGTGAAATTGCTAGCCATGTTGGTATTTTAAAACCTGGTGTTGTTTTTTGGGTGTTTGTTTGTTTGCTTGTTTGTTTTGGTTTTGGTTTTGGGTTTTGTTTTTTCAAGACAAGGTTTCTCTGTGTAGCTTTTGGAGCCTGTCCTGGATCTCATTCTGTAGACCAAGCTGGCCTCGAACTCACAGAGATCCACCTGCCTCTGCCTCCCAAGTGCTAGGATTAAAGGCTCAGCCTGGTGTAGTTTGAACTCTCCATTCAGAAGTTCCTCCTTCAAGATGTAGTCACTGAAAAGAAAAGAAAAGACACACATTTGAGGACCTTGCTTTATCCCACCCTCTGAACATATTAAAATTACTACTTTAATCACCTCCAAACAAGAGAAAAATGTCTCAGGAACATGGGCCACCAAAATGCTAAGACCTAAAATGTTGATACTCTTTCTTTCTTGTTTTAAGTTCCTCGGTCACATCAAAATCATCCCACGAATCTCAGAAGATTGAGATGCTCACTGCTACAGTCTTTAAAGGACATCTTACTTCTGGTAAAGAAAAAAATGCACATGTCTGTATGTATGTGTGTATGTATGTACATGGAATTAAGGCCTCCTCAGCAGGTAACTTCCACACCAAAAATGGCATATCAGCATTTCTGGGAAATATTTGACTAGGTTCAAAATGTGCTTACACTGAATGTAAGCAGTAGTTCAGGGGCACCTGTCTGCTGTGGTCGTGAGGAGGTTACATTGTTGTTTCAGCAGGCTATGGGTCTCAAGTCCCAAAAACGTCTTTTTAAAAACATGTCACCCGCCCACCATGTGCTAGGGTTGTACATACATCATCTGTCAATCTGAAGAGCAACCTGTTGAGATAAATGCCGTGGACCTACTCTATAAAAGGGAAAACTCAACTTCAGGGAGGCTGAAGAATGCTCAAACGTACAAAACTGTTAGAAATTCAAGTCTTACTTTTTGCTTTCATTTATTTATTTGTTTGTTTGTTGTTTTGTTTTGCTTCTCAAGACAGGGTCTCACTCTGTAGCCCAGTTCCAGGATGTCCTGAAATTCACAGCCTGCCTCCTGCCTCAGCTTCCCAAATGTTGGGATTACCAGCATGAAACATCACACTCAGCCCTATCCTTTTAAATACACAAGTCTGTGTTCTTCCTCTTAGATGAACCAGATCCCATTTAATTTGTTAACATGGACTTGATGTGTTTTTATTGACGGCCACACATAAATGTTTCAGGCATGTAAAAATATTAGATAAGATTGTACAATGAGCAAATATAACTCTAAATTGAAGTTTGACATTGAAAAACTTGAGGCCTGACTGTTTGACTAGTAGACTATTTACTTCCTGGCACAAAAATCTAACAGGACTAGAGTAAGGAATTTTGCAGGTTGTATTGGTATTTTTGCACTGTTGTTAATTTATTCAACAAATATGTGTTAAATAACTATGTACTGGGTACTGTTCTGGGAGATGGGAAATTGACAATGAAAAAAAAAAAGTGGACAAAGCTGGACCTGGTGGTATAAGCCTATAATCCTAGCAATGAGGAGGTGGAGGCAGGAAGATCAACAGTTCAATACGTCAGCTACATAGCAAGTTAGAAGTCAATATGGGCTACATGAGATCTTGTCAAAGAGTGAAGGAGGCAGGGGAAGGAGAAAAGGAGGGAAAGAGGAGGAGGGAGGGAGGGAGGGAGGGAGGGAGGGAGGGAGGGAGGAAAAATAAACAATGCCTTTGTCTTCCTTGAGCTTCTACTCTTCATAAATAGGGGAGAAAAACAACAAAACAAGGAGGAAAATGTCTCATGTTATACAGAAACATGAAGCAGACAAAAAACATCCCAGTACAGATTCCTAATTGTATACGTGCACATTGAGTTTTCTGTGGAAATTTTGGAGGCTGGGGACTCATGGGTGCTCCATTAGACAGACAGTACTGTCTGTGTCTTATGGAAAGTAAAATGTGACTCTCAGCAACTTGATAATTATTCCCCAAGTTCATAGAGCTGAAGAATGGCAGAGTTCAATTAGACTCCTGGTCCCTCTGATAATCCTCCTTACACTATGTCCCCAAGCACCACATTACCTTGACAACCCTCTCTCTAATTCCAAGCTCTAATGCTCAATGGTGTGCAGTAGCTTGCAACCCAAATAGTTGCTTAGAATATTCAATAATACATCTTTAGTCCTAGAAAAATACTAATTCCCTAGTCTGTGAAAATTTGAAAGAGGTAAAGTTCACAGGCTCCTGCCTGGCAAGTGTGTTTAAAGAGGAGGAAGGAAAACCTGGAAGCCCCCAGGTGAACGGAGCAGAGAAGTGACTAGTGTGGGTCTAGTAGCTGCCTAGAGTTAATTATCAAAGAAAAATGGGAAAGGAGGCAGGGATGAAAGAAGAATGGAAAAGTAGAAAGGTAGCTGCTAACTCAGCATGATCCTACAAGTTCCAAATTGGTAAATCACATCTAAAATATCTTCTAGATCTGAAAATACTGCGGTTATCTTCCCCTGTACTAGGGGAAAATGTGATGAGCCTATGAGTAACACACATTGGATAAACTCTATTGAGAGATCTAAAGAAATCAATTCAACTTCAAAATGTAAGAAAGGTGTTTTTAAAATGGGTGTCACATGTGGCAATTTTTATTTCTTCCCCACAGCATATATTGTTCTAGGCAGAATTACTATGCTTTCTTATAGGTCAAATTTCATTTTAAAGAATGATGAGAAGTCACAGATAAATGTTGCCTCACAGAAAAGGTTGCAAAGAGATCTTAGTTGTGGCTTTGGCCAGCCTTAGACATTGTCACAGCAATTGGGAATTCTCAGCTGTGTCAGACAAACGAAATGAGGTTTATCACAGCACTTACTCACATAAACTATGTATGTGTGTGTTGACCACATTTGCTGGAGATGCACTTCTAGAAACCCACTGACCTCAGATAGATGCAGTCCAATTTCCTCAGACAGAAGATGGTTTCCTGGGGTACACAGTCAGGCAATCTGGAAGGGCAGTCACTTTGTAGTCTCAGGTGAATGTCAACTCTGCCTTCCCTCCCTTTGAGATCAGTGACTGACACTTTAAACAGGGTGCAGAAAACAGTGGCGTGGTCACCACAAGGACACTAATGCCTAGTTAAATTTCTTTTCTTTCCTTTGTTAGATAATAGTCAAGACATTGGATTTTTGTCGGGAATGGTCTTCTTGTCCACCATGTTGCCGATTTTTGCTCTGATTGGGATATTTAACACATCACTTCGAATAGGGTAGGTTTTTGTAGTGTCTGGTTCCTGATTTAGGCCATATATATGTACTACCAAAATATAGTCAAGTCAGTTCTTTATACATTAACATCTTTATTTTGAAAAAGAGAATTTTTAATCATTATTGTGTGTGTATTATTTGTGACTGGAAGAGTGTACACATGTCACAGGGTGTGTACATGGAGATCAGAGGACAGCTTTGTTATTGGGTCTCTCTTTCCACCCTTATGTGAGATTCAGGAACTGAACAGGTCACATGCAGGTAACCAGAGCTGGTATTAGTATGTGAGTGTGACAACCATGTCGTGTCCTGAAGACAGAATTTCACAGCACTCCTCCCTATTCTCTGTCTCTTACCTTCTTTCTGCCCCTTCTTCTGCGATGCTGTCTTGAGCCTTGCAAGGTGAGGGTATTTTAGACAGTCCACTCATACTGATCATTAAACAGTTACTTATTTCTCAGAACTTTTACTGACCAATTATGAGTCTCTGCATTGACAGCTGCTTACTGTAAAAAGAAGCTTCTCTGACCCAGGTTGTGAATACCACTAATCTATGAGTATAAACAAATACATAGAAGCAATTTGACAACAGGACCATTTAGCAAAAGAACAATAGTAGAGCTCTTCCTTATTTGAGCCTATGCCCTCCCCAGACATGAGCTTTTAACCAGGTTTAACACCACACTTGAATTTCCTCCTGTGGACAGGTTTCAAATCCAATCAAAAAGTGGATGGTTACTCCTGTAACATTCTTGGCGCTATAGCACCAGTGAATACATTTTGCCTGGCATTTTAGTATTGTAGAACATGGGTTACCACTCGGTAAAACCATTGATGACTTTCCTCCCCCAGTGGCTGACATAAACCCTTCCAGCATTGTGAACACTGGCCAGTATGAAGGAAGTTTCCAGGTCAGTTCCAGCATCATTTTTCTATATTCTGCAACCAATGTATATGGTGTCTTCAGAAATAATGTCTTACCATCTAGTCATGGTGGGCAACTAAAAGGCAGTAGTAATAGGCTGTGTTGTCTTGAGGAAGGGCCCATCTTCTTCCAAATGACTTCTCCCAGGTATTCTTCGCCTAGTTGTTCAAAGTGAAATATGAGTAAGGAAAGGCCTCTGATTTTCTATATGTTACCAGATGCTTTTGGCATTTTTAATATGTTTACAGACTAAAGTTGTTTAATGTTACAGTGTTTTAGTGTGTCTAATAATGCACAGATTTGGACACACATGAACATTCTCTGGTTTCTGACTTAGACTGTATATATAGCCAATCAGAAATTGGAAACCAGTGTCTTTTTTTGTTTCAACACTTGTTTCATGAGGCAATCACTCATCTAAATGTATAATCAAAATGAAGAAGAAAGGTTTTAAGCAAGCTAGTCTATAAATTATACCAACCTATTATCTGCACAGGCTTTTCCCACAGAAAATATTTCAAATTTTAAATATGTTAATAAGTTTATCCTAGTGCCTTTTCAAAGTGGACGAACTAGTATGTAATTTTGCTTGGGGGTGTCTTAAAATGTAATTAAATACAAAGATTCTTGAAACCTCTTAGTGTTCAAATAATGCCTATAAAAACTGGTATTATCATCTAAAGATAATATTAATAATATTAGTATTAGCATCTAAAGATATCCTAGATAGTTTGAATTTTAAATAACCATTTCATTACTATAATTAATATAACCCAAAGACTTTTAGTTAGCAATAATGCATAAGAAAATAGAACAATTCTTGGATAATTTAATTGCTTAAATTCTAATTTTGAGAAAATAAAAGAGGGGCTTGGGAGATGGCTCTTTCATTAAAGTATGACTTGAGTTTGAGCCCCAGGATCCAAGTTAACAAAGGTCACAGGTATTGTGTTACTTACTTAAAATCCCAGTGCTGGAAAAGCAGAAACAGGCATATCTGTGAGGCTCACTGACCTGCTTTCCAAACTCCAGGCTGGTGATAGACCCTGCCTTCAAAATAAGGCAGATATCACCTAACCCAGGGTTGTCCCTAGGCCTCCATATGTACACATATCCACAAATCCACACATGTGTATAATGAAAACACATGCACATGCAAAATAGAAAGAAAATAATTCCAATATAAGTATTTAACATATAAGTAGATACTGTTGGTTAATACAACTATACATTACTGATAAAAGCCCATTATTAAAATCAGAACTAAAACAGAGGCAAAAATCACATTTTAAATATGCACAGATTCTATGTATTAGTGATTAAGATCAAGTTACCAATAATGCATCAGTGTCGAATTAAGGAAAGAAGTAAAAGCACTCCCCTGGATCATTTTTGGAATCCATCTCTCTTCCTGTACCTTCTCATCTGTCTGCTGTATGAGTCTGAACCTGTACCTACCTGAAGGCTGTCCTGTGAATCTGTCTGTCCATGTGTCTGTGTGTGTCTCTCCCTATGTGTGTCTGTCTGTCTGTGAGTGCCGTGTGTGTCTCTCACAAAGGGCTTCACTCTTTATTGATCAACACAGAAAGCATCACATAGGAAAGGAATAGGATACTTTATAGAAATCTTTAACAGAGTTTTACAAGGGATTAAGTCCCTGGCTCCAACTGATTCCAACTGGCCCAGATAGCACCAATGAAAAATATCATTGTTTATCAACTAATATCCATACATGATTGCTTTCAACCTTTATGGTAGGTTTTAGAAAGTGGCTTTCAACTTCTATATTTGCTGCTTTCAGCAAATGATACACATGCATTATCTGGGTCAGGGGCACGGAAGAGGAGATAATTTAAGATTATAGCTATGCATTAGCTCAGGTTGTAAATGTTGATTACATGGGAAATCCAATGCACTACTACAGTATTTTCTTAAAGGCAGATTAAACAAACTGAATACATGGTAGACTAGCATTCTCTTAAGTGACCTTGAAGTGTATTATTAACTCTGGCAGTGAGATACAGCAAAAGTTTCAGTCTTTTAAGATGTAAAATATTTTCAGAACATTGTATCACCACATAAATATAACAAAACTAAGAGTAGATAAATTAAAAATATATATGTAAAATCACTGTATACTGTATCAATGTGCATTGTGAAACATCACAGTAGCATCAACTTACTATCTTGGTCTACTTATAAACAGAAAGAATGTGAATTAATTTTAAAATCTGAGTCATAAAAGATTGTATACATATACACAAAGAAATCATTTTTCTCTAGTGTCAATCAAGGTCAAAGGAGCTTGCAAAGTTCACCCAGCCATTTTTGTTGTCACTTAATAAATGTGTTTAGGGAGCCTGCTAAAACAAATAACAGGTCTTACTTGTTTCACAGTTTCTTGATGTATAAAAATAGACCTCAGATCAGTGTGGTCTTGTCTACAAGCCTGGTACAAACCTTTCTGCCCAGATGAGTGTGCACAATCAATATAGAAAGTGCTTTTATATGCAAAGGCAGCACCATGAAAAACATCTGACAAGACATCAAACTGGCTTCCCCTGAACCCTTCTTAAGTAAGAGATGGAAGACTTTCCTTCGTGAGGTTAGGTTGTGTTCCATTCTAGCTCAGTTCATGACCTATGATTGCCTGCTCTGATTCTAAAGAGATGTGCTGAGAGAGCATGGCAGTGCATGCCCTTAATCCCAGCACTCAGGAGACAGAGGCAGGGCCAGCCTGGTCTGCAGAGCAAGTTCCACTATAGTCAGGGCTACACAGAGAAACCCTGTCTCAAAAAACGAAGGAAGGAAGGAAGGAAGGAAGGAAGGAAGGAAGGAAGGAAGGAAGGAAGGAAGGAAGGAAGGAAGGAAGGAGCTGCTTCTAATGTGTCGTTTTTTGTTTTCTAGAATTAAAAGAAAGGTCTTACTGATAATCCCAAAGTGGCTTCATGAAGATATTCCTAAAATGGAAAATAGTAATGTTGCACAATTGCTACAGGTAATCAAACAGTACCAAACAGAATGTGATTGTTTCCCGGTATGGTAGGTATGCCAGTAATACCAGCGTTGGAAAGGCTGGGGCAGGAAGATCACAAATTCAAGGCCAACCTGAGCTACATAATGAGACCTTTCAAAACAAATAAGTAAGAGCTGGAGAGGCTGCTCAGTGGTTAAGAGTATTTGTCGCTCTTGCAGAGGACCCAGGTTCAATTCTTAGCACCCACATGGTGGCCCAAAGCCATCCATAACTCCAGTTCCAGAGGATTCATTCCCCTTTCTGACCTCTTCAGACACCATATACACACATAATACACATACATATATGCAAACAAAACTCTGGTACATACAAAAGAAGATAAATAACTAAAAATAAATAGTAAACAACAACAAAATCTCCACAATTGAAATGCCAGTTGGAGTAGAAACATAGCTATGTATGTGTGTGTGGAAACAAAGTTATAGCATCTCAAACCCTACTTAGACGAAAGAACAGTTAGCAGAGTAAAGGGCAGGAGAAAAGGAAACTATACTATACAGGAAGAAAGATTGCTAAGTGTCTTCAGGGCAGAGGAGGGAGGGAAGAAATGTTTTGTGGATCGTGCATTAAAGGCTCCAAGAGGATTGTTTACAAGAGACGGAGATGTGTCCAAGTCTCAGGGAGGGTACCACTCCATTTCTCCAACGTTATGGACTATGCAAAGATTATTGTTGGGTGACTGCGGAAGATGGTGTCACCGGGATGGACTAGGATTTATGTCAACCAGGAAAAAAGGAGTAGGCACCAGGATGGCCCTGGGAAAGGCGGGGGAGTGGGGGGGGAGGTGAGGTGGGGGGGGTGCCGCTTTGCCAGCTACAGAGCTAAGGTCAGAAGCATATGTTTTCAGAACTTCCAGAACTCTGCTTAGCCATCACCATTTTGAATACCCAGTTAGTGGGACAGAAATGTCTTCTAAACATGTGGTACTACCAGAGCAATGACCATAGAAAATGCGTCCAAATGTGATGGCTGCAGAGAGGAAATATGGGAAGATGAGGACTTTCTTGAATGGTCTCGGCAGAAGTGCCATGTGAGCTCAAGTACAGAGGGGACAACAACATCTCGGGCAGTGCTGGCCTGTTTGTAAAACAGACACCCACGGTTCTGCTTAAAGCTGGGTGAGCCCACTGTCTTCGTTTGCTTTCTATCGCTGTGATAAACCACTATGACCAAAGAGGAGAGGGTTTGTTTCGTCTTACAGCTTGCAGTCCATCATCCAAGGCAGACAGGGTGGGAACTTGAGGCAGGAACTGATGCCAAGGCCATGGAGGAGAGTTGCTTACTCGCTTGCATTCCATGGCTTGTCCAGTGTGCTTTCCTACAGCACCCAGGACCACTAGCTCTGGGGTGGCACTGCCCACAATGATCTAGCCCCTCCCACATCAGTCATCAATCAGGCTTGCTCACAGGCCAATCTAGTGGCCACATTTCCTCAACCTTCTTCCAAAATGACTCTAGCTTGTGTCAAGTTGGCATAAAACTGGTCAGCACACCTACTAATCAACTTAAGCCCAGACATATGTCATATGAACAAAGCGTTCCCAGGATAAAATAAAAATAAATAAATAAAATTTTTAAAACCATTTTTTGTTTGGTTTTAGTTTTTCAGACAGGGTTTCTCTGTGTAACAGCTCTGACTGTCCTGGAACTTATTTTGTCGACCAGGCTGGCCTCGAACTCACAGAGATCTTCATACCTCTGCCTCCAGAGTGCTGTGATTAAAGGTGTGTGCCTCCACAGCCTGGCTAAAGAACTTTTTTTAAAAAAGATTTTAACCAAGAAATATGCTTAAGGCTTGCATTATTTTTAATTCTATCTTTGGGAGGCCTGAATAAAGGTTTAGAAGACACCAAAAAGACAAGAGAAAATCATCCAAGACATAACACTAAGATAAAGGGGGAAAGAAAGGGAAGTTGGAGAAAGAACATTTCAGCCCTCACTCAATTATTAGGTTGATTCCTTTAAACAGTTTTTGGGTTTTTTGCGGGGAGGGGTTGTTTTGTTTGTAAAGTGAAGTAATGTCTTTTTTTTTTTTTCTAGGAAAAAAGTATATTTGAGGATAATAAAGACCGTGAGCAGGCTCTGTATGTGGATCCTGTGCTTACAGAGATAAGTGAAATCTCTCCGCTGGAATACAATCCCACAGGTTACAAGGAAGAAAGGCTCACAGGACTCCTGGAGACAAGAGACTGTCCGCTAACAACACTGTCTACCAGTTCTTCTGTTGTGTATATTCCTGATCTCAACACTGGATACAAACCCCAGATTTCAAACATTCCCTCCGGGGGAGACCATTTCATTAACAGGGATGAAAGGGAGTCTGCAACCCTTGAGGCCACAAGTGACCACTTTACCAGACTGAAAACATATCCCAACTTTGCATTTCCTGCCTCAAGTACGACTTTACTGGGCAAAATACTAATTCTTGATGACTTGAACCTCGTTTTAAATCAAGGTGAATTCAATCCTCTTGACATAAAAAACTCAAGACAGGAGGAAACAACCATGACTTTGGAAAGTGACACACCCCGGGAAACTATTCCAGAGCAGACCCTGCTGTCTGATGAATTTGTCTCCTGTTTGACAGTCAGGAGCGAGGACTTGGCACCTATTAATTCTTACTTTCCACAGAACATTTTGGAAAGCCAATTCGGTGGGATTTCACTCTTGCAAAAGTAGACTCTCCCATCAAAGTCAGTAAGAGAGGCTGCCTTTCCACTGAAGGTCAAATCTTCCCTCCAAAGAGTGTAATTACACTTACAAGACACCAGGAATGAACATCCCTGGTTGGCAAAGCAAACAAAACAAAAACAAGGAGGTAGATTGTTTGTTTGTTTCCAGTTTCATGTTTAATGTTTCCACTTGAGATGGGCGCTCACATAGCCAGGCTTGACTCTAACTCACTACATGGCCGGAGGACGACTGAAGGCCGGCTTTTCCTGCCTCTTCCTCTCAAGTGCTAGAACTAAAGGTGTGTGTGCCACCAGGACTATTTCTTTTCAAAGTTTCTTCATTAGGTTGTACAGAACAGCTCTGCTTGTATAAAGGGTAAGCAGTGACGAATACGCAGTGCTAAAATGAAAGTAGAAAACAGGTCTTTAAAATGAAAACATGAACATTTCCTGGCAGAGGCAGAATCAAATTTAATTTTGTCTTATCACTTAAAATTACATATAGAACCAAACAACAAAACAAGTAAAGCAGAAACAGACGCTAGCAGCTAATATTAACATACTTGCTTACTGTTCTTTCACTGCGGTCCTTGTTTTAGATTAAAAGATTGTGAATCAGTGATGGTTGGAACCATGGGCCTGCTTTCTCCATCCAGGTTAGGAGTGGTGGGCCTTAACAGGTATTTTGAATCCCCGGTAGTAGGTTCCTCCATCAATAGAGTAAGCCAAACCGAGCCCAATTAAAAGTAAAGGACCAGGTTTAATCTGAGCAAAGCATTTCTGGGTGATCTCGGGGAAGGAAAGAGGGGAAATCATGTGGCAGGTTTATGGACCAGAGCTAAATACCCTGTAGGTGTGGTCTTGATCGGCTCCAGGGAAGGAGCTGCTACTTGGCTTGCTTTCTGAAAGGGACAGGTTTGAGGCGGAGCTTCCAATGGAATAGGGATCACACTGTGGCAAACACCAGTATTTACCTTCTAGCAGAATCTATGTGAGGCAGGAGGCACAGGATTGGCAAGACAGGTGGTTTGACTGTTATTTTCAACTATATGTTGAGTATGTCATAAACAGATGTGTATCCTACTCTGGAATGGTGAACATTTACTCCATCTGCCCTTGTCCCATAGCCTGTGTCTCCTGCAGACATTGCAAGTTGGTCCCTACATGCCTTGGTTTACTTTTGTCTCATTCTCTGACACCATTGTGATCCAAAGTAGAACAACTGGTTACAAATGTAAAAAGCTTAAAACCTGATGGAAATTCCGTTGTCTAATCCTAAAATAGATACGTCTTTGTTGTACTTTACGCAATCTAAAAGGGATGCTTTATGTCACTCACAAAATGCAATTGTTAAATATCCTGACTTGTAAAGTATCATGACTTTGCTTTATTCTTCTCTAAAGAGAGACTAACAATAAGAGACAGAGGCAGGTCAGATTTGATACAAAAATGGCAAGACAGATTCATCTTTTGTTTGTTAGATGATCTGGTATATTGTGAAGGATATTTCCATAGGTCATTTCATTATAATCATAAATCTAACGCATTTAGAAAGCTTTTGTCCAGTTCAAAGGATGAAAGCAAAGAATTCTTTGCTCTTCTGTCAAGGCTTCCGGAGCAGTGCGTGCCCCTGCCCTCAGGCAGTGTGAAGGGAGCAGCAGTTTTTGTTATGTGGTGTCTCCTCCCACCACATCCCTGTTCAGCACAGGAAAAACTTTTTTAGCTTACAAAGTAACAGGTTTCTCTGTGGCTTTTTCATATAGACCTAGCTTTGGTTGACACTCTCTCCACTTTCTGTCCTTGTGCCCATGCCCACTTAAGCCCTCCCACCCCCAGGACTGCCACTTGTACTTGCAAAGCACATGTGTTCTAGCACCCTCCCCTTCTCTCCCCTTAAAGCCCTCCCCCCCCCAAGAGCCCCTTTCTAGGTACCTGGCCTCTACCCATACTCACATCTACAAATGCACGTGTAAAAAATTAGAACTAAGGATCCACATAAGAGAAAGAACATGCAAATGTTGTCTGTCTGAGCATGGGTTACTTCATTTCATATAACATCTGGGAGAGGAAGAGCTGATTAACAATGGATACTGCTCTTGCAAAGGACCCGAGTTCCAATCGTGGTATCCATGCTGGTTGAGTCACAGCCACTCAAACTCCAGGGGATCTGACAGTCTTTCTAGTCTCGGAGGGCACCTGCATTCATGCACACATGCTCCCACACTGACATACACGTAATTTAAACATACTTATAGAAAACAATATATAATATTTTCTTGTCTCACCCATTTTCCTGCAAATTTCATAACTTCATTTCTCTTTGCTGCTGAATAATATTCCATTGGGCATATGTACCACATCTTCACTATCCACTTATCAGTTAGTGGACATCCAGACTGGTACCATTCCTTGGTTACTGAGAGTGGAGTAGCAATGAAGGATAAACAAAAACTCTCAAACGGATGTTAAGTCCTTTGGGTCTAAGCCCAACAGTGGTTGTATAATAGATCTATTACTAGGTTTTTGAGGACTTCTCCACACTGCTTTCCACAGTGTCGGCACCAGTTTAAACTTCTACTGACAGTGCATAATGGTCCCTTTCTCCACATTCTCATAGTATTTATTTCCTTCATAACAGCCAGTCTGATTGGGGTGGGATGGAATCTCAATGTTGTTGTTTTTATATAACATGATTATTTGTTGATTCTTAGGGAATTTCATATCACGCACCCCAATCCCACTCACCTTCCAGTCCCTCCATATCTGTCCCTCACCCCCACAGCTTCCCCCTAAAAAGAAAACCCCAAAAAATTTTTAAAACAAACAAAAAACTTCCTCACTCCTCCATCTTCCCACCTCTCCAACATCTCTTCAGTTATCCTGGTGGCACTGGGAACTGTGGTGTGTCAAACAGTGTACCTTTTTATCGACTCAGTTTTACTTGTAAATGTTCATTACAATGAGTTGTTGGTCTAGTTGAAGACCTCTGGTTTCTAGCACACCATCGTCATTGGACCCTCACTCATCTGAGAGTCCTCTCAGACATCCTGCTATTGCCCTGAGTCCTAAAGATCCTGCAGCTATTGTCCAGTTCCACAGGACCAGTCCCCTCATGCACTCCAGCAGGTCACAGATGGTGTAGATGTTAGGGTGGGCCAGCCCAAGGCCCAGGATGTGGACCTGAGTGGTAGTTGAGCTGGTCAGTCCAGGCTACTGGGACCAAACCCCTCCAGTGAGGGGTGGAGCAAGCTCTCCCTATCACCATGCCATCCGGACCAGCTCTCCCACACTTGTGGTGAGGGGTGGTGCCATCTCTCAGGAGTTCAGGGGAGACAGCTCTACCATGAGGGGTGGAGCCAGCTCTTATGCTGCAGTGTCCATCAAGGGACAGGGACAGCTATCTCAAGGCCAGTGAAGGGCAGGGCCAGCTCAGCATGGCCCTCGGATTTCAACATTCATAGTTCCTATTCCCCTATGTGGTAACATGGGCCATAGAGATCAACACAGATCCCAGCTGCAGCAGGATAGACCCAGACCATGATCTAGGCAGTAGCTTGGGCCTGGACATCACTATGGCCCTGGGTGGCAGCACAGGACACCCAGATCAGTCTGGTCCTGGTAGCAGCATGGCCCTCAGATACTGACATGGTCTCAAGTGGCTGACCAGACCCCTGACATTGGCACAGCTTTCGATGCTATCAGGAGCCATAGACATCAACACAGACCCTAGTCGTGGTAGGGCCACAGACCCAGACATGGCCCTAGGCAGCAGCCCAGACCCAGATGATACCATGGCCCCAGCTAGCAATGCAGGACAATAGCTAGATCAGCATGGCCCTAGAGGCTGTGTGGCTCTTGGAAACCAACATGGCCACAGATCTCAGGCATCCATGTGGCCTTTGGTGGCATCATGGTCTGCAGACATCAACACTGACCCCAGTTGTGGTAGAACTATGGACTCAGACATGATCCTCTGCAGCAGCCTGGGCTTGGATGTCACCATGGCCTCAGAGGGCAACACAGGCCACTCCGATCAGCATGGCCCAGTGGCAGCATGGCCACTGGACAATGGCTTGGCCCTATGGCATTGACACAGCCTTCAATAGTATCAGGAGCCACCTTCGATGATATCAGAGCCACAGACATCAACAAAGACCCTGGCTGCACCATGGCTATAGACCCAGACATGGCCCTTGACAGCAGTTCAGGCAGGCCTGATGTCATTGGGGTCCTGGGTGGTAGAACAGGCCACTCAGATTGGCATGGACCCAGTGGTGGCATGAACGTTAGACACCCACATGGCCACAGGTGGCAGCCCAGACTCCAGTTGTCCTTATGGACTTTGGTGGCAACATGGGCCATGTATGTCAACATAGACCCTGGGTGCAGTAGGGCCATGGGCCCAGACATGCCCTTGACAGCAGCATCCCAGGCCCAGATATCAACCTGTCCCCAACTGGCAAGCCAGCCACGCACATCAGCCTGTTCCTCATCTCTTTGCTTCTTCAGTTCTGCCTCTCGCCACAGCACATGAACTGTTCTGATTCTCTTCCTCTCCCATTTTTTCCACCATACAGTTGCTCATTATAATGGTACCTACCTACCTGGTGCCACAAGCTAGCCTGAGCCAAACGGTGCCAGATGGGCCTGTGGATGTCTCCAGCCATCCTGAACTGTGAGGACCCAGGCTGCAGAATCTCAAAGTTTAATTTGTATTTCCCTGATGTATAGTGATGTTGAACACTTAAAAAAACAAAACAAAACAAAAAAAAAAAAAACACTTACTTACTCTTTGAAGAACTCTGTTAACTCCCTAAGCTTGTTTTTAAAAATCAGGTTGTTTGTATTCTTTTCAGGTATATTTACATGTATAGGTATTTTGCACACATGCATGTCTGTACACCATGTACATATGGTGCCCACGGAGGCCACAAGAGGGTACTGAATCCTCCTGGACTGTGGTTACAAATGGTTGTGAGTCACCATGTAGCTGCTGGGAATTGAACCCAGGTCCTCCGGAAGAGCAGCCGGTGCTCTGAACCACTGGCTAGCTTCTCCAGGCCCTTGTTTGTTTTCTTGTTGTTTAGCTATTTTAGTTCTTTTAGTATTCTAGACATTAATCCTCTATCAGAAGTACAGCTGCCAAAGATGTTTCCCACAGTCTGTAAGCTGTCTCTTCACTTGATTAACTACTTCTTGTGCCGTATAGAAACTTTTTAATTTCGTGAGGTCCCATTCCAGGCCTTGTTTCCTAAGCAACAAGGGTATCCTATTCGAAAAGTTCTTCCCCAAAGAAGAAATCAAGAAACAAAAGGAAGAGAGGGAGGGAGGGAAGGAGGGAGGGAGGGAGAGGGAGAGAGAGACCTTGGAATAAATCTAATGAAGGAAATGAAAAGCCTCTATAATGAAAACTGAAGCTATTTTTTCCTGTAGAACTTTCATGGTTTCAGCCCTCACACTGAGGGATTCGATCCATTTGAGTTGATCTTGTGTGTTTTCTTTCTATAATTCTTTTACCCAGTGCTAATCGAATTGTTACATAGAATTATTATTATTTATACTTAATACTTATTACATTAGAAGTGCCATCACCATTACCATTTAAATCTGAGGTCTGAGTCAGCACAGAAAAATTCGTGAGTGTTTCCGGTCATACTTCTCTCCCCGCTGTTGTTCCTACCCACTTCACCTCCCATCTTGGACTCTTTCATCCTGTATTTTCTGAACTTTCTGGGAACACGTCTGAACCATGACATCTACCCATTTTGCTCTTAAGTATATTATTAACTTCATTTCCTTGAGTCTCACAGTATTGTAAGTTGCTGATCCTAAGTGGAAATATCTTCCCTTTTGGTATGGTTTAGGAGAAGGGAGAAAGGAGGAAAGTGGTTCTCAAGACACCGCTAAGAAAGAGTAAGGGGAGAGATGCTGACAGACAGTGGAGTACCTGCTCTGTACACTACAATAGCTGGTAAAGAGAATAAGCAACAAAACAGAGGCAGACCCTGCCCCTCACCTGGGCATCGAGAAAGAGCTGGCCCCCATTGCTTGGGTGAGAGAGAGCTGGCAGGCCAGGCTCAGATTCAGGGCTTTGAGTTGGCCCACCCCAACATCTTCCCCATCTATGAGCTGTTGGAGCACCTGAAGGGGCCGGTCCTGTGGAACCATAGCTGCAGGATCTCCATGACCCAAGACAACAACCAGATATCCCAGAGAAGTCTCAGTGAGGGTCCTGTACTGACAGTCTAACGGAAGCCAGAGGCCTTGAACCAGACCAATGACTCATTGCAATACACAAAAGGGTATACTGCATGACACACGCTTCCAACGCCACTGCAACGAATAAACATGTGATGGAGTGGTGGGAAAGACAGAGGTGCAAAACGGCGCATGCGCAGCACAACTAGAGACGTGACAGCTGTGATGGGAGAGAGAAAAGGCTGCGGCTGATAGAAGAGCAGGTTGTGCCCAGAGGGATGGGTGAGATGGTTTTGTTTTTTTGTTTGATTGGTTGGTTGCTTTTTGTTTTGTTTTAATTTCAATTTTTTATTTTCTTTGGCGGTGCAGGGGAGGTTACAAGGGTGGAAGGTGGATATGGAAAGACTGGGAAATAAGTGGGATGATATGGAAAGAGTGGGAAATGTTCTTGGGGTGCATGTTGTGAAATTCCCAAAGAATCAAAAATTATGTTAAAAATAATGGAGGCACAGATGAAGTACAGTGGGGCCATTTCCTGGAGCAGGTTTTGTGTGTGTGTATGTGTGTGTGTGTTTCTGTCTGTCTGTCCATGTACTTTATTTAGAGTAGAATTGTTGTAAGCAGAGTTAAAGATATTATGGAAGATACAGTAAGGGATGCGGCTCCTGGGCAGCATGGGCTGCTGGGTTGCACTCCCTGTACATCCCCAGCGTATTCTTTTCTTATATTTTTAATCATCCTTTTTTTGACAGAGGAACTGAGGTGGCTGCATAGAGAAGAGGTTTTTCTAAGATGTACTTCAGCAATTTACCCCTTTCTCAAGCAAAATTAGTGGTAGCATTCCAAAGAGTAAAGATGAGGAAGGCAGACTTCCTGCTGAGAAGACACTGGAGACCTTTCTGAGGCTTCCTTTCTCCATGTCTTCCTGCAGCTGCCTCTAAAGCAGCATGGAGAACCCAGACTGGGCATCTCTCTCCCTTTCTCCATCTCTTACCTGCAGCTGCCTCTAAAGCAGCATGGAGAACCCAGACTGGGCATCTCTCTCCCTTCCTGTGCACTGAGTCTAGCCTGGAGAAGGCCGAACCTCAGGACCGAACAGAATTTTTCATCTGATATCAAGTGGGCCAGCCCAGAAGGTTGATCCAGAACATTCCTAAACTTCTCTGTGCCATGGCTGGGCCCAGGGGCTCCTCCCTCAGACAGCTGAGGGAGGCAGCCACCCAAGGATGACCTAGTTGCTCTCTGGTTAATGTGGGATTTGTCTGGGCTGTGTTCACATTTGGGCTCTGAGAGCAGTGAAAATAAAATAGTGTATTGTGAACGTAATTAGATTTTATAAAGCTGGAGATTATGGAATCCTACTGCGGCTTCTCTCCATGTGAGGTAATTATGCCAATTACAGAGGGCTTCACCTTAAAGGGAATTTTTACCCACTTGGCAGACACTATTGATTTAACATGCAAGAGGTGATTAAAAATAAACCATGGCTCTCTCTAAGGTAAAAGCATGAAACTAATACAAAGTAATTAGATTCAGATTCATGAATAGATTGTGTACAATTCTATTTAAGTTAAGGTAAATTACAGAGAGCTACCAGAGGCTGGACAGAGCGTTACTATGTCTCTTCCTCACTGCCAAGATTAACCATTAAATTCCAATAAATGTTTCGTGTTAGTGCTCTTTTAGCCGTTTTACTAATTCCACTCAGCCTAACTCAGGATAATGACTCTACACCTTGCATGTGTAGAATTTCCATAATTGCTCTGAAGATGCATTCTGTTTGCTCTTATGTTCAGAAATACAAGCTCTTGTCTTGTCTCATAATTCACATTTAGCATATATTAAGAATGTGATTTTAAATGGTCTGCCTTTACTCGGAGCAGTGAGAACGTTCTGGTTGAGTTGTATAACAGGAAAAGAAGAAGATAAACAAAGCAGCATCAGGCTAGGCAGCAGTTTGTAGAAATGCTTTTTTATTTTTTTATACATTTATCAATTTTAGTATATACGAAAAGAATGGTGAACATTCTTTCCTTAGATCATTGTCTCAAGCAAAACAAAATATTTCCTTTAACCATAAAGACAAACCTAAAATTAGTTGCTCTCTCAGAGCACAGGAAGGAAATCATAAACAGCCCAACACCAGACCCGAGTGTGAGGTGCAAAATTCAACGAGACTTCTCTTTCGCTTTCCTTTGCTTCCTGCCTAAAAGTTTCTTTTTCCAATTTTTGTAATGGATAAAGAAAACTCAGTCTTTAAGACTTCCTTAAAGTCTTATTTGCTTCTGTGCCATTTAGTACACAGGTCAATCCAAAATCAGTTCCTTGAAAATCTTTTTTTATTTTTATTTTTTATTATTTTATATATATTATGTGTATGAATGTCTTGCTTGCATAAATGTATATGCACCATATACATGTCTGGTGCCCAAGGAGGTCAGAAAAGGCCATAAGATCCCCTGGGACTGGAGTTACATATGGTTGTGAACTGTCATTAGGTGCAAGGAATTGTTGTGGGATGTCCTGTATGCTGTGAATATATGTTGCTATGATTGATTGATAAATAAAATGCTGATTGGCCAGTAGGCATGCAGGAAGGATAGTGTAGGCAGGACAAGGAGAGGAGAATGCTGGGTGGAAGAAGGCTGAGACAGGGAGATCCTGCCAGCCGCCACGAGGAGAAGCATGATGTAAGATACCAGTAAGCCACGAGCCACGTGGCAAGGTATAAATTTATAGAAAAGGGTTAATTTAAGACATAAGAACAGATGGCAAGAAGCCTGCCACAGCCATATAGTTTATAAGTAGTATAAGTCTCTGTGTGTTTACTTGAGGGACATGAGTGGGAAAGATTTGTCCCAACTGCCGGCAGGCCGGGACACAGGAAAACTTCAGCTACGAGGTATTATACCCACGTCCTCTGCAAGAAGAAGTTCTCTTAACTACTGCACCAACTCTCCAGTCTCTCCCTGAAAATATTACACTAAGAACAGTGTCTCATAAGTGGGCACTTCAAAATTTCTGATAGAAGAAACATATAAACAATGGCATAGACTATTAATTCCTTTATCTTCCTGTGAAGGAAAACATTCCTACCTGGAACCATTGGCAAGTTTTCAAACCTGTGTAGTCTGAGGTTGCTGGTGGTAGTGGTGTTTTGTTTTCATAACACCCCTATGTTGCATCTCCATCACAGATGTTTCCCTAGTTGCCTGTCACATGATTGGTGTGAAAGTAACAATACAATACACTTCATACATTTCCCTTATCTATTCAGTTTTATTTTCTTGAGTCACTCCAATGTCACAGTCATTTTCAATGGATTTCTTGGCTTTTGACCCAAACCCTTTTTTTCAGGTGTATTCATTTGATAGAAATAAGACCCCACCAAGCAAACAATGTCCCTCACTGGGGAAGAAATCTGTCCAACTTCCACACTAATTAGATAACCATCTGCCTCATGATAAGGCACAGGCAAGCAGTGCACTAAATAAAAGAAAATGAGTGAGCAAACCTACATGATCACCTTCCAGAACATTAATTAAATATCCTTTAACAGCTAAATTATAAAAGACAAAGCATTATTATAGCTGATAGGAAGTTTGGCATAAAGAAATATGTTGCTTCCATATCTGAATTTGTAATTAGTGATAAAAACCTTGCCTTCATGCATGCCAACTAAGCATGTATTCTACCACTGAGCTACAGCCTCACCCTATGAATTGCAAAGCCTTTACTTCTAACAGTCATTTATTTTATATTACTGTTTGTGGTGGTTTGAAACAAAATGATCCCATAGGGAGTGGCACTATTAAGAGGTATGGCCTTGTTGGAGGAAGTATGTCACTGGACTTTGAGGTTTCAGATGCTCCACCAAGTCCAGTGTGTCTCTTCCTGCTGCCTTCTGATCTCTCCAACACCATGTTGGCCTATGCACCACCATGCTTCCTGCCATGACAGTAATGGTCTAAACTTTTGAGCTGTAAGCCAGCCCCAATTAAATATTTTCCTTTATAAGAGTTGCCATGGGCCGGGCAGTGGTGGCACATGCCTTCAATCCCAGCACTTGGGAGGCAGAGCCAGGCGGATCTCTGTGAGTTCCAGTTCAGCCTGGTCTACAGAGCGAGATCCAAGACAGGCACCAAAACTACACAAGAGAAACCTGTCTTGGAAAAAAGACAAAAAAACAAACAAAAACAAACAAACAAAAAAAAAAACCTAAGAGTTTTACTAAGACCAAGGGTTTTATTAAGATTTTATTTACTAAGATACTATTATAGATGACATCTAATTTGTTTAGATTCAGTTTATTCATTTTCTGAATGAAACTGAGCTTAGCCTGATGACTTACATATGGTTTGATGGGCCAGACCCTCTCCCTCACTCCAGTCCAGGGCTCTACTACAACTCACACCAGATTAATGTGCTCACAAATAGATCTGTGGTTCTCATTCTGTTTCAATTACCCAGAATCCATTTCAGAAAAAAATAGGGGGAAAAACCTTGATTTTTCCCAAAACGGCTGAAGTTGAGCTCCTGGGAGCTCTGTTGGAACTTTCTAAAGGTTTGCCAGAGGTGTTTTTTTGTTTTTTTGTTTTTTTGTTTTTTTCAGAGCTGAGGACTGAACCCAGGGCCTCACGCTTGCTAGGCAAGCACTCTACTACTGAGCTAAATCCCCGACCCCTAGAGGTATTTTATACACTTCCAGGAACTAAGTTTCTGCCTCATGAGAAGGGGCTTTTTTACCTTTATTGACTATTGTTTGTCAGTGCCTTCCTTATCAAAGTTACAGATGACAAGTCATGAGGGTTTTATCATGCCACCACCAGTCCTTCTACAAACTCAACTCCCTGTACCTTCTTGCCTTCCATAAAGCATAAGAAGCACACCCTGCCATCAAATTTTATCTCCATCTGCCCTGAACTCTCTCTACATCTGGTCCTCTGCAGAGACTGCCTGTGATCATGTGTTTATGATACACTTACCATGCTCCCAGAATTTACCACAGTATTGGATTCTGATTAACTATAACAGGGACTGACTGTTAAGTTTCTGTCAATATTCTATCTAATGGGAGTGACACACTCAGTTAAAAGATACAGTGCCCAGCCTCTCTTGCAGCTAGGTTTGGCCATAATGGGATATGCATAGAAACTACTGAGAAAGTTCTAGGAAATGTTGTTAAAGCAGTGGAGAGGTATGGGGATAGACAAAAAAACCATTCTTTTCCCTTTATCATTTTTGCTGACTGGGAAGTTGGCAGGACAGCTACAACTACAACCATCATCTAAATCCATAAGGTGACTTGGAAATTAGAAGCCATACACCAAAGATAGTTAGTTGAGCAGGGGTAATGAGATGGCACAGTAGGTAAATGGAGTTGTTGCCAAGCCTGATAACATGAGTTTGATCCCCAAAACCACTTGGTGGAGGGAAAGAATTGACTCCTGCAAGTTATCTTTTGACTTAACATACCATACATGCAATGGTACACACACACATACACACACACACACACACACACACACACACACACTAACAAATTTTAAGGTGGTGGGACGAAAAGAAATAGCCAACTATATAAGGAATTTCTCTGAACCAACTCCCTTAGCCCTAACTAATATTTTGAACTTCAATTTTTTTAAAAATTCCTTTTGTTTCTTTTTATTTACCTCTGTGCACCGTGTGTGTGTGTGTGTGTGTGTGTGTGTGTGTGTGTGTGTGTACATGTTGTGACATTGGCAGGTTGGAGCCAAGAGGCACCACAAAGCCACACCATGCAGCAGAGCTCATATAAGAGGTTTATTTGGGGTCAGGGAAGGAGTGCAAAGGTGGCCTCTGAGCAAGAACAGAAGGAAGAGAGAAAGTGGGAGAAGGACTTGCCTTTTATAAAGGGATGTAGCACATGCTCATCAAAAAGTGCTCTACCCAGTGGCTGCAGTAGTCACAGTGTCACATCTTGGAGATTTGCTTACTTTCCTTCATCCATGCCCACTTTGTGGCTGTCTTAGTTACTGTTCTATTGCTGTGAAGAGACATCATGACCAAGGAAACTCTTATTTTTTTTAAAGCATTTAATTGGAGCTTGCTTACAATTTTAGAAGGTTAGTCCATTATCATCATGGCACAAAGCAGACAGGCATGGTGCTGGAGCAATAAGTGAGAGGTTTACATCCTGATCCACTCCACATATAGCAGAGAGAGAGAGAGAGAGAGAGAGAGAGAGAGAGAGAGAGAGAGAGAGAGAGAGAGAGACTGGGCCTGGTGTGGGCTTTTGAAACCTCAAAGCCCACCCCTAATGATATATCTCCTCCAACAGCTACACCTCCTAATCCTTCACAAACAGTTCCACCCCCTGGTGACTAAGCTTTCAAATATATGAGCCTATAGGAGCCATTCTTATTCAGATTGCCACAGTGGCTTAAATGCAAATTGTCTTTGTTATGGGAAGGGAATCTTCCTTCCATAGGGCTGGTCAATTCTGGTGAACATTTACATCCTAACAGCCTAATATTTGCTTGTCTCTAACAAGCCTGACTAGCATAGTTCTTACCATTGGGATATTTTGGAGGCAGTGGTCTTTTTGTTAAATTCTACTTGTGTGATTTCATGTCTCCCAAACAAATCTATTAGAAAATATTTTGTAACATCAATTTTATTACTTTGGGTTTCTTCTACATCATTGAGACCAATTTTCTAAATGGTCTGTGCTAGCCTCAAACTTATGATTCTCCTGCCTCAGCCTTAGGAGTTCTAGAATTACACAAATAAGCCACTATACCCATCGATAATTAAAAAAAACTAAAGACTCAAGCCATTTAGAGCCTTTATTCTTTTTTCACATTTTCTATATATCTGTTTATCCTTGCTTGGTAATTGCAGGGCCTACTTCTTCTATTCTGGCCATATGAATAAAAACAAGACTGACAACAGCTTTGGAACTAGATCTCTAGTGTGTCATTGGGGAGATTCTCTCTCACACACCGGACTCCAAACTTTCTAAAGAGAGCCTTTGATGCATCTAGCATGGGGCAAATGTACACAATTGTTAATGAAAGTACTGGGGGAGGGCTTTGATAAGCTTATCTTGAAGCATGTGTATACCCTGTGCCAGTCAACAGAAGCTAGCTGATTGGCCTACACTGGTGGGAATGTGGGTAGGTAGGAGGGAACCAGAAAAGGGGAACTATAGAAACAGCACATCACCAGTATTGTGGACAGAACTGCTTCTCTTGAATGCATACACTGAAGCTCTAACTTCCTATATGAGAAATTTGGAGAGTGGGCCTTCATGCTAGGGAATTAAAATTAAGTGCCATCATGGGGCTGAAGAGATGGCTCAGCAATTGAAAGTGTGTACTGTTCTTTCATAGTTCCTGAGTTTGGTTCCTGGCACCCGTGGGAGCCCATAGTCATCAGTAACTTCAACTCCAAGGGTATCCAATGCCTCTAGCCTTCATGAACACCAGAACTTACATACACAGAACATCTCCCTGATGTAGAAGAAACCCAAAGGTAATGAAATTGATGTTATAAAGGCTTTATATTTTATTTATTTTATTTGTTTAGAGACATGAAGTCTCACAAGTGGAATTTAGCTAAGAGAGCACTGTCTCAAAAATATCCCAAAATTAAGTACTAGGCTAACCAGGTCTATTGGCAACAAGGGAAATTTGGGATGCTAGGATGTAAATGTTCACCAGGATTGACCAGCCATTAGGCCCTGATTTCTATACAAAGGAATACCTCTAAAGGTCAGCTCAGGGGGCAGGCCGTGTAGAGTCACAGTCATCAATAAGTTCAGGTCTGCCATTAAGACTGCTGTACTCTTATCAGGAAAAACACGACTCTGCCAGGTGACCCTGGGTAACAACTATTGGTTGTTACACTGGCATACTTAAAATAATTCTGTCAATATGTAAAGTCTTTGTGGTGTAAATCTGCCTAAGCGGCCAGACTTGCAGTCTCCTGTCCCTATTTAAATTGTTTGGAAGTATAACCTGGGGCCAAGCCAGAAAGAAATTTAAAATGACAACATGTGTAAAATATCTAAGCCTAAAGTGGATAAAAACTAATGAAATCTTCTGTTGGGGCTCTTATTTGGTTGTTAGCCCCAGTTGGTCAAGGCCTAAAGTAAAGAACTTTTCCTTCATCTCTAAGCATGTGAAGTAATCCTCACTGAGAAAACATATTATTTTTATTACATAAAAAAATAAAATAAAACAAAGTTTGATTACAGGACTGGAGAGATGGCTCAGCAGTTAGGAGTACTTGATGCTCTTCTAGAGGACAGGGGTTTGAATGCCAACATCCACATGGCAGTTAACAACCATTTGTAACTCCAGCCCCAAGGATCTGACACCGTCCTCCAGCCTCTGTGGGTACTTTACACACATGGTGCATAGACAGACATGTAGATAGATCACCCATATTCATAAAAACAAACACATAAATTTTTGAGACAATATCTCACTGTGTATCCATGGCTAGCCTGGAGCTTGCTGTGTAGACCAAGCTACCCTTGAGTTCACACAAACCCTCCTGCCTCTACCCATCAAGTGCTGGGATTGGAGGTCAGCTATAAATACTTCCTTCAAGTTCAATCACGCTCATAACTGACGGTTCATCCTTCCATCATACGGTTTATTTTCCTTTGCTACTTAGAATCCAGCTTCTGTTATTTACAAGTGAGATTCTCAGCCATTTCCCATTTCCCAGGGAAAAAGAATTAAAGAGAAACTTCGTGTTTGTCTTCTAGAATGTACATGATTTTGTATTAATAATGGTTAGCAATAATTTGCAGTGTTCGCTTTGCCTTGTACGCTAAAGTGCCTGAACTTGAACAGGGACCACAACCTAAGGAAACGGGATGCTGGGGGTTAAACCTGAAGCTACCGTCACATCTCCTCTTCCATTGACATCTTTGCAATTGAACAAGTGAAATCACACTGAAAAGCAACGAAAAAACCACAGTCTTAAAGGCCCTTGAGAAGACACTAGCTCATGTTAGCAACTCACTGAACATCCTGCTTGGAAATCTGAAACAGACTAAAAGTCCTGTTGTTTTTATGGTTATAAATGGTCCTACTCAGACCTTTATGTCTTTGATTAAAACACTGTTCTTGGATAAAGATATCAAGTATCAAGTAAGAGGAAACCACCACCACCCCTAAAACACACAGCTAACTTTCAGAATGTAGATAAAGTATGGCTAAACAAAATTGTCAAGCCAACTGATGCAAGTTTTCTTTCCTGTGACTACATAAGCAAAAATCGTTTGCATGATACTGAGTTTGATGTGGTGTAGCACATAAAAGAGAAAGCATTGTATTTGCACAGAAACCAGGTAACTCTTCCCACAAACTGAGGAAGAAATTATCTAAGTGTCAGCTCCTGCACCCCCTGGTGTAAATAGGCTTACTGGGGTACCAAGGGTCATTATCATTAATACATAATTTTGACAGAAACTAAATCTCAGTGCACACGTTCATTCACACCAGATTCTTCACCTCCATTGTTTAATTACTCTTCCTAACAACCTCTGAGGTATGTGTTATCACCACCATTTGATGGCTAAGGCAACCCAGCATCACCTACTGGGGTGTAGTAACAGATAGATACGGCTTTTGAAGACATGTCCCTTCATTCCTACCCATGTGCCTAATTCAGCAGTGCACTAGAAGTTCCTTGGTGAATCTCAGGGGCTGCTGTTTAAATTGTTTCTTTAAGTAGGCATGCAAATCTGGATCCTTCTTTCTAGTAGTACTAATAAATAGATTACAAAAAATAAGAAACTTATACCAAGACAACATGAACATCAGCAGGAGAGAGAGAGAGAGAGAGAGAGAGAGAGAGAGAGAGAGAGAGAGAGAGAGAGAGAGAGAGAGAGAGCATGTCCTGGAAAAGTTACTAAAGGCTCACCTGTGGCACATATCCAGATCCAGCCACAATAAATCATTAAAAAGAAAAACAGAGTCCACCACTGAATAAAACACTTGAATTGGGACCAAATCCTGCACACAAGGAAGCATGACAGACTTTTCTGTCAGGTGCTTTTTGGGACAGTCACCAAAATTTTGATGCCTTAGATTATAAAAAGAAGTGTAGAACAATGTTAAGTTTGTTTCATTGATGCTATACTGTGAGCATTCAAAGGCACATTTTTATTTATATTAAAACACATACAGGTTTTACAGCTGACTGTAATAGGCTGCTATGTCTGCAAGCAGCCTCTTGGAGGTTCAGGGGGGAAGAAAAGAAAGACAGAGAATAATAAGGAATCATCCACACAAAAATACAGCTCTCAACTCAAAAGGATTAAGAGAAAGTTTATTCTAGAACCAAAATTTAAATAACCATGCCCTGGGACACAATGTTCCAAATGGAAGCAGTTTCGTGAAGTTTTATGGTAACAGAAGGAAGAAAGTTATAAATCAAGGCATTTATTTATTTATTTATTTATTTATTTATTTTTAGTGTATTGGTAGAAGCACCTGGGAGGTAATTTCTGCAAAATGGGAGAATCTCAACTATAGGCCTTAGATGTTCTCTCCTGGCATTCTTCACCCTTCCCTGCCCTTTCCTCGGTAGAAGATAAGGCTTTTTTAAGCAAATACATCCCAAGGGGTTTTTTTTTTTAATATGTTTATCAGGATATTAGATCTGACACTGATGTGGGCAAGGAATGGCTCTTTGGGGGGCTAAAGATAGAGAAATTGTAATTATACTCTGGGAGCTGCAGTAGTCCAAACTCTCCATAGTCACTGAAGTTTTAGTAAATATTTGTGGACAGAGCTTCTTTTCCAGAATTCTGGTACACAGGATGAAGCAAATGTGACAAAATCTTGAAAAAAAAAATAAGAAAGAAAAAAAAACAGGTAATCTGGAGGAAATGCATAAATTATTTACATGGCCTTCACATTGGTTCTGGCTATTTGAATTATTTCAAATATATGATGATTATGCTTGGCTAACCCAGGGACCCTGGTTTCAGGTTCAGATTTCTCATCATCCCTCTATGATATGTATAATGGTCGAAATGAAAATGGCCCCCATCGAATCATGTGGAGAATTAAATGTTTCCCCTATAAGAGTTGCCATGGTCATGGTGTCTCTTCACATCAATAGAAACCTAAGAGTCATGTTTGTTCTTCCATATAACCTCTTTGGACCGTCCCTCTCTGGACATCAAATACATACCTTTTTTTGAACTGTGACTTGTCATTCTATTATGCAAATAAACCTCTTTGTACAGGGTATTGAGTCACCTACAGAGTATTCAGGTGAGATTCCTTAAGGAGCTCATTAAATTGGTGAGGATTATGACTACTCGTAGCAGCAGAGTGGATCTTCTATGTAATACATGCACCATGAAAATGGGGGACTCTGTGTAAAAATTATTTCCAGTTTCAGGAAGGTGGTAGTGGAGCATTAAAATGAGCATGGTGTTCCCGGAAGCCGGGAGCTGGCAGCTTTCGCATGAAGCCAACCTGGACTGCAGCCTTCCGTGTTGCTGAGCTTGAGTTGGGGCCAGAACTGGATCACCCTGAAGGGGAAGAAAGGAGAATACCCCAGAGGGCCTTCTGTCTTTTCAAACACATTGGGTCTCACCTTTCAGTAACGTCAATCAGTTATTTGAGCAGCATCTCCGCAGTAACACCAGTTACTCATCTGTTTGCAAAGCCATGTGTCTCAATCCTATTCTGTCAGAAAAGGCCTGCCATGCTCTCTCTTCTCTTTAATTATCATTGATATTGCCTTTAATCTAGGCTAGATCATATTGCTGTGTGTTCTCAAAGTGACCTTCACAATGACAGTGCTTAGATCAGATTATTTCTTTTGACTGGTCTACTCGCCTTTCCTCCTTCAGGATCCATAAGTTCAAGGAAGGTAGGGCAGCCTTTGTTTTCTTTATCTCTGTGATGCAGTTCTCTAGAACAGTGCCAAAGACAACCTATTGTAAGTATCTATTGAGCATAGCAATAATTATAGTAGAAGCTAAATTTTTTTGCACCATCAGATATTTTAATTATAACCATTGTAGTAGGTGGGGAATGGTAGCTTGTTGTGGTTTTAATTTGCATTTTTCCGATGACTAATGAGTACCTTTTCATGTACTGTTGGCCTTTAGGAAACCCTGGAAGTTGGGGTGGTAGGTTGTCACAACAAAGTCCTACCACAAATGGGGTGG
Source organism: Peromyscus leucopus (assembly GCF_004664715.2). Taxonomy (NCBI): domain Eukaryota; kingdom Metazoa; phylum Chordata; class Mammalia; order Rodentia; family Cricetidae; genus Peromyscus; species Peromyscus leucopus. The sequence continues at coordinate 84,188,358 of NC_051065.1, read as the reverse complement.
CTGAAACAGCAGAAATTTATTTTTCCCCCAGTTCTGGAGGTTGGAAGTCAGACATCAAGATGTCTGAGCACTCTTTGACATCCAAATGGCTGCACTCTTCCTCCATGTTCACAAGATTCCCTGTGAATGTCTGTGTCTTTCAAAAAAATAAATAAATAAATAAGGATAGCCTTTCTCGGTATACTCAGTCCTCCTCCTTCACACCATCCCTTTGTATCAGCCACCAAGACCTAGAGGCATTCTGTACCTGGAAACCCACTAGACACACTAGCCTGGGAATCAGGTAGGTGATCTGGACTCTCCTTCCTGTCCTCCATTACTAAATCTCCAGTGTCATTCCCAGCCCTGTAGAAGACTACTTGCAGGAGGCTGTCCTCCCTCTCTGCCATCATTCCCTGGAACTTCACCAAACCTCATGACAGACTCAACTTTCCCCCTTCCTATGGAACCTCTCAGTCTCTTCTTCTAGCCTATCTCCATTCCTTCATGTCAACCCCCAATACCTAGAAAACATTCTACCCCAGAACTTTGGGGGACACACCTGGCAGGGACTCAGAAGCACTCCTTTTCAGGCAACCCACAGCCACCACACATTCCTAAGATCCAGAGAAAGCAACAGAAACCAAGGAACATAGCGTCTACCCAACAAAAACAAGACCATATATCAACATCTAAAATTAGAATCATCCAAACCCAGATGCCTAGATACCAGTGCAAAAACACAATTACACCTAAGACAATATGGCTCCATCAGAACCAAGCAATCTTAACACAGTAGGCCCTGAGAAATGCAGTACAGCTGAAGCTCAAGAAAGGGACTTAAGGGCTGGAGAGATGGCTCAGAGGTTAAGAGCACTGCTTGTTCTTCCAAAGGTCCTGAGTTCAATTCCCAGCAACCACATGGTGGCTCGCAACCATCTGTAATCAGATCTGGTGCCCTCTTGTGGCTTGCAGGAATATGTACAGACAGAACATTGTATACATAATAAATAAATAAATCTTTTTTAAAAAATCCTAAAAAAAAAAAGGGGACTTAAAAGCTATTATGAATATGTTCAAGTGTTATGGAATATTAGTTAAAGATGTTACATTCTTTTATGCTGTGAAATATTGATTTAATGATGAAAAGATGTGTTGCATTCTTTGATATTGCATTTGTTTAACTCTGTTAAGCTGTGTTACTTTGCCTGTCTGAAACACCTGATTGGGCTAATAAAGAGCTAAATGGCCAATAGCTAGACAGGAGAGAGAAATAGGGCTGTCAAACAAAGAGAATAAAAAGAGAGAAGAGGAGGAAATGAGAAAAGGAGAGGAAGACACCAAAGGCCAGCCACCCAGCTATACAACCAGCCACAGAGTAAGAAGGAATAAAAGACATATAGAATAAAGAAAGGTAAAAGCCCAGAGACAAAATATAGATGGGATAATTTAAGAAAAGGTAGCTAGAAATAAGCAAAGCTAAGGCCAGGCATTCATAAGTAAAAATAAGTCTCTGTGTATTTATTTGGGAGCTGGGTAGTGGCCCCCAAAAAGCAAAGAGTAAAAAGAGTTAGAAAAATAAATACCCATCAACATTCAAGAATTTAAAGAGAATACGAATAGATCCATTAATGAAGTCTGTGAAAATACAAATGAACAGTGGAATGAAATGATGAATACCAGAGAGGGAAGAGAGAAACTTAGGCATTGAAGACAAGATAGAAGAAATAGATACTTCAGTCAAAGAAAATATTAAACCTTCAAAATTTCATGCACAAAACATCCAGGAAATATGGGATACTATGAAAAGAAAAAAAATCTATGAATAATAGAAAAGAGAGGAAGGAGAAGAAACCCAGATTAATGGTACAGAAAATATTTTCAACAAAATGAAAGAAAATCTCTCCAACCTAAATAAAAAGATGCCTATCAAGGTCCAAAAAGCATACAGAACACCAAATAGGCTGGACCCAAAAAGAAAGTCCCCTTGGCATGTAAGAATCAAAACACTAAACATACAGAACAAAGAAAAATATTAAAAGCTGCAAGGGAAAAAGACCAAGTATTACATAAAGGCAGACCCATTAGAATAACACCTGACTTCTCAATGGATACTCTGAAAGCCAGAAGGGGCTGAAATGGATATTCTACAAACTCTAAGAGACCACATAGGCCAGCTCAGATCTCTTTATTCAGCAAGACTTTTGATCACAATGGATGGAAGAAAAAATCCATAATAACAGCAAATTTAAACAGTATCTATCTATAAAGCCAGCTCTACAGAAGATGCTATACGGAAACTTCAACCTGAAGAAGTTAACCATACCCAAGAAAACACAAGGAATAAATAATCTCAGAGCAGCATATCAAAAGGGTGGGGGGCCCACACTGTAACAACAAAATATCAGGAGTCAACAAATACCGTTCTTTGATAATCCTCAATATCAGTGGTCTCAACTCCCAATAAAAAGTCACAAATTAACAGACTGAACACTAAAACAGGATCTATCTTTCTGCTGCATCCAATATACACACCTTAACATCAAGGATAGACATCACCTAAGCATAAAAGGATGAAAAAAGTATTCCAATCAGATAGACCCAGGAAGCAAGCTTGAATAGCCACTTTCATATATGACAAAATAGACTTCAAAATAAAGCTAATCAGAAAAGATAGGGAAGGCTACTATGTACTGATCAAAGGGAAAAAAAATCCCCCAAAAGGATATTGTAATTCTAAACAATCATGCACTGAACACAAGGGCATCCAGTGTTTCATTGAAAGAAACACTGTTACAGCTTCCACACATACTGATCCTCACACAGTGATAGTGTGTGACTTCAGTACAGTTTCACCAGTAGACATGTTACTCAGATAAAAACTAAACAGAGAAATTCTGGCACTAAACAACATCGTAAACCAAATGGATCTGATAAGTTGCTGGTGTCCATGTCAGAGGAGCACCAGCTGGCAATTGAAGTTCAAGGTGTCAGCCCACCAGGGGGCAAATCCCTGATGGGTGAATCTCAGATAGGCAAGGCCCCCGAGAGCACATACTCCAGAATGTCTTTTGCTTCTGCTGTGCCTTTACTTGCTGCTGCCATCTGTCTCTAGTACCTAGCATGGTGTGAATGGGTATGGGGAGATCCCCACTGCCTGTAAAGTAGTGTGTTTATCTCATGGAAACATCATGTTCTACTGGGCATTTTTACCTGTGGATTAGTGTGAAGATGATTTCTTCCTAAGCTGTACTGTCTAACTTTTTTTGTTTTGTTTTGTTTTGTTTTGTTTTTCGAGACAGTGTTTCTCTGTATAGCTTTGTGCCTTTCCTGGAACTCACTCTGTAGACCAGGCTAGCCTTGAACTCACAAAGATCCGCCTGGTTCTGCTTCCCAAGTGCTGTGATTAAAGGTGTGCACCACTACCGCCCGGTTTGTACTGTCTAATTTTTTATGATTAAAGATATATATAAGGAATTGTTACACAGCTAGGGTCTGTGAGTTTCACCTAAGGAGCTGAATGAATCATAGTTCAGGTTAATGATTAAGGAAAACAATTGAGTCCCAGGAGCCAGACGGGCACAAATTCTTTTAATGTTAAAAGATGCATTCGCAGGTTTCAGTGTGCATCATGGTTGAAACAAAGCCTCAAAATAACACCAAGTTCGATTAGATGTTTTTGATAATAGCTTTGAGATGGAAAAACCCTAGAAAACAATTTAAAGTTCACAAGGATCCATAGCTGAGTTATGGATTCATTAGGTTAGGGTCAAAAATACAAAGCAGTCTGATACTAGCTAATGTATTTTTCTTGTTAGGATTGGTTGATGATCAAAGACGATGATTAATTCCTTATACCCATTTTTGCTCTCAATCTCCTGATATAAAAAAACTATTGATGAGTGGGTATGTACCCTAAAGATTTAATATAAGCTGACTAATTGTTTTTCATGTATGAAAGTTTAGGTTTGTGATTCCTTTAAGATTCCTTATAAGATTACCTTTCAAAAATAGCAATAAAAGGAATGACTCTTTCCTTATAACCACAATATGCAGCCTGCCAGTAAAAGAAATGGCTGAGGAAAATACCCTGATTGCTCACACTCTGCTAATCTATAACAAGTTACTTAGATGTAAATTTATATGGGTTCTTGAGATCACTTTATTTTAATCATATAAGAGAAGTGAAAAACATGCTTTTACCCATATTCATTTATAATCATTTACTTGTAAAATAGAATGTAACTATATTGTTTGAAAGATTTTGCTGGGATATGTAAGCTGTAAAGGAAGAATAAAAATAGAATTAGAAGGAAAACATGAAGAATGAGAGAATAAGGAAGAATAAAGATGGAGTTAGGTTGGGTAGTGGTTCACACCTTTAATCCCAGCACTTGGGAGGCAAAGCCAGTCGGATCTCTGTGAGTTCAAGGCCAGCCTGGTCTACAGAGGGAGATCCAGGACAGGTACCAAAGCTACACAGAGAAACCCTTTCTCGAAAAACAAACAACAACAAAAAGATAGAGTTAGAAGGAAAGCATCAAGAGAGACAGCAGGGACATTTCTGGATAGGGATAAGAAAAGAGAATATAGAACACAGAATAAAGAATACAAAAGAAGGAAACCATCAAGAGAGTGTGTGAGTGTTTTTTTCCTTACCTCTCAGATAAAAAAGTGGTAGTATGCTGACTCCATGGATTCCCCTTTGAGCCCTGCATTGCTGGAGGCTGGTCTCCCAGGCAGTGAAAACAAATATTTACAGAACATTTCACCCAAACACAAAAGAATATACCTTATTCTCTGCACCTCATGGAACTTTCCCCAAAATTGACCACATACTCATTCACAAAGCAAGTCTCAAAAAATACAAGAAAATCAAAATAACTCCCTGCATACTATCAGACCATCACAGATTAAAACCAGATATCAACAACAACAGAAACAAAAGAAAGTTTACAAACTCCTAAAAACTGGACAGTTCTCTACTGAATGAAAAATTGATCAAGACAAAAATAAAGAAAGAAATTAAAGACTTTCTAGGATTCAATGAAAATAAATACACAGCATACCCAAACTTACGGGACACAATAAAAGCAGTGCTGAAAAAAGTTTATAGCACTAAATAACTACATAAAAAAAATGGATCTCTCTCATGCTCATGGATCAGTAGGATTAAAATAATAAAAATGGCCATCCTACCAAAAGCAATATACAGATTCAATGCAATCCTCATCAAAATTCCAACACAATTCTTCAGATATTGAAAGGACAATTTTCAGCATCATATGGAAACACAAAAAAAAACAGGATAGCTGAAACAATCCTGAGTTATAAAATAACTGCAGGAAGTATTATCATCCCCTTCAGGTTGTACTACAGAGCTATAGTAATGAAAACTGAATGGTATTGACACACACAAAAAAAACAGACAACTTGGTCAATGGAATCAAACTGGAGACTCAGACATTAATCCACACACCATCTATGAACATCTGATTTTTTTTATAAGGAAACCAGAAATACACACTGAAAAAAAGAAAAACAAAATGCAGAAAAGAATGTCAATGCTCATCAAACTGTTCTGAGAGGGGAGAAATGAACAGGGAGGGAAGAAGAGAAGGGAAAGGGAAGGAGAGAGGAGACCAGAAGGGACAAGGGAATATAAAAGAAGGTAATGGAAGGGGAAGGGGAGGACAGGGAGGGAAGAGGAAGAAAGGTGAGAGAGAAGGAAAGTGGCGGGGGGACCTAAACAGGGGATACAGGTCAGTAGTAGAAAACATGCCTAGCAGCACTGGGCCCTAGGTTTGATCTTCAGCACTAGAAAACTATACAAACAAAGCCAACATATATAGAACATACTTTTTTAAAAATTTCTTTTTAGTTTTCTGATACAAGGTTTCTCTGTGTAGCAGCCCAGGCTGTCCTGGAACTCTATTTGTAGACCAGGCTGGCCTTGAACTCACAGAGATCCACCAGTCTCTGTCCCCTGAGTGTTGGGATTAAAGGCAGGCACCATTATATCCAATGTTTGTGAAAATTTTTCCTTTTATGTCACTGGTTACCTCTCCTCTTCATAAAAACTTCTAAATGTTTTATGTCACCAACATGTCTACTCCTGAGGACTGAGTAAGCAGCCTTTATATGGGGGGGGGAGTGAAGGGGCACACATCCAGTAATTCCTATGTCTAGACTTAACTGTTGAGACTAGCAGAGCCAGTGTGTAAACAAAGTTTCTACTGTATAGGACCTTGTGCCATCAGGGTTGAAATTGGTCTTAATCTCAGTTTACTCTTTAACTTCTAATTTCATTCAGTGTGGCCTTTAGTAATCTAAACACCTCTAGACAACCACTGCTTCTCTCTAAGCCATAAATTTTCTATGTGGTTTGTTCATCCATTGACAATGTCTATTCTTGCTAAATGTCATGATGCTGGGGTTATTCTCTTGTGGGAAGTTATAACTTGGGGTGGTGAGATGACTCAGCAGGTAAAAGAACTTGCCACTTGAGGCAGTGTAAATCTGAAGACCTGAGTTCAGTTCCCAGGACTCAGATAAAGGCAGAAGAGGAAAACTAACTCTGCAAAATTGTCCTGCTGACTTTCACACTTACACCGTGACATGCAAGCCCCATCCCCCACCCCAAACACAAATAAGAATACAATACTAAATACATTTTTAAGAGAAGTTATGGCAAGAGGCCACACTCACTATTTGAGGCCACACCAGCTACCAGAAATCAAGCCCTCCCATGGCCCTCCCTCACTCTCTTGGTGGCCACCTACCCTACTCCAATTCCCCCTCCCCTCCTAGGCACTATGTCCCAACCCCCAACTTGAATGAAGACCCCCTGCTCAACCAGAGGCCACACAAGTCAGAAGACAATAGATGAAACAGAAACCAAGGAACAAAACACCCAACCAAGAAGACAAACTCAGAAATTGGCACCTAGACCTAAAATCACCCCAAACCCAGTTTTCTATTTGCCAACATAAGAAGGTAATCAACAACAGCCAAGGCAATATGTCACCACTAAAACCAGCTTTGGTACTACGGGAAGCCCTGAATATTCCAACACAGCTGAAGCACAAGAAAAACACCTTAACACCAACTTTATGAAGATGATAAAGTTCCTTAAAGAGGAAATGAATAAATCCCTTAAAGAAAACCAAGAAAAATGAACAAACTGTTAAAAGAAAGTAATAAAATTGTTCAAGACATGGTAATGGAAATAGAAGCAATTAAAAAACACAAATAGGTAATTATTGAAATAAAAAATCTAGACAAGAAAAGAAGAATTGCAAGAGACAAACATCACCAACAGAATGCAAGACAGAATCTCAGACACTGAAGATATGATAGGAGAAATGATACATTGGTCAAAGAAAATGTTAAATCTAAAAAATTCCCAAAATGAAACATTCAAGAAACCTGGGACACTATGTTAAGACAAAACCTAAGAATAATAGGGATAGAAGCAAGAGAAAAATCCCAGCTCACAGACCCAGAAAATACATTCAACAAAATCGTAGAAGAAAATTTTCCTAACCTAAAGAAGCTGCCTATCAAAGTACAAAGAGTTTACAGAACACCAATTAAATTGGACCAGAAAAGAAAGTCCCATAATACATAATTATCAAAACACTAAACATACCAAACAAGGAAAGAATACTAAAAGCTGTAGCTGAAGTTTTCCTGTGTCCCACCTGGCCCATGGTCAGGACAAATCTCTCTCACCCACCAGTTCCTCAGCTGCTCAGACCCAAGTAAACATACAGAGGCTTATACTATTTACGAACTATATGGCCATTACCTCAAGCTTATTACTGACTAGCTCTTACATTTAAATTAACCCATAATTCTTATTTATGTTTAGTCCTGTGGCTTGGTATCTTTTCTCAGTTCTGTCTTCACATCTTGCTTCCTCTTTGTCTGACTGGTGACTCCTGACTCTGCCTTCCTCTTCCCAGAATTCTTCTTATCTGCTTATCCCACCTATACTTCCTGCCTGGTTACTGGCCAATCAGCATTTTATTTATCAACCAATCAGAACAACACACATTCACAGCATACAGAATGACATTCCACAGCAAAAAGCTGCATGGGAAAAAGATCAAGTAACATATAAAGGCAGACCTATTAGAATTATACCTGACTTTTCAGTGGAGACTCTAAAAGTCAAAAGGATCTGGACTGATGTCCTACATACTCTAAGAGACCACAGATGCCAGCCCAAACTACTATACCCAACAAAACTTTCAATCACCAATGGAGAAAACAAGATATTCCATGATAAAATCAAATTTAAACAATATCTATCCACAAATCCAGCCCTACAGAAGGTACTAGAAGGAAAACTCTAACCCAAGAAGGTTAACTACACCCATAAAAACATACAAATTGGAAAGGAAGAAGTCAAAGTATCATTATTTGCAGATGATATGATAATACTATCATAAGTGACCCCAAAAATTCTATCAGGGAACTCCTACAGCTAATAAACATCTTCAGTGAAGTGGCTAGATACAAGATAAACTCAAAAAATCAGTAGCCTACTTGTATACAGATGGCAAATGAACTGAAAAAGAAATTATGGAAATAACCCTCTTCACAACAGCCACAAATAACATAAATTATCTTGGGGTAACTTTAACAAAGCAAAGGAAAGACTTCTATGATAAAAGCTTCAAGTCTTTGGAGAAAGAATTAAAGAAGACATCAGAAGATCTTCCATGCTCATGGATCAGTAGAATCAACATAGTAAAAATCATCATCGTACCAAAACCAATCCACAGATTCAATGAAATCTCCATCAAAATTCCAACACAATTCTTCATAGATCTTAAAAGGACAATTTTCTGCTTCACATGGAAACACACAGACACACACACAGAAAAGCAAAATAACTATAACAATCCTGGACAATAAAAGAACTTCCAGAGGTATCACCACCCTGATTTCAAGCTGTACTACAGAGCTGTACTAATAAAAACGGCATAGCATTAGCATAAAAATAAATACATTCATCAAAGGAATTGAATCAAAGACCCAGACATAAATCCACATATCAATGAATATCTGATTGTTTTTATAAAGGAGCCAGAAAGACACAATGGGAAAAAAGATAGCATCTTCAACAAATGGTACTGGTTTAACTGGCTGTCTGCATATAGAAGAATGCAAATAGAGCCATATTTATCACCCTATCCAAAACTCAAGTTCAAGTGGATCAAAGACCTCAACATAAAATCAGATACACTGAACCTGACAGAAGAGAAAATGGGGAACAACCTTGAATGCATTGGCACAGGAGATGACTTCCTGAACAGAACACCAATAGCACTAAGATGGACAATTAATAAGTGAGATCTCATGAAACTGAAAAGCTTCTGTAAGGCCAAGAACACTGTCAATAGGACAAAAACAGCAGCCTACAGAATGGGGAAAGATTTTCACCAACTCCATCCCATAGAAGGTTAATATGCAAAATATATTTTTTAAAAAACTTAAGAAACTAGACATCAATAAACCAAATAATCCAATTTGAAAACGGGTACAGATCTAAACAGAGAATTCTCAATACAGGAATCTCAGATAGCTGAGAAACACTTCAAGAAATGTTCAATATCCTTATCCATTAGGGAAATGTAAATCAAAATTACTTCTAGATGCCATCTTATACCTGTCAGAATGACTAAGATCAATAACACAAGTGGAAACTCATGCTGGGGAGGATGTGGAGCAAGGAGAATACTCCTTCATTGCTGGTGGGAATGCAATCTAGTTGAGCCACTATGGAAATCAATATGGTGGTTCCTCAGAAAATTGGGAATCAATCTACTTCAAGACCTAGCTTATACCACTCTTAGGCATATACCCAAAGGACACTCCATCCTACCACAAGGAAACTTGCTCAATTATGTTCATAATGACATATGTTCAATGTTTATTCATAATAGCCCAAAACTGTAAACAACATAGATGTCCTTCAACCAAAGAATCAATTAAAAAAAAAAAAGTGGTGCATTTACACAATGGAGTATTACTTAGCTGTTAAAAACAAAGATATTGTGAAATTTGCATATATCTAGAACTAGAAAAAATCATCCTGAATGAGGTTACCCAGACCCAGAAAGACAAACATGGTATGTAGTCATTAACAAGTCGATATTAACTGTTAAGTAAATGATAATCACGCTACAATCCACAAACCCAGAAAGGCTAAGTAACAAGGGCTTAAGTGGGGGATGCAAGAATCTCCCTGGGAAGGAGAAATAGAATAGATTTCGCTTGTAGGTAGACTGAGGGTGGGTGGGAATGGGATCATTCCCAAGAGGGATCAGGTTTGGGGGGGGATGGAAGTAGATGGTATGGGGAGAGATGATTGGAACTGGAGGACATCGGGGAGGCAATGTGGAAACCTAGTGCAGTAGAAACACCCAGGATTCTATGAGGATGACCCTATCGAGGACTCTGTCTTACTTTGGATTTCTATTGCTGTGAAGAGACACCATGACCATGGCAACTCTTATAAAGGAAAACGTTTGATTGGGGCTGTCTTACAGTTCAGAGGTTTAGTCCATTATCATCATGGTGGGAAACATGGCAACATGCAGGCAGATATGGTGCTAGAGAGGCAGCTGAGAGCTCTACATATTGATCCACAGGCAGCAGAAGGAGACTATGTGCCACACTAGGCATAGCTTGAGCATATGAGATTTCAAATCCTGCCTCCACAATGACACACTTCCTCCAACAAGGCCACACCTCCTAATAGTGCCACTCCCATGGACCAAGCATTCAAACACATGAGTCTATGGGAGCCATTCCTATTTAAACCACCACAGAGTCCTAATAAAGGATACAGAGACTGAACCGGCCATCTTCTGTAACCAGACAAAGCTTCCAGTGGTGGGACTGGAACACTAACCCAGCCACAAAACCTTCCTCCTACAATCTATCCTGCTGTCTGCAAGATGTGGTGGGGAAATGGAGCTTCAGAACTTGTGAGGGTGACCAACCAATGACTAATCTAATTTGAGGCCCAGACATGAGTGAGAGCCCATGCTCTACTGTGCCTGGATGACCAGGAATGGGAGTGGGAACTGAATAGCCAGAGACCTTGGAGCTTGGGAAACCCCAGGGAAGAAGGGGAGGAAGAATTGTAGGAGCCAGAGGACTCAAGGACACCAGGAGAACATGGCCCACAGAATCAACTAAGCAGGGCTCATAGGGGCTCACAGAGACTGAAGCGACAACCAGAGCCTACACGGGTCTGCACTAGGTCCTTTGTTTATATGTTAGTTAGGGTTGTTAGCTTAGTGGCTTTGTGGGACTCCTAACAGTGGGAGTGGAGGTGTCTCTGACTCTTTTGCCTGCTCTTGGGACCCTTTTCCTCTTACTGGATTGTCTTGCCCAGCTTTGATATGAGGATTTGTGCCCAGTCTTACTGTATCTTGTTTTTCTGAGTTTGGCTGATATCTGTGGGAAGCCTGCTCTTTTCTGGAGGAAAACAGAAGAGGAGTGGCTCTGGGGATTAGGGAAGGCAGGGGCAGGAGTTGCTGGGGTAGAGGAAAAGAGGAAACTGCTGTCAGGAGATATGAGAGAAGAATAAATGAAAAGTAAACAAATAAACAAATAGAAAGTTATGACTATATTTTAAGAATGGAACTTATTAGAATCTAAGGTTGTTCATGTATGTATATGTAAGATTGCATATATTAGCCGGGCATTAGTGGTGCACACCTTTAAACCCAGCACTTGGGAGGCAGAGGCAGGCAGATCTCTGTGAGTTTGAGGCCAGACTGGTCTACAGAGTGAGTTCCTGGACAGCCAAAGAAACCCTGTCTCAAATAAATAAATAAATAATAAAGAAATAAATAGGAAGGAAGAGAGAGAGAGAGAGAGAGAGAGAGAGAGAGAGAGAGAGATTATATATATTTTGCCTTTCCAACATTTGATAACCACAAGCATATTGAGGTGTTATGGTGAGTGAAACCAATAATTGAATGAGTGCTGTTAAAAATAAAACTTTTTGAAAGCAAGGCAACAAGGAGGAGTGGTTAGTTTTAGATCTGGGTCTCACTGTTTGTAAAATGTTAAACTGGTGTTCACACCTTCTCTGGTGGTTTGCATGGGAATGGCCTCTTATCATAGGCTTACATAATTGAATGTTTGGTTCCTAAGGGGGCATTCTCATTCAAACCACCACACTTAGTTCGTGAGTAGCAGCACTGGCTAAGATGTCTTACCTTGTTTACCTAACAGCCACACTCTCTAATACCCACACTCTCCATGTTGGCAGGCACTTCTTAATATTTATCCGAGGGGCATTTTAAGCAGAGGACTCCATTACTCTTAGAATGCCCAAGTAAGGACATTCAAGAAGCTTAGTGTCAACCGTGAGCCAAAGTAGACGCTTGAAGGAATAAAAATGCACCAGAAATGGAAACTGAGCTAGTGTTTCCTAGAAAAGCCTCTGATGGTGTCACTGTGGTTATGCCCATAGCTGACTGAGTTTCTCATTTGCAGAAGGCCATGTCACAGGCATAGGCTGACATTTTGGTTCACATGTTGGGCTCCTGCTGCCTTGCACAAACCGCCTCCTCTGTCTTAGGCTTGCTCTTTAGAAAGCACACCAGCAAGCCTCCCTCTCCTCTCTAACTAGACAGGCAGCCACCTACAATGAGGAGGGAGAGGAGGAGAATGGAGGGAGACAAAGAGAAAGCTCTGCACTGACGAAAGGGCCCCAGACTCCCCAAGAATATTGTCATTTTCCAACAACTTTGTAACTCTGGTGAAAGTTTTGAAAATTCTAAATACCTGTCGTTTTGGTTGGCCAAAGAGAGTGAGCTCTTTCGGAAAAGGGCTGATTCAACTCAATAAAACTTTATTGAGCTTCCTGTCCTCTGCCCTCCATTGTGCCATGTGCTAGAGGCAAGAGAGCAAGCAGGTGGGCTCTAGGAACTTAAAACCTAGTGTGCGAGTAGGATGAGAGAAGCACTCTTATGTACAACTAGTAGCACAAGTTCTAGCTGACCTGAACCCTGAGTTAAATGACAGACATAGACAGGGAACATTCTTCTAAGCTATGTAAGAAAGGCTGTCTGATGGATTTGCCTCTGGAGAAAGAGAAAAACCAAAGAAAGTTGTATTGTCACAATTTGATGTACTTGCTTCACAGTCTTTAAACTTGCCTCTTAAACTCTCATGTCTTACTCTGAGGTAAATAAAATGTCTCAGGGGCATTTAAAGCAATGAGCATCTGATAGTAATGCTGTAAGGTAGATGGAGGTCAGTAACCAGTGGTCTTTGGGCATTTTAGACTATATTCCTTCAGAAAAGAGAAAGGGATTTCTAAGACCTCAGTTTCAATATATATTCAGCTGCTTTTCATTTTGTATGCATAGGGGAATAATTAATAAGCTAAATAAAATTATTGAAAAACAACCTTACCCAGAAAGCACAGAGTTTATCATCAATATTTGGCCACCATAGCTTTTATATCATATCATCTCTGATATCACCAGCCGTCCTTTCAACTAGCCAGAAGCTACTGTATACTTTTTTATTCATTATTAATTTAGCTTATTCTCACTTGGTGTTAACAAAACTTATAAATTTGGGCTTTTTAATGTTTTGAAGAAAAAAAACAGGTACCATATTATGGACAATCTTACAGAGAAGTGAGCAAATTTGAAATATTTATTTCTGTAAAAAAATAATAGTGATTTCATTCTATCGCTCAGGCGGGCCTGGAATTTACTGAAGCCCTGCTGCCTAGGATCACAGCTGAGAAACGCTACACCTGGTTTACATTACCTACTTTAGACCGAGACAATTCCGTTAGCCTTGTTACAAAAGATTTCCACAACTCGGAGCCATCTTGGTACAAAGCAGTGTTGATTCTGAAATTTAAAAGCTTTATTTGTAGCCCTCGCATAACTTACTAGAGAATGTAAATCACATGCGGCACAATCTATTTGCAGTCGTGGATTCTAGATGTGCACCTTTCCCAGCTTTAACTCCGGGCAAAGTAGAAGGCAGAAAAGCTGAAGTCCTAGATCGGCTAGTGGCCTGGGTGGGGCGGGAGGTGGGGGAGCAGGGGGCTGGGGACCACACTGAGACAGCAGCACATACACACACACACACACACACACACACACACACACACACACACACGTGCTTCTGAAGTTCTGCTTTGTTCATCCGCTGATACTGAGTGAAAGAAAAAACTTTAGTTAGGCGTGTTAGAGTCTCAATGTGAACACAGATAAAAAAAATATTTTACCCGGTGTATTTTGTTTTGAGCCCCCACTTCTGCTTTGTGTGTCCTTAAAGGGACGTTTAAATAAATGGGATGTTAGTTAATGAGTTGCTAAGTCGCCCTGGGTCGGGTCGCGCGTCAGCCTTGTCATTTTCTGGCACATGCCGCCGCCCCGCACTGGGTGGTTTCCTCTGTTCTCAGAACCGCACTAAGCACAGGGGCGCTGGCTGCTGGGGTCACACGCCCAGGTTCCTTTCTCACTTAGTTTTAAACCCTCCCTCTGCGGCTCGGGAGGGCGTGGTGAGAGCGCAGGAGGTATTTCCCCAAGGGTCGGGCACCCCCGCCTGGGCTCTTGTCGTGGCCACAGCAAGGGAGGACCACACTGTCGCGCGGGCTCCCGCGGGTGGCGCGGCGCGGCCAGCGGGGGCCGGAATCCCTCTCCGCGTCCTGTGCGCGGAAATAACTGGTGAGTAGCGGTACCGGGCGAGTACCGAGCAACCCGGTAAAGCGGCCTCGCGACTCCGGGGTTCATTGTCGGACTTCCCTTCACCCTCGGGCTCTGGCTGTTCCTCAGACTGAGCCTCGCAGGCTTCCCTGGGATAAGAATAGTGTTGGCGCCCTTGACGAAGGTCTGGAGGGGAGCCACACCTCGGGGTCAGCCGTGACCCTGGCCCACACTTGGGAGACTGAGGCAGGACATCACGGCTTCCTTACAGAGTGAGGTGCTGTCTTAAAAGTAGAGAAGAGAGGGAAAGAGAGATTGGGTTCCCTGTTCTCCATCTGTGAGGAATGGGTACAGCGCCCCTTTCCCTGTGCATCCCCCACTCCTGATCAGTGAGTCCTCCTCTACCCCGTTGCTAGGCACAGCAGTACGCTCAGATTTGTGCCTCATGGCTCTTCAGTTGTCACCGTGGTTAGATAGATAGGCTGACAAACTGAACCTCAGTCTGGCTTTAGAGAAGAATCGTCTAAGTAAGTGTCGCAAATAGTTTTTCAGTAATGGGCTGGCTTTCCTGCTGCTGCACCTGGCTTGTTCTCTAGCAAATTTTTGCCGTCACTGCTTTTAAAATGTAACCACCAAATCTCAGAAGAGATCTGGAACAACGGTTTCCTTTGCTCTTGGAAATTTCTAGTACTCTTCGCATACGGCAACAACATTTTTTGTTGGTTTTTAAGATAAAAATATGAATTAATGATAAAAATATTAATTGAATGTCCGTTTTTCTCACTGCATTTGTGGCCACTGTAACCAGTAGAAGATCTACTTCATTCCTTCAAAGTTAAAACTAGAGATATAGTTAAGAGGATAGCAAACGAAGAGATGGCATCTAGTTTTAATCAAATTAATCTTTCAGTGACACTAGATGAATGCTTAAAGAGAGAAATCAGAAGTTCAGACTAAGCACTACCTGAATTTTAACAACGTCCTTGAAAAAAAAAATTGGTGTTCTTTTCCTTTTCAGCATCGGAACAGGAGGGTTATTTACTGAGCACTTGCTGTATGCTGGGTCCAGTGTTTAAGAGCATCTCATTTTAACCCCAAAATAGTCTCGTGACTAAGCAGAGACCATTTTATTTCTCATTCCATAGATAGGCCTCACAGCTAGAATCATCAGCTGGGACTGCTGCTTTTTCCCAGGTCTGCTGCTCAATTCTTGACTAGCCCAGTTGTTCAGGGGCCTCTTTTGAAAGCTTGATTAAAGTGTGAAGAGCAAACATCCCAATGCAGCTGTGAATTAGCTACTTTGTGGCATTGACTTGGGAGCATTGAGGATCACTGAAAATAGATGAGCTATATAGGCCAGTTCCCACAGAACTGGAAGAGGCAGCCTAAGAGGAAATGCTGCTGGCTAGCAAGCATCCAGAGTGATGGAGGAGTGAGAGGAAAGCATGGAACATGCTCAATGTGGCTCTGAATCTGCCCCTAAGTTTCCCGTGCCATCCTGATCACTACACGTTTCACCACAGTCTAGAAATGACAATAGTTACTTTGTATAGTCAAGCAAGGATTAATAACTAAATTATACACTCTGCGTTCTGTAAAAAATGTTAACCAAGGCCACAAAAGATGATCAACTTTAGATTAATCAGAATGTGTTTTGTCATTACAATGTCAAGGAAAGGAACTGGTTAAGCAAACATCAGGCAGAGATATTGACATGTGGGTTGTGAGGGCAGAAACTTCAGCTGAACTCTCTATATGAGAAACCCTGTAGGATGGCTGTTCGTTTTGAGTTCGCCTTATTTTATGAAAAGGCAGAGGGTGATGTCGCAAGATGAAGCAAACTTGTCAGGATTTCCCAGTGCTCAAGAGGCAGAAATAAACCTCCTGCCTCCACGCACTGATCACACACAGAGACATCAGCACTGAGGTATCAGATAGAGGCCTGTCCCATAAACTGAGGAAGAAACATCTTGCAGGAGATTTGATGTTCTTTTTAGGAAGGATTTATTATTACTGTTTTTAATTATGTGTATAGGTGGTGGTGAGGAGTGGGTATGCACACAGGAGTGCAGATGCCCATGGAGGCCAGACGTGTTCAGTACCCTGGAACTAGATAGAGTTCCAGGTTGTTGTGAGCTGCCTGAGGTGGGTGCTGGGAACTGAACTCAGGTTCACTGCAAGAGTGATTCCCACTCTTAACCATTAAGCCATTTCCCCAGCCTTATGGTTTAATTATCTCAATAAATGTTGGTTGCATTTGGTTTCATTTGGGGTCATTTTCCTTTTTCCTTTGTTTTGTATTCTTTGCGTTTTTGGTTTTCTTCTGTTTTGTTTGATTCGTTTCACCTTGTTTGTCTGTTTGTTATTTTTACACCCAAACCAAAGTTTCCCCTCCCTCCCTTCTTCCCAGTTCCTCCCCTCACCTCCCCCACCCATCCTTTGTTTCTCTTCAGATACAGGTGGGCACCCCATGAATATCAGCCAGCCATGGCATATCAAGTTGCAATGAGACTAGGCACCTCCTCTTCTATTAAGGCTGAGCAAGGCAATCCAGTAGGAGGAACGGGTCCCAAAAGCAGACAACAGGGTCACAAACAGTCCCTCCTCTCACTGTTAGGAGTCTCACATGAAGACCAAGTTACACAAACGTAACATATATGCAGAGGGGTCTAGGTCAGTCCCACACAGGCCCCCTGGTTGTCAGCTCGGTCTCTGTGAGCCCCTGTTAGGGACTAACTAGCCAGATTAGTTGGTTCTGTGGATTTTCTTGTGATGCCCTTGGCACCTCTTGGTTCTACAACCGTTCTTCCCCCTCTTCCACAGGATTCCCCAAGCTCTGCCTAATGTTTGACTGTGGGTCTCTGCATCGGTTTCCATCAGCTTCTGGGTGAAGCCTCATCTGATGATAGCTTGGCTAGGCACCTATCTATGAGTATAGCAGGTTGTCATTAGAAATCATTTCATTTACCTTTTTTTTAAAGATGGGCTTCTTGGCTGTGTTTCCCAGGCTGGCCTTGAACTCCTACGCTGTAATGATCAGCCAATTTCAGCTTCCTGAGTGCTGAAGTTACATGTCTATACCACCTTACCTAGTTTGGCCATCTAAATCTTTTAGTCGTTGTAGTATGTGTTTATGTGTACCCATGTGCACACCTGCCACAGTTAGCATGTGGAGGTCAGGGGAAATGTGTAGGCGTCAGTTGTTGGCTTCCACTTTGGGACCCAAGAATCAAACTCAGGTCATCAGGCTTGCACAACAAGTACTTTTAACCTCTGCACAACTTGCTAGCCCTCCTTGTTGTTTGGTTTTGGTTTTGTTTGTTTGTTTTTTCCTTATGCCATCCTGGCTCAGTGATGACGGAATCTCAATGTGGTTTTTATTTGCATTTAACTGGTATCTGGAAATGTTAGGCACTTGTATGTGCTTGTTAGCTATTTATACTTCATCTTTTCAGAACTGTCTGTTCTTTTCATTAGCCCATTTATTGGCTGGGTTGTTTGATTTCTTGTTGTTTAGGTTTCTTTTTATCTTTATATATTCTACATACTAATCCTCTGGTGTATGATTGGCAAAGATTCTGAGGACTATCTCTTCAGTTGATTATTTATTTTTTTTTTTTTTTTCTTTTTATTTTTTTTTTTTTTGAGACTATCTCTTCAGTTGATTAACTATTTCTTTTTCTATGCAGAAGCTTTTACATTTCATTAGGTCCAATTTGTCAATTAAGGTTATTTCTTGCATGACTAGAATCCAGTTGAGGAAGTCCCTGTCTATACCTATGTCTAGAAGTATGCTTCTTACCTTTTCCTTCACAATTAAAAAGCTCCTGGTCTTTCATTCAGGCCTTGGCTCTGTTTGGAGGTGATTTTTTTATAGGTCCTAGTTTCATTCTTCAACATGTGGATATCCAGTTTTCCCAGGACCACTTGTTGAAAACGCTGTCTTTTCGACATTATGTACTTTTAGCATCTTTGTTAAAAGAAAAAAAAAATAGGTGGCTGTAGCTATGTGAGTTATAATCTATGTCTTTAGCTCCATAGGTGTCTGTTTTGCGTGAATACTGTGCTCTTTTAGTTACATAGTCCTGTAGTACAACTTGAAATCAGGTGTGTGGCACAGCTAGCATTATTCTTTTTTGCTCAGGATTACTTTGGCTATCTGGGATCTCCTGTGCTTACAAACTAATTTCAAGATTTTTTTTTTTTTCTGTTCTTTGAAGAATGTCAATGGAATTTGATTCGTGGCTTTGTTGAATCTGAAGCTTGCTTTTGGAAGTTTCGCCATTTTCCCAATATTGATTCTTCTAGTTCATGAACATGGGATGTCTTCCCATCTTCTCGTGGTTCTTTCTTGAGTGTTTTAAGGTTTTCATTGACGAGGTCTTTCACCTCTTTACTTGGGCTTATTCTAAGGTGTTTATTTTGTTTTGTTTTGGTTGTGTGTGTGTGTGTGTGTGTGTGTGTGTGTGTGTGTGTGTGTTGAATGGGATTGTTTCCCCCAATTTCTTTGTATGTTTGCCACAGGTGTATAGGAAGATTACTAATTTTTGTATGTTAATTTTGTATCCTGCCAGATTGCTGAAGGTATTCATCAGTTCTGAGCTGTCTGGTGGAGTCTTTGGTTGGTTGGTTGGTTGGTTGGTTGGTTGGTTGGTTGGTTGGTTGACTGGTTGGTTTGAGACAAGGTCTCACTGTTTAGTCCTGACTGGGCTGTAACTGTCAAGTAGACCAGGCTGACCTCTAACTCACACAAATCAGCCTGTCTATGCCTCCCCAGTGTGAGGACTGTCCCACTGAGCTACATTCCCTTAAGTATAGAAAGAAGTCTTCTGCAAACAAATATGCCTTGACTTCTTGCTGTCTTATTTGCTTCCCTCTTATTTCCTTCTCATGTCTTATTGCTCTAGTTAAGACTTTAAATACTTTATTGAGTAAGAATGGAGACAGTAAAAACCCTTGTCTTATTCCTGATCTTAAAGGAAATGCTTTGAATCTTTTTTTAATTTAGCATAATGTTGGCAATAAGTTTGTTGTATATAGCCTTTATTATGTTGAAATATATTCCTTCCATTTCTAATCTCGTCAAGGATTTTTATCATGAAAGGATGTTGGATTTTGTTTAAACGCCTTTTATGTATCTGTTGAAAAGATCAAGTGATTTCTGTCCTTGAGTTCATTAATGTGCTGTATTACATTTATTGACTTGTGTGTGGTAAGCCATCTGTATATCACAGGAATGAATTGGCAAGATTTTTTTTAAGGATAAATGATAAAGAGATCCTAAAGGGGCTGAAAATAAGCAAGGAAGCAAACAAACAAATAAAAAGCAAACAGTACGGAGTCCTAAACTCAAGCAAGAAAGGAAAGTCCCTATCCTTGGGTAAAAGCTAAGGAGAAGCACAGAACTGGAAACAGCGAGATGAGCAGGAATCCAGTGATGCCTCAGCAGCCGCACACAGATAGAAGACAGGTGTGTGTGCCAAATTTGGTTCACATCAGTGGTGTTTCAGCTATTGGGTAGAAAGAGAAAACTCTGAAGAAGGGTTGCTGGCTATATGGTGGTTTTAGAAACTGCCTACTAATTTCAGAAGAAGGTAGGAAAGTCTTGCTCTCTCAATTTTACTTAGCTGAAAAGCTTGGTTTGCTAAAGCTTGTGACACCATATGGAAAATTATAAAAGAACACACTAAAAGAATAGATGTAGGGGTATCACAGCAGTTAACTATCATGTGATTGGAGCAGACCACCCTCATCAAACAGTGCAGGCCTACATACCCTTCGCAAAAGGCCCCAAGGGTGTGTCAAACAGGAGCTATTGCCGCAAAGAAAAGGCCAGATCAGCTTTTTAATGCGATATTTCTGTGCCAGACAAGAACATAACAAAGAAGGTTCCCCGGGTGTCCAGCTTTTGCCAGGTAAGAGGCAGGGATGACACACAAATTGCAAACTTAGATGAAGCTGCACAGATTGGTTCCAGTTCCCAGCAGGAAATGTTCACCATCCTCCTGCTGTTACAGCAGAGGTGAAACAAAATGCTAGAGCAACCTCCCACGGCTTGAAAGCCTTTGAAAGGCAAGCAAAGAGAACACAGGTGACGGTAATTTTTAGTACCTGTAATAGAAAGATCCCTGCTCCCATCACTTTCTTCTAGTGATATGAAAATGATATCATCTCTATCTTCTCCTCCAAAGAAGAGATATATATTTTTTTCAGTAGTGACTAGAGAAAATTCTACACTACCAACGTTCAACCTTCAGTATCTGCAAATGTTGAAAGAAGAATATCAGAGAACTTTCGAGAATCTCAACTTTTGGATTATATATGCAGGAGGAGAGGGACGGACTGAAAAGAAGGCAGCAGCCAGAGGAAGGGCTGAAAGTGGGTGACTTGCAGCACAATGCACCTGGATAGTATCATATCTGTATGTGTTTCTTTTTCAGTTGTGTGATTTGATTATTTCATTACTTTATGTGTATGGATGTTTTGCCTGCATGTATGCCTGTGCATCATATCCATGCCCGGGGCCTGTGAAGGCCAGAAGATGGTGTGAGATCCCCTGGAATTGGAGTTATAGATGATTGTGAGCCACCATGTGGATTCCGGGAATCAAATCCAAGTCCTCTAGAAAAACAGCCAGTACTCTTAACTGCTGAATCATCTCTCTTGCCCCAAATTGATAATTTTAATGTTGGTAAAAAAAAAAAAAAAAAAAAAAAAAAAAAAAAAAAAAAAAAAAAAAAAAAAAAATTTAGGCCAGGAGGTGGTGGCACACGCCTTTAATCCCAGCACTCGGGAAGCAGAGGCAGGTGATGGATCTCTGTGGGTTTGAAGCCAGCCTGGACTGTAGAGTGAGTTCCAGGACAGCCAGGGCTACACAGAGAAACCCTGTCTCAAAAAACAAACAAAAAAAATTATTTTATGGGAGGCCAGGCATGGCACATGCCTTTAATCCCATCACTTGGGAGGCAGAGGCAGGGAGATCTTTATGAGTTTGAGGCCAGCCTGGTCTACAAAGTGAGTTCCAGGACAGCTAGGCCTACACTGAGAAACCCTGCCTCAAAAAAAAGTTTTTTTTAATCTGGGAATATCTTGGAACTGAACATATGTTTCATTAACATATGTTTCTATTATGGAAAAACTTTTGACATAGCTTTCTTTCCTTTCTAACTTCCTCCTTTTTTAAGCATAATTTTCTAGTTATTTAATTCTTATTTAGATATTAAATTTTACTGATTGGTTAGCATGCTAAGATTTCTCATTGTCTTTCCTTCTTTTTTTTTTCTAAGCTATTTAAGTATTGGTTTTATAAAAGGTGTAGTATTTTGATTATTTAAAAGCACACAACTAGAGTATGATGTAGTGACTCATGCCTATAATCCTAGCACTTGGAAGAGGGAGGTAAGAAGATAAAGAGTTCAAAATCAGGACTGATGAGATGGATCAGTGGGTTAAGGAACTTGCCACCAAGCCTGGCCACCTGAGTTCAGTCCCTGAGAGCCACAAACTGGGAGAAGAGAACCAACTTCCACAAGTAGTCCTCTGACCTCCACACAATTACCATGGCACAGGTGCACCTGCACAAATAGATAAGTAGATGATGATAGGTAGACAGACAGACAAATGATAGATAGATAGATAGATAGATAGATAGATAGATAGATAGATAGATAGATAGATAGATAGATAGATAGATAGAATTTTAAAGGTTAAACAAAGAGTCCAAGATCATCCTCAATGTATAGAGAGTATAAAACTAGCTTGGTTCTAATACAAAAGTATTAGAACCTTGAAAGTTATAAAAGATTTGGTTTTGTTTTTATTTTTTCATGACAAGCTTCCTTGACTCTACTGTTAATTTACAGCATGACTTTGTAACACAGCAAGCCCCATGCACATTCAGAGACAGTTTGGTGGTAAACAGAAATGTCACCTATCAAGAAGGTGGTGGGGGGGCAGACAGAAGCCCATAACAGTTATCTGTCAACCTTTGAGAGGCCTTCTTTCAATGCCTAACATACAATATTTTACCTTGTTCAGAAAAAATGTACAATTCCCCTACACTGAAAGTGATTCGGAAAGCAACACAACCCAGGACTAAAGAGAAAATGAAATAGACAGTGGCCTCGGTGGACAGCTCACTTGGTAAGTCATAACACCTTTGTTTGGGCAGGCATTACGAATGCCCACCGCAGGGATGAGGAAATGAGGCTCTCACACATAGCAGCCCACAACAGAACTGAGATGTACTAGCCTTTTTTCCCTCACAATACCACCTTTTTCCTTCAGCTTACTACAGTGCTGCAGAGGAAAACAAATGTGGACATACAAAGTGTCCCTGTCTGGGTGAAATTATCACCTGTGGAAGACCAAGCGTTTGGGGTTTTTTCATAGTCTGCTGAAGGACAGCTTCAAAGAAGTAGCCTGTTTGGTGTTTGTCTCTGAGGTGACTGGGCAGAGATTGGCTGGGAGTAGCTGCTGTACCTTCCTGCCTCTGCAGGGTGGTGCTGCTTGGGGTCCTTCCCTGGCCTCCCTCTGTGCATTGTTTTCACTGTCTGGAGGCTGTGGAGTGAGGAGTCAGGGACAGAGTCTGTCATTCTGTGATTCATGATAGAGCTGTAGTTTTGATATTGACCTTAGAGGCAGGCTATGTGAAGGATGTTTACAGCCTGTATGAGGTTTCGTTTTATTGGAAGATGCCTCATTTACTTGAAGGTTGTTGAGGGGTTTTCACGTAGCTTTCAGGGACAATCAATGCTTAAGTTTACATCACTGTGTTATACTGCTTACTCGATTGTTCCCCCTGACTTGCTTAGCTTGTTTTCTTATACCATCCAATACCACTTGCCCAGGAGTGGCACTACCCTCAGTGACCTTGGGACCCCCTACATTAATCATTATACCATTCATGACCTCCTGCCCAGAATTAGCACTGCCCCCAGTGACCTGGAACAACCTATATTAACCATTAATCAAGAAGAAGCTCCACAGACTTGCCTACAGACAAATTTTTTCTTTTTTCTTTTGTTCACTGAAAATTTATACAATATATTCTGATCACAATTTCCCCTTCCTCATCTCTTCCCAGACCCTCCCCACCCTCCTACCCATCCAATTCAGCACCTTCTTTTTCTGACCAGAAAACAAACAGGCAAACAAAAAAAAAAAAACCAGAATTTTAAAAAATGAAAAATCATAAGAAACACACAGATACAAAAAAATTAATATATAATCAGAATCCATAACATACAAGCAAAAGGCCAATAAAAATTTTTTTAATGCTCAAACAAAGCAACATGAAACAAACAAACAAACAAATCTACAAAAACACCTTTGAGTTCATTTTGTGTTAGCCATGCTGGGCATGCAGTCTACCCTTATATACCCAGTGAGGTTCCTTTGGAGAAAATAAGTCTGTCCTTTGCAAATGGGGTCAGTTGGGGATCACTTCTTGAGTAGGGATGGGAAGTGATGTCCACTTCCCCGTCTCAGCATTGGAACCTTGTCCAGCTTGAACCTGTGCTGGCCCTCTGTGAGTTCATATGTGCATCCTTCCTTCTGTGTCTAGAAGACACTGTCTCCTTTCTGTCTCCATCACGCTTACAATCATTTACCTCCTCTTCCTCAGCCCCAGAGCCCTTAGGGGAAAGGGATTGGTGAAGACATTTCATTTAGGAGTGAGTGTTCCTCAGTCTCTCACTCTTTGCACATTGTCCAATTGTGGGTCTCTGTATTAGTTTCCATCTACTGAAAGAGAAACCTTCTCTGACAATGACTGAGCAGGGCACTGATCTACAGGTACAGCAAAATGTCATTAGAAGTCATTTTATTGTTGTTTTCCTTTAACAGAACAACTGTAACACGAATCTTAAAAGGTCTTATTAATAAAAACAAACCCGGAGCCAGGAATTGGGGTGAACGCTGAAAGATCAGAGAAGCAGAACAAACCACAGCAAACCTCACATTGCCAACTTCTCAGCTGATCTTGTTTCCTCAAACTAGAAGCCTCTGTGTCCTCATCCAAATGGATCTCAGCTGAATTGCTCACCAAGCCTAGTTCCTGGTCCTCACGTGTTATATACCTTTCTGCTTCCTGCCATTACTTCCTGAGATTAAAGGTGTGTGTCACCATGCCTGGCAGTTTTCAGTGTGGCCTGGAACTCGAAGAGATCCTGATAAATCTCTGCCTCCCAAATGACAGGATTAGAGGCATGTGCTATCACTGCCTAAACCTATGTTTAATATAGTGGCTGTTCTGTTCTCTGACCCCCAGATAAGTTTATTGGGGTGCACAATATACCAACCACAAGCAATAGTATGCTGTTTTCCCCTAGGTACATACCCTATCTAATATCAGGTCTTTGCATCCCAAGCAGTGTTGGGCATGGGTTCCATCTCATGGAGTGGGCCTTAAATCCAAACACAGAGTGGTTGTTTTCTCTCATAACATTTGCACCCTTATTGCACAAGAATATTTTGCAGTCAGGTCACCATTGTGATTGCAGGGTTTGTAACTGGGTTGTGGTTTACCCTTTTCTCCTCTGGTACCATGCAGAATACCTTCTAGTACCCTGAATACCAGAGAGTAGGGGTAAAGTCTATAGTTAGACACCAGTTCTACTTCTTCATGTTTAATGAGATATGTAAGTGTTGTCTTCAGCAATAAAGCCTTACAATTAGCTTGTGGAGAGCCACCAGGAGCCTTGGCCTGAGTTGTTTGAGTGTTCCCATGGGGCCCCTTTGGCCAACAACTCAATTAGATGTAACCCATTCCTGTCACTTGAGTTACACTTGGTGTCAAAAGGTGTGTAGTTGGTGCATTGTCTTCCCTGTTATTTGGTGACTCTCTTTAGAGTTACTTTATGTGTGTATATCATTTAAGAAACTTATATACAGTAGGTTTCCATATACTCCATCGAATAGCCCTTAGTGTTGACCTTTCACTATCCCCCTCCTTACCCCCTCTTCTCCCCTCCTCCCCATTTAATCTTCATGTTCCATTCTTCCCACTCTCTCTCCATAACTATATATTTTATTTCCTCTTCCTTGGGAAACCCTCCTCTGCCCCCCAAGTCCCTTACTAGTTACCTAGCCTCTGTGGGTATGTGAACTGTAGGATGCCTGGTGAAGACTTAAAAGCCAAAATCCACTTTTAAGAGAATATATACTATATTTGTGTTTTGGAGTCTGGGTTACCTCACTCTGTATGAATTTTTCTAACTCCATCCATTTACCTGTGAAATTTATGCTTTTATTTTTAACAGCTGAATAATAATTTCACTGTGTAAATGTATCACATTTTCTTTATTCATTCATTAGTTGATGGACATCTAGGCCATTTCCAGTATTTGGCTACTATGGATAGAGCACACGGATAAGCAAGTGTCTCTGTAGTAGGATGTGGAGCCCCTTGTGTATAGGCCCAAGAATAGTGTAGGTGGATCTTGAGGTAGATATAGTCCTAGTTTCTTGAGGAACTGAAGCTGCTCAAGTTTGCACTCCCACCTGCAATGGATAAATGTCCCCCTTCCCTACATCCTTGCCAATATGAGCTGTGTTATGGGGGAATTTTCTCAATTGAGAGTCTCTCTTTCCAAATGACTCTAGCCTGTAGATGTAATTCTGAATGGTCTTATTAAATAAGAAACACAGAGCCAAATGCAGAGTTAAAGGCCAGAGATCAAGCAGCAGCCAAGAGCTAAGACCACCTTCTTACCCATCGCTGTCGTCCTTCCCCTCAGAAAGAGAACTACTTCCTGTGTATCTGTCTTTTTATTGACTTTCTGTTCTGCCTTCTCATTGGCTGTAAACCCAACCACATGACCTCCTCGTCATTGCTTGTCTATGCAGACCTCCAGGTCTCTAGGATTGGTACTGAGATGAAAGGCATGTATCTCCATGCTGGCTGTGTCCTTGAATACGCAGAGATTCTGTCTGTCATGTGATTGGGATTAAGGGCGTGTGCTACCACTACCAGACTTCTGCTTAATGGCTTGCTCTTAGCTCTGATCTCCAGGCAACTTTATTAACATACAAATAAAATCAGCACAAATAAAATATCACCATACTAGCCTGTCTCAAGTCAACATAAAACTAACCAGGACAATTGACCCCAGTCAACTTCATAAATAAACACTTCACTGTTAAACCATAACCTTCCTTTTCTTGCTCCTCCAGATTATCTCAATATTCATATTACAATATAAAACTTTAAAAATCTCACAGTCTAAAAATTCAAACACTTAAAAGTTAAGTCTCTTTAAAGTATCCAAACTGTGTAAAATTCCAAAGTCTCTTTGTTGTGAGCTCCTGTAAAATCAAAAATAAGTTTAATATTTTCTTACTCTGAGTGAAAAATCAGGGCAGTGCCAATCAGATCAAAGCAAAACCAAAATCCAACAGTGTAAATCACAGCGTCAGACTCTGGGACTCACAGTCTTCCAGGCTTTAAAGGACTTGCCACAGGACACACTGTGCCCTATAGATTCAGGCTGACTTCACACACAGTCCCTGCTGTCCTTGCTCATCATCCCATGGTGCTAGCATCTCCACTGAAACTGGGCTACACCTTCACCAACAGCCTCTTCAGAGACCCTATGTCAAGCCTCAATTTTTCTCCATGACCCCTTCAACCCTAGGGCTTAGATTGCAACTGAGGGCACCTTCACTAATGAACTCTTCTGCCTCTCTTCAGGGACCCCTGCTCTGCCACACAGTGACAAGTCTCAGATGTTCACTGTGACCTCTTCATGCCTTCAAAACCAGTACCACCTAGGTGACTCTTACGTATTATCAAGTTCAGATGCCAGCATGAGATACAGCCTCTGGACCACAGCTTCTGTGTGCTTATCCTGAAGAAATACTCCCAGAAGATTTCACCTAAATGATGTTGGCCTCTTCTTAATCACAGCTGATTGTACTGATTGTCCCAACAAAGCAAAGGTTTCCTCTTACTGGTTCTTAATTCAAAATATCATTCAAACAATACTGATAGAGTCTTTCCTTCCCTCCGAACCTTCACAAACTAAGTCTTCATCATCTGGACTGCCTTCAGGTTTATCTTCTTAGCTCCCACAATAGTTGTCTAAACTCTAGATACTCAGTGACTTTTCCAGTACAAAGTTCCAAAATCCTTCCACAATCCTCCCCAAAACAACATGGTCAGGTCTGTTGGAGCAATATCCTGCTTCTGTTCCCAATTTTTATCTTAGTTAGGATTTCTATTGCTGTGAAAAAAACACCATGACTAAAAGCAATTTGGGGAGGGACAGATTTGTTTCATCTTACACTTGCACATCACAGTCTATTACTGAAATAAGCTATGGCAGAAACTGGAGCAGGAACCATGAAAGAATAATGTTTGCTGGCTTTCTCCACTTGGCTTGCTCAGCCTGTTTTTGTTTTTGTTTTTTTCCCAATAGCACCCAGAACCACCTACTCAGAAGTAGCCTGCTCCCAATGAGCTTGGACCACCTACACCAATCATGAATTAAGAAAATGTCCCCATAGAGTCACCTACAGACAGATCTTATGGGGGCATTTTCTCAATTGAAATTCCCTCTCCTCAAATGACTCTAGTGTATGCTAAGTTGACATAAAACTAACCAAGACAAAATCAAAATGACGCCCTGTTGGTGTTGGTATTTTGAGACAGGGGTTTGCCCAGGCTGGCTTCAAACCTGTGGAACTCCTGCCTCAGGCTCCAGAGTGCTGGGGCTGCCCACTTGTGCCACCATATTCAGTACAAAAACGACCTTCTTGTCACTGACATCTTTCCAGTGCTTGTAGTATTGATGGCTAATGTCTTATGATAGTGTATTTTATTTAACCTTTTAACTACAATAATGAAAACCCATTAAAGATGCCAATCACAGTGTAGCAAAAATAAGCAGAATAAAATATAATGCAGTGTTAATGCTATCACACCAATGTGAGCCATTTTTAATCTGTTTTCAGAGCTACAATGAGATTAGAAATTCTCCCCCAATCAAAAGCTCCATTTCATTGTGATGATGCAGCCCCTTTTTAATAGAAAAACAAATTTTTATGTATGGTAGAGTATAGACAGGCTAAGTAATTTCCATATGGTCACAAAGTATTTAAGCCCGTATTTTTAAATGACTTCAGAGTTTGCTTTGTTCGTGTCCCCTCAAAATCCATGTGTTTAAATGTTAATCCCCAATGGTTGGGGAGATGGAGCCTTTGGGAGATGATCATATCCTAGAACTCAGCACACATGGATAGGATTAGTGCCCCAGCTGCCTTGCTCCTATACCATGGGAAAGCAAGCCCAGAAGTGTTGTCTATGAACTGAGAAGCAGGTCCTCATCAGACACTGAAGCTTCTGCCTTCTTGATCTTATGCTTCCAGTTGCTCCTCAGTGTCACTCTGGAGCTGTTGCAGTAGCCTGAACACAATGAAGAGAGACAGCCCCTTCCCAGTGTCTGCCCATTGTATCTTACACTTGCACATCACAATTCATCATTGAAAGAAATTATGGCAGAACCAAGGTGGTTCACTGAGATGGGGGTCAGCAGAGGGGGCCTCGGAAAGTGGCTATGATTCTTCAGTTTTCTAGTTTAACAGTCTTAACAACATGGGCAAACAGTAGTGCTTGAATTGTTCTGGAAAGTGGTGGTTCTGGGATTTTCTGAATGTACTTAACATAAATGAATTTGTCTTCTTTTACAAGGAGAACTTCAGTTGTATTCTGGAGTTGATGACTCATGGCACACACTGTTAGAGAATGCTTGTTGGGACTTATTTTTTTATTCATGTGGCTGTTGGTTAAAGCAAAAATAGGTAAGATATTTCTGTAAACTAGTCTGTGGAAGGAATTGTAGTTTAAATTCTCAGGTACAAATGAACCATGCATTGTGGTAAGTATTGTAAGTGAATTTTATAGTCAGTCTTTTACCATTTAATGGGTAAGTCAGGCTCTGTAGTATTCCCTTATTTATTTTAATAATTAATATAAGGATATACTCATGTATTTACTCTTGAGAAACTGGCTAAGAAACATGAAGTGTAATGGAAGCATACTTCACATTAAAGTGCATCTTAGGACCAGAAAGAATGCTCAGCAGGTAAAGGCACTTGCTGTCCAAACCTGACCACTTGAGGTTGATCCTGTGAGCTCACACTCTAGCCTCCATATGTGTGCTATGGCAGATGTGCACACACACATAAATAATTCATAAAATAAAAAGGTACAGTGTATTTTAGCAGGGGTATTCATGGTTGAATTCAGCTATCATACACACACACACACACACACACACACACACACACAAATACATACATATGTATTGTGTGTGTCTACATTTTCCTGGCTTTATGACTAAGAGTTTGATTTTGGCTTTCTGGCCTATTATATTTAAAAAATCAAAGAAACCAAGACAAAACATAGAAGAAAAATAGGAGAGGGTGATAGGCTCCATTTAGCTTTGAAAATAAAAAGGAGTATTTTATTTTAAAGAATTGTTCAGCATTTCATCTACTTGATGTAAATAGTTTCTCTGCCAGTTCCTCCTGATGCACATTGATCTTATCACAGAATTATCCCCAAAGAAGACTTCCAGTGGGAACTTTACATCACCTCTGAGAGTGAGAATGAATCTGGATTTTGTAGTTCCTTTTACTGAAGTGTGTCAATGGAAGGCTTTGGGAGTGAGTTAAATGGCAGTTCAAGGAGGCACACACATGTCATTTACTTCAACCACACTACCCAGGGTCCTACAACTTGAAGAAATACCAAAATGCAGATTATTGGACCCACTCTGCTTTGGTTTTTGTTTGTTTCTTTGGTACATTCTCTGACTATGTAGCCTGGTCTGTCCTCTAATTCGTAATGCCTCATCTCAGCCTCCTAAGTGCTGGGATCATAGAACCGGTTACACCTGGCTTCTGATTTTCACCCTGATGCAATTAAAAGCACCTTTGAACCTTGGAACATTTTATCTTGATTATAAAATGATGTTACAAGTTATACTTATTTAATACAACTGATAAATTAAGAGAAGAAATTATTTCTAGATATGACTCTAAAGTCTTGTAACATTGTCTTTCTTTTTTCTTAATATGAGTATTAAAATAAGCATTTTAAATTACAAAGACAATGATAAAGATGCAATTTATCATGGGAAGCTCTCTTTAAGTGCTCTAGTGTGAAATCTGCATGTGAAAAAGTCCCATGAGAGATTTAGGAACTGCATTCCAGAATGTTCTTTCAATGCTGCTTTCTTGATATTTTCCTCTTGTGGTTATTATTATATATAATATATATTATTATTATTATTATCTTGTGGTTATTAGCATGGATGTCTTGAGAAGAATATATATTTAATTCAAACACATGTTAATATGGCTTTCTTTTGTTCTCCAGCATCGCCAATGCTACTGGAGCAATGTAGGTTATTAATAGTTCTGTGATCTGATGAGTTTTGATTTCACCCTGCTGTGGGGGTTGAACAAACCCTCCATCTCGAAATGGATGTCTTCCTCCTAGCTGATTTTTGCATTTGTCTCTTCCTGCAGATGTGTGCAAGCGAGGCACAGTGACTGTGAAGCCTTCCCCTGTGATTCCCCTTGGGTCAGCTGCCAATATTTCCTGCTCTTTGAATCCCAAACATAGCTGTTCTCCTCCTTCCAGTTCTCAAACTTTAACCCTCTTGAAGTTGGAAAAAGAGGTCCATTTACACTCTGGTAAC
This sequence comes from Peromyscus leucopus, assembly GCF_004664715.2. Taxonomy (NCBI): domain Eukaryota; kingdom Metazoa; phylum Chordata; class Mammalia; order Rodentia; family Cricetidae; genus Peromyscus; species Peromyscus leucopus. The sequence continues at coordinate 84,156,965 of NC_051065.1, read as the reverse complement.
TCCTTCACTTTTGAAGTCACCAACCTTCCCCTTGGTGTGACCTTATTTGTCTGCAAATGGAAATGTTCCGGGAGTTGGTACCCAGTGTGTGGGGTGGAGATCTCAGTTGGTGGTGAGCACTCCTTTCTGAACTCTTAGTAAGTTGTGTGTGAGAGAGTGAGTGAGTGAGTGTGTGTGTGTGTGTGTGTGTGTGTGTGTGTGTGTATTTGACATGACATAAATAGAACCCAAACATCAGACAGATTTCTTTGTTCTTCCATAACATTAAGTATTTTATTGTGAGAGCAGCATGAGAATCTTGGTGTGAAGAGGCCAGAAATCAACAGAATTAGGATCTTATTTAGCAGCTCACAGTCTCTCCCCAGCTCTGGACCTTCACTCTCTCTCACTTCTTCTCTTTCTTCCTTTTCTCTTTCTCTGACCATTGGGAGAATTTGCTTACTCTCTGCCCTTGGCTCTGGAGCTGGATTGCCACACCCTCTTGATTTAGGGAAACTGGTTCAAAGCTACAAGCTCCTGAAGAGATGGAAGAGTGTCTCTTCCAACTTGCATCCCAGACTGGCAGCACACTGGGAGCACCTCCTCTTCCCTCACTTATTGCACAGCAAGTAGTTTTTCCATCTCCACTCACCCATGAGGAGTGGCTGTCACGCGAGAACAACAGGAAACTACCACCATACTTAGGGGCCTTTCCTGGAAATTTTCCCAGTGCAAAACTGATAGGCTAATACTTCAAGAAGGGAGCTGAGAGTGAGGAAAGGAGCTAGGAAATACAGTTAATGCATCATTTAGTATTGGAATGGTTCTAGAAAAGTGTCATTAATTTCACCATTGTGCAAACAACATAAAGTAATCTTAAGCTAAAATGGCATCGCAGGTGACAACATCTCACAGAAACACTGTTACAAATGTGGTCTGTGACTGAAACACCATTATGTGTACATGATGGTACATCATGGTGATGTTACTAAGCTGACAAGGCCTTGGCAGAAAATACTGCTAACTTTGGTCGCTTAAGGATATTTCCAGGAAAAGCATATGGAAACACACTAGCAAGAAAAGGGGAAAAGCCTTTACCTAGCTCCTAATCGGTCCAGTTTTCCCCATAGGAACTCTTTTACGCTACTGGCTTGTATAGTTTGACACTCCAGGCAACTGCTAAGAGGAAAAAACTCAAACATCACAACTGGCCTCTACTGCATGAGCACAGGGAAGCCAGCAGACTCCTGCCTGCAGTTCCCAGCCAGCAGCCCACAGCTTCTCGGGTCCAGCTAGGCAAGCTGCTGAACGTGGTTGGGCACTGAAGGATTCTATAGCTCTTTAGCCTCCATTGTTCTGGAGGTATATATGCCTAAATGCATGTATGCAAGGAAATGCTTATTATTTTAGCAAAAGGAATAATTTATTATTTTATTAAATAGAACCATGAGAGTTATATATCATTATACCTAGTCAATAGACAGAACTAAATGCTGAGATGTTAACTTGCCCAAAACCACACAATGAACACTACTGTGTATGTATCTGTGAATGCTAGCAACATATATATATATATATATATATATATACATATACATATATATATATATATATCCCATCAGTTACAGCTTTGGAAGAGATGGGGGGATTTTGTAGTGTGCACTTTTTAATCTTGCCAAAAGCACATCTATCTGCATGAGAGTCTCAGCACAGTATTAGAATAGGATGGCTGCGCAACTAAGTGTTTTCTTAAAGCCCTCCATTAATTCTATTCTTGCAGAGGACCTGGTGCAATTCGCAGCACCCACATGGAGGTTCCTAACTATCTATAACTCCAGTGCCAAGGAATTTGATGCCCTCTTCTGCACTCTGTGGCATGCAAACGGTGCCTGGATACAAACACAGGCAAAACACTCATGCTCACTTTAAAAATACATTGTTTGAAAATAGATCCCCTTTGCCTTGTATATCTTTGTTTCAACAGCCAGGCCTGTGTCTGGAGACTGGAAGCTGTAAACATCTGTATGCATAAGCTATACCTACCTGCTCATAAAGTTCTCCAAGCAATACAGTGTCTCAGCAGCCCATTTCATGTGCGTGGAGACAAAGACAATTGTTGTTGTTGTTGTCTTTTAATTTGTCACTGGGAGTAGAGATTTATTTTTGTTTGTTTGTTTTTGTTTCTTTGTTGAGACAGGGTTGATCTATATAGCTCAGGCTGCTCTCAAATTCACAGTCCTCCTGCATCAGTCTCCTGAGTGAGGAAATTATAGGTGTGTGCCACCACGCCTGGCTTAAATTTTCTTATAATGAGTTGCTATTCCTCTGGCATTGTGGGTCTCCCTGGGATAATAGATGTTTGCCTTTACACAAAAAAAGGTAGAATTATAGCTTACCAGCCACACCTGAACTGGACCCCTGATTCTGCCCTTCATAGTTTTGTAGTCTGGGCCAGATGTTTTGCCTAAGTCTTAGTTTCTTCTTTGATAAAGTGAAAAATAATCTTACCTATTTTATGGAGAGCTTTATAGGGAACTGCCTATAAGACACTTGGCACAGGGCTTAGGCTATAAGAAGTGATCAATATTCATCACTATTGCTTTAATTATTAGAGAAAATTCATGCCTTGGAAGCAAATGTGAACATGTTAGAATATGATTTCATGTAGATTTGTGGGCATGTGGAAGGCATTATCAATATACTGCAAATAATAATAATGTGATCTTGAGATCACCTACAGAATATTTCAAACTCCAAGTCTTGCTCTTCCTTCTTAAAGTTGCTCCAGAGCCACCTCGAAACATATCATGCATCCAGAAAGGAGAACATGGGACTGTGACCTGCACCTGGGACCCTGGACAGTATACGCATCTGAAAACCCACTACACTTTACAGTGAGTAAGGGACTATGTGGCTGTTTTGTATATGTTCTATCTTACATGGCTTTCATCAGTATCAAACATTTTTGTTATATGCCAAGTAGAAACAGCAATGGCTTCCTCACCTAGAGTTTAAATACTGTTCCCAGTGCCTGTCAGTGAGAGCTGCCCCAGTCATTTGAACTATGAGACCTGATATCTTGGCCCCACATTCTCATTCAAGGTTTTCTTTGGGTCATCTAAGGCCTTGGTTAAGATGGTCTCCCTGCATTTGGGTTAATCTGGCTGTGTAAAACCCCACCTCCTCTGCAATCTAACACTCTTGGGCATCATGATACAGAAATGGACTCCTCCTTGGAGGAATTGCATTTTAAAATACAGTTGGCTGGTGTGAGAGTCCACAAGAGGGGATATGGGAAGCCTCCCTTCCTGGAATATATCCCATAATCCCATCACAAGTCCAGCTGTGTCTAGGTGGGCAAGAGATAGAAAAGACAATGGGACTAGGACTGGAGTCTTCCTACCACTGTACTGTGAGCTCACACTGTACTTCCATCCAATGGAGGTCAGATGCTCAAAGGTTCTTTGGATAAAGGTTGGACCTGCTTTGAGGAGCTGAGATGACAGCCAGTTTTGGGGGAATTGAACAGTGTAGGCAATACCCCTCTACAAGAGCATTCATTTAAAAAGATTTCAGTTGTACCAAAAAAAGGGGGAAGGAGGAGACATGGCCTTATACATGAGAACAGGATTCAAGTATATCCCCTAGTAATAAGACCAGCCTTGAAATGTGTCTGAAAATTTTGATCTTAGAACATTGTATTCTTTTGTAGTGACTTCAGGAAGCAGAATGTAAAGTATATTGCTAAACAGCCTTGTGTTTGGGTTACAGGTTAACTGGACCAAACAATGTGACCTGCCAGGGCCTATGCAGCAGTCAGAATTGTAGTCGTTTGAATCTTGGAATCACTCTAACTTCTGATTTAGCTGAATCCACGTTCACAGTCAGTGTCACTGCCATCAATGACCTTGGAAACTCTTCTTCATTTCCATTTACATTCACGTTCTTGGACATAGGTAAATTTGCAGTTTCTCAGGTTTGTTTACTGGCATGTGAAAAGTACCTTAAAGCTCACTCAAATCTTCTATGTGTAGTTGTTTTAAAGGAGACAGGAGCTGATGGAAAGCAACCAATGGGTACAGACAAAGTTCGTGGCTTTTTTGATGCATGTGAAAGAAGGAATGGCCTGTGGCCATGTAGAGGTGGCTGCAGAATGGGACCTTCAACTTCATTCTCTTAGAGAAGTCAAGAGTTTCTGACTTCTTCCCATGACATAAGCAGCTGCCAGTGACACCACTAATGGAAGAGTGTCCCAGGAGGTCTTACAGATGTCCTTTTATCCCATTGGCTACCCTCATTGTGCACACTGTGCATACAATGTTCCAATATACAGATGTATCTGCTCTGAGAATGCTAGCCTCTAGTGCTGGTCCCTGGAAACTGTAACGCACCAGTCCCAGCACATGTGTGAACACTAAAACTGGCCTAGCTAAATTAGAGGCCAAGCTCAAGCATCCCAACTGGCAACGATCCAGATGGACCTGCGTGTCTGTCCTGCCTATAGTTCCTACTCACACCGTGTGTCTCTCTCCCTACCTATGGTATCTCCTTGCTATTTGCATACCTATTTGCTCTCCACCATTCTCCTCATCCACCTTTTGTCTCTTGAAAAACTGTTTGTGTTTACACCACCATCTTTCCCTGTGCCTTTCTGGTTTTCCTGTATTTTTGCTTTGTTTTGAATTTTCCTAACATTTTTTTTCCTGAAGTGGTCACAACTCGCCACCCCTGCCATTGCAGTCCTTGGCATACTGGTTTTCTTTAAATCCAGGAAGTGGGGTCAACACATCCACTACTTGGTAAAGATGAGGTTGGGTTAAGGGCAATTATCTCAATGGCTGAGAAGTGAAACCAACATTTTTAAATAGCTCATGTCAGTACTTAAAGCAATTGCCGATCATAAAGGCTGACTTGAACAGTTTGGTTTGTCTCGGTTACCAGTGAGGCCTCTTCCTCCATGGGACGTCAGAATCAATTTTCTAAATGCTTCTGGGAGCAGATGTATCCTGCAGTGGAAAGATGAGCAGCAGGTGGTGCGCAATCGACTCAGATACCGGCCTCGGAACAGCAGGTCCTGGAATATGGTAAGTGTTCAGAGCAAAGGGAGAGAATCAGTAAGGGCCTCGACATTGCTGCACAGACTTGTCATGTCAACAAAGCAGGGAGTTTAAGAGCGTTTAGCATGGAAACACATATTGGAAATCCATCAGAAAGTTTTTCATACTTCTGTGTGCTTTTTAAAAAATTTTGTGTGTACAAGTGTTTCCCTTGCATATATGTGCACTTGTGCCCCCAGAGACCTGAAGAGAGCATCAGATCCCCTGAGGCTGGAGTTGCAGGTTGTTCTGAGACACCATATGGGTGCTAGAAACCAAAACTTGGTCCTCTGCAAAGGCAGCATGTGCTCTTCATCACTGAGCCATCTCTCTGTTTATTTAGAAACATTGGAGGGGCTGGAGAGATGGCTCAGTGGTTGAGGGCATTGGCTGCTCTTCCAAAGGACCTTGGTTCAATTCCCAAGCAACCATATGGCAGCTCACAACTGTCTGTAACTCCAGGTCCGGAGGATCTGACACCCTTGCACAGACATACATGCAGGCAAAATACCACTGTATATAAAATAAAAATAAATCATTAAATTTTGATAAATTCTAAGAAAGAAAGAAAGGAAGGAAGGGAGGGAGGGAGGGAGGGAGAGAGGAAAAGAGAGAGTATGAGCCAAGCAGTGGTGGCACATGCCTTTAATCCCAGCACTTGGGAGGCAGAGGCAGGGGGATCTCTGTGAGTTCAAGGCCAGCCTGGTCTATATAGTGAGTTCCAAGACAGCCAGGCTACACAGAGAAACCCTGTCTTGAAACAAATTAAAAAAAAAAGAAAGAAAGAAAGAAAGAAAGATTAGGGTAGGGGAGATGGGTCCGTGAGTAAAGAGCTTGCTGAGCAAGCATGAGGACCTGACTTTGGATCCTCGGAACCCTTACTAAAAAGTGGAGCGTGGCAGCATGTGCACGTGATCCTAGCACTGACAGATAGAGATGGGACCTCTGGAGGGCACTGGTCAGCTATCCCAGTCAGTCAGTGAGAAACTTTCCTCACAGGAGAAAAGAAAGAAAGAAAGAAATACGGTGGAGAAGCAGTTGAGGAAGACACTTAACAATGACCTCGGGTCTCATGTGTACATACACATGCAAAGACACGTATGTGCCCCACACATACATGCACACTTATGAACAAGTACACACACACACACACACACACACACACACACACACACACACACACAAAATATCTTGATCCCTGATCCTGAATTTTATTTTCATTGTTCATGTTTGTTTATTTACTTATTTATGTGGTGGTGTATGTATATGTGTGTGTATGTGTGTGAGAGAGAGAGAGAGAGAGAGAGAGAGAGAAGGAGGGTCATGGAACAAGGAGTGGGAAGCACGTAGAGGCCAGAGGACAGCTGATGGGAGTTGGCTCCACCATAGAGCTCTTGGGGATCAAAATCAAGATGTCAGACTTGTCAGCAAGCCCCTTTACCCACTGAGCAATCTCATGACATCCTTAAAGTCTTTTCTTTAAACAGCAGGATTGGTCGGTTGATTGGTTGGTTGGTTTTAGGCGTGCTGGGAATTGAACCCAAGGCCTTGCCTGTATCAGACAGGTGTTCTGCCACTGTGCTACTTCCCAACCCTTACATTTTATTTTACTGTTGTTGGTGTGAGTGTGTGCAGGTACATGTGTGCCGCAGTGTATATGTGGAGGTCAGAGGTCAACTTTTGGGAGTCCATCCTCTCCTCCCACTGTGGGTCCTGGGTGTGGAACTCAGGTCATGAGGCATACCCAGCAAGCACCTTTACCTGTTGAGTGATCTCGCAGGCCCTTGTTCTGACTGTTTTAAGCCAAGGGCTTTTATAAACCTATTTTTAATAAATAATTTGTTTCTCCTTATTCTTCTATCCCCTTTTTCATTTTTCTTTTTTAACATTAACAACATATTGGAAAGAAATATTAGAATATGTACTCAAAGGCTTATATGGAACTAGATATTCCCAAGGAAAGGATTGCAGTTTGATATATTACGCACTACACTATGTGTGTGTGTGTGTGTGTGTGTGTGTGTGTGTGTGTGTGTGTGTGTTGCGAGGGGGGGTGTTGGGAGTGCATATGTGTCACGTGGAGGTCAGAGAATGACCTTGAGTGTCAGTCCCCACCTTTCAATTACACCTCATTTGAGACAGGGTGTGTTTCTGGTTCTCAGATGCATACAACAGGTGAGTGGCCCATGAGCTTGTAGCACTCTCCGGTCTCCTGAACTACCTCACTGATGGAGTCTCGTATTACAAGTGCCTGTGCCTGTGCCTGTGCCTGTGCCTGTGCCTGGATTTACACATGTCCTGGAAATTTGACTCAGGCCCTCACATTTGATCAGCATAACTTTACCCACTGAGCCGTTTTCCCAACCTGGCACTACCATTTTTTTATAATAAAAAAAAAGTAGGATTATGATTCCTTCAAGAATTTTTGTGAAGTACAGTGGCTTATGATAATACTAAAGAACTGGCTCCACATATAGTTGAGACTCAAGAGAACATGACTAAGCCAGGCGGTGGTGGTGCATGCCTTCAATCCCAGCATTAGGAGGCAGAGGCAGGTGGATCTCAGTGAGTTCAAGGCCAGCCTGGCCTACAAAGTGAGTTCCAGGATAGCTAGGACTATTACACAGAGAAACCCTGTCTCAAAAAAAAACAAAGAGAGAGAGAGAGAGAGAGAGAGAGAGAGAGAGAGAGAGAGAGAGAGAGAGAGAGAGAGAGAGAGAGAACAGGACTAACATTTTTTTCCTGAAACCAGTTTTATGTCCATGGTGTAGAAATTCTCCATGTGGATTTAAAAACTGATAGATTTTGGACTAGTGTGATGGCACATACCTATAATCCCAGTACTCTGAAGGCTGAGAGAAAGGATAGAGTTCTAGGCTTGTCCACGCTGTGTACTATGTGTGCCTGTTGCCCATGGAAGCCAGAAGAGGGAGGATCCCATGAGACTGGAGTTACAGACAGTTGTGAGCCACCATGTGGTACTGGGAATTGGACCCTGGTCATCTGCAAGAATAGCCAATGCTCTTAACCAGTGAGACATCTCCCCAGCACCCAACAGACAGGCTCTTAATCTCTAGAGATTTTTTTTTAAGAGAAACTACTATATTAGATTAACATCTCATATTCAATAACCTTACAATTGTTCATTCTCATTGAATGGTAGATCCAGAGAATTAAAAGGTCATCTCATCTAGATTGTCCTTTCAAGTTGAAATTCTCTGTATCAGGCTGGGGAAATACCTCAGCAGCAGAGGACCTGGCTTTGGTTCCCAGCTTACAACTGCATGTAATGTCAGTTCCAAGGGATCTGATGCCCTCTTCTGACTGGCCTCCTCGGACCTCCTGTACACACATGGTGCACATCCAAACACTAAGGCACACGCGCACATACATAAGTCAATCTTCTAAAAATTCTTTGTATTATCCTTTCTGTATATGAGCTTTGTACTTGCTGAGGACACGCTGCACCGCCGAGCTGTCTCCTCTTTACGTCCCTTTACTACTAATGGGCACTTTAGTGGCCTTGTCTGTCCTGCTGTTCCATTCTGTCCTACAAGATTGCCTTAATGAGTAAGAGCATGTATTTGTCACTAGAGCCTGTGGAGGGTAGAGTGGAAGGAGGAGATTGAGGAAAGGAGTGACATCAGTCTCGCCCTTAGCACATTAACACCTAAACAGCTGAAGTAACCTATGATGCACTTCAAAGCAATCAAAAGAGTATGAAAATGCTTACTATTTTCAGATTTTTTTTAATGCCTATGGTTGTTGAGCATAATTTATTTCTGTGTACCACATGCTTGTTTGGTGCCTACAGAGGCCAGAAGAGGGCATCTGATTGGATCTCCAGGAACTGGAGTTATATAGATGGTTGTGAGCTTTCATGCGAATCCTGGGAATGGAAACCAGGTCCCGTCTCCCCCCTCCCCTCCCGCAAGAGCAGCCAGTGCTCTTAATCACCGAGCCATCTCTCAGGTCTCGATGCTTACTGTTTTGTGAGGAGCCTTATCTCCTTGCCTTGGCCGTTGCATACCCTCTGCCCACACTGGACTGGCACAATACACAATCCACTCTCTAAAAATGCACAAGCATTGTCTCTCAGTGAAACAAATTTCATCTGATTCAAGGTTAACACTACAAATACCAAAGGAAGACACAGCCTACAAGATCTGACACCGTTTACAGACTATGAATTTCAGATTTCCTCCAAGCTACATCTCTCTAAAGGAAGCTGGAGCGACTGGAGTAAGTCACTGACAACACGAACACCTGAGGAAGGTAGGCATCCAGCCAAAAACAAGGTGGAGGAAGCAGAAAAAGGGTGTGGGAAGAGGCAAAGTCTCACTTGGAGTTGACTCTTCCAGGGCATGAGCTACAGAAACTGCCCAGGAAGGTACATTTATGGTGCTAAGAATTTGAGCATGTGGCCGGTCCTGCCCGTTCTCCATCAGTCAAACCATGGCTTTGTTAGTGTCCAATTAAATGTGTTCTTATTCCTCTGTCTCAGTGCCTGTTATTCCCCAAAGCTGTAGCCAGTAATCGAGCTCATTTCTTTGATGTATTTTATCTCTTTGGTTCTTTGAAAATTATAAACAATTATTTAAAAACTATAAGCCATACTAAAAGTTTGAAAGAATTTCTGAAGATAGTATCCCAAAATAAAAGGAATGTCCAACAATCCTCTTTCTTCAAATGCTGCACTGCACTTCTTCAAGCCTATGATGTTATCCTGCTTAAAGGAGCCCCCTTGTGCCAGGACTAGGAGCAGCATAACCAGTTCAAGTCTTATCTAATTAATGGGCTTTTCCTTTTGATCATTATTGAGAAGTCAATTTCATTGAAACATGAGCAAACATTTATTGAAACAGAAATTCTTATATAATCTTTCTGTCATATTAAAAAATTGTTCTCATTTTTATTAGTTCCTTAAGAGTTTTGTGTAATATATTTTGATCATATTCACTCCCTCCCCCAACTCCTTCCAGATTCATAACTAACCCACACAATTTTGTCTTTTTTTTCCTGTTTGTTTGTTTGTTTGTTTGTTTTAAAAACCCATGAAGCTCGATTCATGCTGCCCATATACTCTAGGATGTGTGGCCTTCACTGGAGGGTGGTCAACACACACCTTTAGAGAAACCTGACTCTCCTCTCCGAGCAGTTATCAATTGGCAAGAACTCCTCAGCAGGAGGCGGACTCCATGCTTGCCTCCCCTCTCCATGCTGGAACTTTGGCTTGTCTTGTGCTCATTGTCTCAACCACTGTGAATTCAAATGGGCACCTGCTCTGCTGTGTCTGGAAAACACTTCCTTCCCAATAGTAACAACGCTTGAATACACAAGAATCCTGTTTTGTTTTGTTTCTTTAAGCACTCAGTAGCGGCATAGTATAGAACTTTTCATACTCTTGTGGGGTATTCATTCACCAGAGAATGCTTGGACACAGGTTTAAGCCATGAGAAACTCTATTAGCCAGTCAGTGACTACACTGGGAGTTCAGGATCCCAGTGAAGCCCTGAGCCTTTCTCAGGGTGAGCTTTTAAGCACAAAAACCATGTTCTGGGTTGACATAGTTAACATGAACAGTTAGCCAGAAGCAGAACTACAGAAGCTAAAAAGCAAGGTCAAAACATTTTGATACTTTCCCAGAACTATATGGGCTTTGATGGATTAGGTCTTTGTTTTAGTTGTGGCCAGTGGTGCTGTCTACATGCAGAGTTTTACAGCCTGAATGGTACTTCCATCATGAAGTCAGTTGTGCTAAAGTTTGGGGGCCTAATCAGGTCTGAGGCACTGTTATGATACTTCATGTAAATTTAAATCAAAGAAAAAATTACAGGAATGTAATCAATTGCCTACTACTATCTAGAGTTTTGTGAGACAAATTCTTACTGGATGGCTTGGAACTCACTGTATAGACCTGGGTGGCCTTGAACTCACAGAAATCTGCCTTCTGCTTCCCAAGTGCTAGGATTAAAAATGTGCACTGCCATGCCCAGCTGGAGTTTTTATAATACTGATGTGAACATCTATGATTATTTACGAAGGTGGGAGTATGTGTATATGGGAAGCAGCCTTGTGATTTAGCTGCACTCTGAGTTCCTAATAGTTGAGAGTTTTGTTGGTTTTGTTTGTTTGAAGACAGGGTCTCACTCTGTAGTTCTGTCTAGCCTGGAACTCAATATGTAGACCAGGCTGACCTCGAACTCAGAGACCACCCCACTCCCTCTGAGTGTTAGGATTAAAGGTATGTGCCACCACAACCAATTTCTTAATAGTCTTTTGGTAATTGATGACTTGTCAGTGATGAGCTGGTGGCATCCAAGGCCCCAGAGAGGCCTGATACCTACTATGAGACTATTACACCCAATATAGAGTTTGGATAATAATCTTCATGTCTTTTGGTAATTGCATTTCTCCATGTAAAGAAAATATTTAAAATGGATTTATCTAGTGAGTGATGATTAAATACCTGGTTTTCTGACTAAAGATTACATTAGTGACCCACATGCCCCTCTGTAGTCCAGAGATTTTTCTTTGCACTCTTTAATGTAGTTGGAGTAATGTTTGTTTGTTTGTTCGTTCGTTTCAAGACACAGTTTCCCCATGTGGTCCTGGCTGTCCTGGAACTCACTCTGTTGACCAGGCTGGCCTCAAACTCAGAGATCCATCTGCCTCTGCCTCCTGAGTGCTGCGATTAAAGGCAAGCGCCACTCCCTCAGTGTGAAGTAATATTTCAAATCGTGGACTTGATTTTGTTTGGACAATGCAGATAAGATTTTTCAAATGGGTCATATTTGATATTCAAATCCAAAAGAATATATGGGTCTAGACATCTGTAAGCTACATTATTACATCACAGGGGTCCGAGCTATAAACTACAGAAATTCAAGGCTTATGAATCCTTGTCATTTATACACAGATTAATGGCTTACTTCGATGTATTGAAAAGGATTTATTTATTCATTTTTTTTTAGCACTTGCCTGATAAATTCAGACTTCTCCAGGCAAGCTAGTGACTCTAATATGCTATAAATAAGCCACCAGTCACTGTGAGGCTTATGTGTGTTCAGAGCAGGGCAGACACTCAGAGAACTGAGGCGTGCTTTACCTCGGCCTGGAGGCTTCCTTTCCATGTCTGCATCTTGCTTCTCTGCGTTTGATCTTTCTGTGGGTACTCGCTGCTCTTACTTTAAGCTCTGTGGTTGACACCCCTTACCACTCTTTTCTGTCATCCGTTTCTTTTTGAAACATCAACTGACGTAAACCTAAACGTGTGAAAATTTTTTTAACACTTCCTGCTTTTAACCCTTCTAAGTGTCTAGTCATACATAACTCGCTTTACTCCCTGAAACTGTGAATGATTTGTGAGAGGGTTCTTTTTCTGTAGGCTAAACTTCTAAAACCTGGGAGGAGCATGGTGGCCCCTGGTGGCCCAGGTGTGGCTATTTGTGTCGTTCCAACTGAGTGAAGACTCTCTTCACTGCACGTGGGCCCCTTCCTTCGGTGTTAAATTTGACTCCTGTCCTGGTCTTCAGAGAAATGACCACTAAGGAAGGGGAGGAGGAAGGAAACCATGTCGCTTTCTGAGAAACAGTTTCTAATTCAGCATCCATCAAAAGCAGTGTTGACTCTGGGGACTTGAAGCCGTATTTTCTTTCTAGTAAGAGAACACTCATAAATTTGAGCTCAAAAGTATGCAGACCTGTGCACACTCAACACTCACAACACCTAGCAGAAGGCTCCACTAAGATGAATAGGCCTCCTTTTATGTATGTGACTCTCTGTTTCCAGGTTTGAGTGCTACTCGCCTCAGTGAATTTGGGGAATCAATTATGGAGGCATGGCATGCTTATCTTCAGATCAGAGTGGCAAAGGAGTGCCTCATGTCGTTCTGACAGCACAGATGAGTGAAAGATGCCCAAGAAAGAGAGATTCAGCAGCCCATTACAGCCACCCTTCCTCACATTGAGAAGCCAGGAAATTCATTCATTCATTCATATGTTATACTAAACTATTATCACCATTAGGGTAGATGTGACAATTAAATACCAGAGTTATTCTGACATCTTAGAAAACAAGCCTTTCATCACAGTGAAGCTTGGGAGTTAGCAATCGGTTTATCTGCAGATCCAAGAAGTAAATACTTGTAGCTTTGTAGACCATGTAGTCTCTGCAATTATTAAAAGTTGTTCTTGAAGTAGCTAAGCAGCCATTGGCATTGACCACAGATATGACTGGGTTTGAAAAAAACTCCATATATGAGTACCAACATTTGAATTTTACATAATTTCCATGTAAATTGATATTTCTGATGTTATAACCATTTAAAAATGCCAAGCAACTATTATTGTTTACAACTTTACAAAAATGAGAATCAGACTGGAATTGGCTCACAAGCCATAGTTGTCAACCCCTAGAATAAGCTCAGAGATTATCATGCTTCTATCTCTTTGCCTAAGGCTGGAGAAAATGAGAATGAAGGTCTTCGTATACTACTAAAAGGATTCGCATACAAACATTTCATTGGGGGAAGTCATTTTTGATCTAGCGGGAGTCCAGGCCTTTGCCTCTTCTTCAGTCTTCCCTAAGGTTGTCCCTGTCTCTAAGGAAATAAATGCCTGTGCTCAGTTATTTGACACACGATGGCCACCCCAGTACTGGAAAGTGCTTTCTGTTGTAATAGAAAGCATGGTCTACAAGGAATGTGTTTGCATCAGGTGCTACAGCTTGTGCTTGGACATAATGACAACCAGTCGGAACTTCAGACTCCAGCAATTGCAATTTATCTTGAAAGGATATAGCAAAATTCCTGGGGGAGGCAACGCCAAGGTTAAGCATAACCCCAAAGAGGAATCTGGGAGCCTTTTTACATTTCTTCACTGCTAAAAACTAAAGTTTGTGTTCCCATAAAATTCATATAATGACGCTCTGATCCATGATATGATAGAATTAGGAGGTGAGACTTTTGCCAGTAACTGGATTATGAGTATGAAGTCATCAAAAGGAGAGGAAAACGGCTCTGTCTCCTACTCGCCCACTTCCTACATGAGGATTCAGCAAGAAGGCAGCCACACCAAGCAGGCTCTCACTAGGCTCAGATCTAACAGCACCTTGATTTTCACTTCCCAGCCTCTAGAGCCATAAAAACAGATGTGTGTTGTTCAAGCCATCCATTCTATAGATTTGGTTAACAGCAGTCTGACGTAAGGTACTTTGTCTGGGATTTAGAGTCTTCAAGGTCTTGCAGTGAGGAAAGGAGTGATTGCCCTCTTGAAATGTGTAATGTGCTTGAGTTCTCAGAAATCTCATGGTCTTGGCTTTTTGTTGGTCTCTTGCGCTATCTTTCTCTTCCCCGTTCTCATCCGTGATCTCATCACAAGTAGGATAACATTAGCACTTCCAGATTCAACACTTGTCTTAAATTCTGTCACATTACCAACATGTTCTTTTCCTGTCATGTCCTCCCACTGGTTGCACTGTCCCGGGCTGTGTATTTCTCATCCATGTGTCTCTAAACAACACCTAGAGTACCTTGTTTGAGCTTTCTGAAAGTTGCACTCCCTGTATAACCCACAACCCACTTTTCCCATCATTACTCTAATCCCTTCATTGTTGAGTGGATTAAGCAGCAGGAGAGAACTCGAAATCTTGGTTCCCTCACCACTTTCTCACACATAATCATGTCTCCAGAAAAATCCTTGCATCGGAAAAATAGAATAGAAACAACTTCTTGACTTGGGATGTAAGAAGTGCGTCGAAATAAGAGCGGAGAAGTATCCACTAGACCTGGTGACTGGGACAGCCTGTAGCTGTGCGATCAGTGTGCATGGAGGAAGGGATGTCACATAACGTGGATGGAGAGTGCAAGTGGAGTGCGGGAATGAAGGCAGCCACAATGTTCAACTCTTTCCAAAAGGTTCTGTGAAAGACAGAGATGGGGGCAGTAGCAGAAAAGCATATGCTATTAAGAAATTCCTTGTTTGTCTCTTGGGGATCAGACCCAATGCAGTACATTTGCAAGAGAATGATGAGGGTCTGAGGAGGGGCCACTGGTGATCCAGGGAAGGCAGTCTGAGTCCTGTGCTGGAGAGCACCACTAAAACTTCACTTACATTTGTTCCGGAGTTTGTAGAGGGAGTGTCAGTGCAGAATTTGATTCCCAGTCTGTAATAATCTGTTAGGTGCTGGATCTTTAACAAGCAATCTAGTGAGCAATACCTTTAAATCTGTTGCCAATATGTAATTAGTTGAAGGTGTTATTGCTGTGAACAAGCCAACTGATTTGATACTGAACACACCCAATCCTAATTACATGGTCAATGCCTGGACGATGTAATCTGTGGAATGTTCAGTATAGATCTTTGTTCACTATAGCAAACTGCAAGGGGGAAAGCAGGCTCTTTGGAGATAGCAAGAGCTGGCCACAGCTCTCAGTTTTGCCAGGTGTCAGCTCTGAGTCTTTTGTCGACAGCAGATGTCATCATGTGAGTCTTCTATATCAGAAGAGGGCTCAGTGAGACCATGTACATGGCAGTGTCTGCACTTTCCCTTGCACTTCCCAGTGGTTAGTGTCAGTTGCCTGTACTTTTTAATTCTTGGGACATGAACTCTCAGATACAAAGGCCCAGGCTCAGTTCCTGTGTCACACTTTCATGCCCTGAAGAACTGAAAGCATTTCAGAATGCTTTATGAAAGCTTTTCTCATCTCATCTTGTTGTTTTTGCTGAAAGAGCAATGTTACCCCTCATAGGAAGAGAGAAGGGAGAAAAGGGCTTTAGATAAATTTTTAAAAAGCAAAACACAACACACAACACACACAACACACACAACACACACACACACACACACACACACACGCACGCACGCACGCACGCACGCACGCGCAAGTAGAAGACAGAAGAGAGAGAGAAGAACCACAGAAGAGGTCCACCCGATAGGGAATGTGAATTTCATAGAGAAGTCACAGGTTTTTTCAGAGCCAAGTCACTGCAAGCTGCAAAGCCCAGACCAGGCGATAGGATCAAATAGACCCATGCTCAAAGCCTGACTTCCATAACTATTAATTGGTAAGTTTCTTAACCACTCAGCCACTCAGCCGCTCAGCCTTCAAATGAGAAAAATAGCAACAGCCAAACACCCTGTGGCAGCACTCTTCATCTAAATCCTCAAGACAGCCCCCACGAGAGAGAGCTATCAACGCCCTTTGACAGCTGAGGAAACCGGCTAAAGGGCGTGTCTGTTAAAGATCCCACAGCAGGGTTCTGTGGTAGACAGCCTGGCTCCTTGGTACCCCTTGCACTCCATCTACAGTCCCAGCAGGACATGAGGAAGGTGGTGCTGCAAAGAGCCCAGTAGGCCCTTGAAGGGCGCTGGCACAGGGCTGCCCCACTTTGCCTTCCCTTTCCCATGGCTAGTCCCTCCCCAGCTGTTTAGCTTTTGTTACCCAGGTAGTAGGTGTTACTATGCTAGAAAGTTTGTTCTGCTTGAGAGGAACTTTACCCCAGAAGGAACCCCAGTGCGGCCTCACCTCAAACACCCTGAAAGTTCCCTGTGAAGGAAGATGGGTTGGGGTGACAGCAGATAACTTCAGTGGTTGTTTGTACTGGTTGTACTCCTGGCTAAAAGCAAATCTGTCAAGTAGGAGAGAAAACACACACACACACACACACACACGTACACACACACACATACACACACACGTACACACAAACACACACATACACATGTACACACACACGTACACACAAACACACACATACATACACACATACACATGTACACACACACACACACATACACGCACGCACGCACGCACACGCACACACACACACACACACGCACACACCCTGCACAGGGCTGACTATTCTCCTTTTCAAGTGTGTTTGCCTTTCTCAAGTTCAGTTGTACTGTATTCAACCATTGTCTTGTAGCTTGATGTTTATTTCTTCTATTTGTTCAGCTTGTGTTTTGACATCAAATGAATAACATTGCCTGGTTTGTTCCTTCATCACTGAAGAACACTTACTACATCCTAGATACTCTACTCAGCATTGTGGCTTCTAAGTAAAGGAGATATGCCTTTACTCCAAGTAGATCACACCAAATAACCACACTTCGGTCTAAGTTTAGGACTGGAGTAAAGACAAGGCTTGCTATTTGTACTTGTGTTTTGTGTTCTTACAATACCTTGGTTTCCTTTACATCCTTGCTTTCCACATTCCAATAAAAAAAAAAAAAGAATCACACATACCTTGAGTTTTTTAGTTTAAATACTTATGAACAAATGAAATGTGAGTTAATACATTTTAAAGGTAAGTGAGGAAATAAATTTTCCTAGTATTTTTAATTTTTTTCTCTTCAAAGTATCCATCTTTTCTTTTTTTACTTTTGTGCCAAAGGTATACACGTTTGCTTTTAAATAAAACAGGAAATACTAGATTACAGTGAAAATTGAAATTAGCCTATAATCCTATTTCCAGAATTATCTATTGACTTCTAAAGGTTTTCTACTGTGTATATATATATATTTATGTGAATGTGTGCTTTTCACCTCTCCCTCCATCAGAGCCTGTTGGGACATTAGACATCTGGTTCATGAAACAGAACATCGGCTCCAACAAACAACAGATCTCTCTTTTCTGGAAGGTAAGCCTTCAATTTAAAACTCAAGGAGAGTATATACTTAACAGAGTATGAGAACATGTCCTTCTGCTTCCATTGTGGCTTTGATATGGCACTTTAGGGACGTGGGAGCTCAGACGATTCTGTGATACCTGACTTAATGTCATCAGCACTCCATTTGAGTTCCCTCTTCTAATGTTCACATCCTACTTCATCCCACTTCCATGACCAGCATTTCTGTCTCTAAACTATACCCTCCCCTTAGCCACCGCTCCTCCAAAACTGTGCTCTGCAGAGACCTTCTGTCTTATTGAGTCATCCTCAGGGAAGAGAAGACGAGAAAATTGAGAGTGTGGATGTTTAGGAAATTTTCCCACAGTTATTCAAAGAGAAAAGGTTTTTAAAAGTTGAAAATAACCTAAAAGGTAATGGAAAGCGACCCTCTTCAGCAGGAACAACAGAACACTAGAACCTGCCTTTCTTATGAAAAAAAAAGTTGCATCTGGGCTGAAAGCCAGTATCACTACCTCATTTAATTCCCTCAACCCCCGTGGGTTAGGCACTAGATAGGAATATCTAAAAAAAAAAAAACAGAAAATGGTAGCACATGCCTAGTGTCATCCAGTCACTAGGTGGAGATGGAGACTTGAGAGCCTCTCTAAATCTTTTTCTACAACTTGATGAGTCATCTCTGTTGAGTCAAAATACTGTTTGAATTCAGCTATGACTGTGTGCTCACAGGACAAGGTTTCCAGGTGAGGTGTACTATATTTTATTTCTCAAAGCTCCTTCCCACCCACCCCCCACCACCACCCACACACACACACCACTCATGTCTGGTACAAGAGAATCTCTTAAAAATAATGTGTTGCATCATGACCAAGGCCTTCACGTTGAAACTAACATTGCAGTTCAAAATGAAGCTGCTTCCAAGAACAATGTTCAAAGTAAGATATGCTGAGAGCCATAATTTGTAAATGAAAAATCCAGATTGAATGTTTTATAATAAGGATGTTTTATAATAATACTGCACTGCAGGGAGGGCTCGAGGACATGCATATGAGTGTTCTTTTACAACACTGGAACACCCCATAACTGCAAAGAGGAAATCCAAAGTAGAATTCCACCAGCCTGTGAAGACAATGACAGAGTGCTATTCTTGAATGAAAGAAAATGTGAAATTGGTCTTACACTTTTGTAGGGTGTTTATGTTGAGTGGGTGCAACCCCTGGAGAGAGAGAGTGTGTGTGTGGGTGCAGGTGTAAGTGTGCTCCCATGAATATTTGTGGGTGGGTGCATTATGAGATTGTGTCACGTATGTGTGAATGTGTTTGTATGGATATAAGGATGAGTATGTACATAGAAGTTTGTATATATAAGGGAGTGACTTGTGAACCTATGTGTAGGAATGAATGTGTGTATACAGGTAAGTGTATATGAGTGAGTGAGGATGAGTGGGTAGAAGGTTTCCATATGTGGGTAGAAGGTGGCATAAAGTGTGTGGATGTATGTCTATGTGAATGTGTGGGGTGCTAAGATGAAAAAGACTTATTTCACTGTTATGTTTCCACAGTTCATCATTTTCTCGTATTTCACTTTCTCCTGAAAACTCCACTTCCTTAAAAAATACCTGTACTTTGTAATATTTTTAGTATTGTTGCATGTGTGCACATGCACAGATGTGTGTATAGAAGTCAGAGACTTGGGGAAATCAGTTCTTCCCTTCCACCATGTGTGTCACAGGGATCAAACTCAGTTCATCAGCTGTGGTGGTAGTGTCTTTTTCTGCTTTCACCATCTCACTGGTCCAATAGCCTGTACTTTTTTTTTATTATTCATAACTATTTTTAAAAGTAGGCCCTATCATGAAGCCCAAAAGTTTTAGGTAATCTAAGAAATAGAAGAAATGCAGTACAGAAGAAATGCTGTAGAATCTGCGGCAGGTTCTGCACTTGTGTGGCCATTTCACCAGGAGCATCCTGTAAGCCACTTCCTACTGTCCAAGGCTTCATGCCATTTGCTCTGACTGCACACCTGTTTGAACCCATGACTCCTGTGTGCCTTTCTCCCAGAGCACACATCCTTTAAGGGAAAGCTGTCTTCAGTGTGTGGGTTTAGATGGAGACTGAAAGAAACATGGCAATGTGTTAAAATCACATTGGCCTTTGTACTTGCCTCTTAATTTCCTCAAAAGTTACGGTTGAGACCCACTGATATATATGGGAGAGCAACATCTGTGTCCAAATGAAGCTCTATCGCCGCCTGGAGGGTAGCACAGGGTATGCAAAAAAAAAAAATCATGAATATGGTGAGAGCTAAATTTTTCTATCTGAGGGGATAATAAGAAAGAAAACACACTCTTTCTGGTGGTAACTGTCTCTTCTAGTTCATCTTGAAAAAAATCTTCTCTTCTCTCCTGACGATCTCTCTGTCTCCACACGGCTACATCTCTCTTCTACACAGCTACACACCTCTCTTCACACATCTCGATTCTACACATCTCTCTCCTACACATCTATCTTCATCTCTCTCACAGGAAAAACTCTGTACAAATATATGAGTTACATTTTGAGGGTTAAATAACATTTTTTGAGTAAACAATAAAGAAACAGAGCCATTTTGGTAACATGTGAGAAATCACAGGCTAGAGAAGTCACACTGACTGGGCATGATGAGTAACCATGGCAACTCTCGGCTATCCACCAAGTTCCCTATGTGTACTCTGTAAAGCAAGCATGTAGCTCTGAGTGATCAGCATTCCTCAACAGAGAGGGACATTGAAATTTGGGACCTAAACAATAAACAGTTAGTTGGCTGAACCTTGAGCCTTATATCACAAAAATGAGATTAGGAGTGTGTGCAGAGAGTGTCAGTTGCTGAGAGAATCTGTGCAGGGAGTTATGTCATTAATGTTATCAGCCAGGCTTTTGCAAGCAAAGAAATGGCACTAAAGTTGTTTCATGCCTGACCTTGGTTCAACAATTAGACACCTGGGAACTTGTCCTTGTGCATTTCATTTGCAGGGGCAACTAGTCTGCTTTGAATTTGCTCTGAGGTCTTAAATCAGCTAATTGTGTAAAATCTACAACTGTCTTTGTAGCTAAGAATATTGTCATTTTCCTATGTCACTCTGAGCTATGAAAAATATCCTGGTATTATTTCTATTCATCAAAATTATGCAGCTTAAGAAGAAATAATCTTCCTGACCATCCACAGATATATGTGTGCCCAGTAGATGGAACATGTATATGAGATAAACACACAGGCAGTGGGGAAAATAACCATAGTTGTTTTTAGGGAAGAAATGTAGTGGCACATGAAAAAAAAAAAAAGACAGAAGCAATCAGTTTTCAGAGGATCCTCCATCAGAGAGTTACTCATCTAGTGGGTTGACACCTGAATTACTGATTGCCATCTGTTGTACTTATGTCATAGCCCATGACAAAGCTCTGCTTGCTCAGGAGCTCATCCACTCTGCCATCCAAACAAGTGAGCAAACAACTCAGAGCTAGACATTTGCTGCCTGGTAGGATATGGAAGCCCCACCCAGGCCTTGCATCCCAAAGTTCACAGGCCATCATGGGAACAGACATAGGAGCAGGGTGATAAGGATACTTGTGGGTTAAGGAAGAGTTCAGGTGTGAACAGAAAGGCATTCTGGTCCATCACCCAATAGGTCAGGAATAAACAGTGAGTAGCAGGGAAAGGATGTCACAGCCAGTAAGACTAGAGCTAGACCCAGAAGCATGAGTTCACAGGACAAGGATGAGAGGACATTTGTTGGGAGACCTGGAACTGAAACTTCATTATGGAAAGCACCACCTTGGTGAAACAAGCCACTTAACTTATGTAAATATTGGGGATGGGTGGGGGGGAGTTATGTTGAAATTGTTTTTAGTTTCAGGGATTGTATAATTGTTCATTATTTGAGGCAAGGTTTCACTATGTATCTCAGGTTGACTTTGAACTCACTCTGGAGTCCAGGCAGCTTAGAACTTGTAGCAATCCACCTGCCTCAGGTTCCTAGGTGCTGAGATTACAGACCTTCTCAAAACAATGACAACAAACAAAAAGCAGCAACAAGTGTGCCTTGGGGTTTCCATTGCTGCTACAAACACAATGACCAAAAGACAAGTTGGGGAGGACAAGATTTATTTGGCTTACATTTCAACATTGCTCTTCATTACTGAAGAATGGGACAGGAACTCAAACAGAGCAGATCCTGGAGGCAGCAGCTGATGCAGAGGCCATGGGAAGTGCTGCTTATTAGCTTGCTTCCCCCTGACTTGCTTAGCCTGCTTTCTTATAGAACCTAGGACCACCAGCCCAGGAATGGCATCACCCACCATAAGTTGGACCCTCCCCCACTGATCACTAATTGAGAAAATGCCTTACATCTGGATCACATGGGGGCAATCCCTCAACTGAGGCTCCTTCCTCTCTGATGGCTCTAGCTTGTTTCAAGTTGACACATAAAACCAGGCAGGACAACTGGCCCCTTGTCAACTTGACACACAAATCCATCACTATTGAGCCACAACTCTTCCTTTCTTATTTATCCCCAAGTTCTCACATTAAAAATCATAAATAATTTTTAAAGTCCCACAAATTCAAACACATTAAAATTTTAGTCTCTTTAAAATATACAATGTCTTTTAAGAGTTCAAGTCTTTCAGCTGTGAGCTCCTTTAAAAGTCAAAATTAAATTAAATACCTTCTTCAAGAAGGAAGAACCAGGGCACCATCACAATCTGAATCAAGTCAAATCAAACTCCAACAGTATAAATAACTCAATGTCCAATTATCTGGATTCACTCATGATCTTCTAGACTCCTGAAAAGGCTATGGTCACCTCTCTGGCTCTACCCTCTGCAGCACACACAGGTTGTCTTCTAGGTTCCTGCTGGCTCCACTCCACTGCTGCTATTGTTCTTAGTGGTCATCCCATGGTGCTGGCATCTCCAAAACACTGGGGTCTTCTGATGCAACTGAGCTGCACTTTCACCAATAGCCTCTCATAGGCTTTCCTCATGGTGCCAAGCCTCAATGTTCTGGGCCTTCAACTGCCATCGAGGCTGCACCTTCACCAAAGGCCTCTCCTGGCCTCTCACAGGACAAAGCCTCAGCAGCTCTCCAATGACCCCTTCATACCTTTAAAACTAGTACCACTTTTGACTTCTGTATATTACCAAGTCCAGCTGCCAGCACAAGATACCACCTTGGCCACCTCTGGAACACAGCTTCTCTGTGCTCTCAGGAAACACTTCTCAGATTTCACCTCAGTGATGCTGGTCTCTTCTTAATCACCACCAATTTCTTAGCTCCAGCCAACCAGCATCAAGTATCCCAGCAAAGCAAAAATTGCTTTAGTAATTCTGGTATCTTGTTGATCACAGCTGATTTCTTCAGCTCCAGCTAACTGGAACCACAGGATCTTAATTAAAAATAACAAATGACCCTGAAAGAGTCTTTAGACTTCCCTCTGAAACTTCACAATCCAGGTCTCCATCTTCTGCACTGCTCTCAGCGTCTTACCTTTCAAGCTCCTAAAGACATCCCAGACAATTTTTAACACTCAATGGTTCTTCTAGTACAAAGTCACAAAGTCCTTCCACAATCTTCCCTAAAACATGGTTAGGTCTGTCACAGCAATACCCCACTCCTGGTACCAAATTGTCTTAGGGTTTCTATTGGTGCTACAAAACACAATGACTGAAAAGCAAGTTGGAGAAGAAAGTGTTTGTTTGACTTATACTTCCACATTGTTGTTCATCACTGAAGGAAGTCAGAACAAGAACTCAAACAAGGCAGGATCCTGGAGGCAGGAGCTGATGCAGAGGATAGGGAGGAATACTGCTTACTGGCTTGCTTCCCTGCCTTGCTCAGCCTGCCTTCTTATAGAACTCAGAACCACCAGTGCAGGGGTGGCACCACTCACCATGGGCTGGGCCCTCTCCCCTGATCACTAACTGAGAAAATGCCTTACAGTTGGATCTCATGAGGCATTCTCTCAACTGAGGCCCCTTCCTCTCTGATGACTCTAGCTTATGTCAAGTTGACACATAAAACTAGCCAGTACAAAAAACAACAGTAAAATATTGATGGTTTGTTGTAAGATTCCATGCTGTCTTCTTTCCTTTCCAGTCCTTGCCCTATCACAGACAGACACAGCATTTCCAAAGACAGTTATTTGTGGGAAGAAAGGTTGCTCTTCCCCAACTGCTAATTATCTATTATTTCATCTGAAAGGTAGAGAGAGGGTCCTGGTTAAGGAGCAGAATGTAGCCAATGACAGAAAAGAGAGAATCAGGGGAAGAGAGTTACCAAATTAGAAAGCAGAAACAGAAGGGAAAATAGAGTTTTGCTTTCATAAAAGGCTCCCTTATTTTACAGCATTTCTGGTTGCAAATTGAGATAGAAATTATTATTCCAGGGAAACACCCATGAGATTTCATTCTTGGTTCAATCAGCACAGAAGCAGAGCCTCTAGGGAAGAGCTCAGGTAAGTGCAAACTGGTCCAGCTAAGAGTCCACACTCTAGTCTAGATAGAGCTGTGCTGCCTGGTTCAAGTTCTGTTTCTATCATGTGATCCATGTGTTTTTGTGTGTCCATCTATATGTGTCTGTATGAACTTGCATGTGTATGAGTGTGTGTGTGTGTGTGTGTGTGTGTGTGTGGTGCATGTGTGTATGTTTGTGTTATAATTTTTAATTTATTTTTGAAAATTTCATACAAATATTTAATGTGGGTGTTTTTATGTCATATATGCACACACTGTATCATGCTGAGACTCACACCCATTATTGTCTGTTGCCCACCCACCCTGCTAAACTCCTTTTTTCATATGTATGTGACCCACTGGATTTAACTGAGGTTGCATGCATAAGCATGTGTAGTGTTATTTACTGAAGGTTGAGCAATTTCCCAGTGGCTACACCACTAAGGAAAATGGCTCCCTGCCACAGCAACCCACTAACTATCAACTGCTCCTTAAGGAGGGGTAAGTACTCATGAGTCCCTGCCTTGTCCTTGGGGGAATGTTGATGGGCCCAATCTCACACAAATCTTGTTCAGGTAACCACAGCTACTGCCTCATGATCACAATTGCCATGTCATTCCAGTGTTTTACATCACTCTCCCTCATCCTACATTCTTTCTGCTCCCTCTTCCCCATTTTCACTGGGCCTTGAAGGGAATGATATAGCTGTCCTGTTTAAAACTGATTTCTTTTATTTTCATTTTTTATTAAGAAAATTTTTATTCGTTTTACATACCAACCACAGATGCCCCTCTCATCCCTCCTCCTGCTCCCTCACAGCCTTCCTCCCAAACCACCCCTCATCCCCTCCTCCAAAAAAGCAAAACCTGGTACATTCAGTTGAGGCAGGTCCAAGCCCCTCCCCTCTGCATCAAGGGTGAGCAAGGTATCTGACCATAGGTAATTGACTCCAAAAAGCCAGCTCATACACCAGGGATAGATCCTGATCCCACTGCCAGGGTGCCGTTAAACAGACCAAGCTACACAAATGCCTCGCCTATGCAGAAGGCCTAGTCTAGTCCCATGTAGGCTCCACAGCTGTTGGTCTAAAGTTTGTGAGTTCCTAGGAGCTTGGTTCGTTTGTCTCTGTAAATTTCCCCATCATGATCTTGATGCCTCCAGCTCATAAAATCCTTCTTCCCTCTCTTCAATTGGACTCCTGGAACTCGGCCTGGTGCTTGGCTGTGGATCTCTGCATCTGCTTCCACCAGTTACTGGATGAAGGCTCTGTGATGGCAGTTAGGATATTCACCAATCTGATTACTGGTGTAGGCCAGCTCAGGCACCCTCCACTATTGCTACTAGTCTAAGCTGGGGTTGTCCTTGTGGATTCCTGGGAATTCCCTAGCACCCGGTTTCTCCCTATCCCCATGATATCTCCCTCTATCAAGATATCTTTTTCATTGCTCTCCCACTCTGTAGGACTGATTATTATATATTTTATTTCATATGTTGCCACTTGGTTGAAAACGCTTATCAGCTCCTGGAGTTTTTCTGGTAGAGTCTTTATCTTATGCACTAAATCATATTATCTGCAAATAGGGAAACCAAATTCTTTTTTTCCTATTCAATTTTACTTTCATTTCCTTCTCTTGTCTTATTACTCTAGCTATGACCTTATATTGAATAAGGGTGGGTAAATGACACCCTTGTATTGTTCATGATCTTAATAGGTTTGCATATATAGCCTTTGTTATGTTGAGAGATTTTTTTTTTCTCCATCCCAATATTCTCCTGGACTTTTAAGGCCATTTCTGTATCTATTGCAATGACCATGTGATTTCTTTCCTTTGCATGTGTTGAACAATCCCTGTACCACTGGTGTAAAGCCAACTTGATCATTAAGAATGATATTTTTATTGTGTCCCTGAATTCTGTTTGCAAATATTTTGTTGAAAATTTTGTTCATTTATGTTCATCAGAGAGACTGGTCTATAGTTGGCATATACTTTTCTTTTGTTGTTTTTATCTGCTTTTGGGTATTAGAGTAAACTGGCTTTGTAAAGAGTTTGAAATCCTCCTTTCTCTTCCATTTTTCAGAATAATTTAAGAAACATTGATTGTAGTTCTTCTTTTAAGGTACTGTAGAATTCTGCAATGAGTCCATATGGACCTGGGCTTTTTTTATTACTGCTCCAATTTCATTGCTTGTTATAGGTCTGTTTAACTTAATTCTCTCATCTTGGTTTAACTTTTGTAGGTCATAGAAATCTAGAAATTCATCCATTTCCCTTAGGTTTTTCCAATCTAGTAGAATATAACTTTTAAAGATATGTCCTTATGATTTTATGCATTTCATCAGTATTTCTTGCAATGTCTTCCTTTCTTCTCCAATGTTATTATTTCTTTTCTTTCTTTTGGTTAATTTAGCTAATGATTTGTTAATATTGCTTATGTTTTCAACTAACCTGTTCTACTGATTTATTTTCTTAATATCTCAATTTTAAAATTTGTTAGATGTTGAAGTAATAGTTGACTATATTAGGCTAAAGATAATACAGTTTAAGATTAATCTCACCAATTTTCCTTTTTTTAATAGAATATTTTTTTATTTATACTTTGAAAACTTCTTAGATGTTGTGGTTGTTTGAATAGGAATGGTCCCCATTAACTGATGTGATTAAATGGTTAGTCATAGGGAATAGAACTATTAGGAGGTGTAGCCTTATTAGAGTAGATGTTTCTTTGTTGGAGGAGGTGTATCACTATGCAACAGGCTTTGAGGTCTCAAGCCAGGGCCAATTTGGCAGTCTCTTCCTGCTGACTTCACATCTGGACATAGAACTCTCAACTACCTCTCCAGCACCATGTCTGCCTGCATGCCACCATGCTTCCCATCATGAAGACAATGGACTCTGAACTGTAAGCCAGTCCAGTTAAATGTCTTCCTTTATAAGTGTTGCTCTGGCCATTTTATTGCTTTACAACAATAGAAATCCTAAGACAAGTTGGTACCAGGGACTGGGGTATTATTGTGATATGCCTGACCATGCTTTTGTTTTGGAGGAATGTGGATTTGGGGGACTTTTGATTAGAAAAGCAGTTGAACACTTTAACTGGGACTTAATGGGTCAAAATAATAAGAGCATGGAAGACAGTGGTGCTGAGGGTGACTTGAACTCTGGCAACCTGGCTCAAGAGGTTTCAGAGAAGAAGAACTTTAGTGTGTGGCCTAGAGATATTCTTGTGATATTTTGGCAAAGAATGTGGCTACTTTTTGCCCTTGTTCCAAAAGTCTGCCTGAGGCTAAAGTGAAGAATTCTGGATTAGTTCCATTAGCAGATGAAATTTCAAAACAGCCTATTGTTTACTCTGTCATGTGGTTACTAGTGTTCACTCTTACAAAGATCTATAATGGAAAAGAGCAAGCTGAGCAAGTACAAATACAAAATGGACAGTTCAAAGGGAAAGGGGGCACCAGAAAGTGAAATGGAGCTAAATCCTATGTTCAAGGAGATAAACAGATGAAAGAAAATCCTGATATTAGATATAATAAAGGGAGTTGTGACTTTAGGGCAAGACCCCACCCAACTAAGTTTACAACTTGTGAAAAGGAATTAAAGAAAAACTTAGGGCCAGGTCAGATGGTCCAGACCCTTAATCCCAGCACTCCAGAAGCAGAGGCAAGTGGATCTCTACATTCAAGGCCAGCCAGGTCTACAGAGTGAGTTCCAGGACAGCCATGCTTAGGCAATAAAGGAAACCATCAGAAACAAAAAGCTGGTGAAGACATAATTGAATGAGGGGACCACGTTCCAGCCCCAGCAAAGCAGCAACAGCTTTGGCCATGTGTTTCTGAGTTTAGAGACAAGGATAGAAGAAAAGGGTTGTGGAATCTCCCTCTGCAACTAAGGAAAGCCACTGAGGCTAGGAATGTTTCAGGGGTGTCCCTGCATGGAGGCATAGAGAGGCCATAAGTGAAACTGTGAAGGTGAAGCTTGATTGTGTTCAAAGACCCCAAGATATTGGAGATGCCAGAACTGTGGGATACCTGCTAAGGAATGTTGCTAACAGGGAGTGGAACCAGCCCAAGAGAAAGAAGTGTGTTGCTGTCAACAAAGCTGAAAGCAGTTGGAGATTCAAAGAGCTCTTTGACACCAGACATGGAGATGCAGGGTTTGAAGTTTGCCCAGCTGGTTTTTTGGTCTTATTTTGGTCCAGTATTTCCTCACTGTGCTCCCTTTTGGAATGACAATATATATCCTGTACCATTATATGTTGGAAGTATGTGATCCGCTTTTTTATTTTGCTTTTACAGAGATTACAGTAAAAAAAAAATTGCATGAATCTCAGAAGTCTTTGAACTTTGGACTTTAAAACAAGTTTGAGACTGGTATAGATGATGGAGACTTTTGAAGTTGAACTGAATACATTCTACATTATGTTATGGCTACAAGCTTATGGGGGTCAAGGAGGGTAATGTGGTGGCTTAAATAGGAATGGCCCCCATAGACTTATGTGCTTGAATGCACAGGGGGTGGCACTATTAGGAGGTGTAGCCTCTTTGGAGTAGGTGTGACTTTGTTGGAGGAGGTGTGTCACTAGATGGCAGGCTTTGAGGTCTCAGATGCTCAAGCCAGGCCAGGTATGGCAGTCTCTTCCTGCTGCCTTCAGATCTGGATATAAAACTCTCAGCGACCTCTCCAGCACCATCTTCCCACCATGATGACAATGGACTAAACCTCTGAACTGTAAGTCAGCCCCAATTAAGTGTTTTCCTTTATAAGAGTTTCTGTGGTCACGGTATCTCTTCACATCAATAGAAACCCTGACTAAGATACATGTAAACAGTGTATCTTGATTTTATCTGTCCTCAAGTCCCCTTTCCTCCTTCCCCCAGGCACCCATCACATCTCCCTCCCCACTTCATGTCCTCTCCTTTTTTTTTTTAATAACCCAATGAATCCACTATTGACTGACATTGTTGGCTTGATCTTGTGCAGGTCTTGTGCAGATCACTACAATGAGTTCAATGGCCATGTTGTAGTCAGAAGATAGCATTTCACAGTATTTATTCCCATCTTCTAGCTCTTACATTCTTTCTACCTCCTCTTTTGCAATATTTACTGAGTCTTGAGCATGTGGTTGATACAGATGTCCCACTTAGATCTGAGTACTCAATATTTTCAGTACTTTGACCAGTTATGAATCTTTGCTTTAGCTAATGACCACTGCAGAGAGATGCTTTCCTAGACAAGGCTGAGATAGCACTAATCTGTATATAAATATTTAGAAGCCAGTTTAACAACACATTCATTTATCAAGACAACAGTAGTAGAGTCCCTCTAGGGCCTTTGACCTCCCTTAACCATGGGCTTTTGACCAGGTTAACAGTACCAGGCGTAAATTCACTCCCATGGAGCAGCTTCAAATCAAATCCTCAAGTGGTTGGTCACCTCATAAACTTCAAGTCACTGTTTCATCAGGGAACATGTTACACCAGCAGGTCAGCATTGTAACATGCAGGGTTTGTCATAAGTCAACAGCATGGATGACTTTTCTCCTAAGCTGCGTGCTTAGCACCTTCCAATACTAGAACACTAGCCAACAGAGAGAAAGTTTTCAAGTCAATTCCAGCTTGATTTCTCTGTGTCCCATAATCAAAGTGTTTTATGTCTTCCCATTTAGTCCTGGTGGGCAACCAAGAGCAGTGACAACAGCTTTCGTTGCTTTGGAAACATCTGGGGCCTCCCTATCCAAGAACTCATAGGGAAAAACCCTATAACTGGCACTGAGATTTTCATTTAATAAATGTCTTCTATGGAAGCATTGCCACCCATGCAGGGCACCTGTGTTCAAGCTCCTTTTAAAAATTACTGTAGATGTAATGATCTTACTAAATAAGAAACACAGAGCCAAATGCAGAGTTAAAAACCTAAGAGGTCAGAGCAGTAGCTGAGAGCTGAGACTAAAACCGCCTTCTTACCCTTCGCTGCTGCTGCCGTCCTTCCCCTGAGAAAGAGACCTACTTCCTGTGTGTCTGTCTTTTGTTTGTTTGTTTGTTTGTTTGTTTTTTGAGACAGGGTTTCTCTGTGTAGCTTTGCGCCTTTCCTGGAACTCACTTGGTAGCCCAGGCTGGCCTCGAACTCACAGAGATCCGCCTGGCTCTGCCTCCCGAGTGCTGGGATTAAAGGCGTGCGCCACCACCGACCAGTATGTCTGTCTTTTTATTGACTTTCTGTTCTGCCTTCTCATTGGTTGTAAACCCAACCACATGACCTCCTCGTCACTGCCTGTCTATACAGACCTCCAGGTCTCTATGGTTGGTATTGAGATTAAAGGTGTGTGTCTCCATGCTGGCTGTTCCCTTGAACACACAGACTCTGCCTGCCATGTGATTGGATCAAGGGCGTGCACCACCACCGCCGGCTTCTGCTATGGCTTGCTCTTAGCTCTGACCCCCCATGCAACTTTATTAATTAGTATACAAATAAAATCACATTTCAGCACAAATAAAATATCATCATAAATTACTATATTTTTCAATTGCCCACAAAGTAGTGGGCTTCCATGAGAGCTCTTCATACATCTTTAGTTTTAGCTAACCTGCACAAACTCGCTGTTCTCCTCTGTCCCTCTGGTACTATCCCTGCTTAAATCTTTAACCCCAGTATTCTCCCTTCTGCCTCTAGATCACATATGTTCTACTCTTCCCCTCTCCCTCACATAGACCCTTTTCAGCTTCTGGAGTTCTACAGATACTCCAGACTAAGCATATAAGTCTAAAAATTCAAAGCTAAGATTCACATATAAGAGGTAATATGCAGCATTTGTCTCTCTGGGCTTACTTTACTTAGTATATTTTTTTAGCTCCATCCATTTTCCTACCAATTTCATTTCTCTTTATAGCTGAATAAAATTCTGTTATGCCTTTGTACCACATTTTCATTATCCATTCATCAGTTAATAGACATCTAGTTTCATTCCATTTTCTAGCTATTTTAAATAGCACAGCAATGAACATGTATGTGCAAGTTTCTCCATAGGACACAGAACCTTTTGAATCTGTGTCCAGGAGTGGTACTACTGGATGGTATAGTAGTTCTATATTTTTAGCTTTTTGAGAAACCTCCATGTAGACTTCCATAGTAGCTGGACAAATTTACACTCCACCATCAGTGAATAAGCATCCCTTTTACCCACATCCCCCCCAGCATTGGTCAAGTTTATGACTGTTGTTGTTTTCATGATCACAGCCATTCTGAGTAAAAGGGATAAAATCACACAGTACTTTTAGTTGGCATTTCCCTGATAGCCAATGATATTAAATATTTTTAATGCTTAGTAGCCATTTGTTTATCTTCTTTTAAGAACTCTCATGGTTCTATTGTTAAGTTGTTCATTTTCTTAATGCTTAGTTTCTTTTTGTTTTATTTTGGTTTGTTTTGGTTTTTTAGGTAGAGTCTCTCTATGGAGCCTTGGCTAGCCTGTAACTTGCTCTGTAGACCAGGCTGGCCTCAAATTCATAGAGATCCACCTGCCCCTGCCTTCCAAATGTTAGAGTTAAAGGGGTGTGATACCATACCCCATTCAATGTTGAGTTTCTTGAGTTTTTTTTTTTTTTGTATATTCTAGGTACTAATCTTCTGTGAGACATATGTCTAGCAAACATTTTCTCCAATTAGATGAGCTGCATTTTCACTTTTTTGACAGCCTCACAAATCTTTTTAATTTCATGAAATCCTAGTTATTTATCATTGGCCATATCTCCTGGGCAACTGGAGTCTTACTCGGAAAAACTATCTTGAAGTTTGTTTCTTATTTTCTCCTCTAATATTTTCAGAGTTTTAGGTCTTGAGGTCCTTGATCCATTTGATATTAATATTTGTACAAGGTGAGACAAGAATTTAGTTGGTTTTCTTCTGCACATCCAGTTTTCTTAGACTATTGAAGAGGCTGTCTTTTTTTCCAATGTGTATGTATTTTTGGCATCTTAGTCAAAATCTAGGTGATTATACTTACATGGATTTGTGCCTGGGTCCGCTATTCTTTTTCTTATAAAAATATTTTTATTTTTAATTATTTGTGTGTGTGTGTGTGTGTGTGTGTGAGAGAGAGAGAGAGAGAGAGAGAGAGAGAGAGAGAGAGAGAGAGAGAGAGAGAGAGAGAGAGAACTACAATGTTCACAGAGGCCAGAAAAAAAGCTTCAGATCCCTTGGAGCTAGAGTTACAGGTGGTTGTAAGCTACCCACATGAGTGCTAGAAATAGAACTTGGGTCCTTTGCAAGATAAGTAGGTGCTATTATCTACTAGCATCTACTCGGATCCTCTATTCTATTCTGTTGATATACATGCCTGGTTTTGTGTCAACACCATGCTATTTTTATTAGTATGGCTCCATAATATAGCTTAAAATCAGATACAGTGATGCTTCGAGCAGTCTTCTTTTTGCCTAGGATTGTTTTGGCTGTCCAAGGTCTCTTGTACTTCCATAAGAATTCCAAGATTTTTTTTTTTTATATCTGTGAAGAATGTGAACGGAATTTTTATTGGGGTTGCATTTAATCTGTAGGTTGCTTTTGGGAAGATGACCATTTTTACATCATTGGGTCTTCTAACTCATGAGCATGGGAAACCTATCCATCTTCTAGATCAGTGGTTCTCAACCTTCCTAAGGCTGTGACCCTTTAATACAATTTCTAACGTTGTGGTGACCCCCAACCATTAAATTATTTTTGTTGCTATTTCACAACTGCAATTTTGCTACTGTTATGTATCATAATGTAAATATCTGATATGCAAGATATCTGATATGTAACCCATGTGAAAGGGTCTTTTGGTCTCAAGGGGTCATGAACCATGTGTTGAGAACCACTGCTCCAGTGTCCTTTTCAATCCCTTTCTTAAGTGTTTTAAAGTTTCTTCTATGGGGCCAATGAGGTAGCTTTAGAAGGTGCCTATTGCTAAGTCTGATGGCTTTAGTTTGATCCCTGGGACCCCATGTTAGAGAAAAAACTGACATCTACAAGTCATCTCTGGCCACCACACATAAACTGTGGTATGTTCAACCAATACTACACAGGCTTGTACATACACAGACACACAATGAATAAATAAAATGTAATCTAAAAAAAAATGTAGCCGAGCAATGGTGGCACACACCTTTAACCCTAACACTTGGGAGGCAGAGGCAGGCAGATCTCTAAGAGTTCGAGGCCAGCCTGGTCTACAGAGCTAGTTCCTGGACATTCAGGGCTGCTACACAGAGAAACCCTGTTTAAAAAATATCAAGGGAAAAAATTAAGGTTTTCATTATAGAAATCTTTCATATCCTTAGTTTATTCCTTAGTTTTAGAATATTGTGGGCGAGATTATTGTCATTATTTCTTTTCAGTTTACTTGTCTTTGATACAGAGGAAATCTAATGACTTTTGTGTGCTACTTTTGTATCCTGCCAATTTGATGAGTGTGGTGGTATTGTGTTCCCCAAAATATTGTGCACCCTAATAAACTTATCTGGGGTCAGGGCACAGAACAGCCACTAGATACAGAGGCTAGAAAATGGTGGCATTCACACCTTTAATCCTAGCATTCCAGAAGCAGAAATCCCTCTGGATTTCTGTGGGTTCAAGGCCACACTGGAAACAGCCAAGCATGGTGACTCATGCCTTTAATCCTAGGGAGTGATGGCAGGAGGCAGAAAGGTATATAAGGCGTGAAAACAGGAACCAGAGCTAGTTAAGCATTTGGCTGGTTAAGCTTTCGGGCTTCTAGCAGCAGTGCAGCTGAGATTCATTCTGGATGAAGACTCAGAGGCTTCCAGTCTGAGGAAACAGGACCAGCTGAGGAACTGGCGAGGTGAGGTAGCTGTGGCTTGTTCTGCTTCTCTGATCTTCCAGCATTCACCCCAATAACTAGCCTCAGCTTTGATTTTATTAATAAGAACTTTTAAGATTCATGCTACAGATAAGTGTTTATCAGTTCTGAATGTCTTCTGGTAAGATCTTTAGGGTCTCTATGCAAACAGTCGTATCATCTGCAAATAGAGATGCCTTGACTTCTTCCTTTCCTATTTGTACCCTTTATTTCCTACTCTTGTCTTATTGTTTTAGCTAGCACTTCTAGTACTATGCCAAATAAGAGCAGATTAAGTAGACACGCTTACATGTTCCTGTTAGTGGGAAACTTTGGATCTTTCTCACTTCAAATACAATGCTGTCTATGGGTATGTCTTACATAAACCTTGCATTATGTTAGATATGTTGGTTCCATTTCAAATTTCTTCAGAGCTTCTAACATGAAAGGATGCTAGATTTTGTCAACACTTTTTTTTTTTTGCCTTTATGGAAGTGACCTTGTGGTTTCTGTCCTCAACTCCTTTTATATAATTTATAACATTTATTGAACCATTCCTGCATTTCTGGAATAAATTGTACTTGATCAAGGTGAATGCTCTTTTTTTTTATATGTTCTTGAATTTGATTTGCAACATAGTTTCTTTGTATTGTGCTTTTTGTTTTTATTTTAAACTTTTGCACTACTCCAGAAAGAAAGAATTATTTCTTCCTGTCAGCTGCTTGAGGTTTGGTTTGTTCTTGTTAAATTGTGTATTTGAATTTCTCTGATTTTTTAATGTAGGCATTTAAAACTACAAACTTCCCTCTTGGGATCACCTTCATTGTATTCTATACATTTTGGTGTGTTTTATTTGTGTGTGTGTGTATACATATATATGTGTGTGTGTGTATGCATGTATATATTTCTTATTGTTTTGTTTTAATATTTATTTATTTATTTTACATCCCAACCAGTTTCCTCTCCCTCCTCTCTTTTCTGTCTCTCCTCCCCCACCTCCTCTCTGCACCCACCATCCACTCCTCCTCTGTTTCTATTCAGAAAAGGGCAGATATCCCATAGATATCGACAAAAGATATCATATCAAGTTGCAGTTAGACTAAGCACCTCACCTTTTATTAAGGCTGGGCAAGGCAGTATGAGGACTAGGGTCCCAAAAGTCAGCAAAAGAGTCAGAGACAGTTCCTGCTCCCAGTTAGGAGTCCCACAAGAAGACAAAGCTACACAACGCAGAGGACCTGGGCTTGTCCCATGCAGCCTTCCTGGTCATTGGTTCAGTCTCTGTGAGCTCCTGTGAGCTCAGATTAGTTGAAACTGTGGGTTTTCTTATGATGTCCTTAACTCCTCTGGTTCCCACAATCCTTCCTTCCTCTCTTCAGCAGAATTCCCCAAGTTCAGCTTAATGTCTGGCTGTGGATCTCTGCATCTGATTCCATCGGTTGCTGGATGAAGCCTCTCTGAAGACTATTGGGTTAGGCACTAATCTACGAGTATAGCAGAGTACCATGAGGCATCATTACATTGACTTTTTTTCTCTAGTCATGGTTGGTTCTATCCTAGGTCTCTGGGTCATCCAGCCTTTGGGTCCTGGTGCTGCAGGCAGTGTCAGGGGTGATCTTACTCTTGTGGCATGGGTCTCAGGGTGGACCAGTCTGCACCACTGTTACCCCAGCACACCCCATAGGCAGGACAGACTGTAGGTCGAAGGCTATGTGGGAAGGCTATGTGGCTGGGCGGGTGTCCCAGTCCCTCCAATGGAAGTCTTTCCTGGTCACAGGAGATGGCCAGTTTGGGCTATGTATCCTCTACTGCTAGGAGTCTTAGCTGGGGTCACCCTTGTAGACTTCTGGGAGTTTCCCTTGCACCAGGTTTCTACTTCACCCTGAAATGCTCCCCTTTCCAGTTGACTCTTTCAGTATTCTCCTCTCATCCCACCCTACCTGATCCCTTGTGCTCCCATCTCCACCCACTCCAAGTCCACCTATGAAATCTCTTCTATAATTTGAAATATATCTTTATAAGTGTTTCAGGCTTTTTGTTCTTGTTTTGTTTTGTTTCAAGACAGGCTTTTGGGCTGGAGAGATGGCTAGTGGTTAAGGGCACTGGCTGCTCTTCCAAAGGTCCTGAGTTCAATTCCCAGCAATCACATGGTGGCTCACAGTCATCTATAATGAGATCTGGTGCCCTCTTCTGGCTTGTAGGCACACATGCAGGATATATTTGTTTTTTTTGTGTGTGTTGTTTTTTTTATATTTTTATTTTTTTGTTTTGTTTATTTTTTTTTTTTATTTTGTGTGTGTTGTTTTATTATATATTATATATATATATATCAGTTAGATTTAAAAAAAAAAAAAAGACAAAGTTTCTGTTTAGCCCTGGCTGTCCTGGAACTCGCTCTGTAGACCAGCCTAACCTCAAGCCCAGATCTTCCAGCCTCTGATTCCCAAGTGCTGGGATTAAAGGCGTGTACCACCACTGCCTGGCTCTTGTTTCTGGTTTTTAAAGTTTCTATGTTTCCTATGCCTTTGGCACAGCATTCTTCTCCTTCCTTTATTCCCATAGTGCATAATTTGGCCATCTGGAAGTGTCACAAAGATCTCACATGTCTATTCTTATGTTTGTAAAAGTTTACCAATAGGGCTGAAGAGATGGTTCAGTGTTTTTAAGAGTACTCGTTGATCTTGCAGAGGAAATGGGTTCAGTTCCCAGCACCCACGTGGTGGCTTACAACCATCTGTAACTACAGTTTCAGGGGATCCATACCCTCTTCTGACCTCCCTGGGCACCAGACATGCATGTGATATACAGAGTGTACGTACACACATGCAAGCAAACACTCATAGTAAAATAAATCAACAAGTCTTTAAAATGTCATTGATTTCCTTAATTGAAGGATCCAGTCCTTTCATTGTCTTCTAACCCTGATACTCCATTCTCTGCACGGTCCATTTTACTGGTGAGGTTTTTCCACTGAGTTTCTTTTTATCTGACTTACTTAACTTTTCGTTTTTTATACATTTCAGGTTGCTTCTTTCCCAGTATTTCTATTTCTTCTTTGCACTTATTTTTGCATACTGATTTGACTTCTTTATTTTATTTAAGCTCTTTGTACAAACAAGTTCTCTTGGAATTCATTTAGGAGTTTATTTCAGTCCTCTTCAAATTAATTTTGGAGTTTGTTATGTCCTCTTTGAATTCTTTGAACATATTTATAATTCTTTGGACCACTTTGTCTAGAATTTCACCTAGGTTGCTCTCACTAGGGACCACCACTGTGGGATTGGCCATTTGGAGAGGAGATATAGTGTCTTGGTTTTTCTGAGCTGGGATTTCTACATCTGGAACTGTTCACTGGTTGTCTTTTTGTCTGAGTGTCTAGCCTACCTGTGTTGGGTGACTCTTTGGATCTATGCTTGGAATTAACCCAGCTTCTCCGGTTTGGGGTCAGCTGTGCTGCTTCAAGTTCATTCATGGAAACACACAGTACTGGTATGTGGTAGGGTAGCTGAGGTGGCACCAGCTTGTCTGGAAGGGCACAATCTCTGACCTCATAAGTGGATAACCTGTGTAAGCTGGCAAGGGAGATGCCTGAGCAGTGGAAGTGACCTCTGACCTCGTGAGCTAGCACTCAATGTGATTCTGCAGTATCAAAGAGACAGGGTGCCAGTCAGCTGTGATGCTAGCCTTTCACCTAATGAACCCATGGGATCTCTATGCAGTCCTGTGGTAGGGTGGTGGGCTGTCAGGGTCATCAGAAGTGCTGGCCTTTGATCTGATGAACAAGTTCACTCGCTACACGGTTCTAGGGCAGCTGGGGATGAGGCGCTAGAGTGTCAGCTTCTGACCTGAAAAGCAGGCCAGATCTCCATGTGGTGGCTGGGGAGATGGTGAAGTTTCAGGTCAGAAGGGGCATTGGCCACTGACCAGACAAGCACATGGCTTCTCTACACAGTTTCGCATGGCTGGGGGTTGGGGTTCTGGGAACAAGGGTGTTGGCTGCTGACCTAATGGGCTAGGTTCTCCGCTCAGTTCTGTGGCAGTTGAGGGGCATGCCAGGGCTGGCAGGAGTGCTCACCTCTGACCTCACGAGCAAGCAGGACTCTCTGTGTGGTTCTGTTGCAGCTGCATGGTGGGGTACCTCACGTGTTCTTGGGCAAGGTGTTTAGCCTCCCTGGACATACTTTCCTCATAAGCAAACTCAAGATAATACTAGTGTATAGCACATGAGGCTACCATAAAGATTCACAAGGTAATTATGGAGGTCAGGGCCACATTCCTGTTACAAGACAAGCATTGTGCAAACCCGTAAGGATACAAAGGTGAACTGATCGTCTTCATGGGAGGGGAAAATAAAAAAAAATCAAAGATTTCAGTGGAGTGATGCTTAAAACTTGAAATCAAAATTAGAACACAGTTGGCATGTGCCTGTAGTCCCAACTACTAATGAGTCTGAAGTAGGGGGATCATTAAGCCTCAGAAGTTAAGGCTAGCCTCGGTAACGTAGAGAGACCATCTCAGGAAAGCAAACAAACAATGAGCACTTCTTGCTATTTCTCCACTTTGTACTGTAAGTCATGATTCCAAAACGAAATACTCAGTTTGTGTGTCGAGGGAGGGGTTGTTGTTTTGTTTTTGTTTTGCATTTATTTATTTTTTGTCATGTGCATGTGACATTGACAGTATGGATATCTGTTCTCTCCTTCCACCATGTGCATTTCAAAAATTGAACTCAAGTCATCAGGCTTTCCAGCAAATGCCTTTACCACTGAGCCATCCTGCCAGCCCAGTATTCAGTTTTCAACTCACAAATTATATGGACTTTGTGATCAGGCTGGACATTAGAATTTCATAGAGAGCTAAAGGATAAGCCAGGAGTTTTTATTATCCTTATTTTGAAAATAGAGATATTATGTCTCAGAGTGATAAAATATCTCTGTGCAATAGATGTTACACAGAGAAGTGAGAAAATCAAAGGTCCTTCCTACTAAGAATCGAGGGTGGGGATACAGTTGAGTGCAAAAAGCACGTAGTAGCGTGCACAGGGCCTGTATTCAATCCCCAGCATCAACCATGCACAAACCAGGCACAATCCAAAGCTGAAATGAAAGGAAAGGAGAGCTGTGACGAACGCATTCAATGCCTGAGCTTCCAAAGAGGTCTTGATGACGGCTGCTCTTCTTTGACATAAGCAAAACTCTAATGGCCTTCCCTTTCTGTCATTAGAGGCAGTGTTCTGGCTGCTGTACCACATAGCCACCTAGTAGTTCTTCTTTTCATTGTTTGTACTCAGTGCTACTAGAAGGGATCCAAGTGTCAGAAACCCTACCAGGATCGGCAACTGTACCTTCCAGATAACACCCCTCCCTGACATCCCCCAGGGGGCGCTCTATAAACTCATCCGTCTTCTCTCCGGGTATGGCTTGAGCTAGCTAGTTACTCAGCTGCTCAAAGACTGGGCTCACACCTCAGAAAGTGAAGAGAGAAGAGCTACACATGACAAGGAATGTAAACCTCATGATTAACTAACTGTTATTTTCTCCCTTATCACCTTCTCAAATGAGTAGCACTGGCCTATGACTGTTTATCTGCAGAGTCAGTCTGTTTGTTCAGGATGGCTATCTTCAGAGTTCACGGCTTGTCTCCCGTGACTCAGAGCCTTCTGGCTCTTGGAGAAAAACTCCTGTCCCCACCCTTCCCAAATTGCTAAAGTCATGCCTTCTGTTGACGCTGTGTGTCAGAATGCATCATAACCCCACAGCTGGAGAAGGTGCTTTGCAACTTTGGGCTGAGAGGGTGACTGGGATTCCATCTGTAAATTGCAGCAGCCCAAACCTCCTCCCTGCCTCAGGCCTGAGGAGTAACACACATCACAGCAAAGGGAGAAAAACACCATAGATGAAAGCAGGTGCTGGTTACAGAAAGGCATCCCCTCAGCTGTCTCTCACTCCGTCTTTCCCTGACGGCCCTATTGGTTCAGCGATAAATGGATCTAACATAGACTGTCCCAAGTTCTCCCCACCGAGGCACTCCTCAGAAGTTAACTGCTCACATAGCTCCCCATTCCTGCCGGAGGATGGCTTCCCTGACAAGCGTTTGTTCCATCTATGTTGCCTTTCTCCTTTGACAAAGGCCACGTTTATTAATATGGTGTTGGTTAGAACATCAGACTTGAAAAAACATTTGTGTAGCTGGGTGTAGTGGCACGTGCCTACAGTCCCAGACTCAGGGGCACTAACCAAAGTTTGAGGTCAGCCTGGTTTATGTAATTAGTTCTAAGTCAGCTGGAGCTTCACAGTGAGATCCTGCCTCAAAAAAAAACAAAAAACAAAACAACAACAAAAAAAGGGGAACATAATAAAAAATAAATAAACAAACAAACAAATACTTAAGTAATCCTCACAACAGTCAATGAGATTGATTGTGATGAATGTAATGGACACCTGAAAAGATAACTTCAGGGAGTTGCTGAATATTCTCCAAAGGTTTGCAGCAGCACCACCTCTCACCTGGTACCCTGGACCAGGCTAAGATCTAGTTTAGGACTTGTGGACCAAAAGTGTCCTCCAACAGATTTGCATTAACTAAGCTCTAGAAGTGGCAACATACAGAGCTGAGAGCTCATTGATTAACTACAGTAAGAATGTAGCTACTGGTCCAATCAGAAGACTTGACTCAGCGAATCAGAACAGTCTCTCTCTTGTACTGTCTCAGAATCCAAATTATAATCAGGAAGGCAGCTTATTCACTTAAAGTTAAAGAATTGAAGTGTGCCAGATGTTCATGTCCAAATTCTTCTGACAGATAAACCACATAGGAAACCAAATTATTCAGCCTCTTGGTAATCAAGGAACCAGAACAAGGGCACTTGCTGGTCCTCAGGGGATCTCCCAGTAAACAGTTTCCTGCCGTGAACAAATGGCTGTGCCCAGAAAACTATGCCACTTAAATATGTTAGCCAAGCCTTCTTCCTGCAGTAGGCAGGGATGGGCACGGCCAGGGCTCGGCTTCACAACTCTTCAGGTCTGTGCTTGCATTTGCCATGGCCATTGTACAAAACAAGAGGAAAACAACAGTTTCTGCTTACTTTGTGGCTTTGTTCCCAAATGATCCCAATCAGAATTTGGCAGTTTGGAACTAGGTTCCTAGCACAGATGCCTAATTCAAGTCCCTAAGGATCATTTTACTAGTTTAGCTCCTGAAAGTGGTAGTTTTGATGTTTTAAGCAGCCTTGCACTTTCTATATTTAAAAAGGCACCCTCACCAGGTGGTAGTGAAACACATCTTTAATCCCAGCATTCAGGGGACAGAGACAGGTGGATCTCTGAGTTTGGGGCCAGTCTAGGGCTACACAGAGAAACCCTGTCTCAAAAAAACAAACAAAAAGGCACCCTCTCCCTCTCCTCCCACCTATGCCCAAGCCTTCTCTGTGTGTCTCTCTGTGAGTCTCTCTGTGGGAAAGTGTCTCTCTCTGTGTCCCTCTGAGTGTCTCTGTGACTAGGTTTCTGTGACGTGTCTCTCTATGAGTATATCTCAGAAATTTAAAAACAAAAACCCAGAGGAACTGAGTGCTTGTCCCAAGATCTGAGTGATGGTAAATTCAAAGCTCAAAGCCAGCGCTTCTACAGTCAGATTCCACAGTTCTCTCATTAGTTTTGTTTACCACGGGTAAGCTTCATTCTGAAGAAAGGAAAATCAATGTGTTTTAAAGAGTTAGCATGCCGGGCGGTGGTGGCGCATGCCTTTAATCCCAGCACTCGGGAGGCAGAGGCAGGTGAATCTTTGTGAGTTCAAGGCCAGCCTGGTCCACAGAGCGAGATCCAGGAAAGGTGCAAAGCTACACAGAGAAACCCTGTCTTGAAAAATAAATAAAGAAAGAGTTATCTTTTTAAGGTGTTAACCTTTTTTAAAAAACTAAATAGAAGGCATGAGGATGAATCACTGAAAGTGTGGAGCGGAGATGGGAAGACATAAATTAAAAACTCATTAAGATAGAGTGACCTGCAGCCGGGACAGGTGGTCCAGGCATAAAGAGCATCCAAGATCTTGTCTGGGAGTAAGGGTATGTGCATATGCTTTCTTGCAGAGTCTGAGTCCATCAGAGGCAAGGGGGGAATCCTCTGCTATCAGGTGACCCTACAGGAGGTGACAGGGAAATGACACTGGAAAATAGTACAAATCACACCTCCTGGACTGGGGTCATTCCCAGAACCGGGGCTTGGACTGCATCCCTGTCTGCAACCAATTCGAAAGGCACTTCTGCGCCCACTCGCATTAACATAGTGGACCTGTGCGGCACCGGTAAGTACCCAGTCACCTTAACACTGCCTGTGGGAAACTGTCTCCCTCGCCTTTTTTCTCTGGCAGGTGCAGGCCAGAGCCTGGTGTGAATAACCAAGAGTTTAGACTTTGGAGTCAACAGCTCTCTTTTCCTGTTACCCTGGAGATGACCTTGAGCAAGTGAATTAAAATGAACCTTCTGTGCTTCAATTACTTTATAAGATGGAAATTATAGTTACTGTCTTGCAAATCACCATAAGATTATAATCTTACATATAAGTATTAGTAAAGTTACATTAGAGTAATGTTTTCCAATTAGACTAACTTTTACAGATTCAATAATAATATACATTGTTAAATTCTAGACAAAAAATTTAGACTTATATTTAAAAGCTGAGTATTAAAATGAAATTCTGACCTTAGTGAAACTGTGATAAATTTTTCTTTATTACACACATTTAAATATGTATCTAATTGTCTTCAGTAAAATAATCCCAACTAAATGTAAAGTCTCACATTTATAATCATATCTTCTAAAATAAACTCCTCAAAGAAAAGACCATAATTAGCTAAGAAAATGGATCTTATGCTTATGTCTCAAGGTCTGAACTATTTTTAAAAAAAGTCTAAGCAAGGTAAAACACTGTAATTGGACCCTCTCTTATAACTTAGTGTCATAATATTGTATATACATGAGTCCAGCAATCATCAATTTGAAGAAATTTCTGCCAAAAGACTGTTGTTTTTAAGATTGATTTATTATTTTATGTGTATAGGTCTTTTGCCTGCATGGATGTCTATGTACCATTTGCATGCAGTTTCTTTGGAGGCTGGAAGAGGGCATCAGATCCCCTAGAAATAGGGTTACTAATGGTTGTAAGCTGCCATGTGGGGGCTGAGACCCATCTAACATGGTCCTCTGGAAGAACAGCCAGTACTTTTAATGACTGAGTCATCTCTCCAGTCCCAAAACATTATTGTTTTAGATGCACCATTAAATTTTGGTTATATTTTAAGAGCACATGATGAAAACAGCTAGAAGAAAATACCAGTAAACATGGGTATCACCTCGATTTAGGAATTGAGTTAGCCTCTGAGTTAGGAATTGCTCCGCAGAGTCAGTCTGACCGAAAGTCTGACTACTGTGGCTCAGTTAGTTAGCCTCTCGTCAGCAGGACAAGAGAGCAGAAATAATCTCAACAATAAAACCAAAGATTGTGACACACACACTGACACACTCAGCTGCAAAAAGGGCTCAAGAACCACATTTCTGGCAATGACGTTCCCTTCCTGGAGAAGATGAAAAGTTCTTTGCTAGGCAATGGATAATGCCTTCCTCCTGTGGGAAA
This sequence comes from Peromyscus leucopus, assembly GCF_004664715.2. Classification (NCBI taxonomy): domain Eukaryota; kingdom Metazoa; phylum Chordata; class Mammalia; order Rodentia; family Cricetidae; genus Peromyscus; species Peromyscus leucopus. The sequence goes on along the minus strand of NC_051065.1, from coordinate 84,113,309 downwards.
AGCACCAAGGGAGAAACATGAAGGATAAGATAGATTCTCTAACTATGGGGAAACACTTCCAAGTTCACACACTGTGAAATAATTTTATCTTAAAAACACTATAAGTGGCCGGTCAGTGGTGGTGCATGCCTTTAATCCCAGCACTCGGGAGGCAGAGCCAGGCGGATCTCTGTGAGTTCAAGGCCAGCCTAGGCTACAGAGTGAGTTTCAGGACAGGCACCAAAACTACACAGAGAAACCCTGTCTCGAAAAAACCTATTAATTAGTGGTAGATGTGACAGTGCACACCTGTAACCCAAACAGGAGGTCTAGGCAAGATGTTTGCAAGCTAGAAGCCAGTGTAGGCTCTGTAGTAAGATGCTATCTCAAAAAGAAGAAAAAATGCAAGCAAAGTTTAAAATACAAATAAGAGCTTAAATATATATATATGTATCCTATATTATATGATATCATATCATATATTATATATTTGTATCATATATTATATAATTGTGTGGTATATATATATATCACATTTTAGTATAAAGAGAGTTGATATTGCCTATGTCTATGTTAATCTTTTTAAATTAATTTTTAATTAATCTGTACTTTTTCTTCAAATACATGGGATATCGGGGATATGAACACACAATTCAAAAAAAGAAACTATGAGAGACCAGTATACAGGCTGAGCTATAGCTCAGAGAGTGCTTTATAATATACATAAGACCCTAAGGTTGACCCCCATGGCATCTCCATGACCCCACCGACCAGTTATGAGAGAAGCAATACAGATATGAAAATGTTTAACTTAGCTAGCAATTAATGAGATGTAAATTTTGAAAAAGCATGAAAAAATCAAGTCAGTCTGATGGAATGAGAAGAATGAGTGTGCTCCATGTCAGTGAAACTGTTTTTATGTGTTGTTGGTAGGTATGTAAATTGGTACAACTTTCTGGAAAACTATTTGGTAATATATAAAAAAATGCTAAATATGATCATGCCTTTTGTCCATAGAATTTCACAATTCAGTGTGTATTGTCAGGCCAGGTGTGTTGTTTCCTGCCTGTAATCTCAGCATTCAAGGCCAGTCTGGGCTACATAGTGAATCCCAGACCAGCCTGGGATACAGAGTAAGACTAACCTCAAAAATAAATAAGAAGGAAAGGAGGGAGGGAGGGAGGGAGGGAGGAAGGAAGGAAGGAAGGAAGGAAGGAAGGAAGGAAGGAAGGAAGGAAGGAGAAGTGTATATTCAGGAAATAATAGAATAAATATTAGAAATGTAAATTCAGATGTTTGTTGAATAAGTGCTTGAGGGTTGGCGAGGTAGCTCAGCAGGTAAAGGACTTGCCCCAAGCCTGATAACCTGAGTTCAATCTACTACAAGGTAGAAGGAGAGAAGTGACTCCCTCATCGTGTCCTCTGACCTTCAAACCTGTGCTATGGTACACACATATGCACAAATAAATAAATAAATATGTTTTGTAAAAAGAAAATTTTTCTTGAAGCAATATAACACTATAGCTGACCTAAATGTCCAACAGAGAACAGACTCTTAAATACGTCTGACCTTTGCCTGTCTTAATCACACACTAGCATGCCATTAACTGTTCAGTGGGAAGATTTACATTATAAGCAACAAAGTAGTCTTTAAAAGTATACTTGGTCCCAGCATTTGGGAGGCAGAGGCAAGCAGAACCTCATGAGTTCAAAGTCAGCCTGGTCCACACAGGGAACTCTAGGCCACTCAGGAATACATAGAGAGATACCTCACACACACCAATAAATAAATAAATAAATAAATAAATAAATAAATAAATAAATAATTTTTAAAAGATATATTGGATAATTCCATTTAAATCTATATTTATGTGAGCAGAATTTTTTTTCTATAGTTAAAAACAAAAAGACTAGTAGAAGCCATGGAAATATTAGCAGAGATCATCTTTGCCTCATGTGAATTACAGGTGATTTTTCTTCAACCCCCCAAACACACTTTTTGGTACATTCTTTCCTTTAAAAAAATCTTATTTAAGATGGGCATCGTGATCCATGCCTTTAATCCCAGCTCTTAGAAGGATCTCTGAACCAACCCGATCTACAGAGTGAGATCCAGTACAGCCAGAGCACCACAGAAAAAACTTGCCTTGAAAAACCAAAAAGAATAAATAAATATTTTATTTTATTTTTTCCATTTATTGATTTAGTATGTGTATTTATGTTCATGTCACAGTGTGCCTGTAGGTCAGAGGACAAATTTGGGAAGTAAATTCTCTGCTTCTCCCAAGTGATCTTACGGATCAAACTCAGGCTTAACAGCCAGCATCTTACATGCTCAGCCATCCTACAACCTCCTGGTTATTTTTATTTAATATTTCTTCTTTGTGGATGAGTATTACACATAGACTTTTTAAAGACTTACTTTTATTTTACTTGAATATGTGTTTTACCTATGTAAAACATACATATGTATGCACACCCCAAGGGACAGACACACATACAGATACAGTCAGATAGACACCATTCACACACAGAGACACAGACAGTACATACAGACACATACAAGGCATGCAGCAGACAGACACAGAGACACATTCAGCTCATGTGACAGACACACACAAAACGTACAAGACAAACAGACACACAGAGACAGACAGAGGACTGAAGACAGAGAACATAAAGTAGAGAATTCAAATCCGTTCTCTTGGTTAAATGACTCCAAGAGGAAGTGTTTTATTTCTTTCCTTAGTTCGATACTGATGCATTACTGGTGACTCAAAGTGAACCACTAATGAGAATAATCCGAGCAATCCAAGATCAGACATCCAGTAAGCAACAGAGCAGAATGGAAAAGGTAGCCTCCTTTCTCTTAGGTGGTACCTTACAAGCATCAGAACTCCACAGAGTGGTTCTCAGGAAACAAGGAGATAGGATATTCTGATTGAAGCTGAAAAAGTAATTTTGTTTTGTTTTTGTTTTCTCAGACAAGGGCTCACTCTGTAGCCCAAGCTGTCCTCGAACTCACAGAGCTCCACCTGCTTCTGCCTCCCAAGTGCTGGGATTAAAGGTATGCATCACCATGGGATTAAAGGTATGCATCACAAAGGGAGGATTCTGAAAGGTGACTGAGAAAAGGTGCATTATTAGCAGGGTCCTGAAGGGAAGAATGTGGTCTGGCAGACATCCTCAAGAAGGAAATTCCAGACTGGTACCTGGCAAGAACAGCGACCTAGAGGCTGAAGGAGTCCTGAAAGGTGCAAGCTGATTTGCTTGGCAAATTCCGGATAAAGTAGAGATGAAAAGGGCTTTTTGGAGATTTTAACACAACCTCAGACAAAGGGTCTTGCAAACTGTAGCACTCAGTATCTATGGAATGAATAAATTTCATTCTAAAAAAATACCCTCGGGCTGACAAGATGAGTCACAGGAAAGGGCTTATGCTGTCAAGCCTGACCACCTGAGTTCTAGGCCTGAGATCACATGGTGAAAGGAGAGACCCAGCTCCTGCAAGGTGTCCTCTCCCCTTCATGCATATGCTTCGACACTAGCGTGTAAATACACACACACACATACAAAATAAAACACACACATAAAATAAAGGCAGCCATGGTAACCATTTTGAAAACAAGAGCTACCTTACCCCCACCTCTATGCTTTTTAAAATATGCCCAGGCACAAACTACTTTACAACTGAACCCTGAAAAAATACATAACCTTATTTTATTAAAATTCCTGTAGAAAATAGAAAATAAGGAAAGCTGTCCAATCTGTTTTATAGGATAAATTGTTTTATGATCAATTTTATTTTATTAATAAAGGCAAATAAAGACAGTACAGGAAAGATTATTGTTTAAATCATTTGTGCATACAGACACAAAATCTAAATTAATTATTGGCAATTTAAATCTATATAGACACATATTAAAAATTAGTGCCAATAGTTCCAACTTCCAGGTAAGCATATGCAGCATTTGAAAAGTATTACTCTGTCCTCAAACAGTAAAGAATAGACAAACTAAAAAGGCAATAATCCTCTTCCTCCCTCCCTCCTTCCTGACCCCCACTGCAGATAGAAATAAACGTCTGCACCTAGGAAACTTCTTTCGTTGTCATTAAGTGCCTTTTGCTTTATAATTTTCTATTGTTCTTCAAGTAAATGCTTCATTCTTAGGGTATGAAGGCTTTTTTTTTTCTAGCTAGTAATATTTCTACTTGTAACTAGAGGGCTAGCATAAAATATCTTTCTTTCCTTTCTACTTAAGAAGAATTTTTCTGCTATTTTTATTAGTGTATATTCATAGGTTTCATTGTGACATTTTCATACATATTTACCATGTACTTTCATCATACTCTTCCCATTACCCAATTCTTCTTTTACCCCTCGGAGAAGTAAAACCCCAGGGAAGCCACTACCCCCAGAATTGAAAGGAAAAGCGAATATCTAAGGACTAGCAGGTGAGGTATGTCTGTGCAGTTTACCACACAGACTCACAGGCCCTGGAAATCATAAAGAAATAGTATCATTTCCCTTTAAAAAAAAATAACCCTTTTAGCTTATGCTTCAGACTGAAAACCTAAGCATAAGAAGCAGAAGTAAAGGCCAATAGAAGACAATGTAGTTGAATGTGTTTATAGCCCCGGGGTGGTAGAATTTTACAAACAAGACTCAAAATCAAAACTGAGGTAAATTTACCAGCACCACTGCAGATAATAAAGTTGTCAGAAAACTAACTGACTGTACTAAGAGTAGAAAACTGAAAAGTAATTAGGATCATCAAAGCTACCTGTCAATCATAAAAAGGCAGAATCACAGAGAAAAATGAGCCAAGTCCACAAATTGTCACAGAAGAAAAGTCAATGAGAAGCTTGGCCTTATGAAACTTTCACAAACATGAAAATCAAACCTCTAATCACATATCATTTTATGTATATCAAATTGATAAACATAGAAAGTAGGGAAATACAAAGTGTAGGTGGAGTGAGAGTCCTCGGGCTAGCTACTTTTGGTGAAGTGTCAACATGCTGTTAATTTTTTTACCTTCTGTGCATGTGTCCAGTGCCTTCCTCAGGCTGGGCAAGAGCTACATCCTCCTCTCATCCATCTGTTTTGGAGATCAAGCAGAAGGACACTCCCTAAGCAAGCAGTTTTGCATGCGTTCATCCAGAATGGTCTTGTACATGCCCAAGAGGGCCTGCAGAGACCGGTCCCCATGTCTTTGTGTCAGCACACTCCTGCTGGCCACTGGAAAGCAGATGAGGAAAGGGCATAGGCAGAGGTGTGAGGGAGTGAGCTAGCTTTACAGAGAAGGAGGAGGAATCTATCCCAGAAACAGAAAGCTAAGTGAAAAGGTCTGACAAAATAGTCTGTTGTGGGAAAACACCACAGCCAAGCAAAGGGCCACACTGCATTTCAGTGACACATTTCCGTCTAAGGAGACAGATGGGTGGTCATTAAAAGGGTATAGATCACATTTAACGGAGTAAGCACTTTGAGGGAATGAAGTAAGTGAAGACAAAGAGGAAATAAACCCACAAAGAAAGCTACACAGGATTATAGGACAAGCTGCTGAGGCTAATCCTCCATGAACTGAAAAACATAAACTTAATCCTTGACCTGGAAGTCCCAAAAGAGAGATTGATGGTTTCTAAGACTGAGCTGGGATAAGCTGTCGTGTGTGTGTGTGTGTGTGTGTGTGTGTGTGTGTGTGTGTGTGTGTGTGTGGTATGTGTGTGTGTGTGTGTGTGTGTTCATGCATGAACAGATGCATGTGTGCATATACAGCCACAGGATAACCTTAGGTAGATGTCATTCCTCAGGCACTATCTACCTTGTTTTTTGTTTGTTGTAAAAAAAAAAAAAAAAAGTCTCTCACTGGCTGGAGCTTACTAAGTAGGCTAGTCTGCCTGGCTGGAGAGCCCCAGGGATCTTCCTGGCCCACTTCCCCAGGACTAGGAGACCAACGTGCACCACCATGCCAACCCTGTCTAGCCCAGTGGGATATGGGGACTGAACTTGTGTCCTCAAAAACTTGACCGACTGAGATGTCCCCCCAGTTCCTGTTTTCATCTTTATCCATTCTCATTTTGTCCTTCCTCTTCCTCACCCCCAAAGGGTTGCTGGCTCCTTCCTGGGTATCTGCAAGGTCAGAGGACATGAACAACATTGTGGTGACCTGGCAGCCTCCCCAGAAAGCTGCCTCTGCTGTTCAGGAGTTCATAGTGGAGTGGAGGGCTCTACAGCCAGGAAACACCAGGAGGTCTCCCCCACACTGGTTGCGGATCCCTCCCTACAACATGTCTGCTCTGATTTCAGGTACCTCACTGCTCACATTCCTTCTAGAGAGCCACTAAGTTGTTTTTTTTTTTTTTTTTTTTTTTTTTGTGTTAACCCGATAACAAGAGTTATCTGAGAAGAGGAAACCACAATTGAGAAAAAGCCTCCATAAGATTGGCCTGTAGGCAAGACTATGTCTTAACAATTGATGTGGGAGGTCCTATCCCACAGAGGGTGGTGGCACCCCTGGGCACATGGTTCTGTTGCTGTAAGAAAGCAGGCTGAGCAAGCTGTAGGGAGCAAGCTAATGCGCAGCGTTTCTTCACGGCCCCTGCGTCAGTCGGATACTGCTTTGAGAATCACACCTTGAGTCCCGCCCTGACTTCCTTGGATGGTGGAAGCTATAAGATGAAGCAAGCCCTTTCCGCTCCGTGTTGCCCTTGGCCATGGTGTTTCATCACAGTCATAGAAACCCTAAGACATGTGGGGAGATTTCAAGAAATTTTGCCTTCAGTTACAGAGGGTTATCGTCCTACACAGTGGGAACCTGGAGTCCATCAAGACTGCCCTGTAAGGCAGATGTGGTGGTGCACGCCCTTAATCCCAGCACTTGGGAGGCAGAGGCAGGCAAATCTCTGTGAGTTCAAGGCCAGACTGGTCTAGAGTGAATTCCAAAACAGCAAGAGCTATATAGTGAGACTTTGTCTTGAAAAAGCAAAGACTGTCCTTAGGACTAATGTGAGGACCAACTAACTTAAGAAGTCTTATGTTTGTGGAAGAATTATGTCCCCTAGTACCATACCCAGTAAGATGAAATAATAATTGAACCAAATAAGTATGGCAGAAACCTAAATTAACTTGTCAATGAAACAAATACCTTTATCTTTATAAAGTCATTTAACTCAAAATAATTTTGTGCATTGAGTCATTATTTTAAACCCATGATACAGATAACAAAACCAGGAGATTCTCATTCCCAATCCTGCTATTTGATATTTGAACTATTATATCATAATTGAGATCTCTATTCCTAAGTGAGGTTTCTGTCAGGGGTTGCAATAAAGTGAGAGAAAGTATCTGAAAACATATTAAAAGGACTAGCGAACGTAATGTCATATTAAATGTAAGCTCAGCATTGTGGTTGTCTGGCTATACCTACGCAGGTCTGAGTCATGACTCCCTCACTAACACTTGTGAGAGATCTTAGGCAGATTTCTGCTATACCTCTCTTTTTTCATCTGAGTGGCTATGAAGACTGACTGCATTAATATATGGAAGATGTTCTGAACAGTGCTTAGCATATTTCAAGTACTGAATAATTTAGCTAACAGGTGATTATTATTAAATGTGTCAGAAATAAGAATTGAATAGGTTTACAAGCTCCAAACATTAAACTATATTATTGTTCCACCATGAAAATCATTCCACCTCTCCAGGGGGATGTATACAATCTGCTTAAGATAAGCTTTACTTGGAGAAAAATGTATTATACAATAACATATGGGCTGATCCTTAACTGTGTGCCTCTTCTATGGCCTGCCTGCCCAAACTTTAACGGGTTATGATCTCCTTACTAACCCTTAAGGAGGAGGCCAAATAAATTGAGCATCCAGGAAAAGAAAAGCAAGACACAGAGAATCTAGAACTTTTCATTTGGAAACCATTTAGCCCATAGAAGAGATTTTAGAAGGGATGAGGCAGCAGTTTGATTATTGTTGCTGGTTTCAATATATATACACCCAAAAGAATGTGTGTATTTCCTTGGTTGCTCAAGAAAGCAAGATTGGTAAGAAAAGAAAGCATCAAGTTTTGTTGTTGTTTGAAACAGGGTCTCACTCTAGTCCTGACTACCATAGAACTCACAGAAATCCTCCTGCCTCTGACTGCTGAGTGGTGGAATTGAAGACATGTATTCATTACTACACCCCAGAAGGAGGCATCAAATTTGAGAGCAGTTTTGTGACTTTCTTCTGGGATAGCTGGAGGCTTTGCAGTAGTACCATCCTCCCTGGGAGGGTGAGGGGGTGATATCACACCCACCAAATTAAATGGCATACAGACAGGAAAAGCAGTAATTCATCTGGGAGGTAATATCAAAATTCATCCCTCATGGACAATTTGAACCTTGCCTTTCTTTTGGAAATCAGATAATTCTATACAAATACCATAAAGTAGATGACAAGCATGTTCTCCATACTTAGTAAAAGAAAATATTCTGAGTCACTTTTGAATTATGCATTTGAATAAAACCCACTTAATAAAGTTGCAAAATAACTGATTATGATTGTTCTGCCACTTGGGAAATATTTAGTTTGCTATCACTTTCTGTTGAATTGAAAATTTCACTAATTGCTACTTACCATGAATTCAAATGTTATTTCTAATGCCACTGGATCCTTACAAGCTTTTTCTGACTCTGGCTGTATGGACAGTGTCAGATGTCCTGGAATGAGTCAGAATAAACCTGTTTCCTAGACTGTGGGACGGTGGAGCTAGAGACTACCAGACCCATCCTGTCTGCCCACTGTATCTCAGTGTCTGGAAGTTTTCCCCCTGAGACCTAGGGTAGCTGTGTCCCTCACAAGCTAGTCTTGGTGTGTACAGAATGACTCTTGAGTACATTATTCATGGAAGAGTTGCCTATATTCTCCCACACCTGACGTGAAACTAAATCTCTACAGAGAAAAAAAAGTTTGTAGAATAGCTTATAAACAAAGACAAGGCCTTTGCCCAAGGGTGTTGTGCATATAGGTCAGCATAGTAACATGAAATGAGCTTGGAAACTGGGCCATATTGCAAAGGAAATGAGAGTCTTCTGCAGGTGGGCTTCCTCCACTAAAGGTTCTTAAGGTGGGAAGTAGATACCCATGGGGGTGGGGTGGGGGGTAGAGAGTGTTCATACAAAATGATCCAAAAAAAAAAAAAATGTGTCTCCTTAAGGCCAAAATCAGTAAAAAGTTTGGTAGGAAGGCTCTGCTCTTCTTGAAAGAGAAAATGTCAATGAAGACACATAGCCACGTTATCTTTCCTCCTTGACTAAGGACAGGCAATTCACAGGGGGAAAAAAACCCAGCTTCTGATCAGTATAGTAGTGCCCTCACTCACATTTTGCTTTGCAAGGCTCATCAGGAACTCACAGATCTCCACAGGGCAGTGGGTCAGTTGGCTCTTCTCAAGACATGGGACAGGAAAGTAAACCAAACACTGGAAATAAGAGCCACTTGCCAGACCCTTCCCAAGGAAGTGTGATTCCATATCCTCCGTTGCCTTCAGCATGGATTCCATGGCACTCTACAGACTAAGGTGGCAAGTGTCTTCTCCAACTTTCTCTGCTTTATAAACTCCAGTTGGCACCCACTCTCGTGTGAATCTTATCTTGTCAGGCTCTCTTCCAACATTGGTTGTGTGATGATTTAATGGGCTTTCATGTAAACACACACACACAATTTGATCAATAATTGTGTGAAGTAAAATTCCTCTGCACCCCAAGAAGACATTAGGTCCTAGTCAATTATCAGTGTAGCAGTACGCAAGTAAGCCATCAGGCAGCACTAAGCACCTGATACTATAGTTACCTAGTGAGAATCATCTCTCTTGTGCCTTCAAGATTTGGAGTTTAGGGGCTAGAGATAGCTCAAAAGTTAAGAGCACTTCCTGCTCTCCCAAAGGAACCACATCATGCAGTTCACAACAGCCTATAACTCTAGCTCTAAGGGATCTGATGCCTTTCTTATTCTGGCTTCCTTGGACACACCAAGCCACCCCCCCCACACACACACACCTAAAAATAAGATGGGGGGAGATTTGGAGTTTGGGGGTCTTTTTTTGTTTGGTTGGTTTTTTGTTTTTTTGTTTTTTGGTTTTTTTTTTTTGGTTTTCTGGGGTTTTTTTTGTTTTTGTTTTTGAGACAGGGTTCTCTGTAGCTTTGGATCCCTTCCTGGAACTCATTCTGTAGCCCAGGCTGGCCTCTAACTCACAGAGATCCACCTGCTTCTGCCTCCCGAGTGTTGGGATTAAAGGTGTGCACCACCACCACCCAGCAAATTTGGGGGTTGTTTGGTTGGTTGGTTTGTTTTTTCAAGACAGGGTTTCTCTGTGTAGCCCTAGCTATACTGGAACTCGCTTTGTAGACCAGGCTGGCCTCGAACTCACAGGGACCCATCTGCCTCTGCCTCCCCAGTGCTGGAATTAAGGGTGTGTGCTACCAGGCCCAGCAAGATTTGGAATTTTAAAGGCACATCATGGGCAGTGTTATAAGGACTTTACCATCCTTCACAGGCAGTACAATAAGGACTTTGGGTGGGAAAGAGGCACTGACTGACAAAAAAAAAAAAAAAAAAAAAAAAAAAAAAAAAAAAAAAAAAAAAAAAAAATTGCAAAGTATAGCATTTCAAAGCTAGAAAGAAGCATTAACATTCCTAGAAATCACCTTAATATTTGAGGCTGTAAGACAACTGAGATCTAACTGGAGGGGAGCCGAGAGCAGGAACCAGGGGCTGGATTGCATTGCAAACACCCCTTAGTCACAAACCAGTGTACCATATGAAAGCCACTGAGGTGCTATACCTGTAAAACTCCAACAACTCCATATAAACAAGTGACTCATTTGTCGAATCCAATATTCGGTATGCTTGTATTTGTATGGATATGTTTAAATCCTCATTAGAGCTTTTTAAAGGCCTTTATCTCCTTTTTAAGAACAGTTGCTCCTGAGGGGCCCCCAGCTGGATCAGTCCCTCTGAATAGGTGAGACAGTTGATTGGCTTGATCTGTTTGGGAGGCAACTAGGCAGTGGGACCAAGTCCTGTGCTCATTGCATGAGTTGGCTGTTTGAAACCTGGGACTTATGCAGGGACACTTGGCTCAGGCTGGGAGGAAGGGACTGGACCTGCCTGGACTGAGTGAGTCTACCAGGTTGATCGCAGTCCTCGGGGGAGGATTTGCCCTGGAGGAGGTGGGAATGGGGGGTGGGCTGGGGGTAAGGGGAGGGGGTGAGAGGGGGGAGAATAGGGGAACCCGTGGCTGATATGTAGAACTGAATGGAATTGTAAAATAAAATAAAATTAATTAAAAAAAAAAAAAAAGAACAGTTACTCTGGTCACTTAAATGAAGAAACTAGGCATAGTAATGTATGCCTGAACTCTTGGCCTAAGAAGGCTAAGGCAGGGCGACTGCTGTGGATTTGAAGACAGTTTGGGCTACATAAAAAGAATTTATTACAAAAATAAATAAAATCCCTTATGTTTCTTGGAAGTGGTACCTAGAAGCTTGCATCATGGATGTAAGATGCTGGGAAATTCTAACTTAGGCCATCCCTTTATTCTCAGTCCAGACTGCTCTTCAATCTTCAAACTAAGGAAAACTAAAAATGACTTAGATGCAGGTATTAACATGACTTTTTCTCGTGCAGAGAACATCTGTCCCTACACCTGTTATGAAATCCGGGTGCATGCACTGTCAGAGGACCAAGGGGGTTGCAGCTCCACCCTGGGTGACTCCAGCCACAAAGGTGACCTTTAGGATCTTTCACTCAAGCTTCGGTTAGTGGTTTGGATTTGGAGGGTGACAGAAACCTCTTGTGTCCTTTTCCCCAGCACCACTGACTGGCCCTCAGATCACTGACATCATAGAGAAAAAGGAGAGCCTTTTGATTTCCTGGTCCCATATCCCAGTCCAGGAGTCAGTGGGCTGCATCCTCCATTACAGAATATACTGGAAAGAACGAAACTCTACTGGCCAGCCTGAGCTCTGTGGTATGTGTGAAAACCAAGTGCTGTGGGGCCTCCTGTTTAGATGTTGGAAAAGCACAGATTAGGCATGTCTCCACTCTACACAAGTGCTAGCACTAAGTCAGCACTTGTGAAATGAGCTGAATTATGAAAAATAAAAGACACCTAAATGCACACATGAAAAGATATTGAATATGTGTTACATGCTAAGCAAATTGTTTAAAATATAGAAATGAAATGAGTGGACTAGGCTCTCACAGGGCCTGCTCACAAAGACCAAACTAGGATAGCTAAGGCAAGACAAGGTAAGCCAGGGCTACACAGTGAGACTCTGTCTCAAAGCAGATGACAAATAATAACACTTGTGCATTTGTTGAACTGGTTAAAAAAAAAAAAAAAAAACAACATAAAGACAGGTAAAAGATAAAAAAAAAAAAAATCCAGTTTTACAACCCCAAACTCCTGGTTTATCCTGAGTTTTTAAACAAGAGGAATATGACACTCAAGAAAGCTCAGAATTATAATGTCATTGATGATGTTGATTGTCAAAGTAGAGCTGGCAATTTAATGAAACAAACAGTAAAGGCACATCAGTGCTAATCATATACGTCCTTGAGGCTCAAAACATTCAGATACTTCTTAACTCTTCACATTTGTAATTACCATATTTTCTTCTTCTTGGAATAGATAAAATACAGCATAATTTAGATAACTCTTTTTGACCTATAATTGTTCTACAGCTGGAAAAGCAAACAATTACAATAAATTCTGGCTGCAGCATTATCTCAAATGGTTTCATGAATCATTCCTTGAAGTAACTAGTCACTTGAGTTCTGCTCTTCAGTTCTTTGATCTAATCAGAGCTGCTTTGTTTTTATTTTTTGTTGTTTCTTGGGTTGGCCCTCTCTGTTTCATAAGCAGCTGGCTTTCTTTCAGGAGCATTTGTTAGAAAGAAGGGGCATTTTCATCCCTTCATTGGAATTATTGGCTGAGAAATATAAGACTACTTGAGTGGTAGGCTCCAGAGTGTTGCCACAGGAGAGCTTTTTGCCTAGGAACCTTAAGAAGAGTTGCTTCTCTGTTGACCTTTCTCTCAGTTATGACTCTCACTATTAATTTTTACATTAGTTTTCAGAGAAAATAAAAGTTCTCAGGCTGTTCTGTGTATATTCCTCTGGTGGTGGTGGGGGTTAACGCACACACAAAAATGTGCTTGGGATCTTTTTCTATATGGACCTGCACTTTGGATGATCTCCCCACATCTGTCTCTGTGAGTTGATTCATTCTTAATTAACAGCTCTGTAGACTTTCTGTCATTTGCTAGCTAATCTGTCACCAGGCCTGTCAGGGTAAGACAGTTCTGAGACGCCTCCTAAAGGCTGGCCAATCAACTGGCCTTTTCATGGGGTATTTGGGATCCTTCCTGTAATATTTGCCCCAGAAATGATTTTCTTTTTGGCAAAATCTAAGCCAATGCCCATTTAAAACCACAAAGATCCGTGTGGTTAGTTGGTCCTTGTAGCTGTTGCTGTAGATGTTGAAAATAACCTACTATATTTTCCCACAGATCTGATGCATGTAGAGCCTACACAAGGGTATTTTTAAATAAGCTAAAAGGCAAGATTCACAGTCTGACTTTTTACTAGTCTAGATTAAATTCCCACTTATTCCAGTAAGCACACATTAGTGACTAAGCCCCATTCCCTAGCCTCAGAGCCTTCAGTGTGCCGAGGAACTAGAAAAGTCTAGTGGTATTTGCTCCACCCATGACCTTGGGCTATGGGTGCATTGTACAAGAGATGGCTCTGTGGTTAAGAGCACTGACTGATGTTGCAGAGGACCCAGATTCAGTTCCCAGGCCTGCTGGTGTCTGATCATGCCAGAGTTAAAGAACATGTGACCCTTCTCCCTCTCCTTTTAAGAGGTCATGTACAAGGGCAGGAAACACCACCTTCTTCAGGCCCTACAGCCCAAGGTCATGGGCGGAGCAAATATCAATACATTACTCAGTCCCATAGAGCAATGCAAATGCATGTGGAAGTATCAGTTCTTTGTCACTACACTAGCTTTACAGGGACAGGTGAGGTGAAGAATTAAGAGTGCCCTGGCATCAGTGCACAGCCTGCTGTCGGGATATCTGCTGTCATGGCCACATGCACTGGTGCTCCAACAGCAAAAACCTCCCTTCTGCAGGACACTTGCCTCTGCCTGCCTGTTTTTTCGAACGAGTTCTGAGCATTCAAGGACACAAGCTATAGCAATTCAATCACCATTTCTTTCCTCTATCTAGAACACAACCAGAGAGATGGTAGGTGTACTTACTAAGTAAGCAGGGTATCCATTGAATAACAAATGGTTGAATTCATTCCCAGAATCAGTGTAACTGTTCAAGTCTACTCTTCTTGACCTTCATAGCCACATTCTTTGAGAGTTGGCAGCGATCACATCCTTCTAAATTCATCCCTTTATTACTGAACAACCTGAGTTTAAATTTCCATCCACTGAGGTTTGAAGGGACCCCTTTATCTCTCCTGGGATCACAGCCCAGAGGCAGCAGGACCAGTCTTTCTTGCTTGACTTGTCTCATTACACAACTCAGCCTATTTTGCCAATAAAACTGCTGACTCTGCCACTCTCACCTCCCCACATCAGCTGCTATTTTTGTTCTTCAAATAGGCATGTGCGAACCAGCCCAGCAAACCATAGAAATCCCTTCCTTTCTGTTCCAATGTCTCATCTTGCTTCCTCAGCGCAGAACACCTCACACAGTTGGACAGCTGATTCCCTGGTGCCTGCAAGATGAACAGAAGTGCTTCCTAAAAGAAAGTTTTTTGTTTTTTTTTTTAAATCCCCTCCTTTAGGAATAGGCATCCCCACACACCCACTTAATCATATTGCTTAAGTCTGTGTAAGCAATTTTAGCAGACCTTGGAATTTTCCACAAGATATTTTTCTCAACACGTTGTAAAATACAGTGTGTAAAATACAAAAAAAAAAAAAGTTGTAAAATATAGCCTATGAAATGATCTGCTCATGCCTCAACCCTTTTTAGTGGGGCAGAGGGAATTTTCCAGTGCTCCTTCTTACTATTTACCCATAGTTAAGTAGAACAGAAGAGTGGACAAAGTCTGTTCTTCCTGTTACATGGTGAATTCTCTGAGGTGATGCTGTGTGTTCAGAGCGGGCAACACTAATCTGTGACTGTTCATGGGCCGTTGATGAAGTTGGATCCAGTCCTCAGTTCGTTTCCACTATTGTCCTCAGCATAGGCACAGGCTGGCTGAGTGAGCCAGCAGCTACTGCTATTCACATTCTAGCTTGACAGATGCTGAGGATGCAACCCAGGAGATTGTACATAGGAGGCAAATATGCTTTTCTCTCAAATTAAAAGATGCATTAAAAATAAAAATAGGTGAGTACCTACATTGCTTATTTTCTTTACACAGCCTTGTTTTCCCTTGTCTTCCTTTCAGAAATCCCATACAGACACTCCCAAAATTCATATCCAATAAGCAGCCTGCAGCCTGGAGTGACATACGTCCTATGGATGACAGCTCTGACTGCTGCTGGTGAAAGTCCCCAAGGAAACGAAAGGGAATTTTGTCCCCAGGGTAAGAAAATGAAGACAGCCAGTCCACTGTGGACTCTAACATAGACACATTCCTACTCAACTTTTCTTACCTCACTGCTGACTTTCTTGCAGGCACTTCACACTTGCCATTAACCTATATGTTGCCCTCCCACCACACTGTCTACTTGAAGACTTGTCAACTCAGTTTTCAAAATGCAGTAGAAATATTACCCCTCATCCAGGAAGCCCTGTGAGGCTTATATCCACCACTGAATACTCCTTCCACACCTGTGAGCTGGGGGAGCCCTTGCAGGGCTGGATGCCTCTTAGAATATATACAGCTGGGTCCCCATAGTGTCCTTCTAAATGAATAGTCAGAAGTGAGTTGACTTTGTTCCTAAACCCAACTACCCAGGCACTGTGGGTTAAGGTCCAGAGGATTCACAAAAGTCAGACTTTTGAAGTCTTTACTGACGATAACACCATAACAAAATTTGCTAACTTTGCAGGCAAAGCCAACTGGAAAGCATTTGTGGCATCAAGTATTTGCATTGCTATCATCACGGTGGGTCTTTTCTCAATCCGTTCCTTCCGGCAAAAGTGAGTTGAGTTTGTTACATCCCCCAATTTAATACGTGTGTGTGTGTGTGTGTGTGTGTGTGTGTGTGTGTTATACATATGTGTATGTACATACAGGGAAACTATGCATAGGTATGTGGAGGGCAGAGAAGGATGTTGGGTGTCTTACTATTTATCCCCTAAAGATAATATTGAAGTTAAGAGGTAATGAATGCTATTAGTTTTTAAATTTTGCAAACCGTATTTATATTTCAAAATAATACACAGAAACATGTCACATACATAGTTGAGGTGAGCAGGCAATCTGATTACATCTGACACCCCACTAGTCACCAAGGTGACTCAGCTCATCTGACTAACTAGGAAGAGGTCCCCTTCTTTCCTCATCACTCTATGCAGTGCCTCCCAAAAGAACACACCGAGTCATTTTCCAAGGTAGAGGACTGTTCTTCCATCAAGGGTATGTGAGTAGTTGTGTTCCTGTTAGAACCTCCAAATAAGCTCTCAATAAACAGTTGGTTGTGTGTACTCCATTAGCTTGGATCTATATAAGCTGTGTAGCATGTTCTCACCTGGGTAAAGGGCTACTTTGGTAGCTCCACAGTTGACAGCAACAAATTTTCTATCCTGATTTGGATGATATATTGCACTCTATTATCCTACAGCTTCTTCATGACCTTTCACCCTGTGATCTCACAGCTGTGGGAACTACCAGTATTGTATTCTACAATGGGGGAAAAAGGAAACGGTATCAATTCTTTCCTTTTAAGGAGCTTGAAAGTCACATACATATGATACTTTCAGTTTTATCTCAAAAGACTTAACTCAGTGAGGCAAGAGTGATTAACATTATGGTCTTTTAGCTGCATTCACTGTCATCTCAATAAATCAAGATCCTGAATTGCGGAAAAAGGAGGAAATAAAATATTAAGTGGCAATGAACACTGCTCCAAAGATACACAACACAGTATTAAATGGTGGTTATATTTGGGAACCATAGGTGAATTTATTTCTACTTATTTTATAAAAATTGGGCCAACAAGACAGATGTCTCAGTGGGTTAGGCACTTGTCACCAAGTCTGATGACAGATTGATCCCTAGAACCCACTACACCAAGCTGTCCTTTGACTTCCCATGCATGATAACACATGTGCACCCACACCAATACAAAATAATATTTTAAATCTTTTTTAAAAAATTAATTTTAAAATATACTATTTTGCAAAGGAAAAATAATCAGTTCATTTTTCAACACAAAGCTTTCCTTAGATGCCAAGCAATACAAATTGGCATTCAAATATAACAAACTTGACATTCTGCCAGACAGTGCATTTTGTCTGGCAGATCTACCCAAAGATCACCAGAGCAGAGCTCTTTAGACTTTGTAAGGGGCTGGAGACATGGTTTAGCAGGTAAAAGCACCAGTTGCTCTTATAGTAGGCTCAGGTTCATTTCCTAGCACCCACATGGTGGCTCACAACTGTCTGTTACTCTAGTTCCAGGGGATCCAGTGCCCTCTTCTGGCCTCTGTGGGCACCAGGCAAAACATTCATACACATAAAAAGACAAAAACAAATAACTTTAAAAAATACTTTGATAAAGTTTATCTCAGGAGTAAAAGAGAATCATATCCAAGCTATCACTACCCACCATTGCCACACAGCATAGCTAGTCATCTAACATAGTGGTCCTCAACCTGTGAGTTAGCAACCCTTTCACAGAAGTTGCTTATCAAATATCCTGCATATCAGATATTTACATTATGGTTCATAACAGTAGCAAAATTAGTTATGAAGTAGCGATGAAAATAATTTTATGGTTGAAGTTATCACAACATGAGCAACTATATGGAAGGGCTACAGCATTAGAAAGGTTGAGAATCCCTGATTTAACAGTTAAATCATAGCTGGCCTTTCTTCATCAAAGCTTATCAGTCTTTGAACAATACTTTATATCGGGTTTGATTTTTTTTTCTTTTTTCTTTTTTTGTTTTTTGAGACAGGGTTTTCTGTGTAACCACCATGGCTGTCCTAGAACTCACTCTGTAGACCAGGCTGGCCTCAAACTCAGAGATCCACCTGCCCCTGCCTCCCAAGTGCTGCAATTAAAGGCATGTGCCACCACTGCCTGACTGGTTTTGATTCTTTAACGGCCAATAGTTTTAAGTCATGTGTACTTAATAAGCTTCTTGAATTTTTTTCTCATCACAAGACCTCCAATTTCCTCTGATCACAAAGTGTAATCACCGTTAACAGATATTTCTCTAAAATACCCTTTCCTTGGTATTTTAAACATGATTATAATCAAGATATTACACTATTCTATATCCTATTTTAAATCTTCATTATAATAATGTATTAATATTTTAATTAGCTCACTAGCAAGATCCCCAAGCATATGAACAAGATCTTCTGCTTTGCTCTTCTATTCCCAGCATGTGCCACTGTACTGATCACATACTTAGTTTAATGTTACTTGCTGAATTAATGCATGGCTAAATAGTGAGGGACTACTAAAAATTAAATGGAACAAAAATTTCTAGTTTATTTAGCAAACTCTAAGTGGTTGTATCATGATTTATTGTCATCAATCCAAAGAACTCCTGCCTTGGACAATGTTTCTTTCAGTGTTTGTCTTTTACTCGTTTCATACAAAAGAATCCTCTCCCCTAAAATAACTGCACTGAGAGCCTGTGAGACTGTGCCTTTGTACACACTTTTAACTATTCGTCACTGTTTTCTTATTTATAGGTTATTTGCTTTCCTTTCTACTCTCAGACCTCAATGGTACAGCAGAACCATTCCAGATCCATCAAATAGCACATGGGTAAAGAAGTACCCCATTGCAGAGGTAAGGTACAAAGTCACATTGCAGCTAGTATAGTGCTAGTAAATGACCACATCTAAAGAAATCCTCCCAGGAATAAGATACTGTAGATGAGCAGAGTTGATAATGAGTTATCAGTTTTCTTCTGGAGTCAAGAGCAGTCCATGCATGAGAACTTCTGAAGCCCATGAACATAAGACCTACCAAGCTTTATGACTCCAGGAGCTTTCATGCCCCTCACTTCAACTTATTTCAAAAGAAAGTATGTACTTTTGGTTGTTTTTTGTCATTTGGAATAGTACCCTGATAATTAACTGATCCAAATTCAGGCAATTGAATTTAACTTTCCCAATCCTGTTGGAGGACAGAACAAAGTAAAAGCAACCCTTAGTTTTGAATTTTGTGGGAAGTCATTATGTATGTAAAGAAAAGGCTTTATGGAAGAGATGGCTCAACATACAAGTGAGAGAGCACTGGGGATAAAGCAGCAAAGGGACTTTGCCACTGTTTACGGGAGGGAGCAAGGTGGGATATCTCTGGAGGTCGGAAAGTTGTGGCATCTGAAGAACAAGAGGGAAAGGAAGCCACATGCCAATCTTTCTTGCTGCTGTGAGTCCTGAAAGCCTTTTTTCAAGATTCTTTTGATTCACCTCCTTAAGCCAAAAGCCAGTGGCCCAGCCTCTGCTTAGAGAAACTGCTCCTAGCCACCTCTGCTTTAGGAATTTCAATCACTGCAGTTTAGCATCTTCGCAACTGGTTCTGGAAGAGCCTGCTGCTGTTGTTTACCATGTGTGCATCTTGGATAACTTGCCCAACTATCTGAGTACCAAGTGCCGTCGTTTCACATTTTATTACTGAAGTGTAAATAAGATGCCATGTGAAGCAAATGCTTTTTACTTTTTTGTTGCAGTTTGTTTTTTGAGATAGCTTTTCACTCTATAGCTCAGATTGACCTCAAACTCACAAATATCTTCCTGCCTCAGACTCCCATGATGCTGGGATTATAGGCATCACCCACCATGTTCACTTCTTTTCAGTTTTCATTTCTTCCCAAGAACAACCATACTTGGAGACTTCTCTCTACTGAGGGATTTTTGTTTACAATAGCAAGAGTAGTGACAATGATAGATGTTTATACACCATATACTATACTATGTACTAGTCAAGTACATAATTAGAGTACATCAACATATTATATTTATATATAACCTACATATTACTTCCTATGTAGCAGGCACTTTTAATTTCATGTATCAGCAATTTATTGGCAGCTATAAGACATAGTATTATCTTGATTTTTCAGATGAGGAAACTAAAGCAGAGAACCAAATAATTTGCCCAATACTAGTGATAAACAATGGATCCTAAATTCATTTCCAAGCAGGATATGAAGACATTACACCTTACAACAGACCTTTAAGTACAGTATGACGAGTGTTTCTAGTGTCCCATACTGCAGAGCTGAACACTCACTAGGGAGGTATCCACACACTGGTCCTCACTGGATGACCATAATCTACGGAGTATACAATGAGCCACAAGGCCTTAGAAGTTGCCTTGCTGGCATAAGAGAGTATTCAAGTACCAGGATTTGAACCAATTGAGCTTGACAATCTAAGG
Source organism: Peromyscus leucopus (assembly GCF_004664715.2). NCBI lineage: Eukaryota > Metazoa > Chordata > Mammalia > Rodentia > Cricetidae > Peromyscus > Peromyscus leucopus. The sequence goes on along the minus strand of NC_051065.1, from coordinate 84,092,729 downwards.
CTAAAACACAGTGGAAGGCAGCTCTGTGCTGGGTGAAAACACTGTCCTTCACACTGTAACCATGGACTCTAACCAGGAAATAGAGGCAACACAGAGATGCTACAGGCTGGACAAAACATCAAATTAAGATGCACAAAAGTTTAGAGATAGTACAGTAGCAAAAACTGTCATATAAATAGATGCCCAAAGCCACATGGCAGAAGTACACTAGTCATAGCAATAAAACAACACGCATAAAGAAAAGTGAGAAAAGTATGTGCTTAAAGATTTTTTAACCCACTTACAAGTGGGAGGTAAAAGGTACATGCATATCTCTGTACTGGGGAGGCTAAAGCAGGAGGAGCAATGTGAGCTATCAGAAGTCTCACAAAAAAGTCAGAAAGTTTCTAACAAGTGCTTGAGATAGCTTTTACAGAAGCCTGCCAAATACATAAGCCCATTATGGTGGCTGCTTCTGAAGAGAAGTTGAGAATAGGAAGCCTTTTGATTTTTATTGCATATTCTTTTTGACCTCTGAATTATTACTTTGTAAAAATAGTCCATTGGGGAAAAAATTAAGTAGCTTTTAGTGGCTGGAAAGATGGCTCAATGGTCAAAAGCACACATTTTTGCTTAGGAGGACCTGGGTTGTTACTGGCACCCAAAAGTTGGCTCACAACCACCTCTGGGGTCCAATGTCCTCTTCTGACTTCTGCAGGTACTTCACACATGTGGAACAGAACATACATGAAGGCAAAACACTCATATACACAAAGAATAAATAGCCTTTAAGGGTTTGTTTTTTTAATTTATTTGTTATGTGTAGTGTTCTGTCTGCATTTATGTCTGCACACCAGAAGAGGGCACTATATTTCATTAGATGGTTGTGAACCACCATGTGGTTGCTGGGAATTGAACTCAGGACCTCTGGAAGAGCTGCCAGTGCTCTTAACCTCTGAGCCATCTCCATAAATAGCCTTTAAAAATTTAGTTGATGAAGACTTTGATGCAGTCCCACAGCCTGGATGGTTTGACTTCTAAAGTACATAGGTAGTCTGTTTCTAAAAAACTATATAATGCACTTTGTGCCCAATTGAGGCAGAAAATAGATTAGAAATAAAGATATACCTTAAAACTCTGAAGGAAAAGGCCAAACTACACAGAGGATCACTAAAATCGGTGCCCATGGTATTCCTGAACCATAAGGCTAAAGGAACCCTGGGGCTTTCTAGAAGCCAGCCCTAAGGAAGTGTTGGAGAGTAGTCTGTCAGTACTGTCCCACGGAGGCAGAACAGCTCACCTAGTGAAAAAAAACAACTTCTCCCATCCTGTTAATCTCTCCCACATGGTAGCCTTGCTTTGACACAGCTGCCATGCATGTTCCAAGACAAACATACATGCCAGGACCAGCTTGAGGATGACCATGGGAGAACCAACTTTTAAAAGAGAACAATGGAAGCCTTTCATGAATTCTTGACATTGTCATCATTCCTTTCTTGACACTTGTCATGCCCTCAAAAGGTGACCATATCAGAGGCTAATTATACCAAGACCCTCTTGTGCAACTTGTCATTTAATAAATGAGAAAAACAAGGCAGAGATTGATCAAAATTTCCCAAAGACTATCAAGGCTGGAACTCATCCTCAGAATTTTCCCATTCTCTAAGTTACATATTCAGATCCTCCTGGGTGGTCTGAATGCACTGCTTGAGTGGAGTGCAAGTAGGGAACTAATGGAAATGTCAGGTGCCAAACAGATGTGTTGCTGCCACTGAGAAACTATGTGGAAGTAAAATGGGAAATAGATGCAGAAAGGAGCAGACTAGGGGCTGAAATCTTTTCATATAAGCCTAGTTGTTAACAGCTCTACCTTGGGAAGCCCAGACAAACTGTGCAACAGAATAAGATGTAAGAAGAACTCAACTAAAGCCTGGTAAAAGAAATGTTAATCAAGTGCCAAGGACTTGAACTTGAGAACTGGCAGTAAACTTATTAAGAAGACATGGTAGAGCTGATGACCAAAGAAATGCTGAAAAAGTTAACAGAAAAATTTAGTAATGCATTATCAAGACTAGCTAAAGGGGAAGATGAAAATGTTACAGAAAAGCTATTCAAATACTTCTTTAAATGCCAACTGACAAGAACATTGCCTTATCTGAAATCATCTAATTCCATCAAAGCCCAAACCCCTTAGCATGCTGTTAAAGGGCCTTAATGACATGATGCACACCTTTAATCCAGCACTCAGGAGGCAGAGATCCAGGCTAGCCAGGGCTACATAGTGATGATGCGGTCTTTAGTAGAAGCCCTTCATGAGTAGTCTCGCCCATTTCTAAACTCTGTTGTTTTTGTTTTTTCCCCAGTACTAACAAATAACAGGGTTAGGGATGTGACTCAATAGTAAAGCACTTGCCTTAGCACGTATAATCCCCTGGATTTGATTCTCAGCAATGAATGGTGGAAGACAACAAACCAGCAGGCTCAATACACTAATTTCCCTCTACCACCTCCAACCTGGAAAATACTCCATCTCTCCAGACTCTACTCTAGCCTTCCCATTCTGTCTCCAAGCCTATGCCACTAGAAAAAGCAAATGGTATAGCTTGATTCAGAGACTGAAGGTTAAGCTCATCAATCTGCCCTTGGTTGGAGATTGGCAATGATGAGTAGGGCATGGATATCTGGCTCTGGTACCTCCAAAATTTAAAGGCCCAGCTTCTCATCTGAGGCTGAGACAGGGCAGGGTGCAAAGTTTTGGAAACTCAGAGATACAGGTTGTCAAAGTGACCTACATACCCATTCTTTCTTCTCCCAGGCCATGGACAGTCTCCTGATGGCCTGGCCAACTCCCGAAGAGCCTGAGCCACTAATCATCAATGAGGTCCTTTACCAAATGACCCCAATCTTCAGACAACCCTATTGCCCCAAAAGAAGACAAAGGTTCCAAGATCACTCTACCCCCAAGGAAGACACAATATACATTGCCTCCAGTCTACAACCTACAGGAACTCTCACAGCTGACACAAGACTAGTTCATCTATACAAGGTACTGGGAAGCAGGGAACCTGACTCAAAACTGGGCAACCTGACCAATTCCTTGACAGTCACCCCAGTGGACTACCTTCCCAGCCATGAAGGCTATTTACCCTCCAACATAGAAGACTTCTCTCCACATGAGGCTCCTTCAACTGATTCTAGAGAACTGGAGCACCAACACATCTCTCTTTCCATTTTTGCATCAAGTTCTCTTCGCCCACTCACCTTCTGTGGCGAGAGGCTGACTCTAGATCAGTTAAAGATGGGGTATGACTCCCTCATGAGTAATGAGGCTTGATACCTAGAAAGTCAGTGTGCCCATTAACTATAATCACAAGAGCACCACAACATATCTAGTTACCCAGTTCCTACTCCAGTGGTCACCATCCTTGGTAGTATCAGACCTGGCTGTAGCTTCAGAAACTGCAGACCAGCCAGCTGTCTCTGGACTGTTAGTTTCACCATAGGAACTTGCTGCCTTTAACACCAATTCCCTCTGGGTCTAAAAAGCTCAAGCCACAAGAACCTGAACCTTGCTGTTTTGCTTATCTATTGTAAATTTGTACTTCCTTTTCTAACCTACTAAATTAGCAATGTGTCGTATAGCCTAGTCTTGTAAACTGTTCTCAGTCTGTTTCCTATGCAGCTCTAGAAACTGAACGTATCTGGTCAGTTTGCTCATAAACATCATTTCCTGCTGCTATTCCAGACTTAATCTGCAGTCCTTTTCAAAGTATGAGGCTTTCCATTACATTTCTATTCTACCCTAACTACTGTGTAGTTTTGGCATCTCTGCACCCATCAAGTGCCCTTAGTTGATTGCCATGACAAGGTTCTATGTAAGGCTGACCGTCTCTTCCATGCTTTTCCCTCAAGATTTTCATGTTACTTTAATCTACAACCTACTTGGCAAGGTCTTCCAAGTATAGTTCCTGGTCATGTCACCTGTCAACACTTCTGTTGGCCCAACTTGCTTGCTTCCCACCCACCAGCTATTATAGCACAAGCTTTACAAAAAAAAAATCACATTAAGGGACTTACATTACTTTTCAGGTACATTAAGCATGTCTCTCTTTGCCTGTTCGATTTGACAGATCTTGATGAATGTCAAAGAAACAGGTAACTTTTGCCCACTACTACAAGTAGTTCTTCTTCCCCAAGTAAAACTCCAAAGAGTTAAGTCTTTCATTCCTTGGTATTTTTAAAGTCTAAAATATATTCCATCAACACCAACTAAATCTACTTCCTAACTCATAAATTTCCACAATTCTCTGGAACCTAAATACCATAGTGTACAACACTAAAGGTCAGAGAAATCTTGGGTTTGTTTTGAAGGTGTGGGGGTAGGATCCATGATTCTGTTATACAAACTCTACTGTGTCCAGACCTCAAGTTCAGGTAGGGATTCTCACACTGCCCTGAAAATGTCCTTTCCCAGAAGCCAGGAGTTTCTGTTTGTTTTTCCTAGTCCTCTCGCAGGCAGGTGGGATATCAAACTTAATCTCTCATTCTCTCACACCGAACCCCCCAGTCCTAACCCTGTCATCACTTTACATCTCCCATTAATAGCTACAACCACAGCTCACCCATGTCCTGAAGCCAGGGGGGAAAAATTCCACTAGCTACTCTGTGTTCCATTCTTCTAAGTAGGGTCTGTTCTTGAGTCACCTGAAACTTGCCTCCAGTCCAATATCAAAGATCAAGCCCTCTCAAGGTTTTTCTTCTAGCCTGCATTGTCCACTTTAAAACTTCCAGAACAAAGCACTTTCAAAGAGCTTCAGATAAAGACCTTCCTTCTTCCCTCAAATAGAAAAGCAATTCAGACTAAAAGGCATAGCTCTATGAGAAGCAATAGCCTACCACTTGAATTCCCAAGTTCTTATATGTGGTAGAACTTTTCAATCTGAGTGATTGAAAGAAGTTGGAATTTATAGCTTATACCAAAATAAATTCCTAATAAAACGAGTTCCTTAATAAGGCACTTGAACAAGTACGTCTGAAAGACTGCACTTCAATGACACAAAGTACATAATTAACTGTGGTCAACTGTAATTGAAGAAATGCAAACTAAGTACTATCTAAGTAATTCCACCAGTTTAGCAGCGATTACAGAGCAAATTAGCCAGTATTAATCAAGAGAAATTGATGTTAGTAGACAATTCTGAGGGGCAACTAGACAATGTTCAACAAAATTCTAATAACCAACTCAATTCTCATCAACATAGCCAAGAGCAGCTTAGTATCTTAGGAATACAGGATTTCTCATCAGTAAATTGAAATGGTGGCCCTTCAAAAACTAGCAGTGCCTATCTGTACAATAAAAATACTGTGGAGTTCAAGGAATTCGACTCTACATGATCTGAATTGATTCTGAATTCTAAACAAAACCCTAATTAAACTGCATTGTGCCACTGGTCTCGGTGTTTTCTTTTTAGTGCTGCTAAGAATAAAACTGGCCTTGTGCATGCCAGAGGCACGTAGGACTTAGCCTTTCACATTTTGATATCCCTAAAATTAAGACAGGGCATAAAACTGATATAAGGATACCATACCATACTATACTATAAAGAATAAAGAAGACAACTCAGTGGCTTAGAGCAATTTGCTCTTACAAAGGATACAGGTTCCACTCCCAACACCAAGTTGGTAGCTGTTTCTCCATGGCTACAGCACACACAGTGCACACTTAAAATGCAAATACTCATACACATAAAATGAAAAGTCTTTATTAAAGCATGGAGTGCTGCTGCAGGGGACCAGAGTTTAATTCGCAGCATCCACACAGGATGGCTTAAAACTGCCTGTTAAGTCTGGCTGGGGGGTGGGGGAGCACAATGCAATGCCCCTGCTTTCCACACTGAAGTGAACATGCCCATACAAGTACATTGGACCTGTCTGTGTAGATTCAAACTCTACTACTGGTACCAACTGCTGTATGATTGCTTTCTATTGGTATGATAAAACATCATGGACCACTACTGAGAAGCCATGGCAGGAATGGAAGTGGAGACTATGAAGGAACACTGCTTTCTGGGCTTTTTCTCAGCACTTCCAAGCTCCCACACAATAGCCCATTTAGCTTTGAGCCATGTCTACAGTCTTCCTCAAAGCAACAAGGCCAGGTCTGTCTGTCACAGCATTATTCCACTCCTGGTACCAACTTGCATCCTAGTTTACTTTATTGTTATGGTAAAACCCTAAAAGCAGACTGGAGAGTAAATGGAGAGTACATGATTTGTCATACACATTTCAATCACTGTTCATCCATTACGAAGAAAAGTCACAACAGGAACCTGGAGGCAGGAACTAAAGCAAGACACCACGAAAACTGTTCACTGGCATGCTTAGCTTGCTTTTTGTAATACAACCCAGAGATACAGGGGTTGCACCTCTTCCTGTAGATTAGGACAATGTCCCCATAGATTTGACTACACACAGGCCAATTTAATAGGTTCAATTCCCCTTTTCTCAGACAACTCTGATTGTGACAATTTGACAAAACCAAAAAACCTATCACACTGATAAACAAAATAAACCATGCTTTTTCTTGGGAGGTGTAGAGACCTGGGTTTTGAGGTAGATCTCCTTCTATGCAAGAAGACTGACCTTCAGCTTGTAACTTTAAACTCAGCCTCAAGAACCACCAAGCCTAGCATGCCTTTTAAACACTAACTGAGAATAATCTTCCACCTCCTAATTCTACCCAATTTATACATTTTGAAGTGTGGCTTAAGTTATTTAAGTCAAAAAAGATGCCTGAATCTTGTGCCATGAATAATTTTTTCAAAGTCAGTAAAAAAAAAAAAAAAATGTCTTTTACTTCACTCTAGATATCACGGGCTATACTTTGCAGTAACGTTTCCAGAAAAAATGGGTAACAAGGTAACATTATGAAGACTGATTCTCATTAACTTATCAAAAATCATCCAGAATATTTTCACTAAATCCAGTGCAGTGGCTCATGCTTTCAATGCCACCACTCAAGGCCAGCTTCGTCTTCGTCTACACAGTTCCTGGTTTTAAAAACTATAAAAATACCTTCAAAACTGAATATAAGCAACAAAAACCCTGTTCATTATTCACTTGCTAAACTTCAGATTTAATCAAACCTTTCACTAATACATGGGACTCTAAGATTTCACTTAGAAACAGAAGTTACAACTTTTATTCCATCACAACAAATTAAAGACTACTGACCATCTGTTTTCTTTACCTAAAACTGTAATAAAACACTAATTTCCCTCAACATTGGACAACTCAATTTTTATTCTTTTCAATTCCTGTAAACAATAGAAAAGTGCCTTTCTCAGGAAAGTGATACTTTAAAACTGCAATAAACTCTAAATATCAAGAGACTGATTGATGAAGTTGAAAAAAAGAAAGCGTCCATGCTCTCCTGTAACTAGGAAGTGCTAGTTTACTGGCAACATCCTCCACTTCAGGAAAAACTACCTCTACTTCTCAACTCTTAAAATGAGATTCATGGAAGCTAGGCCTATCACTAATAGAAAAATTAACCTAGATCTTTCTGATATAGTGACAAAATGTCATCTGCTTTTAACGGCATAGTAAGTATACTGTTAAGAGAAAAAATTAATGTGAGGCACATACTACGTAACTAAGAATATGGATTCACCACCGCACACTGATAAGGAGGCAATGAACTACCCAGGTCTCCCACATAGCAAAGTTGTCTTGCTTGATGTTAGTTGTTAACACCCAGGTAAACCCTTCATGAATATATAAAGAAAACACTTAAAAAGGTATATAGAATAAAGTCGAAGCTAGTAGAAATTCTGAAAACCGGGAAGAATATGCAAAAGAACTGCCAGGCACGGTAATGCCTATCTATAACCCACTCAGAAAACCCAAGCTGGAGATCCCAGTTTCAGGCTAGCTTGCAATGCTGAGCAAAGCACTGCCTCTAGATAAACAAAACACTAAAATCCCACCCAACTGCCTGTCTCTAAAAATACATTTAACTTCACATCATGGAGACTTAAGCATGTTCATGTATGTGATGGGAGAACACTAAAACATCTTCTTGAACCTATTTTTTGAATTCATTACTAAATACTGAATTACTAAAAGAGCCCTGTCAAGAACTTCCCACAGAAACTGGCATCCAAACCGAACATTAGGTCTCTGTGGATTGCAGGTATAAAAAGAACCTTTGTATGTGCTCTAAAATTTAGTGAAAAATTAAATAAAAATAAAAAAATTGTCTCATTTAGTAGTGACTAGAAGCATTTAGGCCCAAAGAAAATCCTAGTCAAATAAATTAATCTGGAGTTCACAGATTTTTATGTGTATGTAAATAAATTTCTACAAATTAGACACTACTAAATTTTAGAAATAACTGTAAACCAAGTATTGTAATGAAAACCAATTCAACTAATGCAAGCTATAATATATTGTTTTAAAATAACAAAATCAGAGGCTAGAGTTCTAATTACAGCTCTAGGGGATCTAATGTCCTCTTCTGGACTAAATGGGCAGCTGCAGTCTCACATGCTCAAAGACACACAGACACACACACCACTCTTCTCTCTCACACACATAAATCTTTAAAAAAAAAAAAAAATTGCCTCTATAGTTTTTTGACTATGGGCAAGTTAAGTGGCTACCAGATAAACACTGTACCCAACCCCACACTTTGGATTAAAGTGACAGATTGTTTTAAGAGTAGCATGACTTAATGGATACATAGAGGTAAACTTTTATTTTAAAGGAGCGTTTACATTCTGGCCTGGGATGATCAGGAACAGCAGACAGTCAGGAAGGACAAAGCTAGCACACCCTACTCACACTTCAGAAAGCAGCCAACTAATTTATCCCAACAAAACCTGGCAACTCATGTTAAGGAATGCTTGGTGGCAAAACACGTGCCTAGAATACACAAATCCCTAGCACTTCAAATCAACTTTAAAAAATACCTGAAAACTGGTTTTGCTGATGCAGATAAATTACTAAGGGTGTTCAATAAGATAATACTTTACTGTCTTGTTATTAGTCATACTTTTCAAAGCATACTAGTAGTCTGGTTTCCAGGCTTTGAGTTAATGTGAAGATATGACATTCAGATTTAACATTTACATATTAATCTCACTATAATCACAAAGGTTTGGGCTAGAATATATTCACTAAACTTTTCCTTTACTGTGGTACTGTGGTTATAGCTCAGCATACTTGCCCAGCAGATACCCAGCACCAAAGTAGTCGGGGAGGGGAAGCAAAACGGCATGCATCATAGGTATACTATACCAGTTAGTTCAGTGTTGGGCCACCTGTCCAGAAGATGTGCCTGCATTGTCTTACCTTTAGAGTCAACATGGGTAAGGTTCTGGCAGCTTTTCATTTTTAACTTTTAATACCTGGTTTCTTCCACCTGCTAATGCTCTGAAGACGTTTTTTAAAAATTTAACACAAAATACTTACACTTCACTTGCAAACTAAGTATAACATTTTTTCTATTTCATCAATCATCTCTAGTAATTATAAAAATAACAATCAGAAGGAATATGTAATAATCTCTCCAAACCCATACCCAAAATAAACCAAATACATTCACAACTCTGGAAATTACGTGTCTTGAACTGAATAAAATGAACTGTAGTACCTGCTGGTACATTTAAGATCTCTGGACAACTCCAAATAGTATTCAACTAATAAATTTCATTCTCCCATCAATCCAAGCAGGAACTATCCTAAAAATTTCAACTGATACCATTTATATTTAAAAGCATTTAGGCCAACTATTATATCCACTCTTGAAATTATTGTACTAACTTTCCCAACTTTGTCATTAAGTATTCTTCGCATAGGAGTCAGCGGTTCACTTTAAACCTCACGTGATACTTAAACATTCAAAATCTTAAAAGCATTATCTTGACAGTGCAGAGATCAGAAAATGGGAAGCCAAGAAACGTATATAAAGGGGCTCCCACTTGATTGCTTTTGTATCTTTCAAGAAATGAACATGCAAATAAATTGTTATTTTCAATAAACAAAGCCTACGTTCAGTTCTTCACATGAAAGTAAACCTGAAAGCAAACTCAAAGGTATCAGAAAGACTAGACCTACCTCTTCAAATTCAACCTACTTTGAAAGTTTACAACAATGATGCAAATGCCACTGTGTTTTCTGGTGACAGTGGCTCAGTAAAACCTGTGTTTCTAAGAGAAGGTGTTTTCTGCAATATGTTGCTGGAAATCTGAATTTATAAAGGTGTTACTACTAAAAAGTCAATTAAGATACTTGAAAGTTTAAACATACTGACTTATGGGTGCATATGCTGCACTCTCAAAGGGCCAACAAGTCCACATGGGCTAACCCTTACCTCTGGAGAGGTGTCATTTAACATGTGAAAAGTCAGGTATCAGCATTAGTACAGAACTTGTGCATCAAGTTCTATTAAAAAAAAAAAAAAAAACACAAAACCCTTCTTTTCAAGCTGTCAGACATGCTGGCAACCAGATAAGTAATTGCAATTAAATGAATAACTAAATGTACTATACAATATCATTTAGATGTGTACATAAAAATCAATCATCTAACTAGCAAATGTAAGATTTAAGATCTCCATTATTTCTAAAATTACAACAGATTAAAAAAAAACTACTAACAACTGACAAGTCTTAAAAGCTTTGAATAAAATTCCTTCCCTGGTTAATTAATAAATGTGAATAAAAATATCCTAGAAAACTTGTTTTTTGATAATTCTGTGTACATACTTTTTAATAAGCAGTGATGCTTCTGTTCAAAAATCCATTAATTACCTAATTTTCTAATGGAGGAAATGGAAACTTATAACATTTTCTGTGAAACATTTGTCTATCAACCCAGGGCAAAATCATAACAATATATAGGAAGTTCATAAACAAGATATTGTTTTATATTTTATGTATGGTGTTGTTGTTCCAAACTAAGTAAAGCTGGTTTTAAAATACTACAAGATAGTTTTCCATCTCAGCATAGTAACCAATGAGTGCCCTTTGGTCTATATAAATCAAAAATAAAGATTGTTAATTACAGATAACCACCTTGATTTGGGGACCTTTCGCACGCAAATATCAAATGGCTAGGCTCTTATTTTACACAAGTTTAACTGTTAGGCATTATCAAACTAACTTACTCTGTCCACACCCACAGAACTATTTTAATGAACACAGGCTATATCTGTAAACAAGTAGTAGCTTAAACAAGTTCCAAAAGCAGTGTTTAGTTTTACTTTTAAAATGAGGAAGCCTAACATTTTAAAAGTAAATATAGGTGAATCAGATATAATTTGAACCTAATAAACCATGCATGAGCCAAGAGTTAATAAACCAATGTGTTTTGAATTCATTCAAGTACTGATAATTCTGTATAAAGATTTAGTATATATCAGCTATCATAAGTTGTGGAAAAAAATTCAACTCCCAAATAAAAATATATAGTTAAAATACATAGTGGTTAGTATTTCACGCAGCATAAAATCTGGTAAATCAGAAGTTTACATGTCCCAGCTGACCATGTGTGAAAATGCAAAGCAGATATTAAAACCAGTATTGTGCCTAATATTTAAAACCGGCTTGTAATTGAGGGAACATCTAAAATCCTTAATTAAAAAACACAAATGAAGTGAAAGCTTTAAACTGGTACACACTGTTCACACCTATATTTCAAGTTTGGAAATGCATATTTGCAAGCAGCAATACAAAAGTATTCATGAAGAATGCATAATCTCTGAAAATTATGAAAACATCCCTGCTACCAATACATTTCTAAATACAAAACTGACTAACATATTTGTTACTTCTGTGTAGCTAGAGAAGTTCATTTTCAAAACAGATAAAATTCAGTCTTTAGGTGTGAATGGTATGAATGACAGTCTTTTTTTTTTTAATTCTTAGTTGTTTGGGATCCTTAAGCATGCAAAAGCTTTGAACAGGAGGGTCCACAAAGGAACCAGTGTTGTATTATGGCATCCAGTTAGGCCAGAGCTGGGAATGCCTCTGGGTCATCTACATCAGGAGCAGAAGCACTTGACTGAGGAGGAAAAAAAAAGAAACAAAAAATTAACCACAATTCTCAAATATTAAAAATAGGCTGTTGGTGTCTATATTTAGACACTGAATTCTATAAAGTCTTCAGGTTAAAACACTACATAAAATCGATTGAAGCTTTTAGACACAAAATTATACATCAGAATAAAACTATACATACACCAGCAATGAGTCTCTGTTTCTCCAATGAAGTACTTTAATTATCTGATGTGCTAGGTCTCATGTACAGAGCTTGTATATTGCTAGGTTAAGTGTTCTACCACTGATTGTTACGTTTCCTGCCCCCTCCCCACCCCATTTGGGACAAGATTTTGCCAATTCCAGCACTTGGAAGGCAAAGGCCACTTGGTCTACAGTAAGTTCCAGGATAGCCAAGGCTATGTAGTGAGACCCAGTCTCAAAACAAAAAAAGCTCCAAAAATAAAATAAATATGGTTTGTTTTTCAAACTGGACATTAAAGTTATCCCTAATACTCTGTCAACAGACAATTCTGAATTCAAAATCAACTCCTTGAGCATCTATCAAAATTCTCATTAAGAACTTGTTTTAGAGCTGAACATGGTATAAAGGACCTTTGGGAGGGTGAGGCCTGACTGCAAGTTTGGGAACAGCTTGACATAGCACCCATAAACAAATTAATATTGTATCCCACTCTTAAATCATGGCATAGAGTATGTTTCACAGAAACTTTAGCAATCCTAAGAATTTTCTATACCTCAATTTACTCAGCAGTGAGGATAAACACCCCAGAGTAAAAAGAAATTATGCCAGCATGCAAAAAGCCTAACGCAGCACCCTGACAAGCACAAAGTAAGAATTCAACAGTATGCTTCATTCAACTCATTGGCAGCACTACTATAATCATTAAAGTCCTTTAAACAGAAATAAAACTAATGCCTGTTATCACAGTGTATGTTTACCAGCACCTCACAGCAGATCAAAGAGTTCAAAGACAGCCTGATCCACACAGATGAGTTCCAGGCAGGCTGGAGCCACATAGTGAAACTGTTAAAAATGCTGTTTCTTGAAAATAAGTCACTTCTTTAGTTCTGTATCCCCCACCCTCCAGAATATCCAGACAGTAATCTCTTACAAGTCCTAAATTGCTTAAGACAGAAAAAAAGCCTCTTAAAATCACCTTATCAGTCCTGCTGCCACGGTTTGGACGTCCACCACGGCCACGGCCACCACGTCCTCCCCTGCCACCACGTCCTGGGCGGCCTAGGTCTCCAAAATTGATCTCCAATTGAGACGTTATATCATTTGCTGGCTTCCGGAAATGATGGTCCATAACCGAATCTTCAGCATGAGCCTAAAATGGTTAAGTTAAGGCCCTTGGGTTAATTAATATAAAAGTAATGCTGCAAAATTTCTAAATGTACGTTCTCTCTAAAGACCTAATTATTAATCCTGTACTTTGTGTGAATGAATATATCCACTTCTAACTAAAGATTTCCTGTGTCCCAGCCTGCCAGTGGTCAGGACAAATTCCTCTTACCAGCCAGTCCCACAGCCACTCGAACCCAAGTAAATACACAGAGGCTTATATTATTTACGAACTGCTTGGCCATTAGCTCAAGCTTATTACTGACTAGCTCTTACATTTAAACTAACCCATAATTCTTATTTATGTTTAGCCATGTGGCTTGGTACCTTTTCTCAGTTCTACCTTTACATCTTGCTTCTCATGGGGCGGCTGACAGTCTCCTGACTCAGCCTTCCACTTCCACAGAATTCTCTCTCCTTATCCCGCCTACACTATACTTCTTGCCTGGCTACTGGCCAATCAATCAGAGCAACACCTTCACAGCATACAGAAAGATATTCCACAGCATCCACTTCTAATTCTACAGGTAGTACAGTTCACTTGGGGGTCAGGTAATGACTTTGTTGTGGAATTCTTTTAACTTTCCTTTATCATAAGTTTCTCTGAATTGCAGGTGATACCAGCAGTCCTTGGTTAATGACATATAATCCAAGTGACAAGTTCCCACTCTACTAAATCTTCAGCAGTTAAATCTATGTGACATTTACAATGGGTCCTTAAAATTGGGATTCCAATGTGAATCCCTGATGATCTTTGGATAGAAGACATAGTTTTTACTAGTGATAAATCTGAGGTTTTTGTTAATCTATATTCTTCCAAACTAGGCCCTCTTACCCAAGAATGAATGTACACAAAGTTTTGTTGTTTACATATAATTTTAAGTTGAGCAAGCATGCCTACCTTAAATACTAAATTTTTTGTGCACCACGACTTTCAAATTAGGAATGTTCAAGCATTCAGACAAGGATTACTCACTCAGCCTTCATTGCTCCTCCACATAAATTGCCAACTTCGAAAGTCAAACTTTACATAAGAGATTCTTAGAACTATACGTTAAGTCCACACCTTAAATGCACTAAAAGTACTTTACTAATAAATGAGACATTACAAAACTAAGATATCTCAGCCTGGAAGGAGGAATTAATAGAATTTAATACCGCTTAATGCCTCTAGTTTTATACATTCTGGATAAAATTAGTTATACTCCTTGGCTGAAAAGTTTGCTTTATACCAATAAAAGTCTAGTTTTTATTTATTCTTAATACATATAAAATCTATTTAAGGATAACAAGTACACTGTCCTTTATAGCCAGTATCACAGCTGCTAGTAACTACTTTAAAAACACAAATGAACATTGTTCACATTAATGTTTCCATATACTGATAGCCAAATTCAATTCTATCCCTTTAGTTATGACAACTCAATCTAAAGACAATAGTTTCTCAAATATAAATTTTAAGGAAATCTAAAAATCATTAAATATAAATCTACAAAAGCACTAGGAAAACTAAAAAATCATTTTTAACAGCTTGTCTTGTATCTGGGTTTAAATGTTTGGTATTTCAAACCATTGATGTCAATAACTTTCTAGAGCACAAAAGCAAAACAAACTTAAATCTGGATGGTTTACTACAAAAAAGTTTTGATGTTCAGGGCACATTTCTAACTTTTAGGTTGACTTCTAGAATGTGATGAAACCAGACAAATCCACTTATCTCTCTAGAGCATTTAGGATGTCAACTTGCTCTGACCTCAGATCTGTCAGTACCATTCCCCAAACCACATTTCTTCCTTCTCGGAAGCACCCCATTATTTGTCATACAGGTAATATCAGTGTTAAATAAATCAGTAAGCCCATATTTGTGTAAGTATTCACATCACAAAGGCACAATAAATATGAACCCAAATATAAGTGATTTGATAAATAAGAATGTCAAAGTTCCAAATTTTTTCAGAAGCAATTTGCAAAAATTTCTTACGCCTTACCTTGCATGATACAGCAGTCCCTTGTATTTGCAGGACATTTAACTCAGGAGACGACTGAAACCACAGCACCAAACCCTACACTATGCTTTTACCTATATATGAGCTATTAGTTAACCAATGGGCAAATAGTATACACAATGCAGATACAGTTGTAAATCGGTAATTCATACATTCAGAGAGTACAGGATAATGCTAAGCTTCTACAACACTATTTAGAGTGGCGTGCAATGTAAAATTATGGATTTCTACAGTTTTCTACTTACTATTTTTGGACCCTAGTTAACTACAGGTTAACTGAAAACAGGATACAAAACAAAAAATAAAAAAACAAAAAACACACAGCTAAATAGGACTGCTATCAGAATAAAAGATTTCAAATTGGGAAACATAACATGCATGTAACACACAAAGACTTCAATACATTAATGAATTATCTAATATTTCAACTAGATTTTAACTGGAAAAGCCAGAGCCTAGTTAATCTTTTTCATATTAACATAGGCCACTTATTATTCTAAATGGAAACTCCTACATTAATTTTCATTGTTCAATCAATAACACTAACAATTTTATCTGTAAGAACTGGGATAAAAATGTTTTTTAAGACCTGACATTTAAGACAATTTTCTCATTTATATTTTTATGGAGTAAATATTAAAAACCATGCCTTTTCTAAACTTAGAAAACCAACTCTATTTAACCTCAATTTCACTTAACAGTGTTTCCTATATTGGTCTCAGCTATTTGTATGTCTAATAAACCAAAATGTATTAAGAAATTGAGTGCCAGAAGTTATGACTCAATGGCAGAGCATGTGCATGTTAGCATGTTCCTGGGTTCAATTCCCAATATCAAAAATAAGTGACACAGCCCAATTTATTATATGAATGAATACATGTATCAAAAACGCCAGCAAAAGCTACTTGAAAATTTTTTTTAATAATTTGGTTAAATTCATATTCACATAAGCCTCTATCAGCATGACTTTCTGAAGTATTTACATTAGTTTCCATGTTTCTTCCATAAGAAACTCTAATCAGTCTTTATAAGACACCATTCCATAACAAGGAAAAATACTAACATTTTCTAAGTCCTGAATATTTTTTCTTTCTTTCTGAGCAAGTTTTCTACACCAAATAAGTCTAAAATAAAGCTTAAAAGTTATCTGAATTAGCTGGGCTGTGGTGGTGCACGCACTTGGGAGGCAGAGGCAGGTGGATCTATGTGAGTGTGAGGTCAGTCTAGTATTCAGAGCAAGCTCCAGGACAGCTAGAGCTAAATAGAGAAATCCTGTCTCAAAAAAACCAAACAAAACAAGTTATCCATATGAAATTTAAAACAAAAATTATAATTCAAGGCACAAATGAACAAATTCAAACAATTTTAATTTTACCTCTTCACTTTTTGATTTATGCAGAACAAATCCCTTTTTCCATTGTCCATCAGCACCTTCATTTGGTTTTCGGATATTAAATTCTACTTTCGCTCGGTCTTTATTTTGAATAGCTTTCCACTCATCCAAAGTCATCTCTTTTGGACCCTCTTCCTTAACCTCTTCAACTTCATTCTCCCTGTGAAAAAGATATTTAAATTTTACACCTGATGGTTGTTACAAATTTGTAGAAAAAATTCTGGAGGACTGAAGAGATGGCTAAGAGATTAAGAGCACTGGGTACTCTCCCAGAGAACTGAGGTTCAGTTCCCAGCACACATGGCTGCTCACAAACCCTGTGACTCCAGTTCCAGGAGATATGGAACCCAATTGTGAACTCCATAGGCAACAGACAAGCAATGGTACACATACATACAAATAGGCAAAACACCTATATACATTAAAAAAAATTTTAAACACACACACATATATATTTCAAATTACAATAAGAAAAATGACCCTGACTCTTAGTATCTGTTAGAAAGACTATTGGAGAAGAATCACAGGTTTCTGTTATAACCCAGCAACCAACTCCAAGCATGGTAGAGACCAGTTCATTTGCATATTGATTTGTGAATACAGATTACCTTACAACTTGCCTTCTTAAATGACTATACAAAGAATTGGCCTTATTTCTTTGAAACTATATTTTAAACTGTAACCTCTCGTGTAATTGATTTCATGGTCTACTTTCTCCTAAACTGTATATGGTGCATGGATGCATGTGCATGCAAAGGTATGCCAAATGTCAACATTGTTATTTTCCATGATCACTCTCTTCTCTATTTTTTGAGACCAGATCTTTCACTGAACCTGAAGCTCACCAACTGGCAAGGTTGGATGGCTCTAGAAAATCTTCCCACCTGCACTAGGAGGGTTAAAGTTGGTCAGGTGTGCACCCACGCCTGGCTTTTATGTGAGTGCTAGACTTAACTTCAGTCTTAAAGCTGGAGCAGCAGGCGGTTTACTGACTGAAACACATAACCCCATCTCGTTTTCATTTCATATATAAAGATCATTATCTGCTGCTCTTCTACTTCAGTTACTAGCATTCTAGCCAAGCATACAAGCCTGATTCCTACAAATCTGAAATTCTATGTAACTCCAACTCTCAAATCAACCTCTAACATATGGACAGAAGACTGAGGTTTCATCAGTAATGTAACTGTCCACAAAACAAATTGGTTTCAACATTTATACCAAAATAGTTATCTGTCCCCCTTTCTACATAAAGCACTGACCTAGGAATCCACTATCTTAGTCCAATTCCAAATGTCACCAAACAAATCATTTGCTATTTTGAGAGCTCTGCTTCCTTCCAAAGATACCAAGTGATTTAGTTTAGCATCATTGCTAAAATATCTTTATGTAATTCTTTATATCTGGACAGATTCTATCTTACAACTTCCTGAAACAAATTTACATTCACTCTTGATAAGACATTGGACATCAAGTCTGTCAAGTCACTTTTACACATAACAGAACTAAAGCTCTGGAAAACTGTCCTCATGACTCACCAGTCGACAGTCCGTGATACCTACCTTTAAAGACCACTTTGCTTCTTAAACTTATCCTGAAAATAAAAAATTATAATCCATTTCCCCCTACTTTCTAAGAATAGACTGCTCCGAAATGGTGACTATCATATTCGTTAGAACAATTATCCCCAACTGCTCCTAAGTCCCAAGTAGAGGAATCCTTTCTAATACCCCATGAATATATCATTTCCTTCTGAGAAACACAATCTTTGAGGATCACCCTGAAAGCAACTCAAATATGTTTAATAAAAGAAAAGGATGTGCTGAGTACTGTGAGGTACCATTAATCCCCATTATGCTTATCCCTCCAAAGTAAAACACACACACACACCAATTCTTAATGCAAGAGACCATCTAATTCCATTACTTTGATATACTCTAGTGATTGTTTCCTTATATCAACAAGCCCACAAAATACAATGCTTCCTCTCATCATTAAGAGTTGTTCACCAAAACAGCATTTCACATTTCTAATTTTTTTTTGATATAGTCTCAGAAGTTCCAATTCAACAATTAAAAAATTTAAATGACTTGAACAGGGAGTGGCAGCACATGCCTTTAATCCCAGAAATCTTCTTGTGAACTAAAGACAGTCTGGTCTATAGAGTTCTAGGCCAGCACTACAACACAGTGGACCCTGTCTCAAAACCAAACAAGACTAGATAAATGGTACAGCAGTTAAGAGCACTAGCCAGTCTTCCTAAAGACCCACATTCAAATGCCAGCACCTACATACAGGCTATCATCTACACTCCAGACCCAGATCCGTGGATACCACATGCATGTAGGCAAAACGCTCATACAAGTAAAATTAAAAATAACGAAGTTTAAATGGAGGGTGTACTTCAGGGAATTGGCTGGCCAAAGAAACCCCAAAGGCAAGTTAACAAAAGCAAAATCTGACTAATGGAATTACAACAAACTAAAAGACAATGTGCACAGATGAAATACCTGTATCCCATTCAAGTGACTAATAGAAAGTATGTAACAAATCCAAAACAGCCCAACAGACAAAAAAAAAATTAAAAAAAAAAAAAAAAAACCACCCACCTAATCTGACTTTAAAAAAAAAAATGGATTAATGTGGGTGAGCCAGCAGAGTTCAAGGCCAGCCTGCTCTACAAAGTTGAGTTCCAGGGCAGCTAAGGCTGTTACACAAAGTAAATGAAAACTATGGGCCTGGGGATGTAACTCACATGATAGTACATATCTGACATGTATGAGGTCCTGAGGTAAGTCTTACCAATGCAAAACAGACATGACTGAGCACACCCACAATCCCAGTGCTTGGAAAGAATCATACATAAGTAATAATCCTCCATTACATAGTTCAAGGGCAGTCAGATTACTTAAGACCCTGACTAAAAACAAAACACAACACCATCAAAATCACAATGAGATCATCTCACCCTTGTCACAAATGGCTATTAAAAGAGAAATAAATGCTAGTGAGATCCTGACAAAACACCCTCAGAAATGTCATCAATACAACCACAAAGGAAATCAAAGATTCTCAAAAGAATAAAAACCTAGAAACATCAAAAATTTTATCATTGGGCATATATTGTGTTGAGCTTAACTTTTCCTGGGTAGACATGAATAAACATGTATTCACTCCAGACAAGCACACACAACGGTTAAGAAAATTATCCCACCTGCTTGGTGGACCAATGAGTTTCATTAGTTATTTATAGGAGCATGGGTGAGTGCTTATTTACAGGAACACAGAAAACCTATGAGCAGTAACACCAACAGAGAAGAGCCCCCCCATCCCTTAGCAATCATTACAGACTTATACATACTCAAAGTAGGGGTCCTCAGACCACCTGGCAAGCCCATAAATGAATGTTAGTTTAGCAACAGGTGCCACGATTTCAGGACAGCAATGCTCATGTTATGCCCAGTAGATTGAGTTCCACAACATACCCAAAGGAAATAAAAGCAGTATGCCCAAAATACACCCACAGCCCGTTGTTTACTTGTAGCATTAGTTAACAGTCCAGTTCCAGGAGATCCAACACCCTCTTCTGGCCTCTGTAGATACTACATGAATGCAATACACTTAACACACATGCAGGCAAACACTCATACATATGAATTTTTAAAAAGAATGCTAATGAGCACTCTCATCATTGCTTTTCAGTCTGAACCTAATTTTATACAAAGCTGTTTTTCAAGTTTCAAGATATAGTATTTACAACTGATAATGTTGAGATTGCATTGAACTAAACACTACAAAACACCTCTTATACCAACAATTTGGTTCAGTTTGGTTTTTTCTCTTTTCTTTTTGTTTAGTCGAGATAGGGTTTCTCTGTGTAGCTCTGGCTGTCCTATAATTCACTTTGTAGACTAGGCTGGCCTTGCACTTGCTCTCGAGTGCTGGGATTAAAAGGAGTGGTCCACCACTGCCCAGCTTAGTTCAGTTTAGCACACTCCACCTATTCAGAATTTCAGCGAAGTACAGCTATCATTATAATTACCCTTCCTAAATGCAAATGCAAAGTACTTTGCTCCTTTCCTTCATACCTGGGTAACAACAGCTGATTTTTATGATCAGGGCTTGAAGATTTTACTTAAAATACATACATATTCCTTAATTTTTCTAAGGTGTATAAAAACAGTAAAATTATCATATCAACACTAAGTCAGGCATGGTATTACACACCTGTACTCCCAAGACTTAGAAGGTAACACAAGAGAATACTGAGTTCCAGGCCATCCTGAACTACACAGCAAGACAATGTCTCAAAGTAAGAAAGTCTCATGTCTGTGCCATCAAATGAGATACTTTATTGGTAAAAATCCAGACAAATCCCCAGGTTGGAGCATTACATCTCCACACAAAACCACTTACTTATTTTCAGTGTCTGCCACTGGGTGCTCTTCACCTTCAGGTGTTTCCTCAGTCACATTTGATTGATCCAAATCACTGCAATTATAAGATATTTGTTTCTGAATGTATTTGGGAGACTCTCTAAGGAAAGAAAGAAAAAGAAAGGCATCTAGGTCCATTTACATGTAGCCAAAAGTCCATCATAACAAAGTAAAAACTTTTACATTCTTTATGTATTTCTACTAATTTTATTCTATTTCTATTCATTTTATGCTCCAGTAGACATCTAAGAGAAAAACAAATTATTAAATTAGTTTATACACTTTTAAAACAAGATTTTATAAGTCAGATGCAATAGTGGATACCTGTAATTAACTACACAGCAAGTTCAAGGCTAGCCCGGAGTATTTAAGACTCATTTCAAAAATACAAAATTGGGGGTGATATCCAGAATGATAGTAACATGGGAAGGCCTGAGTTCAGTCCCAGTACCCACCCTCAAAAAACAAAATAGAATTTTCTTTAAATGACACTTAAAGCCTAATTGAGGGTGGGGGTGTAAGGAAGACTAAGAGAACTAGAGTTCAAACAATTAAAGTCATAATACTCCCAGTATCTTTATCATGGGGCTTCAGAAAAACTACATACATCCATCACTAAAATAAAATTATTCATATATTTAATTGTTTTTATTTAAATATCCCGTAAGACATTATAAGGCTATAGCTTTGAGACAGAACATCCATTCTTATCTCCAGAACAAAATTTAAGTATTGACAAGCCTCTAGTAAGTTAAGCATTTTGGTTTCAAATTATTTAACTTAATAAAAAAAAAAAATCAGAATACCAACGTTAATTCATCTTTGACAGTTCCCCAGTTGTGAGATCCGCTACCTCCGCGTTTGTCCTCATGCTTCAGGCCACTGTAATGCGAAAAAGAACTAACAAAACTGAGTTAACATTATACTCTTTAGTTCTAGAAATTCAAATTTTGTTTTTATTAAATAAGCACATTTAAATCTAAAACATACAACAATCAGTGAGACTTACGATCTATCACTTCCACTATGCCTATCAAATTCACGTTTGCCACGAGAATCAAATCCATCGCCTCGGCCCATTCCACGTCCACGGCCTCCTCGACCCCTTCCAAGACCACCTCGGCCTCGGATAGGCCTTTCAATAATCGGTCTACAAAACAAATATAAAAATTATACCTCAGATGTTTCTAGAAAAAGGAACAGGGAAAATCCACTCCAAGGCTCAAAAATATAGGCTATGCTTACTGGCTTATAACTCAACAAATAAATATGTAATTCCAAGCTTATTTCTACTCATGTAAAGGGAGAAAGAATTAGAAACTTTTGCTATTCTTGAAATAAAGTATTGCTGTCAGTACACTTTTTCACTTACTGACTCACTGCATCAGTCATACTTGTATTCACCAATACTCTCAACTATAATAATCGTATCTAGCCTGCATGATGAGTGACAGACAATACCACTATCCTTTTAAACTCAGTATCTGGACAAAGGGAGGAAAAGAAACTGGCCACTGACTCAAAATATTTACTATTAAGAGATCTAACTTAGAACAGGTTATCCATAAATATAAATGCAACAACATATACTCACTTTTCTCTGAAATACACCTAAGTAACCTGGCAATTATGCCCAATTTACAGCTATACATTAAGATCTAAATATAAGAGAACAAAGCGGGAAAAGCTTGTTTAAAGCTTACCTATCAACTGAAAATTCACCACCTTCAGAACCCTTTTCTTCAAGTGGTTTTTCAAATCTTCTTTCCCGAGGTGTTCGCCTTTCTGGTCTCCTATCAGTTATTTTCCCTTCTCCCTGAAGTTGTTGATCAGGTCTTCTTCCAACTCGCCTTATTCCTTATGACAAATAACCAGCATAAGCAAATCATTTTTACAACACAAAAGTTTAGGCTAGACTATTAAGGCTGATGGGCATCACCCATGTGTAACAAACTGCTTTAGGACATTTTTATTCAACAGTAAACATCTCAAACTTCATCTACAAGCTAGAACTGACTTGGAAATCACTGGGCACCATCACACCTTTACTTTCCAAGAAGTCAAAAGCCTACTACAAAATTTTAAACTTACAGGTATTTCAGTCCTGTGATATATTTTTGGCTTTAAAGACATCAAAGCTAATACCAGTAGCCAGTAATAAATAACCAAGCACTGGATATTCACTAAATATGCCCCTTAGAAAACACTGAAATTCACACTATTATTTTTCTATATAATCTGCAGGGGGGAAGGCAGTAAAGAACTCTTAAATCTAGAAAATTATAATTCTGAAAGAAAAATAAAAGACATTTATGAGCTCCAGGGGAAAAAAAAACCCTAATTTAAAATAGCTATTTGAGCTAGACATGGTGCATAAAATATTAACACTAGAAAAGAGTGGGGCACAAAGCAGGTTTGGAAGTTCAAGGCCAATCTGGATTACAGAGACCATGTCCCAACTCCACCTCAAGCAAGCAAATAGAGCTATTTAAAAACAACAACAAAAAAAAAAAACCACCACTTTCCTCATTAACATTCAAAGTTCAAGTATGTATACACAAATCCATATACATATTCCCAAATCTAACTTTTAACACTATAATGTAACCATTAGGAAATACTACATTATTAGTATGGATAGAAAGTTTTCCCCATGTCTGCTCTTTCAAGTATCTGTTTTCAAAGCATCTTCACAAATCACACACAGAAAGATCCTCATTTAGCAATTATGTACTAAGAAGGCTGCAACCATCCAGAATGTTAGTAACATGGGATGGCCTGAGTTCGGTCACAGTACCCACCCTCAAAAAACAAAATAGAATTTTCTTTAAATGACACTTAAACCTAAACTAATTTTTCTACCTTCATTTTTCTTTCTGATAACATAGGAAACTCACAAAAAGAACCAATATGAATTGAATTATTGGTAGTCTTAAGGACAAGTTGATGGTAAATACATGCCTACCATTTCAGGTATGCTCTAATTACCAAACCACAGGTTTTGACAGTCAAAAAACTGCTCAGAAATTGTTTTTTAAGTCATGTGACTTAGTTTAAGAAAAGGGAACACCATCAGGATATACCAATTTGTTCAGATATCCCTAACTAGTCACACAGTAAAGATGAAATTCTTTAATATTTAAACTTCATTTTCTGTAAATTCTCTGGACAAGACCTAAATGTAGACCTTATACCAAGACATTTACATAAATTTCATCAGAGGTACAGTGTGTTAGGGTGGAGCTATGGAACCAGCTCAGTCCTTGTAATGATAACCAAGCTAAACACACCCACGGAACAATGGCTTGCTTCCCCACCCAATATTCAATGAGGCCTACATAATCAGAAAACCTTATTAAATGAGTGTTGCTCAGTGAGAACTACTATAGTATAGTGTGTAAAACGCTGGGTTCTACCAATATCACCACAAAAAGTAAATTCATCTAATGAAAAATTTTGATAGTTTTTAAAACATGCAAGGTTTTTTTTTTTTGATGTACTTACCTATACTTGAATTTTAACTGCAGTAGAATCCTGGTTTTTTTTTTTTTAATCCAAAGACCTGGTCTACACTTAACATTTTGCCAACTCTCAAGTTCTTCAGACAGACACCATTACATTCTAGCATTGTGTTATCGAGACACGAGACATACCATAGGTTAACAATTCCTTCCTTTCTTAGAGGTACCAACTACCACCCAATACACAGAACTCACATGTTTATTCAAAATTTCCCCTTATGTATACCCCTTTTTTAAGAAATTCTGGTTTTAGAGTGATCTAAGAAGTGGGGATGTAGGAAACACAGCTTTTCCCCAGCATGGGCAAAGTCCCGAGTTCAATCCCCAACACCAAAAAAAAAAAAATTGAAATACTAAGGAAAAATGTCGATCAGCAATGTGAATAAGTTTTCCAAAGGACTGAAGTAAATGACAATCATGGCTATAATAAAAATTCTCTACATTTATGACTTACAATGTTAGTTTCCAGGTAAGACCATAGATTGGATTCGTGGTGAAACTTGAGTAATTTCAATTAAGCTTCATGCTTTGAACATTTTAATGAGTGAACGCATCTACCTGGTGTGTTTTAGACACAACTTATTCATGTACTTTCTTTTAATCAGTGTCATCAAAGAGGTAAACAGTTTAAAATACACCAGCCAATTTCTTAACACAAGAATTAAATGCCTTATTCAACTGTGTGATGTCAAGAAGCTTAATCGGCAGGGTACTTTTGCCCAGGTGATGTTTCCTAACACTCCAGACTATGCTGCCCTTCCAAATCTCTCATTTTAGCGCAAGAATTCTTCCTTTTATTCAATCAACTAGGTTTACTCCAAGCCTTACAAAAAAAGAGAGACACCCTCCCGCCCCCGCGCCCCAAAAGATACCTTAAACCAAAACCTAAACAATTCCTTTCATGAGCACGTGGCAGGCAGTAAGAGGCAACTTTAACATATAATGACAATTGTAAAGACTCACAGCTTGGATTCTACACATACCTGCTATTGATTTTGCACTTTCTTAACCCTTAATTGCTTTGCCTTTTCCCCCACAATAAGCCAGTATTGGGGAAGAATGCTAAAAGGAAATCAAAACAACTACGAAACTTTCAGCGCCCTGCAAGGGACTATGAACCGCCAATGAAGACCTGACCACGCTTCACGCACGTGCGGAGGCGAAGCTGCAGACTCCCAGGAGCTCGGCTGCCGGGACCTGACAGGGTGGGCACTCATTTTACCCAGCAAGCCAAAAGCAGGAAAAGCCCTATGACCTGGGGGCTTCGGGGAGTTGGGAGAAGGGATCGCGACGTGAGAAGGGACCTGCTCATGACCGGTCTTCATTCAGAGCTCCCTCTAACAAGAGTGGGGGGCCAAATTCCTGTGCTTCCCAACAGTTTCCATTCACGCCGGGAAGTTACCGTAAGTTGAACACGAGCGCGAAATTAGGGGGAACCACAAAAAAAAAAAGCGCACGTGGGGACCCACACACAGCACCTCCCTCCCCTCGAACGGTGCCCCCACACCGAGACGCAGCCCAAGCGGGTAACAACTCCAAGCCCCGGCCTTTCCTGGAAAGGTCCGCGCCATTTGTGGGACAAGATGGCAGGGCAGGAGCCCAGAGCGGGCAGCAGCGGCAGCAGCAGCAGCCCCCAGGAGCACGCCGAGCAGGAAACGTGCCCGCGCTGCTCCCGGGCACCGAGAGGCAGGCGGCGAACGCCCGGCCCGAATCGGCGGGAACGCCCGGGCCGCCCTCTCCGAGCACGCTCAGGCAGCCCGAGGCGGGAAGGCTCCCACCGAGCGGAGCCTGCGAGCGGCGGCGTGGGGCTCGGGGTCAGCCGCGCTCCCGGCGCCGGCGAGGGACCGTGAGCAGGGCTCCGGGGGGGGGAGGCTCCGGCGGGCCCTCCCGCTGGCTGCACACGCGCAGCGGCGGCGCACGCCCCCGTCCTGCCCGCCCGCCCGCCCGCCCGCCCGGGGCTCCCCACCGCCTCGCCCGGCTTTACCTTCTTTCTTAAGCGCCACCGGCGGCTGCGTCTCCTCCTTTTTGTCAGGCACGCCGACGCTGGGGGGCAGCGGGTTCTTGCGGTCTTTCTGGGACTCTTTCCGCAACTGTTTGCCCGCCGCGTTGGAGTTGGTCTGGGCCGCGGCCTGAGCCGCGCTCTTGGCCCCAGGGCCCCCAACGCCGCCCCCGCCGGCTTCTTTTTTCTTGTTCTCCGCTGCCTTCAGTACCTCGAAAGGGTCCGATTCGTCGTCAAATAGCTGGTCGAATCGGTTGGTGACCACGCAGCCGAAGCCTTCCTGTAGGTGCCCAGGCATGATGGTGGCTCGGCGGCGCGTTCCTCCACGGATTGCAGCGGACCGCGCCGAGCCAAAAGCGCCTGCTTCAGCTCTTCCCACAAGATGGCCGGGCCGAGAGAGGGGGGCCGCCTTCTCTTCCGGCGCTAGGCACACATCCGGGAGCGGCCTGCGCCCGCACAGCACCATGGGGCATGTAGGCCACGGCCGCTCGTCCTGAGACGGCTGTGCGCTCCTGAACCACAACCCCCAGCGTGCACCGCGCAGCAACTCTTCGCGCGCGCCTGGGAGGCGGGATCTCACGGAGGGAGCGAAGCGTGCTCGCTGAAGGTGGAGAAGCGTGTGCTGGGCGGAGTTCTGCCACCTGCTCTTGTCACCCTTAAACTCTCTCGGTCTTTAGCTGCCCCTGAAAACAGGGACACGTGAGGGGTGTCTTCTGCTCACGAAAGTGTTCTCTGTCTTTGGTTTCGCCCACCCCGCCCTTCTCCGGCCGAGGACTTTCTCCACCTTTCCGAGAGGGTCAAGGTGACTCCCAGACCTAGTTACTGGAGCCTCAAAAACTTCCGGGGGGGTGAGGGGGGGTGAGGTGTCACACTACCCTCCCGTAGGTTGCAGGTTGCATCCGCTCGGCTGCACATCCCTAGCGTTTGGGGTTTGGAGCTATCACCCTCCACCTCCGCGGCGACTCGAGGCACTTGGGTTTAATGTGGAACGGAACTCGGAGTTTGCTCTCACCGAGACGTGGATTTAGGTGGCAGAACGAATCAAAAAGCCGAGTTGAACTCTCTGGGTTGCGCGCCTTTTCCGGTCATTGCGACCATGCTTTGAGAGCTGTTCACTCCCGACTACCGCACTGGACGCCCGGCCAGCCTCCAAAAGGCAGTGCTTGGAAACGCTTTCTAGAATCAATCCGATTAACTGATCCATCAGTATCTGGCCACCCAAGGCTTAAGAGGCAGCGGTATTAGTAAAATGTACTCGAGAGCCGGGAGGTGGTGGCGCATGCCTTTAATCCACTCCAGAGGCAGACAGAGGTAGGCAAATCTCTGAGTTTGAGGCCACCCTGGCCTACAGAGCAAGTTCAGGGAAAGCGGGGGCTACACCGCGAAACCCCCCCTCCCTCAAAAAAAATGTGCTCAAGAAGAAATAAGTATAATGCATTGGGTATTATGTGTGAAGGGAGGGAAATTAATTTAGTAACCACTTGAAAACACTGACGTTAGTTGGGAACCTTAAATCCCATTAAGGCAATCCGGTGCCAATACATATTATAGTTTTTAAACCTTTTCCATTGACACAGAATGTAATAGAAAACGTATCTCTCAAGGAGCAGGTGCTAGGAATGTTCGGTCCCCACATCTTTTTGGGTAAATAATTGTCCCCTTTCCGCAAGTGATGAAATCATGTCAGAGGCACTATGACTTACCAAGTTTGCACTTACGTTAAGTGCCAGTGGCAGTCTGCTAACTGCACTATGAGATTGTTGACATCAATTCTGTAAACCAATTTCTGCCCTGACAAGGGTTAAGACAAGTGTTGAAATTCTGATAACAAAATCAAGTTTAAACAACATGGTTGAAGGTAATAATTTCTGAGCATAGTTTAAGTCAATGCCTTGAGGAAATTAGCATACAGAGTTCTATTACAGGCATCAGCAGCATGCCTCCTGCTTTTCTTATGTTCCATCCTCCCAAATGCCACAAAATCATTTATTTCCCCATTGCTTCATCCCGTCCCCCGCCCCCACGTCCACACTTTCTCCCTCTCCCACAGCCTGTGGCTCTTACCCAATACTAAACAAGTAGCTCTGGGCCCCAGACCTTAGCACCACTGACTCCATGATGGAAATACCATTCAGGCTGTAAAACTCAGCACGCAGACAGCACCACCTGACAAAACTAAAAGACCTAATCCATCAAAGCCCATATAGTTTTGGGAAAGTCTCTGAATGTACTAACCTTGCCTTTTAGCTTCTGTAGTTCTGCTTCTAGCTAACTGTTCTTGTTAACTGAACTATGTCAACCCAGAACATGGTTTTTGTGCTTAAGAGCTCACCCTGAGAAAGACTCAGGGCTGCACTGGGATCCCGACCACCCAGTGTTGTGGACAGACGTCTAATAAAGACTTCCTATTGGCTTAACCCATTTCCAATCAGTCTTCTCTGGTGAATGCAACTCTCTTTCCACCTTTTGAAAAGAGTCCAAGTACAATTTGCAAGATCATACTTTAACAAATGCTTCCTCTTCAACAAGTATAGTAATTATCTATAGTTCTGAGGCATCTCCAGAAACTCTGACCTTCTTTCTGACCACTGCCACAATAACAATATTAATAACTAAAACAATATTTTACTATGTGCCTAATGCACTTTCAATATGGGATCCCATTTAATCCCATTGGCTCTGTCCCTAAGTAATACTCTCATCTTAAGATGAAGAAAATGGGGACTGGGAATATGGCTCAGTAGCAGAGCACTACTATGTGTGAGATTCTTCAGTCCCCAGAGGAGTGGGGGAGGGGAGGAGAAAAGTGAAGAAAATGAGTCACAATGAGGTTAAGTTACTCCTTAACCTCATACCCTGGGATAGGAAACCAGAGGGCCTCTGCTTGGTCAGTTTTCATTGACAGTTCATTACTTTCCTTAAACAGATCTTCGCAGGTGCCAAGCATTGTTTATCCTAAGAACATAGATTATACATAGAAATGGCTACCTAGAAATGTATAAGACTGACCTACCCCAGAGAACTTACCTATTGTGATAACTTCAAAATGTTAGGAATAAACATTTGAGAGAATGGTGAGAGCCTTCAAAGAACCTGTAAATCTAGAATTTAGTTAATCCAGAAAAAGTTTAAAGCCCATTTCTAAAGTATACAAATAAAGCCCAGGGTGTTAAATCTTTTACATCTTAAGATTTATTGAGTTATTATTTCACAACTATTAGCACTAATTTTGCCAATATCCTAAGAAATTAAGGTGGTCTTTAGAGCTAAGTATATAAGCTTAGTGATAAACCATTTAGTTAGCAGGTAGAAGATGCTAGGTTTGATTCCCAACACCACACATCCACAAAGTATACACACATATAGACTTTAAAATATTAAAATACTGGGCTATCAGGATTACTCAGCAGGTAAAGATGTTTGCCACCAAGCCTGACATCCTGACTTCTGTCTCCTGTACCCACAGGATGGGAGGAGAAAAGGGACTCCCATAAGTTGTTCTCTGTTCCTCACGCTCACGCTGTGGCACATTCACACACACACACACACACACACACACACACACACACACACGAAAAATGTTTTAAAAAAAACAAACTTCTAGAAAAAAATGGTTGCTTGTATCACTAAGAATATTGATTGGTTGGACAATCCTCACAGGAAGAGCAGGGAAGACTCTCCAACACTCCCATTCAGATTCCAGGATCTGCAGCATTTCTGGAGCCACATTATAGTCTCAAAACACTCATGAGGCATCACAGTTTATGCACAACAAGCTTCTCTCAAAAATATTCTGTCTGTAAATGTGAAAACTCTCCGAATACCTTAACTAAATATATAGCATATTTGTCTAACACTGGCCTAATAGTAAAACTCAGAAGTACTTGCTTTTTTTGATGCTAATACTCAATTCTCAGCCACACTGCAATTTTGTTTTCACCCATTTCTTTGTGTGTACATGTGTGCGTGCGCGTGCCTTCGTGCATTCACACATGGAGGCAGAGGTTGATGCTGGGGATTTTCCCTATTCGATTCTCCACCTTATTTTTTGAGATAAGAGCTCTCGCTGAACCTAAAGTTCTCCTATTGGATAGACTGGCTCGCTAGCAAGCCCCAGAGGTTCTCCGTTTTCCTCCTTTTCAGTGCTGGGGTAACAGGTGCACTCAGCTTTTACATGGGCGCTGGTGATCGAATTCAGGTCCTCATGCTTCCGTGGCAAGCACCTTCCTGACAGCCCTGGCTCTGCTCACACATTTCTTAGTAACCTCAATCCTTCGTCACTGTTACCATAATTAATAACTAAGGACAATTATTACTTTAGCATTCACCATGTTCAAGACACTGTGCTAAGTATGTTGTATGCCTCATTTCCTTTAGATCTCAGAATAACATGAAATAATACTACTACCTCTATCGTTTTTTATTTTAATTATTATTTATTTTACATGTATCGGTGTTTTGCCTGAATGTATGCCTCTATACCACCTGTGTGTCTGGTGCCTTTGGAGGGGAGAAGACAGCATCAGATCCCCTAGTACTGAAGTGACTGAGTTTGTGAGCCTTCATGTGGCTGCTAGCAATTGAACACATACACCCCCCTCCTCTGGAAGAGCAGCAAGTGCTCTCAACTGCTGAGCCATCTCTCCAGCCCCTCCCTCTTCTTTTATGTTTAGTGAATTTAAGTACTCCCATAAATTCACATTGACTAAGAGCCCAAGCAGTCTGAATTTTTTTAGATTTATTTCTTTTTACTTTGAGTGTATAGATGTTTTTGCCTGCATGTATGCATGTGCACCACATGTGTACCTAGAGGCTAGAAGAGGACACTGGAACCTTTGGAACTGGAATTACAGATGTTGTGAGCCAACATGGGTGCTGGGAACTGAACCCTGTTTGCTTGGAAGACAAGTGCTCTTAACTCTGAGCCATCTCTCCAATCCCAAGCAGTCTGGACTTATAACTTGGTAGAACCCTATCTTTATCATTGTGAAGGCCGTGGTCCAGGAAAAAGTTTATCTTTACATTGTTACCACGAGTACCAAAATAAAACTATAATTCTAATTTAATAGAACACATTGGGGAAACAGGCATCACATAAAGAGTAAGTAGGAAACTGATACATTTTAGTATTTACTTAATGTATAATTCATTTTTTAAAAGCAAATACATTGAAGATGGTTTTTATGAAAAGGACCAATCTAATGTTTATGAGGATGGAACGTTTTCAACATAATACTGCAAGTCTGAGTTCTCGCTAAAATTAGGGACTCTCAGAGCTGAAAACAGAAACATTGTACTCTCTGTTTTGCTACGTTAAACTTACTTTGAAGGGTGAGCCTTTTGACTTAAACTTCAGGTTTTTATTTTTCTTCCATTTTGCTCTTAAAACAAAATTAAGAATATTGTTGACCAGACCCACAAAGCTAGTGTTCTAGTCACACCTGCAGTCCCAGCACTCAAGAAGTTAAGGTAGGGGTGCTGCCGTGAGTTCAAGGCCAGCCTGGACTACAGAGTGATACTTTGTTTCAAAAGAATAAAACAATAGGGCTGGAGAGTTGGCTCAGAGGTTAAGAGCATGGACTGCTCTTTTAGAGGTCCTGAGTTCAATTCCCAGCATCCATGTGGTGGCTCACAACCATCTAAAACGAGATCTGGCACCCTCTTCTGTGTACATAATAAATAAATCTTAAAAAAAAAAAATGAAACAACAAAGAATGGAAAAGCAACTTTACTGAGATATAATTCATTAACTATATAATCCATTTATCTAAAGGGTATTGTTGTATAGTTATTTCATGCATTTTTAGTATATTCACACAACTGAGACCATCCATCCCCAACCTTAGGCAATCACTAGGGTGCTTTTCTTAGTGTGTATCCATTCTCTCTATATAAATAGAATCATACAGTGTGTGTATTTTGGTGACTGGCTGCCTTCTCTCATGTAATGTTTTCAAGGTTCACACTTAACTGTAGCACGAATCAATACTTCATTGCTTCTTATGACTGAATAATGTTCCACTGCAAGAATAGACCTATTCTATTTATCTCTTTTTCAAGTTGGCAGAAATTCAGGTATTTTCACTCCTTGTCATTTATGAGTAATGCTTTAAGAATGATGGTTTACAGATTTTGTGTGACTATATTTATTCAGTTCTCTGGGATATTTCACTAGATATACCAGGTAAGAATTTCTAGGTCATACAGTAACACTGTGCTTAACATTTTTGAGAAACTGTTCAACTATTTTCCCAAAAGGCCACTCCATTTAAGGATCCACCAACAATGAGAGGAGCCTCAGACCTTCATGCCCTTCTCGTGCCTTGTTCTGTCCTTGGTCATGGCCATCCTGATGGATGTGACACAGGGTCTGTGGGTCTTGGATTTGCACTTTCCTTAAAACTGATGGAACTGAGTACTTTGCTCCTGCTTATTGGCCTTTTTACATGGCCTTTCGGAAATGTCTACTCAGATTATTTGCCTTTTATTAATTTCTGTGTTTATCTTTTTATTGTTGGACTTCTTCATATGCTTTAGATGATTGTTCTATCAGATATAATATCTGTGAATCTTTTCTCCTAGTCTATGGGCTGATTTTTCACTTTCTTTTCACTTTATTTTTTCACATAAAGTCTTTTATTTAAGAGACCATTCAAGGCCCAACAAGATGGGTAAAGGTACGTGGTTAAAGTGGGCAAAGGCACTTGCTATCAAAATTTACAAGTTGAGTTTGATTTCCAGGACCCACAAGATAGGAGACAATTGACTCTGACAAGTTGTCCTCTGACCTACACACATTTACAAATAAATAAATGTACTAAAATTAGATTTTAAAATTCTAAGGGTAGCCACAAAATTCCTTATCCTTAGATTTACTTCTTTTTCTTTCTTTCTTTCTTTTCTTCTTCTTGTTTTGGTTTTGGTTTTGGTTTTGGTTTTTCGAGACAGAGTTTCTCTATGTAGCCCTGGTTGTCCTGAAACCAACTCCGGTAGACCAGGCCATGAACTCACAGAGATCGCCTGCCTCTGCCTCCCATGTGCTGGCATTACAGGCATGCACCGCCACTGCCTGACTTAGATTTACTTTCTGTATTAAAGCTGGATATTTGTGTTTAGAATTGTACTACATTTAAAAATAAGGAACATTTCCCAAGTCTGCCTGCTGTCCTTGTGCCTGGGTAATTCTGATCTTCCCATGTTTTTGTTTTTGTTGTTGTTATTGTTGTTGTTGTTGTTCTTGTTTTTGTTTTTTTGTTTTTCAAGACAGAGTTTCTCTCTGTAGCCTTAGCTGTTCTTACGTGTCCTGGAACTCACTCTGTAAACCAGGCTGGCCTTGAACTCACAGACATTCACCTGCTTCTGCCTCCTGAGTGCTGGGATTAAAGGTGTGAGTCACCACTGCCCAGCTTCCTTTTTTTTTTTTTTTCAGTCATATTTTATATGCTGTTGAAACTAATGTTTACTTTTGACTTTCTCTGTAGTATCCTTTGCAGCATAAAAGGATCTTTACGATGAAGTCCTATTATCTTTATTTTGTTGTTTATTCTTCTGTTGTCACACTTAACAAGGCTTTGCCCAACCCAAGTTTACCAATATTTTTTTCTGTTTCCTGCTGTAAGGCCACTCAAGAGAAAGGTACAAGGAGCCACACATTCTGTACACATTCCTGGTGTCTCAAAACACCAGGGGTTGTGGATATAACACAGTGGGTGTGTGCTTGCCTTTAAAAAAAATTATTAATTTTACATCTTGGGATTCTAGGGATCAAACTCACATTATCAGGCTTTTTACATGGCAAACACTTTAGCCATTGACTCATCTCCCAGCTCAAGTTTTTCAGTTTAAACGCATCCAATAATGTTTCCATTGTGCCTAAAGAAAGCATTTTGAAAGTAGGTAATAGATTTCATACTTCCCACTCTTAGGTATTCTCATAGTTATTCAACAACTATTATTAACAACAAGTTATTTAATTCAACAGCTGCTGAACATAGTCCAGGGTATTGATCTGATTTGACAGATTCTTTGGGGAGCATTACAAACAAGGCCTCTGTTTTCTATTTGTTTTCATACAATATCTTTTGATTATGGTTCTCCCTCTCCCAGCTCCTCCTAGCTCCTCCTAGTTCCTCCCCACCTCCTTGCCCAACCAAATCCACACCCTTTCTTGTTCTCTCTCATTAGAAAACAAATAAGCAGGCCGGGCGGTGGTGGCGCACGCCTTTAATCCCAGCACTCGGAGCAGAGCAGGCAGATCTCTGTGAGTTCGAGGCAGCCTGGCTACCAAGTGAGCTCAGAAAGGCGCAAAGCTATGCAGAGGAACCCTGTCTCGAAAAACCAAAAAAAAAAAAAAAAAGAAAAAGAAAACAAATAAGCATACAATAATAATGATAATAGATAAAATAGAGGTTGGGGATTTAGCTCAGTGGTAGAGCTCTTGCCTAGCAAGCGCAAGGACCTGGGTTTGGTCCTCAGCTCAAAAAAAAAAAAAAAAAAAAAAAGATAATAGATAAAATAAACACCAAACCTGAGTAGAAGAAAACAAACAAACAGAAGAGTAAAGAGAAAAGAAAAGCTCAAGAAACACATATAGACACAGAGACACGTTGGCAAACAGAAATCCCACAAAAATACAAAATAGGAAATCATAATATGTAAGCAAAAGACCAGTAGGATAAAAAATAAAAACAAATAACAAACAAAATGAAAAAAACCATTGAGTTCATTTTGATTTGGCCATCTACTGTTGGGTATGGGGCCTGGCCTTATGAGTAGTTGGTATCCCAAGTGAGATTCCATTGGAGAAAAATAATTTTTCACTTGCTAGTGGTTATCAATTAAAGATAGCTTCTGGGTTATGGATGTGGGCTTCTGTCCATGTCCACACTCAGCACTGGGGCCCCATCAGGCCCAGGCCTGTGCAAGCCCTGAGCATACTTCTGCAGTCTCTGAATTCCTATGTGTACCAGTCCTGCTATGTTTAGGAAGGCCTTGTTTCCTTGGTGTCTTCCATCCCCTCTGGCTCTTAAAATCTTTCTGCTATCTCTACCCCAGAGTTCCCTGAGCCCTGAGGGGAGGGATTTGATGGAGACATCCCGTTTGGGACCAAGTGTTCCAAAGTCTCTTACTCTATGCACATTGTCTAGCTGTAGGTCTCTGTATTTATTCCCATCTACTGGGGGAGGACACTTCTCTGATGATGGCTGAGCAAGACACTGATCAATGAGTATGGCAGAAATTTGCTAGCCAGTTTGTTGCTACATTCCATTAGCAGAATAGTAATATCTGGTTTTCCTCTAGTTCCCTGGGCTATCTAGTCTCAGGTTCTTGACCATCTGAGAAGTTTGCAGGTGTTAAATTCTCCCTCGCCCAGCAGCTATCCACTGCTGGTAGCTCTTAGTAATGAATGGCGCCTGGAATCATCTACGCCATCTATGCTGGAATTTTGGCCAGATTGATGTTGTGCAAGAACCACCCCAGCTGGTGTGGGGTTCCGAGTGCTGCAGCTACGTCAACTACAGAAATTTGTGTTTTGAAACACCCCTCCCCCTCCTTCAGCACTTGCATTTTCCCCACTTTCTTTTTGAGCTGCCCCCAGCCTTGGTGCCAGGATTTATTTTCGAATCTCAGAACATTCACAACTACCACACGCTGAGTGTTTACTAGGTGTCAGGCACTGTGTTAGGTACTTTACATATAGTTAATCAACGGTCATAACAAACTATGAAGTTTGTTGTCTATGCAGAAACATGAAAAATACAAAAAGAAAAAAAATATGGCTGGCGAGAATTAATTCGAGATAGCAGATGGCTTTTTGTCTTTTGACTATATTAAACGTTGTAATGCATTTTCAATCAAGATAGAAATCATATAGCACGAAATTCACTAAAATGGAGTTTATAGTTCAGTGTTTTTCCATGTACTCCTGGGCTTGTGCAACCGTCACTGAGATCTAATTTTAGAGCATTTTCTTTGCCCTTAGAAGAAATCCCATTCCTTTTAGCAGTCACTGTCATTTCCCCAGTTGCTTCTCTTTTTCTGTCTCCCCCACTTTCTCCCTTTTCCTTCCCTTCTTCTTTCCTCCCTTTCCCTTCATCCTTTTTTTTCTCCCTCCATCTTCCTCCCTCCTGCCTTCCCTTCCTTTATTTTATTTCATCTCCTAAGGTTAACAGTTTAAAAACAGAGTCTAGTTACGTAACTCAGGCTGGCCTTGAACTCTTGATCATGACTCTGCCTTCTTTATTATTTGTTTGGGGCTCTTGTTTTGTTTTGTTGTTGTTGTTTTTTCATGACAAGGTTTCTCTGTGTAGCTCTGGCTGTCCTGGAACTTGCTCTGTAGACCAGGCTGGCCTTGAAAGTCAGAGATCTCCTGAGTGCTGGGATTAAAGGCGGATGCCAACACACCCAGCCTGCCTCCGCCTTCTAAGTGAAAAGATTACAAGTGTGCATCAAGACGCCCTGCTTAAGCTACTTTTTGTCTATAAATTTGCTCTTAGATTCTTCTGATGGTTTGATGAAAGTGATTTCTCTCTGGGAATATGCATGAATTGGGATATAAGAGAACTCCAATGAAATTATCCTTAATAAACTCAAACCCAGTCTCTACAGAGTTGACCAAGTGTTCCAAAGTTCTGCTTGTGCAGAACCACCCTCTCCAGCTAACAGCTTATATCAGCTTCTATTAAACTGCTTGCTTGTGCAAACCTCCCCCTGCAGCTGCTGAGCTAGATTTCAGGATGTGGTTTTTCGTGTTTAAAAACTCCTTGGTCTAAGTGCTCAGGGCTACACTTGGGTCCTGAGTACTTGAGTATAGTTCCAGCCAATTGGAATAAAGATTTTCAATAAACTGTCTGAGTGACCATCTGTGATAGGATCCCCATACCAACACATTCAGGCAAAACACTGTACATACCAGGTGGTGGTCATGTTCATGTCTTTAATCCCAGCACTCAGGAGGCAGAGGTAGGTAGATCTCTGAGTTTGAAGTCAGCCTGGTCTACAGAGTGAGTTCCAGGACAGCCAGGTCTACACATGGAAGCCCTGTCTTAAAAAAATAAAAAAGTAAACAAACAAAATAACCCATACACATAAAAATAAAATAATTTAAAAAACAAAAACAGAATTGGATCATATAGTTAATTGCAAAAAAGAAAGAGGAAGGAAAGAGAGAGAAAGAAAGAGACAGGGTGGGGGTGGGGCGTAAACTGTTTTCCCCTTTGGGAGGGCAGCAAGAGCCAAGAGATCCTATTAATGATTTGTGAATAGCTTCCAGCACCTCTTCCAAATGAATGCAAGGGAAGAGAGTCCGAGAGTCACTTTAGCTTTTTTTCAGCAAGTGGGAGGATTCAGTTAGGAATACTCAAAGGAAATGTTGAGGACACCACACAAACAACCAAGTGGAGGCCTCCCCAAGTCACCAAGAGATGTATGACTACACAGAGAATAGAACACCCTCTTTTAAGGAATTTAAGCAGCTTAAAAAATTAGAATCCAGCTGAGCAATGGTGGTGCACACCTTTAGTCCCAGCACTTGGGACGCAGAGGCAGGCAGATCTTTGTGAGTTCAAGCCCAGCCTGATCTACAGAGTGAGTTCCAGGACAGCTGAGAACAGCTAATACTGCACAGAGAAATCCTTCCTTGGAAAACAAAACAAACAAAAACAAAAACAAAAAATAAACCTCAATAAATTGAATCTATCATAAGGACACTTTAGGTTTTTTGGTTTTGTTTTGTTTTGCTTATTTGTTTGTTTGAGACATAGTCTTGCTATGTAGCCCTGGTTGGCTCAAACTAGCAATTCTTCTGCCTGCTTCCCAAGTGCTGTGAGTATAAGCATGGGCCATTATCCCCATCTGGCATCCTGAATTCTGTGAACCATTTTAAGGACCCTGTTTGCTCAGTCATCATTTTCCTCTCTCCTCCTGAGCCAGAGAGATTTCAATTTAGATTCTGGGCATAATTTACCACCTTGAGGATTTTGTACAAATTGCTCAAATTCATCAAGCTACTATAGTTTATTTATTTATTACTTTGTGATGAGAGCCTTATCCGTGCTAAGCAAAGTACTCTACCACTGGGCTATATCTGTAGCCTGTATATTTTGTCATTAAATTTAGAAATGGGTGATAGGAAGATGACTCACTGGGTAAAATGTTTTCTGTGCAAATATGAAGACCTGAATTTGGATCCTTGGTACTCATAGTAAAAGCCAAGTGGGTGGAGCGGCAAGCGTCTATACCACAACTCAGAGCACACTAGCCAACCCATCTGGTTGAAACAGCAAGCTTCCGGTTAAAAAAAATAAAATAGAGAGCAATAGAGGAAGACATCCAATATCAGCTTCTGGTCTCCAGAATCATACATGGGGAGCACACCTGCACATGCATGTGCACACACACACACACACACACACACACATTAAAATGAAACAGTCCTCATTACACAAAGTGAGGACAATTAAAAGTTCCTGACTAGGGTGTAGCTTGGTGGCAGGGCATTTGCTTGTCATGCCCAAGGCCCAGGATGGGATGTCCTGAATATAAATAAATAAATAAATAAATAAATAAATAAATAAATAAATAAATATTTAAACCCCTAATAGATTGAAGTAGTCTGCTCAGATATTAGTTATTACTATGAATAGTGCTGCTTGATCTTTGTGTCTATTGGAGGAACCAACACCTCCTCCATTTCTAGTACACAGATTTCTAGAGTATGCCATCCTTGGATAGTTTCCATTACGTCTACAACAGAAGTAAGTCATTCCAGAGAATTTGGGCAGGTCCAGTAACTCAAGAGCGAGGTTTTGGGGAGGAGAGGAAGCATTAATCCCTGAAAGCAAGTAACTTGAATTAAAGGCAGGTGCTATGTTGTGGATAGCACCTGTCACCTTCTGAGCACTGCTGTTATCCCCAAGAGTCATCACAAAAACCACATGGGAGTTTTGTCTCCCACCACTTGCTTTGTCTGCATGCTTATGTTGTCTGGTTTCCTTGTTGCTTTTGAGACAGGTAGCCCTGAAAGGCTCATTGGGTAGCCCAGGTTGCTTTCGAACTCACAGCAGGGCTTCTACCTCTGCCT
The DNA here is from genome assembly GCF_004664715.2 of Peromyscus leucopus. NCBI lineage: Eukaryota > Metazoa > Chordata > Mammalia > Rodentia > Cricetidae > Peromyscus > Peromyscus leucopus. Next base: position 84,052,904 of record NC_051065.1, on the reverse strand, counting down.
CCCAAGTATTACAGGCATGTGCCATGCCATCTGGTCATTTCTCCCATCGTATAAATAAAGTGAAGGCTTCAGAGGCTTAAAATAAGTAGTAAAGCTGGAATGTATTCCTAGGATCAAACTCCAAGTATGCTTTCATGACATTGTAGAGAAGAAATCCCCAGGATCCAACAATTGAATCTAGAAGAACGTAGTATTTTCCTCTATATGAACTGGTAGGAAGGATTCAAAAAGTAATGTCTCTCAATACCTAATGGCCCCAGCTGGAGATCAGAGTACTGCTTATGATTAATTCTAGTAGGCACACGCTTAGTTTGAAGAGATCCTAAGTAAGACTTGTTTTTAATCATAGAAAGAAATCAAAAGATGGGGCTAATAGGCTGAAGATGTCCATCAACATATGGCAATGGATGCCTACAGTCTGGGCAGAGCTTATAGACTAGCCTGAGAAAGGCATCGCCTGGAATCAGAACAATCCTGTGTTCCAGACACCTCTGCAGCAGAAAGCACTTCACAGAGGTGAAGGTGATAATGGTCATTCCACATGTGCTTCTGCAGCATGAGTGTACAAATCCCCCGACGAGGTGGGAACCAGTAAGGAGGTGAGGCAGCTGCAATGATGGCCAAATGGTTAAGGGAGCTTGCCATGTTCTGTTAGAGGACTGGAGTTGAGTTCCCAGCACCCATATTAGAGGCTCACAGCCACTTATAACTCCATCTTCTATGGATCTGACACCCTCTTTTGAGGTACTTTTTTTTTTTTTTTTTTGGTTTTTCGAGACAGGGTTTCTCTGTGTAGTTTTGGTGCCTGTCCTGGAACTCACTCTGTAGACCAGGTTGGCCTCAAACTCACAGAGATCCACCTGGCTCTGCCTCTCAAGTGCTGGGATTAAAGGCATGTGCCACCACCACCCAGTGATGTACTTTTGAGGGTAACTGTTCTTACATGTGCATGGACACATACACATAAATAAAAATAAAATAAAATAATGTAAAAGAATAAAAAATAAGTAAATGAAGTTAGAAATGGGATAGCATGTTAAATTTAGTCATACCACAATGTATATATTTCAAAATACTGAACATCATAATTGTACATCCATTTTATTTGTCTTTTTAAAAAATGAAATAGTGGGTAAGCAAATGACTTGTTAGACAAAGATGATTGCTGCCAAGCTTGACAACCTGAATTTGAACCCGAGGTACCACATGGTAGGAAGAGAGAACCACAAGCTGTCCTCTGACTTACAGACACACACACACACACACACACACACACACACACACACTTAAATGATGTAAATTTTTAAAGTTTGAAAACAATAATAAAGCCTAATTTTCTTAACTTAGAACCTGGGTTGGTCCTCAGAGATTTCCAGTTCTAAAGAATATGCTGTGAATGACTTTCTGGGTCTCCTGAGAAGGCCCATGGGAAGCGGCTCAACTTCTCTGGAGATTTCTCCAATCACTTATTCTTGAGATACTCTTTCTGATAAACCTAAGCAACACAGAGAAGTCATGAGCAGTGATTCTGGATGACAACCACAGTGAGCTTCCAGTCAATAGCAAGCCTTATCTGCCACCTGTGTGAAGGGGACATCTTGGAGGCACAGACTAGTCACACTTTCAGAGAAGAACAGCTACAGCAGAGACCAACAGTATAACTACATGCCCCAGCAAAAAAAGAAAAGTCACAGATCTGCCTTCAAAAATTTGAAGAAATGGCCAGATGATGGTGGCACACACCTTTAATCCCAGCACTTAGGAGGCAGAGGCAGGTGGATCTCTGTGAGTTTGAGACCAGCATGGTTTACAGAGCAAATTCCAGGACAGACAACACTACACTGAGAAACTCTGTCTCAAAAATAATTTTTTTTTTTTGAAGAAATGTAAGACAGCAAGAGCAGACCTCTGAGCTGAGCCTGAGACCCTTCTAAACAGAGGGTCCTGTACATGGCCCAGGTGATGGGCTGTGAAACCAGCCCCAGCCCAAGTAGACAGACTAAAAGGACTCAAGAGACCTGGAGTGAGAACTTCCCAGGCCAATCAAGCTATAGAATCATAAGACTCAATGATAAATTGTTTGGAAAAAGCATGATAGAATAGGTTATGAACTACTAAAGGAACAAATATTGATCACAAACCTTATTCATTGGGAATAAATTATGGAAGACACAATCATACAGAGGAAATAAGTCTCCTCTTGGAGTTCTTACTCATTAATAACAAAACTTGAAAATAGACTCAAATGTCAACACAGCAATTTTATTAGAGTTTAAAAGAAGACCTGCAGGGTAGGAAGACTCTAAAACCTAAGCTTCTGCCCCAAGAAGGAGAATAGAGGGAAAAAGGAAAAAGAAAAAGCCATGCCATTTTCGCTGCCATAGATGTGTGGCACACAAGCGGCCATAAGGCAAAGAGAGAAGCTTCAGAGAGTAAGGAAGCCTAAAATTTGAAGAAAAGCCCAAAGTGTCACAAAATATGTGGTGTGCATGTGTGTGTGTGTGTGTGTGTGTGTGTGAGAGAGAGAGAGAGAGAGAGAGAGAGAGAGAGAGAGAGAGAGAGAGAGAGAGAGAGAGTGTTCTGTTTGTTTGTTTGTTTTTTGTTTTTTCCAACTAAACGCAAGCTAGAGTTATTTGGCAACTCTGTAGGGCATGTTCTTGATTATTGACTGATGTGGGAGCGTCCAACACATTGTGGGTGGTGTCATTCTTGGGCTGGTGGTCCTGGGTGGTATAAGAAAGCAAGCCAAACAAGCCATGGGAGCAAGCTAGTAAGCTTTCCCCCATGACTCCCTGCCTCCAGATTCTCGTCTTAAATTCTGCATTTGCTTCCCTCAATCAACTTCGACTCAGGATATGGAGGCCAAATAAACCTTCCCTCCCCCACTGCTTTATCAGGTGTTTATCATAGCAACAGAAGCCTAATTAGGACACATGCTTAGAAAATTCATAGAAGGAAGAAAGGTAACGTTATGCTTTTCTGAATAGTTCAGAAATGCAAGCATATTTATGACCCTGCATGGCTGTGGCCCGTAAGATTCCGTACTAGGGGTGAGGGTTCTGGGAAGGAACAGTACAGTATCTCATCAAGGAGCTAATTATTCCATCTATCTCTTTAGCTTAAGTTAAGCCCACCTTCCTAGGGGTAGTCCCTTAGCAAAAGTGAATGAACCAGCCCAACCGGAATTTTGGGTCTCCACCCAGGCCAGAGATTCCATTCTCTTGAGGAGGAACTGTTTTCTACTCTAACAGCAGGGTACCCAAAAAAAAATATTCTATGAGTTAGTTTCTTTATCTTCTTCATGCGTGCGTGCGTGCATGCGTGCGTGCGTGCGTGTGTGTATGTGTGCCTATACAAATGCATAGAGGACAGAGAAGGACATAAGTTGTCCTGCATGATCACTCTACTTTGAGACAGGGCCTGTCACTGAATCTGGAGGTAGGCCATTAAACAACAGTGACCCCAACCTCAGCCCACCACAACATTGCGGGTGCCCATAGCCAAATCCAGCCTTACGTGTGGGTGCTGGGGTTTGAACTCAGGTTCTCAGGCTTGTGCAGCAAACGTTCTTAACCAGCTCCCCTCCTTTTCTGCTTGTTTGCCTGACTTCCTTCCCTTCCTTCCTATCTTCTATTTTTGTTGAGACAGGGTCTCACTATGTTAAGTGCAGTCTGCCCTCAAACTCATGATCCTCCTGCCTGCAAGTCTCCATAGTGCTGGGATTCTAGACAACTACCTGCTTGGCCATATTTCTTTTTACCGATGAAATTGCCACACATTTCATAAGACATTCAAGGCATTTACCAAAAACCTTATGAATTCACTGAGGAAAAGAAAAAGATGTTGCTCTGTTCTGATGAATTGTGAACCAATAGCTGAGGAGCCCCCGTGGAACTGGACCAGGCCCTCTGGATAAGTGAGACAGTTGATTAGCTTGAACTGTATGGGAAGCCCTCAGGCAGTGGAACCAGGACCTATCCTTGGTGCATGGGCTGGCTTTTTGGAACCTAGGGCCTATGCTGAGACACTTTGCTCAGCCTTGGTGCAGGGAGGAGGGGACTGGACCTACCTCAACTGAATCTACCAAGCTGGGCTGACTCTCCAGGGGAGACCTTGCCTTGGAGGAGGTGGGAATGGGGTGGATTGGGGGATAAGGCTGGGGAGTGGGAAAAGGGAGGACAGGGGTATCTGTGGCTGATATGTGAAATTAAATTAATTATAAGATAAAAATATTTAAAAAAAAAAAAAAAAAGAAAAAAGATGTTGGCTCCTGGCTGATGGAGTTAGGTGTTTTGTATTTTAAGTTTTTCAACAGTTACAAACACTGTGAAAGTCAGAAGGACTAGGCCACCAAGACAAACTATTCATAGGTGTTTGATCAAGGGTCCTTTCCACAGACTTGCTGCTTTTACCGTTTTCCCAGTCAAGGGTAGCTGCAGCCATTTTGTGGCAATGTTCTCATTATTCCTACCTAATAACTTTACCCCTAAACTTGGTGAACTCCCTAGCCCAGCAGAACGAAGAGTAGCTTTGAGTGAAGGTACTCTGCAGTCTGCGAGCAGTAACAATCAGTTCCCACATAGGATGGCCGTGGAGTAGTAGTTCAGCAGGAAATCTGAAGCTAATTGCCTGTATCCAACTCCCAGAGATCCAAGACAAGTGGCTCCTCTATCCAGGGAACGGTTGCAGTGAGAGGCAAAAAGAAGCCCCCAAGGAGAGGGATTTTAAGTGAGAGGAGAGCTTTTAAGCAGCACCTGTCCCAGAGGATGGCCTTTTGTCCAACAGACTCATTTGTTTGTTTTTTTCCTTCCAAACCCAGGGCTTCGTGCATGGCAGGCAAATGCTCTCTGCCACTGAACCGCACCCCGACCCTTGATTTTTGTGAACATGGTCTTAGGCAGCTAAGGCTGGCCTTGAACTCTAGACACCCCTGTTTGAGCCTCATTGTCAATGTAAATAATATAAATTCAGCACTAGAAAGATATACTACAAAGAAAGCCTATGCTTGAAGGAATCAGCTTGGGACAGCCTCAGTAGCGTTCTGTGGAGTTGCCAGATTAGCATTAGGACAGCAAAGCAAAAGATTCCAGGACAGTAGCACTTAGAGACTAGACTGGAGCAGCCAAAGACTGCCCTGGGGCCCAGCCTCCTTGGCAGACTTTGACGTGATCGCAAGTGAGGCCGTATATTTGTCGTCAGGACATGCAAGAAGAAGTTCGTATTCATCATGCAGTTGGAAACTTGTGCTCCACACCTCCTGTAATGCATAATCAAATCAATATTACGGGTTAGCAAAGCAATCATCAGATTACTCCATATATAGCCAGGTATATTGCTCTTATGAAATTTTAACAAAAAAGTTTCTTATATCTGAGGTTCTCCTACTTCCCCACAGTCCATTGACCATTGGGCCATGAGGGCAAAGGGGGTAAAAGCAGAAGGCGGGGCCTCATCCGGCCTGTGAGCACAATGGAAATAGCCTTCTGGGAGACTGCTTCAGTGTTACAGCTCAGCTTTCTTCCAGAGTAAGGGGAGGTATAAAGGCTGGGGACAGTGACTGGAACACCACTTAATTTGCATTAAACAGCATGCTCCTATCATAAGGCTCCCTGTGTGGCAGCAGGGTCCTATCATAAAGCTCCTAACATGATGTCTGATTACCATATGCACAGCAGGGGAAAACTGTGTCAGGGATCACACTAGAGATAAGTCAGGCATTGGGGCCTAGAGACGTTCTCCAAATAATATCAGGTAGAGAGTAGGAAGTCCTCTGCTGGGGAGGCAGGAGTCCTCCATGCTGCTGAGCTCAGCGAGAGCTGCCAGGCCATGGTAGACTGCAACCTCTGACTAGCAGACCTCCCAACATAAATCCACTTAATACCACAGATTGTGTGTGTGTGTGTGTGTGTGTGTGTGTGTGTGTGTTCATGTGTACACACAAGGTCACACATGACCTAGACTTCTCTCTGCTTCTGTGAGAAGGTAGACAAAACCTAGGCCTGAGCTACAAAACAAGGTGGTTCAGAATAAGACATCATAAGAGTTCTTAGCTGAATTTCTCTAGAATCTGTGGGTGGCTGTTTCCCGCTGAAAGACTACACTTCCCTGTTGTTATTTGTTTTTTTTTGGTCTTCTGGGGTGGGTCTGCCACCCAACTCCCAAATAAATGACACATGGAAGCTTATACTTAATTATAAATGGACAGCCTTAGCTTGGCTTGTTTCTTGCCATCTTTCCTTAACTTTAAATTAGCCTCATCTATCTTTTGCCTCTGGACTTTTCCCATTCTCTTACTTCTGTAAATCTAACTCTTACTCCATGGTTTGCTGTGTAGCTGGGTGGCTGGGTGGCTGGCTCCTGGAGTCCTCTTCCTCCTCTTGCTCCTTCTTCCTTCCTCCCAGATTTCTCCATCTATTTCTTCTCTCTGCCTGCCAGCTCCACCTATCCTTTCTCCTGCTGATATTGACTGTTCATTTCTTTATTAGACCATCAGATGTTTTAGACAGACACAGTAACAAAGCTTCACAGAGTTAAGCAAATACAACATAAACAAAAGTAACATACCTTAAAATAATATTCTACAACATGTCCCAGCTTCCCTGGTAGACTATGGAAGTAATTTCTGCCCCTATAAGGTGCAGCATTCCATCTGCTTCTGTAGGCATTTGGCCATCTATACTCACGGGTGAAAAAAGTGACCCCTTGCCATGAATAAACATGGTCCTGCCTAAGAGCAAACCAAGCTTCTCTTTCCACCTTCCATCTCTGTAGCTACTTTAAAATAATCTGACATATAGTCTGAAACCCAGGATGGAAAATCTGAGCCTACTAGGGTCTCAAGCCCACCCACAGAAAACCTCCCTGGCTCTCATATGAGTCCTGGCCAACCCCAGAAGGCTAGGCAGGGTCACCCATTACTCTCAGAAGCCTTTTCTTTCCACTCTCTTTCCCTGCCCTTTCTCCCTCATCTCACCGCCTTACACGGACACATTCAGACGTTCTAGGTGTCAGCCCATGCTGCATTCAACCAGAACACATATGCACACAGCAAAATGCCAGGACAAGGTAATCCATTGGACCTAACTCAGAGGCAACCTAGTTAGGTCTGGGAGGTCACTGGAGCTTTCCTCTGTCTTTCTTAAGACCATCTCAGTTGATAGCACTGGAGACTTCCCACTGGCTGTTGTAACAGGGCCCTAGACCTTAAGCACAACTGACTCCATAATGGAAGTACCATTCAGGCTATAAAACTCAGCATGTAGACAGTACCACCTGCCAAAACAAAAACAAAGATCTAATCCATAAAAGTCTAGAGCAATCTTTAAATATACTAACCTTGCCTTTTGGCTTCTGTAGTTCTGACTCTGGCTACCTGTTCTTGTTAACTGAGGTATGGCAACCCAGGATATGATTTGTGTGCTTAAAAGCCTGTCCTGAGGAAGGCTCGGTGCTTCACTGGGATCCTGAATGCCAAATGTAGTTGCCAGCCAGCTAATAAAGAGTTTCTTTTGGCTTAAACCCATGTCCAAGCAGTCTCCTCTGGTGAATGCCACCCAACAATGTGAGAGAGTTTGGCTGAGAATTCTAAATCTGAGAATTCTCCCCTGTCCTATCACTCCATCAGTCAAAAGTCCTGAGAACTGTCCACTGGCCTGGTAGTTAATTAACCCTGGAGTTGTAATGGTTTGGGGGTGTTCACTTGTTCAGTTCTCAGTCCAAATCTGGCCGCAATACATACTGACAAATGGCCACTCCTCGCCCAAATTCAGAGCTTTTGATTTTTAATAACTAAATTGATGTAGGTAACTCTTCAAGAAGGAATGCAAGTGTGGTTGAGGCCCCTCCCCCTATGATTCATAGTTCACACCAGTCTTTCTCAAGGCTCTGGTTTACAACCACACCCAGGGCTGGAATGCCCATCTTTTCTGCTGGGCCTCCAAATTCGAATCTTTACAATTATTCCTAAATGCGGTAATATAGAATCTTTTTTTCTTTATGCCTCTTTGGCCTTATGCTTTTGGCCTACTTGTGTTTCTGCCTCTCCAAATCTGGAAAAATCCTGCTTATATCTTTATCAGCTAAGAGGTAAAAGCATTGCAGATTGTCTGCTCCCATCTGCAGACACACACAAACTGTTTGCAGATACGTTGATCACTGAGTTCTGTCTTACAGAGAGTCAAATGTCTTTGGTGTATGAATAATACTGAAAAATTATTTCATACTGTTCTACTCTACCGAGAAGGCTGGCTCTTCTGGAGTGGGAATTTGGCCTATCTGCCCCAGACTCAAGCATGTTTGTTTAAAACTTTCCTCCAAAGTCTCTATTCTGGGTCACTCTGGCCAGCTGACTCTGTGACAGGGAGAAGGAGAGCAAAACAGAAGAGCCTAGGAAAAGACACTTTTTGCATAGAGGTTACAAATGGCAAGGTGTTTAATTCTCTGAATTCTTCCCACTTTACCTTGGTTTTGTTTACTATCTTTAGAACCTGGGTGAAACTTTAACTTTCTGTATTTTAGGATTTGTAAGCTCATGGAGCTTGATTTTAAAAGGATGTATAGATAATTTAAATTTGTTATAACATACTGTGTATGTAACTTGGTGTCAACTCTTGTTTAGGAAAAGTGTGTGTGCATGACGGGCTCACCTTGGGGTACCATCTTGGCTGATGGAGTAGCAGCCATGTGGCTTGTCATCATCTTGGCTGATGACCTCATCAGGATGGTAACATGCCTTGGTTGAGGTGATCACACGGTATCCCTATGCTTCTCATTGTATCTCCAAATGGTTTATTTTAGAACTGGTTCATATAAAAACTGTGATTTTTTTTTTGTTTTTGCTATCTTTGTTAAGCTTTAGCTATTTGATGAAACTGAATCATATAAAAAATCTATGATATTTTTGCTCTTCATTAAGTTTTAGCTATTTGGCAAAACTGAGTCATAAAAAAATAGATATTTTTTGCTATCTTTGTTAAGCTTTAGTTACTTGGAGAAACTAAAACACACAAAAAAAAATTGGTATTTTGTAAAAATACACTATAAAAGGATCATAAAAATGAGGTTCCTAGTCTCTTTGTCGATTATAAATTATGGTTTAAAGTTATTTTAATACTAAAGGATCTTTAATTTAAGAATTATAATTTTTAAGGCTCAAATTTAACGGGGATAAAAGGGCAAAATCCTAATCTTGTAAAAGATACCAACTTGTTGTAAACTTTTAAAGATAATTAAGATATACAAGTTAATGATTAGCCATGCTAAGTGCACATGTAATTTATTTATAGAGACAAGCTTAGAGGGTGAGACCAATTTATATCTCCTATTATATAGTTTTCTTATATATTATCAAAGCAAGTAACTCAAAAACAAGTTTAAAGTAAACTTAGCTTGCTTAATGTAGAATAATATTAAAAATCAGGTATATAAAAACTGGTTATGAAAAATTGAATGCCTGAGTAAAGTGTGTTAAAAGTACAATACCCTTGCATAACCGGCAACCCCCAGGCTCAAATAGTTCACTTGGGTGGAGCTCCATTCCACCAGAATAAGTTTCATGCTAGCCTCATTACAGGACAAGATTGCTTGGGAAATAAGATCCTCCGTAAGTCTGCTGCTTCTGCCTCTGGCTGTGTAGGCCTGGCCAATTCTGGCTCAGTGGGCTTGACCAGCTCTAGCCATGAAGACTCAATCAGAAAGAAACCTCCTTATCCAAAGATGAGGTACATGATAGCAGGATGGATTCTCTTGCCCTGTGGAAGACCTCAGTCTTCACCCACATCCTAAATGCCTCAAACAATCGAGAGGCAAATAATAATTACTCTCTCTGTCCTCAATGTCTCCCAAACTGACATATGAGGCTGCTGTGAACAGGGGAACCTTGTATCTAAGCTTACCACAACTGGCATGGGACCTGTATACTAGTTCAGTTGGCTATGCCCTTTACCTTGGCTTTCAGTTCTTCCTTTTAGCAAAAGCTAATTCTAGGGTTCACTCCCTAGCCACCTATATTCCCTGATTAAAGGAGGATGCCAGACACTCTGTCATCAAACTCACAGCTTCGGAAAGTTATTCAGAATATCCAAGCCATTGACCATTGGTTTTATATCTGTAGAGTCAACAAATGATTCTATTAAATGTCCCGAGCTCTCAGACTCCTTAGGAGGAGGTGACTTAGATGAAGGAGATTCTCCCTAACCTGCACTCATCTGTGGTGCTGTGGGAATATAAACTAGTCTCTACCCAGAGGGAGAGCTCCAGGGCCAGTGACTGAGCTCTCACCTTGAAGCATACAAAGAGTATACAGGCTTTGGCAGTGATGCGATGCTTTCTAAGAAATTTTAAAAGTCGGTATTGTTAAAGTTCACTGAATTGTGTTATCTTGCTTTACAAATTATGCCTCTAAACAATTAGTCTATTTTAAAGTAGAATGATATTAAGTAATGTCAGTGTTTGGTGACCTAAAGATTTGTCCAGAGACAAAAGGAGTAGAGTTGGCTTTAGCCTTCTTTGCAAAGTCCATGCTACATATAAATTATTTATTACAGACTCAACATGACTGGCTGCTTTCATCTCTCATCTGTTGGCTGAGTGTCTGGCATAAAAAATGTTGTAGAAAACTTTTTAAAGTTTCTATTACTAGAGTTAATTTTAGAAAACATAAATTAAATCATTTACTCTAGACAAGGCAGTCATCTCTGGGAGGATTTTTTTTTTTTTTTTTGGTTTTTTCGACATTTCTCTTTAGCTTTGCTTTCTGATCACTTGTAGGCTGCTCGAACTCACAGAGATTCGCCTGCTCTGCTCGATGCTGGAAACGTGATTTTTTTTTTTTTTAAATTAGAAGACGAAAATCACTTCTTTTGGGGGAATATAACTTCATGAAGCCTAATATTTACTATACAGTCTTGAAATACAGGTATAACAATTTGATGTTAACAAAAATACGTATTAAGTTATGTTTTCAAATACTAGATATGGTCATTTAAAGTAATAGTCTAATTTTTTTAAAAAAAATAATTACCTTAGCAAATTGTTTCTAACCAAAAATCATATTTAACTTGAGATTCTCTGTTTTTGTTCCATAAATAACAGCTGGTATTGCTAACATCTGGAACAAATATGGAAAGTTTGCCCCACGTGGAAGCGAGGGATTTACCACTTAGACACTTTCTGTTCGTATTCATCCCTTGGATGCTGACTTTGACTCCTTTTACAAAACTCCAGCTGCTTGTTCCTTATGCAGGAGTCTCATGTAAAAAAACAGCTGATCAGAGTCACCTTATCCCTCTCCAGAGTTCTGGTGCATGCTCCAGCCAGTTGGACAATTGCATTTAACCCATGTTAATGTTGGTACAGAAGTTTTCCTCATGTGATTTCATCTATTAACAAAGTCGTCCAGTTAATACCCCCAGCTCATGTTCACATCATGTTCTGGATTTTGCCAACTCTTCAGTTTTATCATAGCCCCTTGGGTGGACTCTCTTCTGCGGCACTCTATCTGCTGCTCCCCTGTCACTCTTCTGTCAGCCTTGAAGCAGTTATCAAGAGATCAATGGCCCCAGACCCCCTAAAAGCAGTTCAGTGACTAATGGGCCATGGGCTATCCAACTCAACCCTCTTCTAACTATTCATTGTTTGGGGTACTCAGAACTAAAACAGCTGGACTGAAGCCTTCTGTGCATCAGCTAACCTTTCTGACTCACCAGCTCAGATCAGCTTAACATCCTTCAGGACCAGCTCAACTCCTTGATTCCTGCATTACTCCAAGATTTTCACTCTCCTCCTCAAACAATACTGCTTCCATGCCAACAAATCCTAACTGGTTTGAGATGGTGCCTAGAAACATGAGCCAGACAAAGATGCAACCACAAGTCTCCTCCTATGTATGGGCTTCTGGCTCCCTACTACTTTGGGTCTTTCCATGGATCATTTTTTTCTTACTTATTATCCTCATAATTATGTTTTTACCCTGTCCTTTAAATACTTCATTACAGAACTTCACCCTATATCTAAACAAAACATCCTACACAAGCTCTCCCAATAGCTTTCACCCTCCAATAGGTCCCTCCATTTGTTCTCGATAGAGCTGCAAACAGGCCTTTTAGACGATGTGGAGAAACTCTGGCTCATCTCTTTCATTGCAAGTCAGCTACTGTTGTGGTATTGTGTTCCCCAAAATATTGTGTACTCTAATAAATTTATCTGGGGTCAGAGAACAGACAGCCACTAGATACAAAGGCTAGAAAATGGTGGCACTCACACCTTTAATCCTAGCATTCCAGAGATAGAAATCCCTCTGGATCTCTGTGAGTTCAAGGCCACATTGGAAATAGCCAAGCATGGTGACACACGCCTTTAATCCCAGAAAGCCAGCCTTTAATCCCAGAGAGTGGTGGTGGAAAGCAGAAAGATATATAAGGCGTGAGGACCAGAAACTAGAAGCATTTTGGCTGGTTAAGCATGTGCTGGTTAAGCTTAGCTTTGAGCAGTAATTCAGCTGAGACCCATTCCGGATGAAGACTCAGAGGCCTCCAGTCTAAGGAGACAAGACCAGCTGAGGATCCGGCAAGGTGAGATGCTGTGGCTTGTTCTGTCTCTCTGATCTACCAGCATGGACCCCAATAACTTGCCTCAGGTTTGATTTTATTAATAAGAACTTTTTTTTTTTTTTTTTTTTGAACAGGTTTCTCTGTGTAGCTTTGCGCCTTTCCTGGACTCACTTGTAGCCAGCTGCTCGAACTCACAGAGATCTGCTGCTCTGCCTCCGAGTGTGGACTAAGCGTGCACCAACGCAATAAGAACTTTTAAGGATCCTGCTACAAGCTACAATTCTTTATATTAGTCCTCTGTTTTCTCCTGTTCCCTTCCTTTGATGCTCTGTAGCTCTCTGCTACTCCTGCCAGCTCATGTCCATGCAGCAGTCTGGCAATGGGACCAGTCATTGTCATTCTGAATCAACTCTATGCCCACTTTCTCTTACTGGCCTATTTCGTTTCTCCCAGCTCCACTCCTCTCCCTCCCCTAACCTTCCCCCCCACCAAATTTTCAGTTCTACTGTGTAGTCAAATCATCTGCTTACAGCCCTATAATAGTTATGTTCCATGTCTCTTCATGAACACAGGACAGCAATGGCCTGATTCGTCAAAGCCGATCAAATTAGGACTCTTCCCTTGCTACATGACCAGAGGACACTCCCTTCAATGAACCCAGAACTACATGCTCTGACAAAGACTCAACAGAAAAGAACTGTAACACCCCTGCCCTGCATTTTTTTTTATGTCCTCTCAGAGTTAGGAATGATGGTTTTCTGCTTAAACACTGTTGTACCCAGAGTTCCCCAAAGACCACCAAGAGATCGAATCCGATGCAAAAGCAAAGAGTCTTTGTATTGTTACGAGTTAACTCTGGACTCTCCGTCCATCTGACACAGCAGAAGAGCGGGAGAGACCCCAAGTAACAATGGGGCAGGGTTTTTAAAGCAAAGGGAGCTTGGGGTCTACAGACTTCATAGGAACAGACTCAGGATTGGTTTATGTGAGTGGCAATCATGTTAACTTTTGATCGGCTAGGGTTAGCTGGGGAATACAGTTATCCATTTTGGGGCAGTCCCTGGACAAGTCCCAGACTTTGTCCTTGAGTTGCCATGGAGGCTGGCTGGCCTAGCACATTCACATTGACCCATGCACGTAGCTTTAAGTTTGGTGAGGGGTCCCAGGCAGTAAACAATTGACTGAACCTTGAGCGGTCAGAGTATGTGCAGAAAGAGAGCTACCATGAGGACCATGTCTTTTGTTCATGGCCCTCCCAGAAACTGCTCGCTCAAGTCTCAGGAAACTGAAATTGAGGCCTGATCTCTGAGAGAAGAATGAGCAGTCTGTTATGGCATCTGCCTGGTTCTTTTAAGACTACATTTCCCAACTTCCCTTGGGGGCTATGGAAGTCATTTCCACCCCTATAAGGTGCTGCATCTCGTCCACATTCCTTCTTCTGTAGGTGTTTTTCCCACAAAGAGAAAAGCATCCCATCCACATTCGTGGGTGACAAAAGTGTCCCCTTGCAGTGAGTAAGTAGTCCTGCCTAAGGTCAGACCAAGCCTCTCTTTCCGCCTTCCATCTCTCTACAGCTGCTTTAAATAACCTAAAGTTGTGAGTTTGGATGTCAGTGGACACAATCAAACATTATTTCTGCAGCGAAGTGTGTGAAGGTTCCTGTGAGGTGAGAAATCAAAGATTTTATATATATATAGTCTAAAGCATGTGAGCCCAGCTGAGTGCCTTTTAATGGACACTGGTCAGGTTGTGTCTAGCCACCAAATGACTTCTAAAGAAACCAGAAACCATCAGCCAACTTTCAGTTGAGAACTCTTCACATCCCTGAGTTAATGCAGCTAATCCCAACGCACCCTTAAATGCATACCTTCTATCCAATGAGATTTGGGCTCACTTAAGATGTTCGTGATTGTGTGCCTTTCCCATTGCGCTTTCTTCGCTGACCGTTTTTATTTGTTTGCTCTCAAGAAGCACCACGGTAGGCGAGGTCCTTCTGAGATACAGAAAGGCATATGGTACCTACAAAACCAGTTTTCCGTTTACAGGGATACAGCACTGTGCCAGGAGCAGCACACTGTCTGTGAATTGTTGCCTTCCCTCGCCACTCCCAGGACTCTCAGAGTGTCCTTTTCTCATGCTCACTCGACCACATTCTAGGATCATTTATTTTAGTAGTGAACCTTCTTCCCTAGGCAAGAACCTCCTCCCTGGAGAGACAGCAAAGCCTTGAGGACTGAGGAAATCTGGCCCTGAACCCTGCTCTTTCCCCACAAGGAGAAGCATCTTAGGTCAAAGTGTCGAAGAGGAAGCAGACATTTGACCTCTTGATTATTAGTTTTCTACAAAACGCCAGTTCAAAATATTTGCTGCTCACTCCGGAGAGTGGTCCTTACACCTCGACGACTGGGCAACACAGTAGAGCTGGCCCTCAAGGTGTAGGTGTGGGAGAGCTGACCCTGAGGATGTGAAAGTGGGAGAACTGGCCCCGCCCCTTGCTCATTGCTGCAAGGGGTGAACTAGCCAGGGCAATGCTGGAGAGCTCACACTGGTGGTGAAGACAGGGCAGAGCTGGCGGGCTGATAACTCTGTAACTAACTACCCAGGCCCAGAACCAGGGTTAAGTGTTGGCCCACCCCAACATCCACCCAGCCTGTGATCTGCTGGAGCACAGGTGTGACGGGGGTGGGGGGTGTGGGAGGGAGTTTATGTGGACACAGGGCTACAGAATCTCCACGACACAGGGCAGCAACAGTATGTCCAGGAGGAATCCCAGGGAGGGCCCAGTGTTCAAAGTGCAGAAGAGACCAGGGGCCGCAAAACAAACCAACGATTCTTTGCGATGAACGCCTGCGTGTAAAGATGTATGGATAAAGGACTTTGCTGAGTGTTTTAACTGTGCCACACTGCGACTTCCATGACGAAATGTTCCTCTCTCCCTTTTTTCTTTTTCTTTTTTCCTTTTTTATTTTAAATTTTATTTTGTGGGGCAGACAACAGATGCGAGAGGACTGGAGTTGGGTGGGATCGGGATGCTCACTGAAAGACACAAAAGAATAAATTAAAAAGAAAGCTAAAAAAAAATACTTGCTGCTAGTAACTTCACCCATGAGTAGTGGCGATAAAGGATGAAGCATCCTATGCAGGGAGCTGCATATCCATTTTCTCCTTACTGGAGCTGTGACATCCACAAGTGAATAGAGAAATTACAGAAGGTTGGCAAAGCAGGCAAGAGATGGTGGAGCCCTGACATTTCCTGCTAGTCTTCTTACTTAGACCTAATGAGAAAGTTGTCTGGGATACTTTCTGTTTCTGTTTTTTGTTACTTTCTTTTCTCTTTTCATGCACACATATATACAGCCATCTTGAACATGGCGACAACTTTTTAGGTGTGAAAAGCATCAGAAGGGAAGAAAAGGACAGTTTACTAGAATATACTTACTCCATCCAAATTGTCTGACACGTTAGACACAGCTGTGGCTTTTATTTGTTCCTCATTGCCATCACAACTTTTCTAACAGAAACACACCATGGCTATCAAGTGTCATCTCTATGATCTTCCCTGAAGGCAGTGGGGTATGAGGTCAGTGTTAGACTTTATAGCCCAGCTCAGCCACATTTTTTATGCCTATGAGCACATCTCAAACCTTGCACTTGATCAAAACAAAATGGTGGTATCAATGCTACCTCATTTACAGGACCATTCATTCACTCATAAATGTTTGGGTGTGCCATTCATGCATCAGGCATAGTGTTAGACATTGGGGATAGAGAGGAAACAAAACTAAATCCCTCCCTATAGTTTTTGTATTCAGATGGGAGAGCAGAGAATAAGCCAGGCACTGTAAATATGGCAGATGTAACTAATACTATGGAGAAAGACAAATAAAGTCAGGTGAGATGACTGGGATTCAGGGAATGATCTATCTTTTTCATAGGGAGCTCTAAAAAGCCTCCATAATTAGCTGCCCTCTATGTTGAGTTTGAAATGAGAGTGAAGAGTACCCAGGCTGGCCTGAGAAATCTACAAAATAATGAGGGAAATTTAGCGTAACACTGGAATACACTAGATGCTGTATCTATATTGTTTATATAAATCCAGGAGGTACTCTGTCATTATAGAGAGGGCTGTAGGTGTTAGAAGTAAGTTTGGGGTGGCAAAGAAAGAGGTGGCCATTCCAATTGATGTGTCTGGACAAGGCAAATGTATTCTTAATTAAGTGGGTGTACTCACAAGGGTGCCCTTGGTTTTTATTCTAAGGAAGGTGGGGACCATTTTCTTTTCCCATTGGCTGATGTTTTCACAGTCTTATTCAGCTGGGTATTCTGAACAGAACTGGTGCCTAGGAAATGCAAGTGACATCATGGGGTCACTGCTCTGAGGAGAAAAAGGTCACTGCTCCAAGCCATCAAATTTCTAGAATAGAGAGCAGTGGACCTTTGAATAAACAAAAGTTTTACTGGGTGCAGAAGATTAAAACATTTGCAAGTATTACAAAATGGGAGAGACTAAAGGGTCTTAATTCCTTGTCCTAAACACAAGCTTTATAGTTGTTGATAGAAAACTCATATTTGGCCGGGTGGTGGTGGTGGCGGCGGCGGCGGCGGCGGCGGCGGCGGCGGCGGCGGCGGCGGCGGCGCACGCCTTTAATCCCAGCACTCGGGAGGCAGAGGCAGGCGGATCTCTGTGAGTTCGAGGCCAGCCTGGTCTCCAAAGCGAGTTCCAGGAAAGGCGCAAAGCTACACAGAGAAACCCTGTCTCCGAAAAACCAAAAAGAAAAAAAGAAAACTCATATTTGATGTCTCTTACATAGATACATGGAAATAAGTCTAGTTCCACAAAAGATTCTCCTAAAAGAACTTCAACCATTGTGAAAAAAAGGTGACTCAGGGGACTTGGTATGCTCTCATTTTGTTGCAATTTATAGGCAAAAGTACCTCTGTGGGAGAGATATGTTTTCATATGGCACAAAGAGGCTGGAGAAACGTTCCCCAGCAGTTCAAGCTTTCAGTTCTCTGTAGCAAATGTTCCCAACTCTGAAGTTGCCATGTGCATTGAACTATTTCCCATCAACAACCATAATAATGCTAGTGAGGACATTAATCATGCTGTTTATAGGTTTGTAAATGCAGTTCTTCCAAAGACCTCAAGTGTTTAATGGACATGACCTAATTTAAACTCACAGGTCTAGCTTCATTTAATAGATGAGGAAACCAAGGTATAAAGAAGCTGAGTAACTTCTTCAAGGTCAAGCATGTACCCTGGGAACTGATCCAACTGCCAGACCTCTGCTATTTCTGGCTAGCTCAGTCTTTGTAGCTCTCAAGGAGGATGTGTGTGCAACCCATGGCACTAGGTGTTTCAGTGTCTACCCCTTGCCCAACGCATAGTCAGTGATCAGGAAATGCTGTCTGGTTATTTTATGTTCCTTGAGGAAGGATTTTCTTTAGTATTACTAAAATATTAGCTATGTAGCACATTTCTCTGAGAGATGCTTCTTACTTATATGTCAAGATGACATAAATAAATACAAATCTTGGTTGAGGATGGAAGCATAGTTTGGAAATATTTTTTTATCAGTAAAAGTTAGCAGGAGCTCCCAGCAAAGGAAGATATTTGAGTTGATTGTCTTTTCAACGCTCAGCATTGGACATACTTAGATGTTATTTAATCCTGACAACAAACTGCTGCAGGGAAAATGTTCAACTATACTCTATAAATTAGAAAACAAGTTATTCAAAATTTAAGCTCGTTATCTAATGCCACAGAGCTAATCAGTGACAAAGCTGAGATTCAACCCCACATTTTTGTGATTCCTGAATCTCTACATCCGTCAGAAAGCCAGATGATCCAGTTCATGCATCTCATGTGATCTGATGATCTAGGGTGAGTCATAATCTATTTCTTCCCTGGCAGAAAATATTAGCAAAATTTTTAAAAATAAAATCATCATGCAAAATTTGAATATTTCAATTTTGCTATTGCTAAACCTTCCTCCTAAAATGTTTAACAAGTTTAAAAGTTATACAGTTAAATATGGAACTTTGAAATTTTTGTCTAGGTTTTATGATCTAATTTGTCCCTTTCTCATTGGAATGGATAATGGACATCTTTCTATGCTTATTTACTTTTTATGTGTTTGGATAGTTGGCCTGCATATATGTCTGCATACCACGAGCTGGTACTCATAGAAGGTATCAGATTCCCTGGGACTAGAGTTACAGACAGTTGTGAGCTGTAGGTGCTGGGAACTGAACTCAAGTTCTCCAGAAGAATAGCAAGTGCTTTTAACACTGAGCTATCTCTTTAGCCCCTTGAAGAATAGAGTGGCCAGAAGGTACCTCTGAGACCTGAGAGAGTTCTGAAACCTATACCAATATGGCATCACATCCTTCTCAGAAGGAGTCAAATACTAAAATGCTAGACTTTGAATACCACTTATAATTTGGCTATTCACATCATTCAAGCTGATCAAATGATGACATAAGATAATTATGGGGCTGGGTGTGGTGGTACACACCTTTAGTCCCAGCACTTAGGAGGCAGATGCAGGTGGATCCATGTGAATTCAGCCTAGCCTGGTCTACATGGCAAATTCCAGACCAGCCAGAGTTACATGGTAAAACCCTGTCTCAAAAAGACAACAATCAAAAAAGGTGAATTAGGTGTATGTAGTCTAATAATTCAAGCAACCACACTCATGTGCATGAGCACATGCACACACACAAAGCTATACAGAAGCTATACTCAAAACACTATGTGTAAACAAAATGGAATTATAAAAAATGCTCAACTACTGGACATTATGATACTTATAATTCCAGCACTCAGGAAGTTGAAGCAGGAAGACTATGAAGTTGAGGCCAGCCTGGGCTACACAGTGAGATCCTGTCTCAAAACCAGCAAGCAAAAATAACAAAAGTTTTAACTAGCTCACAAGAAAGCAGGGTAGAGAAAAAAAAACCCTAAAAAGTAAAAGGATATCAACCAGGCGTGGTGGTACATCCCATAGTCCCATCACTGTAGAGGCCAGGATGGGAGGATCTTAAATCAGAGGCTAGCCTCACCCGTGTATTGAATTCCAAGCTAGCCTGGGCAACATCAAGGTATCTTCTCCAAACACAGCGAAATAAAATTAGGATAACAGAAAGACAACAAGCATCTCCAAACAAATAAATCGCCGCACAAACAATTCCTGGATAAAAAAAGGAAATCTTGAGAAATTTTCAAAAAAAGCATTAGAAGAAGCTGCAATGCTAAATATTGCCATGTGGAAGACGTAGGTAGAAGTAGGTAGCTGAGACAAATCTTGGAGGCTCTGCTCTGTCCTCTGAATTCCCTAGTAGTTAGAATTTCTCGGAGGCAAAACAGGAAAATTTCTGCTTTCAAACCATTTCCTCTGCATCCTCTTAGCTCCTGGTGGCAATGTCTTACTCTTCCTACTGCAGCTGTCTCAGTCAGTTTAACAAGTTAATGACTAGACACAGCAAGCTACTTAGCTACATGGAGTGGAGACGAAATCAATTCCTGCATAGAGCTGGAGAGTGTTTAGGGCACTCCGGTGAGAGGTGGACCCTTCTGCACCGGGAACCACTGCCCAGGCACCAGTCTAAGCAACGGCCTCGCCTGTCCCAGGACAGCTTCCTCAGCTGATAGCAGCTAGGGGTGCACTTTGGAAGTGAACAATTAGAGGAGAAAATACTCAGCATGCATAGTTCAACATTTCTCTCCTCAGCAGAAAATAATTGCATTAGTTAAGTCAGGTCCAAGGCCAAAGATCTAGCTCAATGAAGGGTTTGTCTAGCAGCATGAGGAACAGGGGTCAACCTAGCTCTTAAAGAAAAATCGGGTTCACCTCTTCTCATTTACCTGCCTCAAGTCTCTAACCTTTCCCATGCCTCCTTCCTGCTCTTGCTCTATCCATGCAACCATAAACCCTACCTTCAAAAGAACCATAAAGGCCATTTATTACAGTTTCCCATTCAATAATTGGATACACTGTAGTCAGGGAAGCATTAAGCTGCAACCTTATTTGGGAATGACTGGACTGAGGTTACTCTGAGAAAAGCATTCAGCATGAATCAAAATCTACAGCTTAAGTATGCTCAGTAAGTATGGAAATGACCCTGAACATGTAAAGACAGACTGAAAATATATCTGTCTTCAAAAACTAAACAGGTCACTAAAGGTGAGTGTGCCCAAATCTGCTTAGAGTACCTCAAGAATGATAAAATCCTGACTTGACAGTCTTGATACTCCATCTCTAAGATCCTGTGGATGCTGTGACTTTTTAATCCATGTTTATCCAGAATTTTAAAATTTATTAATTTTTATGCATATAGGTGTGTGCTTGCATGTATGTGTGTGCCCCGTGTGTGTGGTGCCTATGGAGGCCAGAGGGTGTGGGATCCCCTGGAACTTCAGTTACAGGTGGTTGTGATCTGCCATGTGGGTGCTGGGAATCAAATTCAGGTCTGAAATAGCAGCCAGTGCTCTTAAGTGCTGAGTCATCTCTCTAACCACTCCCCAACCTTTAAACAATGACATTTATTTGTGTATTCGTATGTGTATGTGCCACGGCGTCCATGTGGAGGTCAGGGGACAACTGCTGGAGTTAATTGTCTCCTTGTACCATGTGCATCCTGGGGGATTGGACTCAGGTTACCAGACTTGGCAGCAGCGACTGAGCCTTCTCTCTGGCTCCTCAAGCTTATTCTTTTCCTTCACAGTTGGTAATGCATTCAGTGATCTGATGCATCTTGCCCACTGCAGTGATGTTCTCAATGAGAATAAGTAAAAGGCTGTCTAGGGTGTGTGTGTGTGTGTGTGTGTGTGTGTGTGTGTGTGTGTGTTGACTCTGCTAAGTTTAATCCCTTAGTGTCTGATCTTTTCATGGTGCATTTATAATTCAAGATATGAAATGCCAGAGTGGGAAAAAAAATCTGGCGAGAATATGCAAGTGATGTCTCTCTGGTATAATTTTGAGATCCTCAACCACCTTGCTTTGCCCAAGCTGTATCCCAACTGCATCTAATAACAGGTCACACTGACTTCATTTGACTCCTGCTAGAGAGAAAAGGACCTTGGGAGTCCTGAAGTTGCTCTTTGGCTCTCTCTCTCTCTCTCTGTGTGTCTAATAAGGAAAAGTATTGACAAATAGTAGGCATAGATATCAGTCTATTTATTATTGTCATGATCACTATTTCACAGTAATTTATTTATTGTGTATGTGTACGGTAGTCAGAGGACAACTGGTAGGTGTTGGCTCCACCATATAGGCCCTGGAGTTTCAAGGTTAGGTCATCAGGCTTGATGGTAGGTACCCTTATCCATGAGCCATCTCTCTGGTCAATGCCTCATTCTCCTCGTGTTTGTCCTTTTTGTTGTTAATTAGATCCAGAGACTTGTGACCCTTAGATATTCCCTCTACACTGAGTTACATCATCAGCCACCCTTTTCTTTAGTCTTTGACTGACATCTTTAGAAATGCTAAAATTTGCCTCTTTTTCCTTTTTTTTTTTCTCCTCAATCTACCCTTGTTCTATTCCTTGGATGATGGTGAGAAAATTTAAACTTTGGTTGAATTAAGTCTGCATTAAAAACCTAAAATGTCAAATTAAACTGAAATAAAATAACTATACAGCAGCAAGCATGAACAGTGGGTTTTGCTTTTCTTCCGTAATCATTGCAAAGCAAGAAAAGTGCAGACACTTCAATCATCACCCCATCAAAAGACTCGCAGGAGGCACAATCCCGGTAAACCAGGGTCTCGAGGGAGTCTGGGCTGTAAACCTGCAGCAATTACCTTTCTTCTCTGAAGTCAGCAGGATGGGAGACTGACTGCTTCCCTAGCCTCTCTCCAGGTGTGGGGGAGCTGGTGTTAGTATCGCCAAGTCAGTACAGCCTGTCAGATTCTGCGCTAAGACAGAGAAAAAACCAGTGGGACTTGTTAATCAGGTGCCCGGCTACAGTTTTCCACAGAGCCGCGAGTGAAGCAGCAACATCAGCAGCATTAAATGGTGGCAAGAGAGACTGGATCGGAAGTCTGGCTGGAGCAGGGTGTGGTGGTGCAGGTTTGTGGGATGGCTAGTTAGAGGCTAGCCTGAACTACTCTGGTGGCGGCTGGGGTGGGGGAGGGGCAGCTCCCGTTTCAAAACTCAAAACACAAAAGCGAAACAAGTCCATCTCTTTCCTTGGTCTTAAGGCACGCACACACACACACACACACACACACACACACACACACACACACACACACCGTTATTTGTTTGTTGTTTGTTTGTTGTGTATGTGTTCACGCACGTGCCAGGATGCAACTGTGGAGGACAGGGGACAGCCTGCAGGAGTCAAGTTCTCTCCTTCCACCATGTGGGACCTGGGCAGTAACTCAGGTCCTTAGGCCTATTGACAAGTCAATCTCTTCTAGTTGAAAATTCTCAGCTGCTGAGATGCTTAAAGTGCCTGAGTTTGGGATCTGAGAGGCTGTCTCAGGGCTTTCAAGCATTTGTAATTGTGACTCCTGGAACGCTGATGACCGGCACTAGCTGGCTATCTATGTTAGCAGATGAGACACCTTTCCCAGTTCTGTGTCTCACTCAGCCCATACTCCCTGTGAGAACTCTCCTCCCCCGGGGGCTGAAAGATCAGTGTTTACTTCCTTCACCTTTCTCTTCTGATAACCTGCTGACTTTGCTGGGGCGAGTTCTCCTGTCTGAGTCTCCAGTCCTACTACCAAAGCGTTACCTACCCATAAGTCTTTTCACCGGACCTCCAAGCTAAACTAAATTAATTAATTAATAATTAAAAGGCACCAATAATTTTATGTCGGAGCAAGAGCCTGAGAAACTTTCAGATTTTTAGCTACACATTTATATTGTCTGTGACACTCTCCACTAGTGTGAACGACCTTTGTGACTTAGAACACATTAATGTTCAGTGGACGTCGGAGCAGGGAGTGTTCTTCAAAGAGGAGTATTTGATGAGACGGGACAAGGGTGGAGCTGAAGCATTTGGAAATAAGTACATTTTCACATGCGACATAATCCAGGACCAAACTCGTTCCCCAGGGGGCTGAATGGCAGGACTGGCTTCTATAAATAGACGGGCAAGCTGGATTCTTGTAGAATATCATCTGACAGACAGGGTGGATAAAACATGCTGGCAGAGGACTGAGCCGGGGAAAGGAGAGAAAAGAGAGGAAAGTGCCCAGCCAGTCAGAAGACCCTTCGGTGGGAGACTCGTGTTCCTGGGTTGTCTTTTCCAGGTCTCACAAACCGGCTGACAGTCTCGCAGGAGCACCAGCAGAGCTTTCTGGCTCTCTTCCTTTCACACGTCACAGGTGCTATTTACAGAGCAGCCCCAGGGGTCCAACTCCACAGGGCGCTTTTGATGCACTCTACTAAGGCTAGACAATTTCCAAGACAGCCAACAGCTGCTACCGGTATCTAAAGAGAATCGCTAGCAGGGCAAAAGAGAACGACGACGCGGACTCCTAGGAGTAAAAGCTTCTTCGTCGCTTTCCACTGGCCCCTGGCTGGATGCTACCACATTGCAGCTTTTCATGAGCCCAGTGCCCAAAGGTTGAGAGGCCTTGAGTGACAATCTTTGGGCTGTGCCTCAGTCACAGCTTGGTTCGTCTTCCCTGCAATTAGCGCTTGTGGGGACTCTGCGATTAGGCCACAGGCATGTGTTTGCTTCCGTGGTCAGCAAATGGGTTGCTGAGGTATGGAGAAGTTTCTGGAAGCCTTACGCAAACTTGTCTTCATTAATGAGTACCTGCTTCAGCAAGAACACGCAGATTATATTTAGAATGAGCAAGGAACTACGAACACAAGACACAGTAAATATCATGTTGAATGGCTAGTGGAACATGGTGTTTAAAAGCAAATGCTTTTAACCTTCCTAAGGTTCGAGCTTAGTGTAGCTTAATGACCTTTGTCAAGTTCAAGCTTTCTAAGTAAGAACATTTGGTTTTCTAGTTCAGGCTCTAGTTTAACAACTGAATATATAATTCATTTAACTTCTCCAAGTCTTGGTCTTTCTCATCCATAAAACAAGATAATTATACATGCCTTGTCTACAAAGTTGTCAGTGGGATCAAATGAGATAATGTCATAAAAGCCCTTTATAAATTAGAACATACTATATAAATGCAAACTATTATTATGCCTAATTCTAGTGACTAGTGAATAATAAACCGGTGGAACCAATAATCCTATTGTCCCTGACTAGTTCCACCCACTCTACCTTCTAGGCACTTCCATCTACTTCTTCCTATGCCTTTGGTGAAAGACGGGGTGGGGGTGGTGGGAGGGGGTGGGGGGTGTCTTAACTAGCCATTTCCTAGTTAAGTTCCTCAATCACAGCTCTATGAAGATATAGATGAAAGAAAAGAAGAACATGTAGTGGGCACCTACTTTTTTGTCACCTCCTTATCTTTTTATTATTATTACTTTCATTTATCTCAGAGTTTGAAGTTATTGTCATGCTGCCATATGGGATACATTAACATGGTATGATTCTGGTCCTCTATGGCCTTGCTTTACCCATTTGTAAGTTAGACTTCAAGGGAGATGACCCATTAGTCTCTTCCAGTCCTAAGAGTATGTAGCTGTTTATTTTTATTGCTGGGTTTGAACTCAGGGTCTTACACATGCTGGACAAGCACTCTACCACTGCCCAGACAATTTTGGCTCCCCTCCTCCCAGACTTTTGGTGGTGATACTTCCGATCTGTGCTGAGATGGGATTGAAGACAAAAGGCAAAGTCACAAACACGGGACTTTCAGGGCATGTCTGCTGGGCTTGTCTCAGACCCTCCTTCCATCTCTTGTAGCTCTCTGCTGGGGCTCTTCCAGAGGTCCTTAAGAAAGAAGTGAAAGCTAGTTTAGGAAGCTGAAGGGAATTTACACTGACAAACTAAATTAGTTCTTCAGACTTGTGTGTGTGTGTGTGTGTGTGTGTGTGTGTGTGTGTGTGTGTGTGTGTTTGGTCAAGTTCATTAGTTCAAGTCTGAGTTTTTTCTTCATTTTATTTTATTTATTTTATTTTATTTTATTTTATTTTATTTTATTTTATTTGAGACAGGGTTTCTCTGCGTAGTAGCCCTGGCTGAACTGGAACTCACTATGTAGACCTGGCTGGACTTGAACTCACAGAGAGATCTGCCTGCCCCTGCCTCCTGAGTGCATGCCTAGCTAGAGTTTCTTCATCTTTAAAATGGAGCTTTATCTATTTTATGGGCTATTGTGAGATGTAAAAGAAACCCCTTGGCCATCATTATTTATAACACACAGGGGTTGCTTTTTAATTGAGGAGAGTATAACAGGTAACTTGGACTCATTCAGATTGAAAGCCAAAGATAAAAATCACACAAAGTCTAGAATTAAAGTGTAGTTACCTTTCCTCCTTTCACCCATAGGAAGTTCTGCTACTGCTCATAGCAAATTCCTCCTAGACTTTATCCCAAGCTAGCTCTCCTTTTTATCGTATTTTATTTTCACATTTATTTATTTTGTGCATGCGTATATAGTGGGCATATGTGAGCACATAGTTATGTCTGCCACAGTAAATATGTGGAG
Organism: Peromyscus leucopus; assembly: GCF_004664715.2. Classification (NCBI taxonomy): domain Eukaryota; kingdom Metazoa; phylum Chordata; class Mammalia; order Rodentia; family Cricetidae; genus Peromyscus; species Peromyscus leucopus. The sequence continues at coordinate 84,026,779 of NC_051065.1, read as the reverse complement.
GTCAGAGGAAAGCTTGGATGACTTGCCTCTCTCCTTTCACCGTGTGGGTCCCAGGAATTGAACTTAGGCTACTAGGCTTGGTGTCAAGCACATTTACCCACTCAGGCATCTCAATGGCCCTTGAGTTAGTTCTTGACCATCCCCATTCTCCGATGATTTAGACCTGCATTCTTTGAAATAGCTCAGATGTCACACGCACAGCTCCCAATATATTAAGGAAACTCTAAACAGGAACGTGAAATTTAGAGTGGCTTACTGAATCCGAGTCTGAAGCACAATTGCCAGCTCCCTCGCTGCATAACCGTTTGATTTCACTACACCGGTAGAACCAGGGGTAACATGGGCCAGCAGCAGGTGCTCGTACTGGCTGGAGATTTGAAGAGAACCAGCTAGGACAAGCCAGCTTGCCACTCAGTGTAATTACCCTCGGTAGTTAAGAGCTGCCTGTCTGAAAGAGAGAATAACTCGGAGTTCCTGTGAGCACCCTTGCCTTTTCGCACTCCTCACTCACTTCTGGGTAGTCTCATGCGTTCTTAACCTTTTCTGGTGATTCCCAAATCTCTATTATCAATCTAGGAATTTCTCCTAAGTCTAAGGTATCATTCGAGGTCCTCTGGTCTCATTTAGATGGCCCATTGGCACCCAAAACTCAACAGCTCCCAGACTGATGTCCTCACCCACATCTCCACAGAATCACCTCTACCCTGTGCTTGGTGCCTCCCATCCAGTGATCTCTATCTTAGTGAGTGATGCATGCTCCACCCAACTGTACTAACAGCAGGTGGTTCTTGGCATCTCCCTCCCACATTCAGTCTTTCATCAAGCCCAAGCATTTCTACTTGCTAAATATCTCTTGATTTCACCTTCTCTTCACCCCTGCTTTCATCAGCCCAACTTCAGACTGTGATTATCTTTTGCCTGAATTATTGCAAGAGCCTCCAAACTGGTTGTCTTATGTTCACACCCCCCCCCAAACCAATCCATTGCCCACAACAGGAATATTCTGAAGTATACAAGACTAATCCTGTCATCATTCTTTTATAAAAAACTCTTGAGTTTCCCAGTGGTGAGGGAGGAAAATGCAAGGTCCTCCAAGTCTTGTGTGACCTGTAGAGCTGACTTCCTTAGCATCACCTTTCATTATCCCTTCTCCTTTATCCATGCTCTGATTCTTTTTCTCTCAACCTTGACTACCTATGAAGGTCACCTGGGAAGTTTTTAGACCATCCTCAAGGCTAGGCTCTGTTGAAGATGAGTAAAATTGTCCACCCCCTCATATTTTATCCTTTGAACATGTTGTTGGCTTTACTGAAACATTTTCTTTATCGTGATTTCTCTTCCAGCAACTTCGATGTCGAATTCATCCTTTATCCCTCAACTAGGGCATTATGTTGTCCCCACTCTCCCAAGCTTGGTGCATTTGTCATTAAATGAATTTGGACATTCTCAAGGGAAAAACTCCCCACAGTTGGGTCTTTAGATATATCTAAAGACAGCCAAGGACAGGGTTTCACAGTTTAATGTGGATGAATCACAGAACCAGAGCCAGAATACCTGGGCATCTTCTAGGCTTGTGCCTACCCTGACTTGTAGCTGGAGAGTTTCTCTTCAGGTCCTGCAAAGCTCCCCTCAGTCCCACAGCCTACTTATAAAATAAACACACAGATGCTTATATTATTTAAACTGTTTGGCCTAATGGCTCAGGCTTCTACCTAGCTGTTCTTATATCTTAAATTAACCCATTTATATTAATTTATAAGCTGCCACGTGGCTTGTGGCTTACCAGTATCTTAATGTCTTCTCATGGTGGCGGCTTGCAGCGTCTCTCCCCCTCAGCCTTCCACTTCCCAGACCTCTCCTCTCTCTTTGTCCCGCCTATACTTTCTGTCTGGCTACTGGCCAATCAGCGTTTTATTTACCAATCAATCATCCACACACTGTCTCTCTTCCTTCAGGACACCAGAATTTGAGGATAAAGTTTAGAACGTGGCTATGCTGTGCTTGCATGGTGTGGAAGGAAGCAGGAAGGAATTAATTGCAAAGTGAATGACAAAATCATGGAAGGAAGCAGAGAGGGCAAGGGTAGGGAGATGAGTCTACTCAGGCACACTCTACTACAGATTCAGTGGTGAAGATGACAGATCAGGCAGAGGAGAATGAGCAGCCATAGTCACCATGCTAGTACCCAAGAAAAATGCTAGAAGGTGAGAAGTGTTGGTGAGCGAGAGTGAGGACTTTGGATCATGTGTTTCTGGAAGGCCCCTTGTTTATGTGGACTAGGAAAGGCAAGGTGTTGGTCATACCACAATCAGAGGGAAGAGAATTTCCTACAAAGGCCTACACAGGAGGGAGCCCAGTATAAAAATGTCTAAGGCAAAGGCAGTGCAAACATGAACAGCCAGAAGCTGAGAGGAATGAGGACTAGGGACTGAAGTGAGCAAAGACGGGATCACGTGAAGCCTATTGTCCACAATTTATTGTTTGACTTTTAGTCTTGAGGCAGCAGGAAGATACAAGGGGTTTAACTGGCAGGGAGGGGGTCTGATGTGTGCTCTGTCTGTGCACTTATAAATGGTATCTTAACTCTGAATGGCAGCAAACTAGAGAAGAGACTCAGGGCCCCTGGAAGAAATAAACCATCTATCACAAGTGGCTGCTTGGTTTGGTTTAGTTTGGATTGCTCAGATCTCGAAGTAGAATGCATTTTCTTTCTTTCTTTCTTTCTTTCTTTCTTTCTTTCTTTCTTTCTTTCTTTCTTTCTTTCTTTTTTTTTTTTTTATGGTTTTTCGAGACGGGGTTTCTCTGTATAGCTTTGCGCCTTTCCTGGAACTTGCTTTGTAGACCAGGTTGACCTCGAACTCACAGAGAACTCTGCCTCCTAAGTGCTGGGATTAAAGGCGTGCGCCACCACTGCCTGGCTGCAGAATGCATTTTCAAGGGTCCACTCCCAAAGCTCCAGAATCTTTAGTTGGCTCCCAGTGGCTGGTGTTGAGGAAGTCCAAAAGAAGTACAGAATAAACTGCTAATTATGGGGAAGAGAGTGTGTGTATTTATCCTTTCTCCTAAAAAAGAGAAACCAGAAGAAATGTATCCATCTGAATCTCTCCCTGAAGAAGACAGTGCATACCCTGTCCCCTCTCCCGAGTCCCCTGGAGTCCCTTGCTCAGTGTCCTTCCAACAGCCAACAAGTTAACCCTTTTCTAGTTTCCTGAAGTGATTTCCCTAGGACCTTGGGTCCTGTCTGATTTCCCTGTCATTGTTGTTAATTCATTGACTGTTTTCCTTTTCTGCCTCTCCACAGAGCCATGGAGGTAGGAATTGTTTGCCTGGCTTCACAACTTTTCCAGCCTTTGTAATGTCCCTCTGTGGCTTCTTTCCTCCACTCCACTTCTTTCTACCAGATTTCATCTGGACAGTACTCTGCGTGAGAGAGGAGGGATTAGACTATTGTAGCTGATAGATGTGCCTCTGCTTCCCAGGCAACTACTACCCCAGCTTCCCGAACCCAGGAAGGATGTGCCTGGTCCAGCTTGGTTTCTATAAATAACATGTCATAAAATTACCAAAGGAAAATTTGATGATTCAGAGCACAGGGCCAGGCTTTCCTGTTTCTTCCTTTAGTACTGGTTGTCATGACACCATGCTGAAAGCCACATATAAGAGTGGCTCACATTGAATGGGGATATGCTGTGTACCTGGCTCTATACAGGGATCCCTGTAATCCCAGGAGCTTGTCATCTTTTTACAATCAAGGTCTTATCATCATTTTTATTGCCTAGGCCCTGTGGAGTTGAGTTTCCATTTGCTGAAAGTAATAGAGATGGGATTCTTACTGAGTTGGCCAGGGTTCAAAGCCTCAGGGAACTTAGCTACATCTTGCTTATCCTGGCTGTAGCCTTCACATCTCTCCCCCTATGAGTTCATTACCTGATATAATTCTTTCAAGATCATAATTACAAAAGATTATCCACTATGAACATAAATGGTAGTTCCTACTGATTGCCAACACAACAGAATCTCAGTCACCCAGGAGGCAGGACTCTGGGCATGCCTTTCAGGGATTATCTAGATTAGGTCAATGGAAGTGGGAAGAGCCACCTTCATTTCAAGTGACATAATTCCATCAGCTGGGGCCCTAAACTGAGGAAAAATAGAGAAAGTGAGCTGAGCAAAAGTGCTCACCATACTCTCTTCTTGACTACAGATCGATGTGACCAGCAGCCTCCTCAAGCTCCTGCCGCCAGGACTGTACTACTCTCAAATTATGAGACAGAATGAGTCCATTCTCCCCAGGGTGCTTTGATCCAAGTATTTTATCACAGCAATGGGAAAAGTAACTCATATGAAATTTATTATGCATGCTGAGATAGTTTTCTTCTGAGATTTTATGAAGGAAGGAGGTGCTGGTTGATGACAGATTCAAGGTCCTGAGTTTCAGTTCAAGCAATTAATAGACTTTCAAGTGCCACATGTGAAAATTTTATTGTCGGAATTACAGGGAGTGCTGTCAACATTTAACTGTTTTTCTATAGTTTTTTTTTTAATTAAATTTGCATTTACTATCAAGAAAGAAGAAAGGAAGTTAAAGAGAAAAAGTGGGAAATCAAAGAACAATGGGATAGGGAAAATTCATTTAGCTTGTTCTTAAGCAAGCTGATAAGTTACTTGTGTGGAAGAACTGGCTGTAGTCACAGTCATATAGTCATGTTGGTTGTAGGTTATTATTATTATTATTATTGATTTTTCTTTTTTTTTTCCAGAGCTGGGGACCGAACCCAGGGCCTTGCACTTGCTAGGCAAGCGCTCTACCACTGAGCTAAATCCCCAACCCCTTTTTATTGGTTTTTCAAGAGACAGGATTTTTCTGTGTAGCTCATGCTGTCCTGGAACTTGTTCTGTAGACAGGCAGGCCTTGAACTCAGATCTACCTACCTCTGCCTCCCAGGTACTGGGATTAAGGCCTGCATCACCTCTGCCTGGCTTGTAGATCTTTCTTAAAGTGAGTTCATATCTGGTTGAAGGCTGATCTCTGGGTTTGCACTATGTGGTCAGTGTGCTCAACAGAGATGGATCTCAGTGAAGCTAGCTAGTTTCAGTGGCCAGACAGTATTACATTAAGTAAGGCTTCTTACACACTTTAAAATTATCTATCTATCTGTGTGTCTGTCTGTCTGTCCGTCCGTCCGTCTGTCCGCCCGCCCGCCCGTCCGTCCATCCATCCATCCATCTACCTATCTGTAGTGTGTGTGTGTGTGTGTGTGTGTGTGTGTGTGTGTGTGTGTGGTGTGTGCACAAGTGTCTATGCACATGCCACAGTATGTGTGTAGAGGTCAGGGGACAACTTTTGGGAGATGGTCCTCTCCTTGACTTATGTGGGTCCTGGAATCAAAGTCAGGCCATCAGGCTTAGTGGCATATGCCCTTTACCTGCCATCTCACTGGCCTAGCGTCTCACTTTCTGGGGGCACAAGCTCAGCTGAATTTAGATTTGTTAGTTAGTTAGTTAGTTAGTTAGTTAGTTAGTTTTGTTTTGTTTTGTTTGTTTTTTTGAGACCAGCTTTCTCTGTATAGCTTTAGCTGTTCTGGAACTCACTCTGTAGCCCAGGCTGGCCTCAAACTCACAGAAATCTGACTGCCTTGCCTCGAGTGCTGGAATTAAAGGTGTTCACCACTCTGCCCAGCACTGAACTTCAATCTTTAGAGACATGAGGAAAAAAAAAACAACTGATGTTATGGTTGAATGTAGTTCCTGAGGAAACATAGAATTTTTTGGCCATACATTCTCAGAATTTGGTTCATCTAGCATAGCTGCATGTTAACCTTAAAGCAATGCCAAACATCATGATTATGTAAGTATAAATTCATCTCCCACTAGTGGATGTTCCTCAACTGGAAAGGGACCAGATGCTCTCTAAGAGGTTTTCTGGGTTTTTGTTTTGTTTGTTGAGTCCTGCACATACTAACCAGGCATGACCCAACACTGAGTTATAACTCCTGAGAGGTGTTCTGTCGCTTGCCTTCTCTTGCTTATTTATGGAACATTGTATTTCATTTTATTTTGTTTACTACAAACTAAAAAGAAGGAGAAAGGATAGTATCAAACTCTTAAGCTCGCAGCCATGTTATTGTGAACCTACAAGATAGATGACTAAAGGCTTTAGCAGTATAAAAAGGGTGGGTCTACCTTCTAAAACACATAGATTTTGCCTTCTACTTAAGGCCTTGTGCCCAAGCATCTACAATAGCTGTCCCAGTCACAGAGGAAAGTACTCTCATGCTTGTGAAGGTCTCTGTAAAGAGGGAATGAAAATAAAGTTCTATATTAGATCCCAACAGTACTACTTTCTTTGCTTTACCCAGAAAACATGTTAGTGTGTGTGTGTGTGTGTGTGTGTGTGTGTATTTTTCCCTCTCCAGATAATCCATAAGTGGCATTTATTAGACCTCCTTTATTTTAAAAATTATGTAAATTATAGATAGGCTGCCTGGCACTCAAGCATGGTTGCTGTCATGTCTAACAGCAGTGGCTGAGAAAAGTCTTGGAACCCTGAAGCTTAATTAGCTATGCCGACCTGAGCAGTCACCCACCTCCCCTGCCTCTTCATCTGTGAAATGGAGAAAGTAGTAACTCTTCCTTCCTCCTTCTCAACTTCTCTCCCTCCCTCCCTTCCTTCCAGAAATAACTTTTTGAACTCCTGCAGTGTGTAACAGCTCTGGAAATAAACACTGCAATGGACCAGGGGGCGTCATTTTCCTTATGCATCTCTCTGTCTAGTTGGGTGAAACAGATTCTCTGTCTCTCTTGCTGTCTCCATGTGTGTGCATATGTGCCCAAGGAAGTCTTCAGATTTCATTCTAAATGAGCTGGGAAGATGCTGGAGTGTTCACAGAATAGGACCAACATGATCTAAACTGTGTGGGGGAAAAAAACTACCTTCCAGGTTGTTTTTAATCTGTGCCTTCAGACACTTGGGATAGCCAAAGTCTATGGTTCTCCAAAAAGGCCACACCGACTCCAACAAGCCACGCCTCCTAATAGCACCACTCCCAATGGGCCAGGCATTCACACACACACACACACACACACACACACACACACACACACACACAAGAGTCTATGGGGCCATTCTATTCAAACCAGCACACCATACCAGACATGCTGTTAGCTAGTCTTTAGTGCTTACTGTGTCATGGTGCAGCCTCTTGTCCCTGTGGTGTCCTAGGCTTAAGTGCCTTAGTAGGCTCTGGTTTTCGTTTGGTTTTGTCTTTTTTTTTTTTTTTTTTTTTTTTTTTTTTTTAATATCCTCTTGAGGACTGGGGAGATGGCTTAGCAATTAAGAGCACTGGCTGCTCTTCTAGAGGACCCAAGTCCAATTCCCAGCACCCACATGGCAGCTCACAACTATCTGTAACTCCAAGATCTGTTACCCCCACACAGACATACAGGCAGGCAAAACATCAATGTACGTAAAAATAAATGAATGATTTTTAAAAGTCCTCTTGAACTCAGCTTTCCAAAAGCACACATATTGCATAAAATGGGGAACAAATATCTACAATTCCAGTTCCATTTCACTTATTCTTCATCTAACCATCTAGTAACAATACTGAGCACTTCCTACGTGACAGACAGGGAGGCCATAGAAATGCATAACAGATCATCATCATGTCCTTACCCCAATGGAACCTCTAGTCCAGAGAAAAAAGCCTCTGAAGGTCCATAAATGAATAGGAAAGCAAGAGAATTTCAGACAGGCCCGAGTGCTGAGAAGATGGAAATGTCATACTGTAATAAGAGTGAATTGAGAGAAGCAGGCTTCCATCTAGTTTGCAAGGTCTGAGGAGGTGCTACTCAAAATGAGCTTAAGTGACCAGGGAGACTCAGCCACTAGCACTTCAAGATAAGCACTTCCACAGAGGGGTTATAGCTGGTGGTGATATGCTGAATTGTGCTTTTAAAAGTATTTTTATTTATGTGTCTGTGTGTGTCTATTTGAGTGCATGCCACATGTGTGGAGGTGCGTGCTGAGTCCAGAAGGTGTGGGATCCTCTAGAGCAGGAGTTGTAGGTAGTTGTGAGCCACCTATGTAGATGCTGATGCTGATGCTTGGGTTTTCTTTAAGAATAGCAAGTGCTCTCAACTGATGAGCCATCTCTCCAGCTCCGAAACATGCTTTACTGTGCTGTTTTAAACCCAGAACTCCCAGTTCAGTCCTAAATACTGGGAATAAATAAAACAGAAGCAAAACAAAACAAAACAAAAATCCTTTAACTTAAGTGTTGGAAAGCTTTCACAGGAGATTGAAATGATTTAGTGAGGCTCATCTCCAACAGCATGGACAACTGGGGCCAAACAAAGATGGACAACGTAAGGACTTCAAACAATAGAGGGAGAGAAACAGAGAAGTGTAGACAAGACAGAAACAAAAATTTCACAGAAGTGTTTGCATCAAGTTGTTCACAATAAGAAGCAACACTAAGTCCTTCCTGATTATGAGGGGGAGACTTCTCTCTATGCTACTGAAGGCATTATCAGTCAACACAGTTGTCTGAGAAGGCCACGTGCTGACACAGATTTAACATCTTTAAAAAGATTAACCACTTTGACTTGACAGTTTTTTTTTTTAAACATTTATTTATTTATGATGTATACAGTGATGTTTGGCTTGCAGATCTCATTGTATGCTGTGAGCATATGTGGTTGCTAATTGAACTCAGACTCTGAAGTATGCAGTGCTCTTAACCTCTGAGCCATCTCTCCAGCCCCTGACGTGACAGTTTTGTTTACAAATTACTATGCATCCATTTACAGACTTTACTGTATTTTATTGATTTATTTGAAAAACTTAATTTTTGTAGCATCACCATAGAATTTATTATAATAGTTTGAAGTTGGGAAGATAAAAATATCTTCGAACTAGTGACATATTTTGCAAATATTTAAAAAGTGGCATTTGTGGTTACAGATGTGGCTGGGGCTTGCTGCTCTTCCTGGGGACTTGAGTTGGTTCCCAGCACCCACACTGGGTGGCTTACAACTGCCTATAACTTCAGTTCTAGGAGATCGAATGTATTTTTCTCAACTCTGCAGGAACTTCACATGCAAATATACCTAAAGATTAAATATGAAAGACATTTGCATCCAGGCATGGTGGTATGCATCTCTAGTCCCCAACACTTTGCAGTCTGAGATGGAACGCTTGAGCCCAAGCATTTAACACCAAACCTGGGCAACATAGCATGATGGTATGCTTGTTCATTTAAGGAGGGGCTGGAGCAATGGCTCCATGGTTAAAAAACACTTGTTTTTGCAGGAACCGGAGTTAGGCTGTCAGCACTCACGTGGTGGTTCACAAACCATCATAATTTCAGTTCCAGAGGCTCAGATGCCCTCTTCTGACTTCTGTAGGCACCAGGCATACACATGGTGCACACACATACATGTAGGCCAAACATGCATACATATAAATAAAATTTAAAAGCCTAAAACACATGTTTTTAAGGAAAGAAAGAACAAAATGAAAAGAAAACTTTTGTGTGGTGATGTATTATGTCCCCCAATATACTGTGTCTCCCAATAAAATAAAACTTGTCTGGAGATCAGAGGAAAAGGCTAGTCTCTATAAGTAAACACAAAAGTCATGCAATGTTAGTACAAGCCTTTAATCCTATCATTTGGCAGGCAGAGATCTGTCTGGATCTCTGTGAGTTCAAGGCCACACTGGGAACAGAGCCAGGCATGGTGGCACACACCTTAAATTCCACACTAGTTAACCATGGAGGTTTGGAGGTCTGTACAGACAGACAGGAAGTGACAGAACTGGGCAGGAAGAGGAAGTGATGTAGCTGGACAGAGAGAGCAAATCAGACGGCAGAACAGCAAGGCATATAGATGTGGGTAGACAGGAAGTAACTCGCATTTGGAAGCTGCGGAGTTGGTGAGGTAAGGTTAGCTGTGGCTTTCCCTATTTCCCTGATCTCTCGGGTTTCCACCCCTATATCTGGCTTCAAGTTTTTTATTTAATAAAACCATTTAGAAATTCATCTACACTTTTGTGTTTCAAAGAAGATAATGGAAATAAGAAAACAACAATGTACAAAACCAGAGAAAATATTTTCAAACTTATTATTGAGTAAGAAATGTACCCCTAGAGGCTATTAAAAATCAAACCCCTTAAAATTCCAAATGAAAAGACAATCTAATGAAAACATGGAAAACAAGTGATATAAGCAGGAATAAGAATAGCTAAGGAGCAGATTGAAAACAGCAGCAGCAGCAGCCACCAGGAAAATGAAAGTCAAAACTGCCCTGAAATACTACTTCACATGCTAGTGTTAAGTGTAATAACAATAAAAAATGAAGATAACAAGTGCTAACAAGGATATTTAGAAATCTCAACTCTCATTTACTGTTTGAGGGGAATTAAAATGGTTCAGCCATGGCAGTTCACAAAAGGTTAAACATGAGTTATCATAGGACCTGGAAATTCCACTCCTGGGATTACATACACAAGAGAAAAAAAAAATTACCCTTGTATATAACCGTTCACAGCAGCATCCTTCACAGTAGTTAAGAAGTGGTAATAGAGCTGATGAAATGGGAAAAATGGGTAAAGTGCTCGATGCCCAAGCCCGGTGGCTCAAGTTTGATTCCCCAGAATAAAGGTGGAATCTAGGATGGACCCCTGAAAGTTGTTCTGTGACCTCCATACATGTACCGTGGTAGATGTGCATGTGCGCACACACACACATGCACACACACATGTGCACACAAGTACACACCAATAATGATAATAATCAATAAATAATTTTAAAAATTGGAAACTATCTAAACATTCACCAACTAACGAGTTATATATCAATAAAACAGAATGCTAATTGGCGACCAAAAGGAATGACAGACTGACACATGCCACCATCTAGGTGAGCCTTGAGAAGGCCATTCTAAGTGAAAGAAGCCAGTCTCAAATGATCAGACATCATACAATTCTATTTATATGAGATGTTCAAAACAGGCTGACACCTGAGATGGAAAGGAGAACAGTGGGTCATAGTACTGGAAGAAGGGCAGGACAGAGCAGGGAAAGACTGCTAGTGGTTTTACTTAGTTGGAAAGAGAAAAGAGCTTTTTACAAACATCTGGTAGGAAATGCACTAAGAAGTTAATAAAGTTAACTTCATTAATTCCACTAGGAATTCTATTCACAGAAATAGGGTGTATAATGTGGTGTGACCACTTGAAACTGGCTTGGTCTTCTCAAGGCTCATCTAGATGGTGGCCTGTATCTGTCATTCCTTTTGGTTGCCAAGCAGCATTTTGTCTTACAGGGTAGAGGACAAGAGCTGTTCTTGCCTTTGGTGAGCAGATCCTTTATAATAGGGGAAATGCTTGCTAATGGGAGAAATGAAGAGCCCTTCTTTCCCAAGGAGTCCTAGCACATATTTGTAGTGATATTGTGTTCCCCAAAATATTGTGCACCCTAATAAACTTATCTGGGGTCAGAGAACAGAACAGCCACTAGATATAGAGGCTAGAAAATGGTGGCACACACACACCTTTAATCCTATCATTCCAAAGGCAGAGATTCATCTGGATCTCCATGAGTTCAAAGTCACAGTGGAAACAGTCAGGCATGGTGACATATGCCTTTAATGCCAGGAAGTGATGGCAGGAAGTAGAAAGGTATATAAGGTGTGAGGACCAGGAACTAGAGCCTGGTTAAGCTTTTAGTCTTTTAGCAGCAGTTTGGCTGAGATCCATTTGGATGAGGACACAGAGGCTTCCAGTTTGAGGAAAGGAGATCAGCTGAGAAATTGGTGAGGCGAGGTTAGCTGTGGTGGTTCTATCTCTCTGGTCTTTTAGCGTTTACCCCAATACTTGGCCCTGGGTTTGTTTCATTAATAAGATCTTTTAAGATTCATGTTACACATATTCTTTATTAAATATGTCCAGACAGACAGCAACTGACGAGTAACTGACAGTCCAGAAAAACAGTGTGGCTGAGGCCAAAGAGGATTCCCACGCTCCCTGCTTCCTCCCACCCTAACACACCTCCAGGCCCAGGAAAGACCGTGATTCAAAAAGTCCTCAGCAAGGACTAGGGATGTGGTTCCTTGGTAGGGCCCTCGCCTAGCATGTACAAGGCTCTAGGATTCTCAGTACTGGGGTGGGGGAAAGCGGGGAGCCCTAAGCAAGTGAAACCACAAGTGTGCCGTGCCCTGGAGGTGCTCACAGGCAGCAACCACAGAACTGACAGAGCCTGGAAAGAAGGGGCCATGTCCTCATGGAAGCAGGAGATGAGTTCTGATCCATGTTTTGGGTTTGGTGTTTGTTTTCTCCCCCAGATTCCAAACTACATATAATTGGCTGTCTGCATCCTAGTCCACGTTCAACCAACCACGCATCAAGGAAGCAATGAGTGGCTGAAGAGAGGGCTCAGCCAGTAGTAAAGGTGACTGCTGCCAACACTGATGACCCAAGCACAGTGCCTGGGGCCTGCATGGTGGTGGGGAGAGCTGTCGGCCTCAAGCTGTCCTCTGACCTCCACACACTTGTGCATAAAGACACACACACACACACACACACACACACACACACACACACACACACACACAGAGTAAAACTATAACAAAACATTTAAATGTATTTATTTTAAACTTTATTATACAAAAACATTGCAAACATACACACAGAACCCTGCCCCATTCTGACACAACACAGCAAACTTAACCAGACACAAAGACTATACAACTCAGTGAACTTTTATGCAGTTAGAGAAGCCATTCAGAAGAGAAGATGTGGAGCTTCACATTCGATTTTCCACTTTCACTATCAACTATGTTTTTATGCTCTTACCTATCACCCAAATGCAAACTCCATGATGGAATTACAACCAGAAAATCATTGGCTTTATCTCCACTTTCATGACTCATGCCCATTGCCTAAATTCAGTCCTTCCTCATGCCCTACTAGTTAGTCTTTCTTGTTCCCCTTTCTACACTATACTGCATCCACATGTGCATTTGTTTACATATGTATGTATATTATTAGCTAGAGTTCACATATATTGGCTAGACTTCAATAAGGAGAATATGCAGTTTTTTTTCTCTCTAAGATTGTGTGATTTCACTTAATATTACATATTCTACGAAATCCACACATTTCTTACAAATTTTGTGATTGCATTTTTCTTTAGAGCTGAATAGTATTCATATAGATAATGGAAATTTGGTATATCATTTATAGATAGATAATTTTCCTGTTGATGGGCATCTAGGTTGATTCCAATTCTCTGATGTAGTGTATAAAGCAGCAGTTAATGTAGTTAGACCTATGATGGTGATGTCTTTACTAAGTATGTACAGGCTTTTCTTCATTTTTCCCTAAGTAATACAGTATAGCAACCATTTACATGGCCTTCAGGTAATATAAATAGTCTAGGGATGATTTAAATTATTTCAATCGCCTGGCGGTGGTGATGCATGCCTTTAATCCCAGCACTCAGGAGGCAGAGGCAGATGGATCTCTGTGAGTTTGAGGCCAGCCGAGGCTGCAGAGTGAGTTCCAGGAAAGTCTCCAAAGCTACACAGAGAAACCCTGTCTCAAAAAACCCAAATAAATAAATGAATACATAAATAAATAAAGTAAGAAAGAAAGAAAGAAAGAAAGAAAGAAAGGAAGGAAGGAAGGAAGAAGGAGATATGAATGAATATGTGTAGTATCTACATAAGGGATTTGAGTATCCTCGGATTTTGGTAACTGGGTGTCCTGAAGGCAATCCCTCAGATACTAATATATCTCTCTCTCCCTCTCCCTCCCCCCTTCTCTCTCTCTCTCTCTCTCTCTCTCTCTCTCTCTCTCTCTCTCTCTCTTTCTCTCTGTCTCTCTGCTAGGAAAACCAGGTTTTCTTCCCCAAATCCAAAGAGGAGAAACTATGCTAGATTCATTCCCTAGAGGGGATCACACCCCGCAACTGGCCTCTTTCCAGGCAACCAGTTGTCCTGTCTTTATCTTAGAGAATAGCTTTGACAAAGCCTTGGCCCTATTTGGAAATCGCTTTTCCCTTACTCTCTTAAACAAATTTATTTGGGAAGGTTAGTCTAATCTGAATTTTTTTTTAAATCTAAGAAGTGTGTGTTCAAAGAGGAAGGGCACCTCTGCAGACAGCCCTTGGACTGCTTGCTTGCTAACCATTTTCCTTCCAGTACTGGTGACCTGAAGGCCGCAGAGGAACAAGAGAGAGGTTGGAGTCCATTTATCTGGAGGACTGGTCGAGGGACTCAGGAGTTACTTAGCTGGACAAGGGAAAACCAAGGAAGATTCTGAGAGTTGAATCCATGAGCTGTTGACACAGGAAAAGCTCATTTTGGAATGTTTCCAGGAAAAGTGGACTAATACTGAAATGTTCCAAAAAAGCAAACTGCTTTAAAATCACAAAGAAGCTTTAATGGCTGGCTTGATCCAAGACACAATGAGTCCCGTCACTGAGGAGATGAGTTCTGATCCAGAAAGTTTATGTAAAAAAATGTTTTGTTCTCCTCAGATATGACCAGAGCTGGAAGAGGACTTGTGTCCTGGAACATTTGAGCTCTTCAAACCTGCAGTGGGGACTGGGTAGGACTTCCCGGGAAGATGGTGGATGAGATGAAGCCTATCTATGGGAGTCAGAGTAAGAAAAGAGGAACTGGAGCAGAGGTGGCACACACCTTTAATCCCAGCACTCGGGAGAAGGGTGGATCTCTGTGAGTTCGAGGCCAGCCTGATCTACAGAGCTAGTTCTGGGATAGCCAAGGCAACAAAGAGAAAACCTGTCTTTAAAAAAGAAAAGAAGGAAGGAAGGAGGAAGAAAGAAAGGGAGACTATATTCCAAAGAGAAAAATAGAGGAAGAGAAAAAAAATAGAGAAAACCACAAAGGAAGTGAAAAACACCAGAGAAGAGCACAAAAGGGTAAGATGTAGAGAAGCAAACTGAGCTGAGCAGCCTCAGTAGCAGTTCCTCCTGGAGGGGGCTTAAATGACAGAAGTTGCTTCCAGATGAATGCCAAGTAATCATATAGTCAGGACAAGACTAGAGTTCTCACAAACTTCAAACCCAGTGATTCTTCCATGGAAGGGACGATGGTAGAGAGAATCCTGTTTTGTGTCGTTATCTGATCCAGAGTAGCAGCCACACACCATTTTGAAATAACCCTGTTCTTAGAAGCTGAGCTACCACAGGGGATTATGAGCAGGGAACAATCAGAAGTCAGGGATCCTCAGTTTGGCCATCTATAGCATCTGGGTACAGGAAAGCCCAGAGAGGCAGCTGTGGAGAGCAGGGCAGGATGGATGCTGAGAAGCCCTTGGGTGCAGGCCACAGCAGGCTTGACTTAGGTGGGCAAGTGCATATCAAAAAAAACAGGCCTGTCTTCAGAGGCAGGAGCATAGCTCATCAACTGAGACTAACCCTGGACTTGAACCTGAGGCTGGCAGGTTCACCAAACCCTGGATCCACCTATTTGTCACTCACTATGATAAACCCTGAAACTCTGAAGTTCCAGGGGTGTGATAGAGTGATAGCCCTATCAGCATCCCTCCAGCAGGATGAAGGATGCTTAGGAAGTCTTGGAAGCAGGAAGACAGGTACTCAGACTTACAGATCTCAGTGTTATGATTACTTTCCACTCTAAATGCACTCAGGAGACAACCCTCAGCTGAAACAGTAGTCATCAAAGGGAGTATGAGCTGAGAAGTTTTAGGAGGGTGGGAGAACCTTCCCAGCTCACAGAACACAGAGGCCTGGGTACCCAAAGAAGGAAAACTATCAAGATGAAGACAGCTCTGGTGGACACTAGCCACTTGTCCAATACACACCCAGCAGCAGGATGGGCAAGAGTCCACACATTCAAGAGAAGCCACTCTGTGCATAGAACCGAAGTCTCCAACTTCTGAGGATCTAGAAAGAAACTTTTCCAACATCTATCTCATCTTTATTTTTTCCTTTTTTTGAGTGTGTGATGCTTTTGATTATTTTTTTTTGAATACATGTTTAGCAATAATTTCACTTCGCTGTATTTTTTTAAAAAAATTATGCCTTGGGGTTGGGAAGATGGCTCAGTGGGTAAAAGTGCTTGCACACAGGCCTGGGGACTGGAGTTCGATGACCAGACCTGACATCAAAGCTCAGGTGACACATATCTCCAATCCTGGCTCTCTTACTGGAAGACAGGAGGTGGACAGGAGAATCACTCAGCAGCTTGCAGGCCAGCTTGCCTGAAATCCACCATGCAGGGAAGAAAAATATAAGAGTCCTGTCTCAACAAGGTGGAAGGTGAGAACTAACTCCCAAAAGTCGTCCTCTGGCTTCCACACACGGACATGACATAGTGTATGTGTGTCAGTGCACACACATGCAACCACAATTGACATTTTAAAGCTTTATGTTTTTGTTAATTCTACTTTGGGAGTTCACATAATTTTGTTTATGTTTTTTTTCCCCCCATTATTGGTCAGTATTTTTCTTTTCCTTAATTTCTGTTTTTCTTTTTTTTCTTTTTCAGAGCTGGTAGCTGGAAATTTTCCTGTGTCCCACCCAGGCACACAGTCCCTCGGCTGCTTATAAAATAATCATTCAGAGGCTTATATTAGTTATAACTGCTTGGCCATTAGCTCAGGCTTATTACTGACTAGCTCTTACACTTAAACATAACTTCTTGTTTATGTTTAGCCACGTGTCGTGGTACCTTTTCTCAGTTCTTATTCCTCTGTTTCTGGCTGGCGACTCCTGACTCAGCCTTCCTCTTCCCAGAATTCTCCTCATCTGCTTGTCCTGCCTATACTTCCTGTCTGGCTACTGGCCAACCAGCATTTTATTTATTAACCAATCAGAGTAATATTCATATTCACAGCATACAGAATGATATCCCACAGCAAGAGCTGAGGACCGAATCCAGGGCCTTGCGCTTGCTAGGCAAGCACTCTACCACTGAGCTAAATCCCCAATCCTCTGTTTTTCTTTTTTAACTCCCTTTATTTCCTCCTCTCCCATATATTTAGTAGATAGAAAAACTTGTAGATATTTGTATCTTTTTTTATGTGTATGGGTGTTCTGCCTGCATATATGTATGTATACCACATGTATGCTGTGCCCATGGATGTCAGAAAAGAGTGTTCAATTCCCTAGAACTAGAGTTACAGATGGTTATGAGCTACCATATGGTATTGGGAACAGAACCCAGGTCCCCTGCAAGGGCAGCAAATACTTTTGATTTTACCTTATTGTCTTTAAAACTTGATTTATTTTAAAGAAGTATTTACTTAATATTTATTTAGGTGTGTGTGCATGCATGTTTGTGTATGTGTATGTGTGTGTGTGTGTGTTTGTGTGTGTGTGTGTATGTGTGTGGTATTACATCTCCTGGAGTTGGAGTTACAGGCCTTTGTGAGCCACCTGACATGAGAGCCGGGAACCAAATTCCAGTCCTCTGAAAGAGCAGCAAAGACTCCTAATTATTTTTCTAATTATATTTAAAAATTTTTTAATTGTTTTATTGTGTGTGTGGTATGTATGTGTGGGTTCATGTGCCACAGTACAGGTGTGGAAGTCAGAGGACAACCAAACAGAAAATCAGCCAACAAAATTATAGGAATTAGTAAATGTCTGTCATTAGTAACTTTAAATGGAAATAACTTCAACTCACCAATAAAGAGATGGAGACTGGCTGACTGGATTAAAAACTAGATACAACTATCTGTTGTCTTCAAGAAACATCCATCACTTGGGAAAGATTCCACAGACTGAACATCAAAGATGGAAAACAGCCTTTGAAGTGGTGATGGTTAAGAGGAGAATGGCTCATATGTCTGAATGATTGGTGTCCAGTTGATGGAATTGTTTGGGAAGGATTCATAGGTGTACTTGGAGGAAGTGTGTCACTGGGGTAGGCTTTGAAGCTTCAAAAAGCCCATGTCATTCCCAACTGGCTCTATTTCTCTGCCTATTTGCAGATAAAGATGCAAGCTTTCAGCTCCAGCTCCAGCACCATGCCTGCCTGCTGGCTCCTATGTTTTCCTCCATAACGGTCATGGACTCAGCCCCTGAAGCTGTAAACCCTCAATAATCTCTTGCATCTATAAGCTGACTTGGTAGCTGTGTCTCATAACAGCAATAGAAAAGTATCTAAGACAAAGTGAATGGAAGCTGAAAACAAGCTGGTGTGTATGGTGATATTTTATTTGTGCTGAAATGTGGTTTTATTTGTATGTTAATAAATAAAGTTGCCTGGGGGTCAGAGCTAATAGCAAGCCATTTAGCAGAAGTCTGGCAGTGGTAGCACACACCCTTAATCCAATCACATGACAGGCAGATCTCTGTGTGTTCAAGGACACAGCCAGCATGGAGACACACACCTTTAATCTCAATACCAACCATAGAGACCTGGAGGTCTGTATAGACAGACAGTGATGAGGAGGTCATGTGGTTGGGTTTACAACCAATGAGAAGGCAGAACAGAAAGTTAATAAAATGACAGACACACAGGAAGTAGGTCTCTTTTCTGAGGGGAAGGATGACAGCGACAGTGAGGGGTAAGAAGGCAGTCTTGGTCTTAGCTCTTGGCTGCTGCTCAATCTCTAGGCTTTTAACTCTTCATTTGGTTCTGTGTTTCTTATTTAATAACACCGTTCAGAATTACATCTACAGGTGTGGCTATTCGATATCTTATAAAGTAGATTTTAAACCAAAAGCAATCAGAAAAGAAACAAAAGGCCACTCTATACTAATGAAGAGAATAATTAATCAAGAAGATATAACAGTTGCACCAAGCATTGAGGCTCCCAATTTCATAAAATAAACACTAATCAACATATAAGCTAGCTAAGTCTGATATAATATTTCTGTGTGGTTTCAATTTTCTACTCTAGATAGGTCATTAACTTTCAACTCTGGGTAGGTCATCCAACATAACAATCAACATGCAACATTAGAGTTAAACATCATAGATCAAATAGATTTAATGAATATCTATGAAGCCTATGAAATTTTCTCTAAAATAGATCGCATTCTTTGCCACAAATCAACTGTTTCCTAAATAAAAGTATCAAAATGATTTTTGGGGACTCTAGAGGGATGGTTCAGTGGCTAGGAGTTCTTTCTGCTCTTGCAGAGGACCTGGGTTCAATTCCCTGCACCCACACTGGGTGCAAACGCTCATACATACACATAAATGAAAAGTAATAAGTAGAATATCTAAAAAATTATTTTCTTGTATCTTATCAGACCATAGGGCAATAAAACTAGAATCAATAACAAGCAAAACCACAGAAATTGTACTATATATGGAGACTGAATGATATACTCTTGATGACTAATGGGTCATGGAAGAAACCAAGATGGAATTTATGTTTCTATGACCTAATGAAAAGGAAAGCAGAAGCTGCCAGAGCACAGCTCTGAGTGTTGGCATGGGGTGGGGGTGGGGGGTCCTAGTAAACAAAGCATTCCAAACCCCCCAAAACAGCAGGCAATGAGAAGTAATAAAGTCAGGGCACAAAATCATACAATGGGGACTAAAAGAACAAAACAGATTCAATCAGGATTTAGTTCATTGAAAAAACACAAAAGCTGTGCATGGTGGCGCACACCTTTAAGTCCAGCACTCAGGAGGCAAAGGCAGGCAAATCTTTTGAGTTCAAGTCCAACCTTGTCTACAAAGCAAGTTCTAGGACAGCCAGGGCTACACGGAGAAACCCTGTCACAAAACAACAACAACAAAAATTCCACAAAATTGACAAATCTCTAGGCAAACTTTCCAAAAGAAAAGGAAAACTCTGGATGTGGTGGCTCATATCTGTAATCTCAGCCCTCAGAAGGCTGAAGCAGATGTATGGTCACGATTTGGGGGCCAGCCTGGGCTACCAAGTGATATTCTGGTGGTGGTAGTGGTGGTGGTGGTGGTGGTGGGTGTGTGTGTGGGGGAATAAATAAAATTAAAGATGAGTAAAGAGAGGTTATTATAGGATCTATAATATCCAAACAATTATTTGAGGATGTTTTGAAAACTCATATTTTAGGATTTGAGAGATAGTTCAGCTGTTAAAAGCACATACTGCTCTCACTGAGGACCCAAGTTCAGGTACCAGCACCCACGTTGAGTGGCTCACAACCTACTATAACTCAAACTCCAGGGGTGCCTGACACCTCTGGCCTCTGTGGGCACCTACACATATGTGCACACACACATATATACATACATAATTAAAAAATAATTACTGTTTAAGGAAAGAAAACATATTTCAAACAAGTAGAAAATCTGGAAGAAATGGACAAACTTCTAGAAGTATAAGACCCACCAAAATCAAATCAGGAAGATATAAACAACTTTAATATAGCCAACAGTGTGTAAGCAGTAATAAAAATCCTTCCAACAAAGCAAAGCTCTGGATGAGATACATTCACTGCTGAATTCTACCAAACCTTTAAAGAAGAGCTAATACCAATAATTCTCAACTATTCTATAAGACAGAAAGGAAAGGAGTACTGTGAAACTCATCCTACAAAGCCAGCATTACTCAGTCACCAAAACCAGATAAGGACACAATAAAAGAAGAAAACTTCAGACCAATTTCCCTAATGAGCTAGATGCAACAAGTCTCATTAAATTTTTGGCAAACTGAACTCAAGAGCACATTAAAAAGGTCATACTTCATAACCAAGTTGGTTTCATTCCAAGACTGAAAGAATAGTTTGAGAATGTGCAAACCAGGAAGTATAATTCAGCACCTAAATACTCAAGGACGGAAATCTCTTGATCTCAATCAATGCAGAGAGGGCCTGTGATGAAGTTTAACATTCTTTAATGATAAAAGCCCTGAAGAAACTAGGAAACAAAGGAACATACTCCAACATAATAAAAACTGTATCCCACAAACTCATAGTAAGTAGTATACTAAATAGGGAAAACCTGAAAGCATTCGTTCAAAAGTCTAGAATTGAGACATGCTCATTTTCTCCATTTTCATACAATATGGTACTTGAAGCTAGAAATAAAAAGTAAAGAAACAACTACAATTGCCCCTATTTGTAGACAACATGACCCTGTACTAAAAGGACTCTGAAGAGTTCACCAGAAAACTTCTAGACCTGATAATTAGTTTCAGCAAAGTAACAAGATAAAAATCATACGCCGCCTTAATCCAGTTCCAGAAGATCTGACGCCCTCCTCTGGTCCTCATCAGCACTGCAAGCACATGGCATACACCTGAGTAAGAAACTAAAATATAAAAACGAAAAAAAAAAAAAAAAAGCATCCAATTAAACTACATTCACCCTCCCCATAAAGCAGGGGAGAATCAGAATGGAAAGTGTGAAAAATTGGAGATGCAGAACCTGCAGAATCTGTGGTAGAAACATTCCGGACGGACACACAGACAACACTCTAATTGGGAACTTAAGAATGTTTATAGATTGTGCCTCTCCGCCAGATCGCCGCCATCATGGACACGAGTCGAGTGCAACCCATCAAGCTGGCTAGGGTAACCAAAGTGCTGGGCAGGACCGGCTCGCAGGGACAGTGCACGCAGGTGTGCATGGAATTTATGGATGACACCAGCCGCTCTATCATCCGAAACGTCAAAGGCCGTCAAAGGCCCCGTTCGAGAGGGTGATATGCTCACCCTATTGGAATCAGAAAGAGAGGCTTGGAGGTTGCACTGACCTTGCTGCTGGGTCCTGGATATCCAACACTTGGCCCATGATGACCTGCAACTATTAAATAAAACATTTGTGTTGTTAAAAAAAAAAAAAAAGAGAATGTTTAGATTGCTCTAACGTTAACTGAAACATTTTTGGTTCTCAAAGCTAGTAAGGAGAATGATGGTATAAGAAGGAAATCTTTATCTGATGACAAATTCGGTGATAGCAAATTAAAGAAGAAAGGGGATACGAACAAAGTTTATCCATTGCTTTCCTCCTTTGTGTGATTAAATACCTGACAAAAGCGATGGAAGAAAGGAGGGAGGGAGGGGAAGAGAGAGGGGGAGGGGGAGGGAAGGAGGGAGGGAGGAGAAAGGGAGGGAGAGGAAACAGGAAGGGGAAAGGGAAAGAGGGAGAAGGAGGGAGGGGAGAGGAAGGGGAGGAGGGAGGGAGGGATTTGGTTCATAGTTTGAAGGTTTAGTTAGAAGTTGGTCACATGCCAGGCAATAGTGGCCTTTAATCCCAGCACTTGGGAGGCAGAGGTAAGCGGATCACTGTGAGTTCCGGGCCAGCCTGGTCTACAGAGCAAGTTCCAGGACAGCCAGGGCTGTTACACAGAGAAACCTTACTGAGAGAGAGAGGGGGGGGGGGGGGGGAGGGGAGGGGAGGGAGAGAGGAGGGGGGGGGGGGGAGGGGAGGGGAGGAGGAGGAGAGGAGAGAGAGAGAGAGAGAGATCAGCCACCTTTATTCCTCTCAGCTGAGTCCTATCACCTGAACAACCAAAGTAACGTGAACAGCCACAGTCCACTTGTCTCTTTTCTCCCGGCCACAGCAGCGAGAACCCGGAAGAGTGGTGCTGCTTCCGGCTGAGGCTAGGAGACTCTTCGAAGCTTATGCTTGTGCCCAAACATCGTTAGGAATGGAGTTGATCCACGGAGCTGTTTGCTTTAACAGTCTCCATCCAGTTTGTCTCTATGACCAGACAGCAGTTATACCATAACCATAACCTGCCTAGCAAACAGAAAACTGGGTTCCAGGTCAAAGTTTATTTACTTCTCGAGAGTACTTCCGTCATGAAAGGAAAAGAATGGAGGAACTGGGGAGAAACTCGGGGCCTCAGCAATGAGCCACTTCTTCAAGGGAGAGTCCCGGGGTGCGCCTCCTGTGCTTGGACCCTGTGCTCTGCAGGAGATCAAAGGGAGTAAAGATGCCGATATTAACTAGGTGTCCACGTGGTGTCTTTTATGATTACAGGGAGGGCTGCGAAGCAATCCTAATTTCTGAGGATTCTATGATCCCATCCGGCTGAAACAAGAAACACAGAGGGAGGGTCACCTCTCACTGTGGTCATGGAGAGGGAGAGGGAGCCAGCCTCAGGTGACAAACAATGCGAAGAGCCACCCAGCCTAAGAGCCCAGCCGACCTGCACTGTGTTCTCGGTAAGCCAGAGGGCAGCTTCCTTATGCTGCTGGGAAACTGGGTCCCAAAGGCCAAATTCGGCTTTCGATCGGCCTTCAGTCCAGCACATCTGCCCATGCATACCACTTGAGTACTTTCTGTCTGTGGTGAATTTCCTGCTACAGTTACACAGTTCAGTAGTCTCTAGACCTGGGGCTCACTGAGCTGAAAACCTTCCTGTTCTGTCATTCATATAGACTTGCTGAGTCTGTGCTATGGGAACTAAGAGTCCAATAGGAGACATTCTCACACGTAGGGGGGTACCTTCTTCCCACCAGAGTCTAAAGTATATAGGTGTAACTCCAACTGCCCAGGGAGCCTTCTTTAACTGTCCAGCCCTTCTGTATCCTTCAAAACTCAGTGCCAACGTCACCTCTTCAGTTCCCCTTTCCTTCCCTCCCCTAAAGCTGGGCTGTCTGTGACTTTATTCTCTCGTCTCCTACAGCTACGTCTAAGAGTATCTTTTTATAACCTTAACCCACCATAGATGAGGTGGTTTTGTTTTTATTAAAATGTATTTTATTTTTATGTGTGTGGATGTATTGTTTGCGTGTATGTCTGTGTATCACATTCACGACTGGTGCCTGCAGAGACCAGAAGAGGGGGTTGGATCCTCTAGGACTGGAGTTACAGAAAACTGTGAGCTGCCATGTGGGTGCTGGGACTTGAATCCACGGCCTTTGGAAGAGTGGGCAGTGCTTTTAATCTGTGAGTCATTTCTCCAGGCCAGGATGAGGTTTTCTGTGGTGACTTTCTCCCCACTCTGGAATTTGAGATCTTTGTGAACTAGAACTGTATGTCGCACATTTTAACTTTCTATTGCATTTATTTGTTTTTGTTTGTTTGTTTGTTTGTTTATGAGTGTGTGCACATGCGCATTTGTGAGAGCACACAGGTGGAGGTCAGAGGACAGCCTGCAGGAGTCAGTTCTCTCCTTCTACCATGTGAGTCCTGAGGACTGAACTCGGGTTCTCAGGCTTGGCAGTAAGCACCATTATCTGCCGAGACATTTCCCCAAGCTTATTATGTATTTTAAAATCTTAGAATAATAAACTTGGCTTCAGTATTCCTAAGCTGTTCATCTGTAGATTCAGCCAACCACCTATGCATTTTTTTTTTTTGAAAATTGTACAGATTCCTTGCCATTGCTCTGTAAGCAATACAGTATAGTGACTACTTCCACAGCCTCTGCAGCCAGGCCCTGGCAGTCACTTCGAGATGGTCTGATGTGTATGGACAGTGAGCACTAGCTGCCTGCAAACGCTGCACCACTTTACAGAAGGGACTTGAGCATCTGCAGATTCTAGTATCTGTCCAGGGCTATGGAACCCCAGGGATCAAAGCGTGACTGCCGACCGTGATTACTGAACACAGTACTTATGGATTCGGACACCAGGTCACACAGAGAACAGAACGCGTCCTTTTCTTTCTTCCTTTTCTTTTTTAATGTATATGGGTGTTTTTGCCTGCCAACATATCTGTGCATGTCTGGTGCCCACGGAGACCAGAAGAGCCAAGGACTTACGCAGTCACAGAGCTAAACATATATATATATATATATATATATATATATATATATATATATATATACATCAAATGAAATTCCAAGCAACTCCTTAGTTAGCTAATCACAAGTCTCAGAAAGAAGCTAAGTCCACGGCCCTGGGACAAGCTTGTTCCTTTCCCTTTGAACTGCAGATGGGTGGTTTCTGTCAGTCTGGAAATCCCTGCTCCAGAGGCTTTCTGATGACTTGCACTGGTCTGGCATTATGTTTCCAGGGATTGCCTTCTGGGAGACTCTGCTGTTTTAATGATCATGTCAGCTGGCTTTCCTCATTGAATTACGCCATTTGCCACTTTGAAGTCAGCCTGGGTTATCAGATTTACTTTCCCAGGGTGCCACAGAGGAACACCACAGAGAACGAGTTACTCCCAGTCCCCTAGTTCTGCTTTCACAGGTTTTTCTCTTGCTAAAGTCAGCAGGATTGTGGATTGTGTGCAGCCGGAATGCCGTGTGGGCCGTCTTCTGTCATCGCTTGTCTCTAGCTCCCAGCCCAGTTGAGAATGAACATGTTTTATGTATGGGTGTCAATAAGGTCAATGAGCTGGCTTAAAGATATTGGTGCTGAGCCAGGTGTGGTGGCACATACCTTTAATCCCAGCACTCAGGATACAGAGGCAGGCTGATCACTACTAGTCTGAGGCCAGCCTGGTCTACACAGAGTTCCAGGGTTACATAGAGAGACCATGTCTCAAAAAAACAAAACAAAAACAAAACATTGCCACACTGTATGACTTGCCAGACTTCATTTTTCCTTCTGCCTAGGAATGAAAATTTCAGAGCTCCAAAGCTGGTTCTGATTAGAAACGTGGTATCCAGTAAGTGGCCTTTGCTGCCACCTGAGGCCATGGTGATGTCCGGGTCTATGCTGTTGCCCAGGGCCGTGTCTGGGTCCTAGATCCTACTGGGGCTGAGGTCTGTGTAGATGTCCCAGACTCTTGTTACCACCGAAGGCCATGTGGATGTCTGTGGTCTGTGCTGCAGCCTGAAGCCATGGTGATGTCCAAAGGCTGCGCTGCTGCCAGGAGCCATATTGATGTGAGTTTCCTGCGCTTCCACCAGAGACCACGGTGATGTCAGTGGTCCGGACAGCCTATGAGGGCCATGTCTGGGTCCATGGTCCTACTACAGCAGGAGGCCATGTTCATGATCTGTGCCGTCACCAGAAACCATGTGGAAGCCCATGATCTGTGCTCCCACTGACTGTAAAGAGCAAGGAAGTTACTCTTGCAGTGGTATCGATGACTGCAGATGCACATTTGAGAAAGAGGGACAGGGAAGGCTTCTGTAAGCCCTCCACCAAAAAAAAAAAAAAAAAAAAAAAAAAAAAAAAAAAAAAAAAAAAAAAAAAAAGTACAGTCTAAATAAGAAGCTGTTTATGAGAACTCCTGAAAAGTGTGGTAAAGATACTGAAGAGTAGCTCTCCGCAATCGATGGCTTCTGGTGGGGTGTGGAAAGGGAAGAAATCGGTTCTATTTAAGGGGCAGGCCCTGAGAGTTCGATCATGCTCCAGTCAGTATATAGATAATACAAATTGGATTTTTCTGGTTTTTTTTTTTTTAATTTTTCTTTCTTGTGGGGGTCACAAGGGTGGAGGTGGACTTGGAAGGATTGGAAGTGAGTGTGACTGGGGTACATGGTGCGATATTCCCAAAGTATCAATAAAAATATTATGTTGGAAAAACAAAAAGAAACATGGTATCCAGAGCCACTTTGTCCGTCCTCTCCTGGTTGCTGGGTGGCACTCGGTGCTGCCTTCCTCCCAGAAGACGCCTGGGCTCTGAGGTGAAGACCTGGAGCAAGAGGCAGGAGAGGTCTGCTCCTGAGGACTGAGAGAGTTGGTGGAGCTGGAGTGTCCCTTGCCTCAGCTGGGCAAATCCCCTTAGACAGTCAAGAGGGCATCAGGCTAAGGAGAGGTGCTCACGTGTGCCAGAGAGGGAGGGCCCGTGTGTCCATTCCGGCTTTCATCATGTTCACATATGAGTCAGTATGTCATCACCACAGCCAGGCCTGGCTGGGCTGCTCCGGGCCCTAGGGGAAGATAGACATGATCCGTCATCCTGGAGCAGTGAGGCCCAAAAGCATGCCGTACAGATGATCGCAGGTTATGATTATAGGACATTAACTAGGCTATTATGGAGTCTAAGCAAGAGTGGGGAATGATATGCACTGTCTATTCGGAAGGGAAGAACCAAAGACGGATGAAACAGACTGTGTTGAAAGACGATGGGCAAGTCCAGGAGAGGGAACCAGTGGTGTGCGGGCTGTGGTACAGATGTCAGCTCAAGCTAACTGAGATAGGTTCACCTTCTTTTATACTTTTATGTATTTTCTGAGGCTATGGCCTGGAGCGGGCTACCATCCCTCTGCCACTGAGCTACACTCCCAGTCCTCACCGGCTCTTGAGCCTCCAGTCTCCTGCCCTTATTTCATGTAAACTCACCCCTGGTGAGAGCCGAGCTTTATCCTCAGAGTGGAGGACATGTTGGGACTTGGGGTTCCTCCTGTCTTGTTTGAAGGTTAGCAGAACTTACTCCTACAAATCATTCTGGTTGTCTGGAGTCAGAGGGTCTGGGTTCAAATTCTGACTCTGCCACTTATGGCCATCGCTTTTGAAATGTTATTTAACTGCTCCATGCCTCCGCTCCCTCATCTGTGAAATAGGTCAGAAAGAAAAGCATTTCCTTTGGCATCTTATTAACAAACTTGGCTGGGCCATCTCCTTGGGGCTCTACTTGTCACAGTCAACAGTCCCACTGCTTTTCATGTGTTGGTCATTGTTCCCACCATGGCTTTGAGGGGCAGCAAGGACAGTGCTGTGCGTTTCCAGGTACTTGCCTTGGTTATACAGTCCAGTGCAGAGCCACGTTTAAGCCGGGTTCTGTGCTGCATACTTCGCCTCCTTTGATCCTCCCAACAGCTTAAGAAGTCGGCATTACATCTTTATAGAAACTCAGCTTCCAGGGAGACCAAGTCGTTGCTGAACCTAGGCACACCCCTGAGCTTCGGATTCAGGAGAAATAGGCAAGGCTTGGGAACCTTAATTATACCCACTCCCAATTCCATTTCCCACAATTTCCACATTGACCAGCTAAGCTCCCAGGTTGTCTGTGGTTACAAAGTTCATGTGTGCCAAGTGTGCTGTTTAGCAAGAGAGGCAGGTAATTTCAGTATAAAAACATTAAGGATTAAAAAAAAAGATTGTGTGTGTGTGTGTGTGTGTGTGTGTGTGTGTGTGTGTGTGTGTGTGTGCAGGTGCCTGTGGATGTCAGAAGGTGTCAGGTCCACTGGAGCCAGAGGTACAAGTGATTGTGAGCTATCAACATGGGTGCTGGGGAATTGAGCCTGGTCCCTTTGTAAGAGCAGTCAGTGCTCTTAACCACTAGGCTATGTCTCCAGTCACTTTTTAGTTTTTGTTCTGGGAATCAAACCCAGGGCCTTATGCCTGCTGAGTATACACTCTGCCATTGCATTTGCTCTAACTCTAAAATTCCCTTCTTAAGATTAGAGAACGCGTGAGAAAGCCAAGCCTGACCTACCCTGCAATAAAGTGATTGACAGGTGCTTTTAAGCTCTTCGGTGAGAGTATTTATGTGCTTCACCGCATAAAGCAACAATGTGCTGGACTGGGAGCTTGACTCAGTTATCTGTTGTTAGGTAGCAAATTACCCCAGAAATTAGTTGTCTGTCTGTCTGTCTGTCTGTTTGTTTTTTAAACAGCGAGCACTTATTCTGTCAAGAATTCAGAAGCAGGTTAACTTGGTGATTTGGGCTCAGACTCTCTTATGGCTGATATGGTAACACAGGCCAGTAAAGCAAGCACTCTTGAGGGTGAGGCATGAGGCTCTCTGGTCGAAAGCCAGTCTGGGCTGCCTAAGGAGTTCAAGGCCAGCTAGGGCTACATGACCTGATCCTATCTCAAAATTAAGTAAACTGGGCTGGGGAGATGATGACTCAAGAGGAAAAGTCACTTGAAGTGCTAGCATGAGGGCCAAGACCCCAGAACTCTCAAGAAAGTCAGGCAGAGTGCTCTCACAGAGAGGTGGGAGGGTGATGCTCCTCTGTAACCTCAGGGCTCCTACAGTGAGTTGGGAGATGGTGCTCCTCTGTAACCTCAGTGCTCCTACAGTGAGGTGGGAGGTGGTGCTCCTCTGTAACCTCAGTGCTCCTGCAGTGAGGTGGGAGGTGGTGCTCCTCTGTAACTTGGGGATCCTACAGAGAGGTGGAGGTGAGGTGGTGCTCCTCTGTAACCTTAGTGCTCCTACAGTGAGGTGGGAGATGGTGCTCCTCTGTAACCTCAGTGCTCCTACAGTGAGGTGGGAGGTGGTGCTCCTCTGTAACCTCAGTGCTCCTACAGTGAGGTGGGAGGTGGTGCTCCTCTGTAACCTCAGGGCTCTCACAGTGAGGTGAGAGGTGGTGCTCCTCTGTAACCTCAGTGCTCCTACAGTGAGGTGGAGGTGGTGCTCCTCTGTAACCTTAGTGCTCCTACAGTGAGGTGGGAGGTGGTGCTCCTCTGTAACCTCACTGCTCCTACAGTGAAGTGGGAGGTGGTGCTCCTCTGTAACTTGGGGATCCTACAGTAAGGTGGGAGGTGGTGCTCCTCTGTAACCTCAGGGCTCCTACAGTGAAATGGGAGGGTGGTGCTCATTTGGGAGGCAGACACAGGATGGCATAAGCAGCAGGAGACAACAGAAGAGACCCTGATCTTATTCTGGAAGGTGAAGAACTGACTCCTCGGGTTGTCCTTTGACCTCCACTCAAATACCTGCAGTCACATACACCAATGAGTGTACACACACACACACACACACACACACACACACACACACACCAAATAAAGAAAATAAAGTAGGCCTGGAGAGATGGCTCAGCAGTCAAAGAGTGCTTGTGTTCTTCCAGAGGATCTGATTTTGGGTCTCAGCACCCATATTAATTGGCTCACAACGCTTGTAACTCCAGCTCCAAAGGATCTGACACCCTCTTAGCATCACTTGAATGCATATGCACATATCTACACTCACACATGAACATAATGAAAAAAATTTTTTTTAATCTTAAAAAAAGGCTTTCTTTAAAAAAAAAAAAAACTTAATATATTTTAGGGTATTTTTAAGCTGGAAGGAACCTCATGAATCACCCAGCAGTTGGATTCCAGCGTCATCTTCTTCACGCTGCAGATGAGTAACGAGACCCAGGAAAGAAAAAAGAAACATTTGCTAAAAACACATGTCATGTATTTCAAACACAGCACTGGGTGTTTCAGCTTCTGCCTTCATGAAAGTCTCCCAGCATGTTTCTTTCTATTCTTACTTTATTCATAAGAAAATAAGACTTGCAGAGACAAACACCTTGTCCCAGAGCAGGCTGCTGCTGCTTCCTGGAGACAAGGTCAAACTCTATACGATCCACATGCCTGCCAGGACCCTCTCCATCTACCATTCTACCACCCTAGTGTGAGGCAGCCCAGTATCCCTGAGGATCAGGCCAAGGAAAGCTTTCTGCCCAGACAGCAAAGGGTCTCTCGGAGAACACCTCAACTGACTTCTTTAGCCAATGGCCCACCTGAGACAAGAACATCAGAAGTTACAGAGGGCAGCGTCCTATGCTTACCTCTCAAAGTGGGGTCACCAATTTCAGAGCATGAGGTACTATCTGGTGAGGGCCTAGTCTATATGCTTGAGTCCCTGTTGTAAATGACGTATATCATCCTGACCATTATTTTTGAAACATTACTCTGCACTGGCAGTTTCCCAAGTGTCTTTCCTCACCACCACTTTCCAGCCTGGAGTCTGCTGTCATTATTGCACAGAAAGGCATCTGAGGCACAGAGAGGTTAAGTCATTTTCCCATGCTCACTCAGCTGCACAGCAGCAGAGCCAGGCCTGAAACCGAGGTACCAGAAACTCCACCTTATCCATGTATTCAGCACACATGTGTGAGAAGTTTTTTTTGTGCCCTGACACAGAAGATGTTGTCAATGTAACCAGCATCAAGCTGTCTGCCCACAAGACTGAGAAAGAAAGGAAATAGAGGCAGGAATTGAGTATCTGCAAGCATTTAAGAATAGTGTACGAAGGTGGTCAGAGAGATCCAACAAGGTCAAGAAGATGCTAGAGGAGGCAAGTTTTGAATGGGGTCCTATCAGATAGGTTACAGGGAATTCACATTGAAATCTGCAGAGGCATAAAGCTGAAAGCCAGGAACGGGGGAAGGGTATTGAAGCATGACTGCTTCACTGGTATAGGTTATTTTGGGGGTGATGGATATTCTGGAATTAGATGATAATTGCAGAAGATTGTGAGTATAATTGATGTAACACAAGTGATTGGATTAGATACTTTAAAATGAGAAATATGCTATGAGAATTTTGTGTCATGAGTAGGAAAGTAGCTGATGTCTGTCATTCACAAATCAGGGCATGGGCTTGGGATGTGACTGGAAACCACAGAAAGATCTAAGAGTGATGAGCTAGCCCAGAATGACTGGTGTCAGGAGTCTGGGGAGGGTGGGGTAGATACAGATCTTGGAGCAGATACTTGAGGCAGGCTGGCAGCCCCCAGGACGTTTTCATAGATCCAGCTTTCCTGAAACAGGACCCAACATGATGAGGGGTGATTTTTTTTATTATAATGTTTTTATTAATTGTTTGATAATCTCATAAAATGTATTTTGGTCATGTTCTCCTCTTCCTCCTGAGAAGTACTTTTTAAAAAAGAGGAATCTAACTGGGCATGGTGGTGCATGCCTTTAATCCTAACAGAGGCACGCAGATTTCTGTGAATTCAAGACCAGCCTGGTCTATATAACGAGTTCCAGAACAGCCAGATCTACATAATGAGACACTGTCTCAACCCTGTCCACCCCTTCCCCCCCCCCCCCCACCCCCCCCCCCCCGCCAAGGAGAAATATGATCCTTTTGTGAAGAAGGGCACTTGCAGTAGAGATAAGGAGATTACTCAACTGCTCAGGGGAGTGTGAGACCTTCACTACACGCCAAGAACAGAACTTTCATCATCCCTACGACTTTCATTCTTTCCTTTAAGCATTCCTCCATCGAGAAGAGGTAGGTTTCCATCTTGTTCATCACCTGGATGTTCGTTCCTCTGCTGGGGATGGCACTGTGGGTAACACAGACATGGTTCTGGCTGTCTCAGAGCCAATGGTCTGGACAGCCAGACAGGCAACAGTGCACTCGTAATGACATGGTTAATAGACTATAACGTGAGAGGTGCTGTGAACATCCAAGGCTGAGGTGCTTGCTCTGCTGTGCCTGTCACACTGCCTGAAGTTAGAGGTCCTGAGATCAAAGCCATGTCCCTTAGGCCAGAGGTCATGAGCAAGTCTTTCAAGCTCTACTTGCTTCCAGTGTCCACATGAAAGGATCACAGCAGTCGTGTCTGCTCAAAGGCCTGGAGGGTGGGATGAGAGTTAATGCTGCAGGTATAAATAAAGGTCAGTCTCACTGGTAGAAGTTCAAGACAGCTGACTCTTTCCCACCCAGTAAATCCTGATCAGGTAGCCGTACTGATGACCTTGAGTCCATCAGTAACTGACATCAAGATTGAAGACCCTTCTAGATGCTAAAGTGCGATATGTACAGTAGACTCTGAAGAAGTGTACATTTGGGTGTAGGTAGAGTTTTTCTGTGAATCAGCTCTGTCCTGCCCTCTGTTCCCCAAATAACCATACTGAGACTTATTATTAATTATAAATGCTTGGCTGCTAGCACAGGCTTGTATTTAGCTAGCTCTCATAACTTAAATTAACCCATTTCTATTCATCTATGTGCTGCCCTGAGGCTAGTTTACCTCATGTATGTACTTCCCATCCTGCTCGCTCTGCATGTCATGGGTGTCTCCTTCAACTCCACCCTTCTTCTCCCCAGCATCCTCTCTGCCCTGGAAATCCTGCCTAGCCATTGACCAATCAGCTTTTCATTAACAATGAGAGCAACACATCCTCACAGTGTGCAGAAGGATAATTCCACAGCATTCGGGGAAGGTCGTGAGCATCAGCACTGTGAAAGGCACTGCCTTCTCTGCTCTGTCCCCTGTCAGCCATGGAGGAACAGCCCTAAGCTTTATGATTTCCCAATCGTTAACTCCCCAAGAGAAGGCTATTCCCTGATATCTTACAAAATAACCCTTTTGACCTTAACAAGGTCAATATGTCACTATTTTTTTGTAATTATGATGGAGCTCCTACCTGCCAGGATCTTCATTACACAAGATTCAGCCTGGCTATCAACTCCCCAATGCACACATTGTTAGCATCCAGGCATTTACACTGGTCTGCTCTCAGGGACCTAGTAGGATGCAGCAGCAGTAGCAGCAGCAGCCAAGATGTGACAATGTAGCTACCACAGCCACCAAGCAGAACACTCTCCCGATGCACATGCGCTATATCCCCTTATAAAAGGCAAGCCCTTCTCCCCGCCCCCTTTTCCTTCTGCTCTTGTTCAGAGGCCGCCTCCGCACCTCCCCCCAATAAACCTCCCACATGAGCTCTGTTGCATGGTGTGACTTTGTGGTACCCTTTGGTTCCGAACCCACCAAGGTTGTCTTCCATCGCTTAACTATTACACACATGCCTTCATCCCATAGGCAGGGGTGGAAGCGTCCACGTGCTAGTCATTGAGCCAGACTATAACAGAGAAAAGAGAAAGCCCTAACCCAGGCTCAAAGGCTGTCTAACTTCCTGTGGGAAGTTAGGAAGACAAGGAATCAATGCCATCTGCATTTGGGGGACTACAGCAGAAGCACAGAGGCAAGCCAAGGCATCTGGCCTCAAGTGCAATTCAGATGATCAGAACAAGGTCAGGCTCCAGGGTCCAGGCCTGGATGGTGATAATTGCACTACTATGTCCTCGGCACAAAGGGACACATGCTTGTGTTCTTTAATTTAATCCTCCTGACAATTCCATGCAGAGTGTGTTACATGAGCTTTAACGCCGGGTAGCATTTTCAAAATGCCTGACTTAAGTCACCACTCTGTACACATTAGTTACCCTGGTGGTGGATCTGCACGTTCGACAGGAGAGCTGAAACCGGATAATGAAGCTCAGAAGTTTATAGAGTCCAAGTTCATGTGTGGGCCAAGTGCCAGCGAGGCCCAGAAAGCCATTTGGGTTTTTACTTCTGGTAGGGTAGGTGGGTACGAAGCGGTGAATTCACCCAGCGGGTTACTCTGGATCAAGACAGAAAGAACAAATAAGGCGCTAAGGTGAGTAGAGGATTTTCACCACTGACTTCTGAGAGGGCAGAGTGACAGGCAGAATGTCACTCAGCACCTGTCCCGCCCTCCCCATCCTTCCTGAGTCCTGAGTCAAGCCGCCTTTCTCAGGCTCCTTTATGGGTTCCGTGTGCAATCAGAGTCCACCACTGAGATGTACCCACAGGAGACTCAAAATGGGAGTGCAGTTCGGGGATGAAAGGAGAGTCACCCAGGGTCCTGATGCACATACACAGCTGTCACTGTCTATGCAGACCAGGCCGGTCTTGAACTTACAAACGTTCACTTACTGGGATCGAGGACATGTACCACTATGTCCTGGTCATTATGGTATGGTGGTATTGTGTTCCCCAAAATATTGTGTACTCTAATAAATTTATCTGGGGTCAGAGAACAGACAGCCACTAGATACAAAGGCTAGAAAATGGTGGCACTCACACCTTTAATCCTAGCATTCCAGAGATAGAAATCCCTCTGGATCTCTGTGAGTTCAAGGCCACATTAGAAATAGCCAAGCATGGTGACACACGCCTTTAATCCCAGAAAGCCAGCCTTTAATCCCAGGGAGTGGTGGTAGAAAGCAGAAAGATATATAAGGCGTGAGGACCAGAAACTAGAAGCATTTGGCTGGTTAAACATGTGGCTGGTTAAGCTTCAGGCTTTCCAGCAGCAGTTCAGCTGAGATCCATTCTGGATGAGGACACAGAAGCTTCCAGTCTGAGGAAACAAGACCAGCTGAGAAGTTGGCCAGGTGAGGTTAGCTGTGGCTTGTTCTGTCTCTCTGATCTACCAGCATTGACCCCAATAACTGGCCTCGGGTTTGATTTTATTAATAAGAACTTTGAAGATTCATGCTACATTATGGATTTTGCAAACAAAATGTGTTCTACTCGCTTGTCTTCCTTCCTTCGCCCCCACATTCATTTCCCCCCTTGTATCCTTCCTCCTCGCCCCCCTTATGTTCTCCGACCACATGTGTCCCCTTCCTTTGCGCCCCTTTTGAGCCTCTCTTGGTCTCCTTGTTCCTTTTCCAGGCTTTACCTTGTTTATGTGCCAACGTGCATACGTCATTAACTAGGATCCACATGTGCGAAAGAACACGTGTTTTCTGCTTTTCTGAGTCTGGGCCACCTCCCTTAAAGCTTTCCAAAGTCATCCATTTTCCTGCAGATTTCAAAATTTCATTTTTCTTTATGCCCGAGTAAAATTCAATAGCGTGTCTATATCATATTTTCATTATCTATTCACCTGTTGATAAGCATCCAGGCTGGTTCCATTTCCTTGTTATTGTGGACAGAGCAGCAGTAAACACATAGACATGTAAGTGTCTTTGCGGTAGGGCATGGAATCTTTGGGGTGTATGTCCAGAGTAGACATACGGTAGTTCTCTTTTTTATTTTTATTTTTTTTGAGAAGCCTCCACACCCATTTCCATATCAGCAATACTAGTTAGCACTCCCCCTAGAAGTGAATGAAAGTTCCTCTTTCTCCTCATCTTAGTCAGCATTTGTTGTTAGTTTTATTTTTAACTTTATGTATATGGGTGGTTTGTCTGCACATATGTCTGTACACCACATGAGTGTCTTGTGCCCACAGAGACTAGAAGAGGGTGTTGGATCCTCTGGGACTGGAGTTCCAGGCAGTTGTGAGCTGCCATGTGGGTGCTGGGAATCAGGCTCAGGTTCTCTGGAAGACTAGTCAGTGCTCTTAACTGCTAAGCCATTTCTCCAGATCCTTCATTTTCCTCATCCTTCTTGTTTGTGTTTGATGTGTGTATTAGAGTGCGTGTGTGCAGATACCACAGCATGCATGTGGAGGCTGATAATGACCTTTTTTTTTTTTTTTTTAGGGTTCACATACTTTATTGGCTCAACAATAAAAGCAAAGGAAACACGTTACCTATCACTCCTGGGGCATCATTCACAGATGTGAAAAGCACCCCTTGAAAAAAGCAAAACCTTTTTTTGTTTTGTTTTGTTTTGTTTTTGAGACAGTGTTTCTCTGTGTAGCCCTGGCTTTCCTGGAACTCCCTCTGTAGACCAAGGTGGCCTTGAACTCACAAAGATCTGCCCACCTCTGCCTCCTGAATGCTGGGATTAAAGGCCTGCACTACCACTAACCATCCAGCCTAAACCTTTATCTTGACATGTAGTCTCCATGTTTTCCTCTGGCAGTTTTGGTGTTTCAGGTTTTGAACCAAGGTCTTTGATTCACTTGGAGTTGATATTTGTACAGGGTGAAAGGCATAGGTCTAATTTTATTCCTCTGTAAGTTGATATCCAACTTTGTCAGCACCATTTGTTGAAGAAGCTGTTCGTTTTCCTCCACTCTGTGTTTTTGATGCCTGCCAAAAATTAAGGGCCCTTAGCTGTGTGGATTTATTTCCGTGTGGCTCCTCTACTCTGTTCGGTTGATCTGCGTGCCTTTTTCTGTATCAGGACCAGGCTCTCTTTGTCACTGTAATACTGTATCGTATTTTGAGCTCAAATGCGATACCTCCAGCTTTGTTCTTTGTCTTTGCTTCGGCTATTTATGGTCCTTTGCGTTTCCATAGGAACTCTGTGAACGCCATCATCTCCGTAGCCTACTTTTGTCAATACGGTCATCTTCATGTGGGGTAGATGTTTGCTGACTTGTTGATGGCGAGGCTGGCTGAAAAGTAATGACTTAGGGACACAACAAAGAAGGCAATCCTGCCACCAGCCACGCTCTTTCCCTGCAATACAGGGGAGAACAAAGCTGTCACGTGTTCTGTGTTGCACGGGTCGGTCGAAGAAAGAAGGTCACTCTGAGATGTAATTTAGGCTCTCTGTGGCGATAGGGGAGGAACAGTTTCTGTGAACTGAACCCCAAACAGCTGTGCAAAGGTATATTTATTGATTGCTATACAAAACTTGTTTTTTGGGTAGAACAAGTTCCTCATGCCAAAGCCCCTGATCTAATCTGTATGTTTTCTGAAGGAAAGCATCATACTCCTCACAATTTAGTTCTTACTGTGTACTGTTTGCAGGACATAATAATGTAAGGTGCTCCAGGTGTACCAGGACAGTCTTGTGACCAAAATCACCCAGAGGCTGTAAAGCTCCTTCAGAAAACCGCTCTGTGGGTAACAGAGAACATCACTTTTCCACAGTGCTTTCTTCAAGGTCTAAGGACTTTTAGAAAACAGCTATTCCTTCTGATGTCCACCCTCAATACAATGATTCTACAGATTCCTACTATACAAAACAGTAGTCTGGTGTGGAGGCTGATCCGCTCACACTTATTTCCTGGCGCTAACTCCTTTCTCCTGACATCTCAGGCATGGCTTTACCTTATTTCCTAAGATGTGAACATCGCTCTAAGAAAGGACAGGGGCAGGGTACGCTCTCGGAGAGGCGGCAGTAAGTGTCAGTCAAATAGAAAAGGGGAGGGAGGAGTAGTGCCGGCATTTAGTAGGTAGGTTGGCTTGTTAAAGCAGCCGTGGGACCTGGTGTTATCTGTGGTTGAGAGTGGCCAGATAAAGTCTCTTGTATAATATTATAAGGACCAGCCTTAATGTTATACATCCCAGGGGCTCAGGAGAGAGAACTACCAATGGTGAGGACTATTTTCAGGAAATAGAATCTGAGCACACCAAGCTCTATAGTCCACTTGCTTTAATTCCTCTGGCATAGCATCCACATATAAACAGCTTCAGTTCTGTTCTCATGCCTAGCTCCTTTATTGCCTGATTTCTCTCTGTTTATCTACTGTTCCCTCTTAAATTCTATCTTAATTCTCTCATCTTAATTCTGCCTCATCTAGGTCCTTTTCCCTTGTTCTTACCCAGCTAGGGCTTTCCCATCTGACTCTTCCTCATCTTCCATCTCATTCCTCCAGTACTCTTTTCTAGCCCTTCAATCTAGTTCTTTCCCATCTCAGTTTGTTCCTCTCAAGTTCTTCCATTCTCTTTTGTCTTCTCTGCCCTCTCATTCCCTGGGAGTCCTGGTATGTATACACTTACAAGCAGTATTCCCTAGCAGTGCAAAGCCAGGCTTCCAGGGTCAAACTGAGGGGTGATAAGAATCACATAGGGAGGCAATAACCATTAATTATCATTTGCAACACCAAAGGAAGTGACCAATGGGGAAATGAATTAACTAAAGGCTAAATTCAGGTAATATCTAGGAAGAGGGCTCTTATGTGCTCAACTATAATCTTAAACGTGATTGGTAGAAAATGTTAAGAATCTGCCGGGCGGTGGTGGCACACACCTTTAATCCCAGCACTTGGGAGGCAGAGGCAGGCAGATCTCTGTGAGTTCAAGGCCAGCCTGGTCTCCAAAGAGAGTTCCAGGAAAGGTGCAAAGCTACACAGAGAAACCCTGTCTCGAAAAACCAAAAAATAAATAAATAAATAAATAAATAAATAAATCTATAAGTTGCTAGGTCAATGGGAGAAAATAAAACTGTCTTTTTTTCTTGTGGCTCCTATCTGTCCAAGCTATCTGCCGTTTTTCTGCAGGGTGGGGGAAATTGTGCTCAGTCTCTGGGCAACCTGTGCATGTAGCTAGATGCCTCTGGTGATAGTTAAAGGGAGATCTGGAACCAGAGGTAAGATTTGGGAAAGGAGGAAGTAAAGCTTAATTGGCACATCCGCCAGGCCTTCTCAAACAGGTAGTCTGTTCTTAGAGAATACAGAGGTATCTCTGATAACGTACTTTCCTCCATCTGGGGATGGACCTGGCCGATGCTGCCAATGATGATAATTACAGGGAGGCTTGAACTGGGGTTCTGGCTGAGCATAGCTGTTAGTGCAGAAGGTTATCTAAATATTCCTAGAAGTGGTTAGGTAAGGAGTTAAATGTCTATAAAGTTAGTAAGGCTGTAAGAAAGGAGAGTCCAAGATGAATTGTGTAAAGCTATTACTTAACGTCCAGCTGACCTAGGCGGTGTCTCCTTGTGGAATTTACCTTAAATCAGGAGACTTTCATGTGGGCTGTTATACTGTTAGTCCTTGAAAGTGGCCAAGGGAGATATCTGATTCCAGAGAAAGCCTTTCCTGAGGCTGTTCTCCAAATACTTGGAATGTGTATGTCCAGAGAGTGATCAGTCCACACTGTTAGCCCTTCTTAGGGAAAAGTCAATTGGGAAAACTATGAAGGCACACATGATTTTCATAACAGAAGACAGCTGATATATAACGGGCCAAGTGACACCAAAAACTTCTTGGGATTTGGCTTCCTCTGCAGGAATTTCCTGATTCCTCCAGGTAGTGACTTTGCCATAACCAGCTGAGTTCTTATGATATATTCCTGCCGCCTGCAGCAAAAGTCAGCAGATGGAGGAGACTAGAGGCTAAGAAGTACAGAGAGAGTGGGAGACACAGTGGCCAGTTTAGGGTTGCATGCAGCCACTCTTGCAGCTGATGAAGAGACTATGGAGGGGTGCTGCTTACTGGCTTGCTCCCCATGGCTTGCTCAGTCTGCTCTTCTTTTTTAAGGTTTATTTATTATATCTACAGTGCTCTGTCTGCATGTATGCCTGCACACCAGAAGAGGGCACCAGATCTCATTATAGATGGTTATGAGCCACCGTGTGGTTGCTGGGAACTGAACTTCAGGACCTCTAGAAGAGCAGTCAGTGTTCTTAACCTCTGAGCCATCTCTCCAGCCCCCTCAGCCTGCTTTCTTATAGAACCCTGGACCCCCAACCCAGGGATAGCACCACCCACAATGGGCTGGGCCTTCCCCTCATCAATCACTAATTAAGAAAATGCTCTACAGTCTTGCCTACAGCCAAATCTTATGGATGCATTTTTCTAATTGAGGTTGCTTCTTCAGATGATTTTTGTTTGTTTTAAGTTGCCATAAAACTATCCAGCACAGGGTAACAAGCTCCAGGTAGTATGTGTGGGGGTGTGTTTTAATCATTGAGGTAGGAGGAGAATATTTTAGGAAAAGTTACATGGCATAGGAGGAGACTAGTCTAGGAAAAGTTTCATGGCACAAGAGAGACCCTGGAGGCCTAAGAAGGTAGGGCAAGTTTCAACTCTGCTAGAGGGCAAGATTCAAGGCCTGGAGGAAGTGGTGGGAAGTGAAATTTGAAGCAAATTGGAACTGGATCTTGCAAAAACTTATCATTCTAAGTAAATGTCTTAGTTATTTTTCTATTGCTGTGATAAGACATCACGACCAAGGCAATTTCTAGAAGGAAGTTTATTTGGAGCTTACAGTTTCAGAGAGTTAGGGCTCATGAGCATCTTGGCAGGGAGCATGGCAGCAGGAAGGCAGGCATGGCTCTGGAGTGGGAGCCGAGAGCTCCCATCTTGAGATACAAGCATGAGGCAGAAAGGAAGACTGAGAAGGTTATGAGTCTTTTGAAACCTTGAGTCTTTTGACAGCCTGCCCCAGTGACACACCTCTTCTAACAAGGCCACACCTCCTAATCCTTCCCAAATAGTTCCACCAACTGGGGATAAATATTCCAACCTATGAGCCTATTGTGGCCATGCTCATTCAAGCCAACACAGTAAAAAACTCGCTCCATTGTGAAGGCAATGAGAAAAGACTTTGAAAATGCCTTTAAAGAATAATGGCTTAAGGTAACCATCACATGATGAAAAGCAATTAAGAAATCTTCACGCACTAAACCGTCACCCAAAATACATGCATAGCTGCGACATCTGCTGTGCAGAGCACTCCAAGTCACCCTGAGTTCAAGTGCTATAATAATGGCTAACTATAACCGTTCCAGGCATTTGGTGAGTGAAGGCTGTGCAGCTGTCCTCACAGTTCACGGGGATGGTGCCACTCCGTCTTCAAAGCTATCACAAGTATTACCTCCGTGGAGGAAGGAGTCTGTGTTCCTCTGCAGCCAGCACCGCTCACGGCTGCTGTGTTTTGGCTTTCATCTTTGGGTATTAGCAACTGTGGTCGACTGCACGGGCCTGCTCACATCCAAGTCCTAATCTCTTAAACCTGCACTTGACACGCCACACGGCAAGGGCAAGGCCGAGGGCGTGATAGAGCTGGGCCTGGATTTACCAGGTTAGAAAGGTGCTTAGGAGATGTAGTCTGTTGCGTTATGGAATGGGGTGAGGAGCAAGAGGAGAAAAGGAGGTGGGGAGGGGGAGAGGGGAGGAAAGAAAAGGGGAGCAGGGAACCGGGGCGCAGGTAGGGAGAGGAAGAGCGGAAGAAGCAGGAAAGAGAAGGAGAGGAGAAAGGAGAAGAGAAGGTAAGAGGAGGGAGAGCGGCAGAGGGTGAGGAAGGCAGGGTGGGAGAAGAGGAGGTCTGGAGTGGAAATGTAACCAGCCTGGCTGGCAGCTTCCCTCTGACTGTTCAAACTGAACTCAAAGCAAGTGCGGTTTACCAAGTCTGAGAGAAAAGTCAGAAGCCCCGGGACTGCTAGGGATGAACTTGTCTGCTAGGGGAGGGCCTTGTCCACAGGAGAGTGATTGACAACTGAACAAGGGCGGAGCAGGAAAGAGCTGAGATAGTAGTGGACCGGTAGCCACACCTCGGCCTGACTGCTTAGTGTGCCTCTCTCCAGCCTTCTGTGTTAATCTTACCCTCTTGGACTTGGGGCCACTGGATTTCTTTGCTCCTTTCCCCAAAGGCCACATGGAATGGATCTCCCCTTTTCACTATTAAATTGGCACTTCTAATTGGCTTTTCCAAGATCAGTGGCTGAACCTGGCCTGTTGGGGCACAGGCTGCCACTCTAAGTCAGGTCAGAGGAAGAGATTGTAGTGATGTGTTTTGAAGAAGGAAGAAGCCGTCACAAGAACTGGAGATGCCCCTAGAGGAAGCAGCTCTGCCAACAACCAGTCATCACCAGAACTGTAAGGGGAAAAAAATGCCATTTAGGGCCGTGGATTGTTTCTTTATAGCGGCAATGGCCAACTGATAGAGTACCTTTTGGAAATAACTGTCACACAACAGCCAGAACCTAATCCATCATCAGAATGCTGCCAGGTCCTGGCAGGGCTGGATCTGTGAGAGGCTAGCAGTCTGGTTTGCCTGGGTGCAGGCACAACACTCAGCGCCACAGAGGGGCAGGTTCAGGCTGCCCTCACAGGGTCCTGCCTGGAACAGGCGCTCTGGTAACTAGTTGGAGGAAAAGCCATCTGAGGGTTTGGAGACTAAGGGACAATCCCTCTGGTGTGGAAGCCACTTCAGAGCCTTCTTCTGAGCCAGCTTCACACAGTGTCAAAGGAAACCTGGCTAGCAGCTGTAAGGACTGGAAAGTCGCCTTGCTATAAATAGTACTGTGATAAACAGTCTTGTATGCCAGCCAGCTTCTCTCTAAAGGTGGCCCCGGGACCCGTGTGTGTCCCTGAAACACATTCAGGTAGTCCTCAAAGTCAAAAGATTTAGAACATCAACAAAACACGGTCATCCTCAAAGGGGAGGTTATTTTTTTATTATTACATTAAAAAATAAAACCCTTCATTATTATAAAAAATGTTGCAAATGAAAAGTATCAAAACATCAAAATTAACCAGACCCAATTATTATTAACTCAATAATCTTCTACAGAGCAGCCATTCAAAATGAAGCTATGGAACTTGACATTGAATTTTATACTAGCAAATATGTTGTTATGCACTTATCCATCACTCCAAACAAGAAATCTACAACAGATTTAGGACCAGAAAAACAATTTACCCTTTAAAGAAATATCCGTTTTATCTCCTTTCATGATCTGTGCCCATCACTTGCATCCAGTCCTTCCTCACCCTCAGCATTTAGCCTTTCTTGTTCTCTTTTCTACATGCTGTACCATACTCACATGTCCATTTGCTTCCATATATTATGGGTTACATACCACATATGAGGGAGAACATTCAGGTTTTTTCTTTCTGAGAGTGTAGGTTCTCAATATTATATATTTTAAGGCCATCCATTTTTCTACAAATTTTGTGATGACTTTTTCTTTCTTTAGAGCTGAATAGTATTCTGTTCTTTAAAGACAGCAAATTTTCATTATCCACTCACCTGTTGATAGACAAGATGTTTCTGCTTCTTTGCTATAAGAGATAAAGCAACAGTAACCATGGGGCTTGAATACCTCTATGGTAGGGTTTGGAGTTCTCTGGACATATGCCAGGGAGTGAAATGGATGAAGTCAAATGGCAGTTCTATTTTTGATTTTTTGGAAAATCTCCAAACTGGTTTCCACAATGGTTGTTTTCATTTGCACTCCCACTAACAGTGAATGGGGGTTCTCTTTTCGACATCCTCTCCAACATTTGTTGTCAGATTTATTGGTCACAGCCATTCTGACCAGGGTGTTAATTTGCATTTCCTTGATGGCTAAGGACACAAAATCGCTTTATTAAATAGTTATTAACCATTTATATTTCTTTCTTAGAAAGTACCTATTCATTTACCCATTTGTTGATGGACAGTTTTTATTTCCTTGGTATTTCATTTCTGCAATTCTTTGTAAATTCTGGATATCAGCCCCTTGTCTAAAGTGTAGCTTTTCTCCTATCCTGTACACTATTTGCTCTCCTGGTTGTTTTGGTTTTTTTTTTTTCCTGCATAGAAACTTTATTTTCATATAGTCCCATCTGTTGATACTTGGGGGTAGTTCCTGTGCTGTTAGTGTTCTATTCAAGACATTCTTGCCTATCTCAATATTCCAAAGGGTATGATTTAAGTTTTCTGCTAGAAGTTTCAGTGTTTCAATCTTATATTAAGACCTTTGATCCATTTTGCATTTATTTTTGTGCAGGCTGAAATATAAGAATCTAACTTCATTCTTCTGCAGCAGAAATCCAGTTTCTCCTGCATCATTTGTTGGATAGGCTTTTTTCCAATGTATGTTTTTGACTCCTGTCAAAACTTAAGTCGACTTAGCTTTGTATTTTATTTCCGGGTATTCTGTTCTATTCCATTGGTCTACCTGTCTATTTTTATGCCAACGCCAGGCTATCTTGATCACTACCGCTCTATAGTATAATTTAATAGGTATTGTAGCACCTCCCACATGTTCTTACTCTTAGGATGACATTGGCTGCTCATGGTCTTTATAGGTCCATGTG
The DNA here is from genome assembly GCF_004664715.2 of Peromyscus leucopus. NCBI lineage: Eukaryota > Metazoa > Chordata > Mammalia > Rodentia > Cricetidae > Peromyscus > Peromyscus leucopus. The sequence goes on along the minus strand of NC_051065.1, from coordinate 83,982,848 downwards.
AATTCTTGTATTATTTTTTCTAAACTTACAAAATATGATACCAGAATTTTAAAGTATTGCATCATATCTGTAAATAGATTTTTGGTAATAAAGGCATTTTCACAATATAAGTTTTGCCAATCCAGGAGCATGGGATATTGCTCTATTACATACTAATTTCTATGATTTCCTTTTTCAATATCTTCATGTTTTCATTACAGAAGTCTTTCACTTCTTTTGTTAGAGAGATTCCATTTTCTTTCATTAGATATATTTCTAATACTTTTTTTGAAGTTATTTTAAATGGAATTTTTGTGTTGTTTGGGTTTTTTAAAGTAATTTTTCTCTTTGAGAGTACACTGTTGGCATAAATAAAGAGGCCTTTAAAAAAACTTTGATTTTTCTTTTAATACTGCAATTTTGCAGTGTTCATTAAGTCTAAGAGATTTAGTAAACTTGGTAGGGTCTTTAAGGTAAAGCACCATGTTGTTTGAAAATAGGGATAGCTTGTCATGTTCCCGTATTTTTATTCCTTTTATGTCTTCCTCTTGTCTAGTTGCCATAGCTAAGACTTTTAGCACTGTATCAAATGAGAGGGGAGCGGACATCTTTGTCTAGTTCCTGGCTTTAGAGAAATGCTCTCTTAGTGTAGTTTTGGTGCCTGTCCTGTATCTCACTCTGTAGACCGGGCTGGCCTTGAACTCACAGAGATCTGCCTGGCTCTGCCTCCCCAGTGCTGGGATAAAAGGCGTGCACCACTGCCACTTGGCCTAAAGGTTTGTTTTATGTAGCCTTTATTATTTTGAGGTATGTCCCACGTATTCCTCAAGTCTCTGGAACTTTTGTCATAAAGGCATGTTGGACTTAATCAAATGCCTTTTCAGTACGATTGAATGATTACACAATTTGTCAATCTTATTAACTTCTTCAAAGAACCAACTCTTTGGGCTATTCTGTCTATTGTTCTTTTAATCTCTATTTCATTAATTTCTTCCCTAATCTTTATTATTTTTTGTTATTTACTGTGTTTGGGTTCTGCTGCTTATTGTTTTTCAAAAGCCTTGAGGTACCTAATTAGGTTGTGAGGATATTTATTTTATATCTCTCAGATTTTTTTTTTTCTAAATATGGCACTTACCTCTATAAACTTCTTCCTTAGGACTGCTTTGGCTGCATCCACGGGGTTCTAATAGGATATGTTTTCATTATCATTTGTCTCTAGAAATTTTTATTTCTCTCTGATTTCTTGGATGATTCACTATTCATTAAGAAATGCTTTGTTCAATGTCCAATTTTTTGTGGTTTCTGTAGTTTCTCTTATTACTGATTTCTAGTTCTATTACACTATGGTATGATAGAATACAAGGAATTATCTTGACTTTTTTTTATTTGCTACAGTTCATCTATAGTTTATTTTAGCTTTGAAGTTTCTTTACTTGTTTTTAGTTTGGAAGACCTAAGTATGAGAGAGGAGTATTGAAGTTCTCTCTATTATTGTATCAGGATCTAGGTGTCTTTTAATGTCTGCTTTATTAAATGTGGAGTTCCAATTCTGTGCATAAAGGTTTACAATTGTTATATCTTCTGAATGAATTGTTCCTGATTATCTCTTTTAACGAGCTCTGACTTGAACTTTATTTTGTCTGATATAAGGATAGCTATGCGAGTTTTTTTTATGTTTTCCACTTGCTTGTACTTTGTTTTCCGTCCTTTAGTGTTAAGTTTGGGGTGTCTTTACTAGTCAAGTGTGTTTCTTGGATACAGCATACAATTGTTGCTTCTTGTTTTTTAATCTAGTTCATTAGTCTGTACCTTTCAGTGATGAGTTGAGGCCATTCACACTTAAGGTGAGTTGCTGATTTGGTTGTTTTTTTTTTTTTTCCTTACCAAGTCTAGTTTACCTGTAGTCAGGCTACCTTTCATCCTCCTCCCTGTATTCCACTAAGAATGTTCTGTAGTGCTGGCTTGAGTTGGTCATGAGTTGCTTTCATTTGTGTTTTTCCTGTTATTTTTCCATCAGTTTTGAAAGACAGTTCTTTCAAAATATAACATTCTTGATTCACAGTTGCTTCCTTTCAGAGCTTGGCCTCAAAGTCCTGGAGATCTGTCTAACTCTCCCTCCCAAGTTCTGGCATTAAAGGGGTGCCCCCCCACACCTAACTTGCTTATTTCAATGTTTCAATCTCATTGCTAATTTTTTCTTCCACAGTTTGAACTTTTGCCTCCAATTTATTAACTGTTACATTCATTGGAAGTGGTCTTGTGAAGGTCTTGGATAGATTTCCTTAATTGTACATCTGTTTGTTTGACTCTTCTTTCTGATTGCGAATTCTTTTGAACAGTAAGACTCAAAATTCTTTTTCTGCCATTTTGGTTCTCTCTGCAAGTTTGGATTCCCTTACAGGAGAGTTCATCAGTGGCTAATGGGTCGTGGATAGGGGTTGTGTCATATTTTTTTTTTTGTGGGTTTCTTTGTCATGTTTTACATTTCTGTTGAAGGAGATTTCCATTGAATCCATCTTCTTTCAATCTCTTGGTATTCTGGTTCTGTGACTCTTCCTAGAGTAATAGGCACATGAAGCTCAGCTACCAGGACTACTGAAACTTGATGTTGACTATGGAATGAGTTGCTGAAGTGACTCCGTCTTGGTTCTGTGCCAACAGGACCAAGAGTGGGGATGGACACTCAGCACCAGGGTGACCAGATGGACTCTAAACCTTGGTCACCTGCTGGAGTCAGAAGAACACATTTTAGATTCAGTGGTATCCGTCTACTATTAGGGGGCTGTGGGTAGAGTCGCAAGCCCAAACCTGTGGGACCACAGTAGTCCAGACTCCACATCCTGCAGTGATCCCTGGAACCTCAGGACCATAACTCCAAACCCAAAATGACCTCAGAGACTTCTGGAAACAAACTCCAGATTCTCAGGGGACCTGAACACACTGGAACAAAACCTCATGCCCTCTACTGACCTCTCAGGCAATTTTACTGAAGGCCTGGTCACCACAAACACTTTAGTCCTGCAGAAGCAGGAATCTTGACCACCAGTAACTCTCTAGTCCAACAGAAACTGGAGGTGTGAAGACAGGCACTCTCTGGTCCCAGAAGAAGGCTGGGACCTGGCCAACCAATGCCATCCTGTCCTGCAGAAGCTAAAAGCCTCTATGTTTGTCTATTTATGTAGGAGACAGCATCCCATGCATGTCAGTGGACAACTACAAGTGGGTTCCAGGTGTAGTTTTTACAGGTCCACGATGTGTGAAATTGTCATGGACTGAATGCAACAGGAATTCACCTTTTTAAGATTAGGCCACATAGTAAAGAGAGTGGAAACAAAATTTTGTTTGGGAATTTCCCCCCCACAAAATGCTATTTATTTAAAAATACTATTTAGAGCTAGAGAGATGTAAGCTCCAAATGTGGTTGCTGGGAACTGAACTCCTGTCCTCTGCAAGGGCTCCACATTTGCAGCTTACATATGCCCCTAATTTCAGTTCCAGGGTATACACCTCACTTTTCTGGCCTCTGTGGGCACCTGATCACATGTGCCAATACACACAGATACACATATACACAAGTAAGAATAAAAACCTTTAAAATATATTTATGCTAACATGTAAGGATGTAATATTGCTATTTTTAAAAAGAGTATATACTTTAAACATTGTGGTGATGATAAGGAGGAGGAGGTGGAGAAGAAAGGAGAGAAAGGGTAAGAGGAGGATGAAACACAGTCTTGCTGTATCACCCAGGCTGGCCTCCAACTGAAATTAGCCTGTCCCCACTTCCTGAGTACTATGATTGCCGAGCATGTGCCCCATGCCGGGCATCAGTCCTAATCTCCATTGTTAAGTATTAGCAGAGAGAACTCAGATGAATAACTACTCTTTGGGTTGCTTAATTTTTCTAGGAATACAAAGGAGTCATGAGACCAAAAGGCATGCTGTCTACTGTGGCACACAAACACTTGAGACAAATCTCCACTCATTTATTTGAAACGAATTCATAAATAGTCACAGAATCTTTTTCTCATTCTGCAAAGAAAGATATGTCAGTTCCCAACTCACCAACAAAGCTCAGCAGCTGCTGGATGATACAGGTGCCCTCCAGAGGGTTTTTCATGGTGACTTCCTAAAGACCAACTTACCGGCAAGAGACCTGGGATGGCTCCCTGTACAAGCTGGGTAGAACAGAGGTTCTGCAGGACAGGCTGGAGCTTCCCTGCCTGGCTCAGAGCTCCCTCTGCAGGCTGGTAGTAGGTTATACATTATCCTTGCTTAATCTTACTGTTTAGCTTGAATTTTTAGGCCGAGTTTGAACTTCACAGATAATCAGAGCAGAAACATGCAGACAGTTCCAATTTCACATAAAGAGTCTCCATAACACAGAAGTAACACGTTGCAATGACAAAAAAATCATTAAAATAACTTGATCTTGGCCTGGGCTTCATTCACATGGCATCATTGGACTTTGTGCATTTCTGTCACTCAGGAGGAAAAACAGCCAGGAAGATCCCTCCAGCTTCCCTGGCCTATGATTCTTGGTGGAAAGTGGTTCCCCGTGTGCCCCCCCCACACACACACACCAAGTGTCACAGCAGGAAGGGACTTGAGTCAGGGATCTCCTTGTGTTCGCATGGTTTGACTCACATGAATCTGACTTCAGTCTGGATATCACATTTATGGGCCTCAGGGAGACTGCTCTTTAGCCACTACACATTTAAAGACTGTTTAGTTACAGTTCATAATTCAGTAAATAAGCAATCATAAGTTGGCACTGACTGAATCACAGGACCAAGGGAAATAAATGCATCCATTTTCTCATCTCATCCATACCATAACCCTATAAAGTAGGTCCAGTGTTTTGAATAAGAATGCCCCCCTATAGGCTCATCTATTTCAGTGTTTGGTGGTGCAGAATGGTTGTTTAACTGTGCAAAGATGTGCTGCATTTGTTTAACTCTACAGAGATGTGTTGCGTTTGTTTATGTTGCAGAATATTTGTTTAACCGTTTGAAGATGTGTTACATTTGTTTATGTTGTGGAATTTTTGTTTAACCATGTAAAGATGTGTTGACTTTGTTGAACTATGTAAAGATGTGTTGCTGTTTTGCCTTGCCTGCCTAAGGCACCTGATTGGTCTGATAAAAAGCTGAATGGACAATGTGGAGGGAGGAGGTACAGGCAGGACTTTCGGGCAGGGAGAGTAAGTAGGAGGAGGAATTTAGTTTTGGGGGAAGAAAGAAAAAGAGACACCAGGACGATGCCAGGGGTGAGCCAGCCAGACATGGAGGAAGCAGGAAACTATGAAAGAAAGGTAAAAAGCCCTGAGGCAAAACACAGATGAATAGAAACAGGTTAAATTAAGTTACAAGAGCTAGTGACTGGCTAAGCTGAAGCTAAAGCCAAGCACTCATTATTAATAATAGGTCTCTGCGTCTTTATTTGGGAGCTTCTTGGCAACTCAAAGAAAATTCCAACTACAATTTGGTTCCCAGTTTAGTGAACAGGTTAGGAAGGATTAGGAGGTGTGGCTTTCTTAGAGGAGGTGTGTCACTCGGGGTGGGATTTGAGGTTTCAAAAACCTACACCAGGCCCAGTCTCAGTTTTTCTTCCTGCTGCCTGGAAATCAGGGTGTAAGCTCTCAGCTACTGCTTTGGCGTCATGTCTGCCTGCCTGCTGCCCCGGGCCCTGCTGTGCTGGTCATGGATTCACCCTCTGAAACTCCAAGCAAGCCCCAGTTAAATGCCTTCTTTTATAAGTTGCCTTAGCTATAGCGCTTTCCTGTGAATTCCTTTGATCATCAAGGGACCTCCATTCTTCTAACTATCAAAAGCCCCTCCTTTTTTTTCTCTTCTTTTGCATGATGTCAGAAATCACATAAGCAGTGCAATCTGGGTAGCATGTTCCCACTCATGCACATTCTGGAGTTCAAAGTGACGCCAGCTATGAAGCTCTGAGGCAGGGGTTGCCCTTGGGCTTTGGGTTGATAAACCTTGCTCCTATCGGTGTTTGATGGCAGTGTCAAGGAAACTAACAACGGCTCCACCACCAAGTTCTTCAACTTGGTAACTTACTAAAAATGACTGAATAGGATCTTGACTTGTACAAAGTGAATTTTATTATATATTATTTATACCTTAATAAACCAATAAAAATACCACCACCATCACCACTACCACCCTTTGCCATTATTCTCAACCCTGTCACTAAAAACACCAGTTATTCTGTAATTCTATAACCACCAGCCATCCAAAAATGTCTCTAGAATGAAGAGCACTGCCCACCCCCACAGTCATCCTCTCCATGGTGGCAGGAGAGGTTGCCCGGTATTAATTACTACTTCCAGTCAGTTTGGTCAGAAGTAACTAGACTGTTGTTCTAAAGAGACCTGTATCCTTCACTTTGGCTACTACTGAAATAATAGACCTTAAGAAACGGGAATTCCCCAGGGAGAAGAGAAAGCTTAGAGCCTGGGACAGTAGAAGGGAAACTTTATTCCAGGACAGAGATTTGCAACTTGTCAGACCGCCTTGCAGGAAAATGGAGCCTGAACAAGGATAGGTCACTGGTGGGCAGGACCACACCAGGACTGCTTAGATATGCATGACTCTTATTAGATTTTTCAATGGCAGCTTAAGAGAAATGGAAGGCAGAAAGAGAGGCATTTGATCTTAGACAGGTGGAACCCTGTTCTTTGGCGGACACACACTGCAGAGGGGCATAATCTCGACCATGTGGATGGGTGAGAGTGCCTGTGGGTGAGGTGGGATGAGGGGGGACATAGCTGTGACCCTTTATAAGAGTGGAAACGTCAGTAGCACATTTCCTCCCACAGTCCCTCCCTTCCAAAGTGGCCTTAACTGGCTGCAAGGGAAGCTGGGAAGTGTAGGGTTTTTGGGGGGTTTGGTTTTTTTTTTTTTTTTTAAGCAGGAAACTATCAACTCTGGCCTCTGTTAAACCCTAACCTCACACTGGGTCCCGGAAGAGGAATCCTGATCAGCTGGATCTCTTTGCTTCTCTTCCATTTTCAGCTTTTTCACCGTTAATTTGGCTATTTTCATTGCTTACAGGTAGCCAGACTTGGTTTGGGTTTGCTGTGGCAATAACGCTGGTAACAAGAAGACACTGCGTTTGGCAGAGGAGTTTGCGTGGGTATACTGTCTTGATGCAACACTGTCCTGGTCCACTGCAGCGCTGTGCATTGCAACCAGCTCTGCTGGAGCCTGAGCAACTAATCTCTTTCTTTTTTCTTTTTCTTTTTCTTTCTCCCCCCACCCCTGCCTGCTGAGACTGGAACTCAGGGGTCTGTGCATGCCAGTGTTCTACCCCTGAACAGTATCTCTAACTGCTGGCTGCCTGCATCTCAATGGGAAAGGCAAGATCATGGCAAACAAAAAGTGTAATTTGGTGGAGAAAGAAGTGATTCAGAGAGGAAAAACACAACTATTAGTCTCTTTCGAACTTTTCCATCCTTTCCCGTTTGTTTTCTCTTTGAACTCTTTATGTCCCTCTCCCAGATTTGCTTTGTTGTAAACATAAAGGAACTCAGGGCCTTGCACATACTAAGCATCACTCTCCCATTGAGCTGCGCCCCATACCAGCTTTACTGTGTTTTATCCCCATCCTCCACACCCTCACATCCCCCTTACCCCCCACCCCTAAGCCCCCTAATCCCCCACCCTATGCTTGTAGCTGCAAGAGCACCTCCGTGTGCTGAGGCAGCCATCTGCGCAAACACTTGGAAACGGTGGCCACTTTACTGATCAGCTTCAAGTAGCTTCAAGTAGATCAGCTTCAAGTAGACCAGCTTCAAGTTGATCTTCTGAGTTTCTTCATGGTCAGGACTTGTGCTTTGCTGACACCGGGTGGATGACAGGAAACTACACACATCTTCCTTTGGTAAAACAGAATCTGGAGGTGAAAGACAGAAATGTCAGGTAGAATTAAATGACAACAAAGTAGACACGGTCAGATCACCAGCAATGTGAACTCCTGACTGATGGCTGATAGTGCAGTCCAGTGGATGAGCACTGGGAACCAGGGTGATTAGAACCCCACGTCCGTCCATTAGCAAATGTGGTGTTAGGCAACGTTCCCACACTCTCTGAGCCTATCCTCTCTCTACATGCTAGGCAAGCACTCTCTGAACCGAGCTACATCCCCAGCCCGGCTTTACATCCCCAGCCCCGCTTTGTGGTTTAGGTCTGAAAATTAAATGAAATAACCCAACTGAAGGGTTTAGTGTGGTGCTGGGTGTTTGGAAACATTGGCTAAATGTCAGGCTTGATTTCTTGAGTTTTTGTTTGTTTCTTTTTTAAGACTCATTTAAAAATTTTAAATGTTGGGCATGTGAGTGTAGGTGCGTGTGGAATCCAGCAGCTGGGGTTGCAGGAGTTGTGAGTCGTCTTCTGTGGGTTTTAAGAACTAAAGTTAGATCCTCTGCAGGCATAGCCAGTGCTCTAAACCCCTGCCATTCTAGCTCTAAGGCTGGCTGGCTTCTAAGGCTTCCGTTTCTCCTTGGAACTCCCTGCTGAGAAAGAACACCATCTATCCTTGCAGTCTGACATTTCCTTGTCTGAGGCCAGGGCACTGGGTGGCCGGCTTGCCCTATCTAACCTTATGAGACTTGAAAGGGCCTACAGAGGTGGTGCAAAAGAGACTTCTAGGTAAATATCTGTGGGGTAGACACACCAGGCCAAGTGACTCAAGTGTCAGTGGTACCAGCCCTGCAGAAGTACATACACTTGCTATTTTCACCAAAATGATGCTTATTTTCTTTTATAAAACTTTATTATCAGCCGGGCGGTGGTGGCGCATGCCTTTAATCCCAGCACTCACGAGGCAGAGCCAGGCGGATCTCTGTGAGTTCCAGGCCAGCCTAGGCTACCAAGTGAGTCCCAGGAAAGGCGCAAAGCTACACAGAGAAACCCTGTCTCAAAAAAACCAAAAAAAAAAAAAACTTTATTATCTAAAAAAAAACAACCTTGAAAATACACTCAAAGAAATCAAAAACCACACACACACACACACACACACACACACACACACACACACACACACCAAAATTAACCAAGCTCAAAGTCTATACAGTGAACTTCTGTACAGTTTGAAAAGTGATTCTGAAGCCATGAAGTTTCACACTGGAGTTTACACTTTCATTATCAAATATATTTTTGTGCACTCTTTAAACAACAAAAATAAACCTTGCACACTGTGGCTGCATGTTTCTTAGAAACTATTGCTGATTAGGTAGACACAGCCATCCTGACATATCCAGTCTGATATATACCTTTTTGTCTTAATCCTGGAGCCTGGTTTGGGGAGACTGAGCTTCAGGCTTGACCCTTGAAAAGCACAGGGAAAGCAGCTGAGGCCTCTCAGGTCTGTGCATCTTTGTAGGTAGTTTTGATCTCCCAAGCAGGGGACATTCCAGGGCTCTTTGCAAAAATGCTTTTTCAGGTCTAGTGTGGAGGATGAAGATACTCCTCAGAGATCATGAACAAAGGGCCTGGCTAGACTCAAGTGTGCTGAGCCCATACCGCACCTCTGTATCCTGTCTTTGGTGGCACTCTGCCTGCTTCTCAGATCAGTTCCTCTTCCGCCGTCCCCTGCCACGGTGAATCAAGTTACCAGCAGTACTCAGTTCCTGGTATACTTGCCTTCCTCTTTCCCCTACGCTGCCTTCCTCCTTCTCCTCCAGGTCATTCATAAAATCTGCCTAAGACTTTCCAAATGCTGGCTTGTGATTCCCCTCAACCACTGACGGAATGTTCAGCATCCCTATCACCTTGACCTTGGCAATGGCTTCTCTCTCCACCAAGACTCCAGAACTTTGGCACTCGGTGAAGAAGAGCTGTGAAGCAGAGGCTTGAGGATGTCAAGTTGGGGACGGACACACCAAGGGAAACCAAGCTGCCTTTGTGGATCGCAATAGGAGTGAGCAGGCACTTTGTTTACACAGACCTCTCCTTCATCAAGATGCACGCCAAAACAATGCATATCGAAAGTGGCTTCCATGCTACCTCCTTCCCCTTTCCCTCAGTTATCCCCTGCTCAGGTAACTTCCTGCTTCAGGCCCCAGCCCAAGAGACCTTTGCTCAGTGACTGGAGGAGTTTCCTTGTGAAAAAAAAAAATTATTACTTTCCATTTAAGGAATAAGAAAACAGAGGCTTGGAGAGGTTAGGTAACTTGCCAAAAGTCACAAGTGAGTGATGAAACCTCAGTGTTATTACAGGTCATCTGACTTTGCAGGCCTCTTGTTTTGCCATTCATACTGAAGTAAGAAGGACAAGCAAGGCCCTTGCATAGCAGCAAACCTGTGGCAACAGGAGAGACAGACAGAAACAAATAGCTGGTGTAGAGCATGGTACTTACGTTAATTAGTCATCATAGACATTCTGGAGCCCTAAGGAAGAACTGGTCAGCTGTGTTCATGACCTCTGCAAACCCCAGTCTGGCTTTTGCAGGGTGTCACTGTAGTTGCCAATCGCTAGGTCTAAATACTTCCATAAAAGCACTGAAAATACTATACATCCGGGACTGGCCCAGTGGGAGGACCATTTCTACCAACTCGGGCTCTCTACCTAAAATTGTTCCTCCACACAGTACAGGTCCCTTTAACCTGCTACTGAAATCATGAGCAGGCTCTGGGGAAGGGTGACGACCTTGGGCCCTAGTGATAAGGAAAAGGTTTTTCTCCTTCTGAAGGGCTATAGTAAGAAGTTTCAGGTCACAGAAATAATTGTCACAGAACCATCTCTCAGCTCTTCTCTCTTGGAAAAAGCAGTGGTCTAGCCAGCAGGTCTTGGCCTTCATTTCCAGGGGAGCACCGCATGGGGATGACTCTGAAGCTCCTCTGTCTCTCTTTCTTTTGTCCTTTCCTCTCTCATTTGTTTCTCAACATGTTGTGATGATTTTAGTTTGAAATGTCCCCCAGAGGTCCATGATTGGAACACTCAGATTCCAGCTTATGGTACAATCCTCCTAAAGGATCCATGGCTGCTTGATGGAATTCGATCACTAGGCCTTTGGAGGTTATATTTACTGCTGGCTCAGCTATCATGTTCTGTTCTTGGCATGCCCCAGTGGGAAGCCTCTACCACATACTTCTGCTGCCTTGACTTCTCATCTGTGGTGGGCTGAAACTTCTCTGAAAACCATGAGTCAAAATAAAAACCCTCCTCTCTTCGGTGGCTTCTGTCAGGTATTTTGTAAGAGCAATGAAAAAAAAAAAAGTAAACTACTGTGCATATGTTAAGCACTCATTTCTTCTAAGTATAGAGCTTGGAGCAAAATGAGAAGCAGATCCCACTCCTTTGGAGATCCAGTATTCCTATCAGGACAGGAAGAACAAGGACATTGGACCCCAAGCCTGTCAATCATGATTCCAGCTCCAGAATTACAGTAATAGCTATATGATGTTGACAAGCTAGTCTCCTGTCCTCTCTGTACCTTGTGGGCTTGTTGTGCAATGACAGGAACATATAGTATTCATGGGGAATAGTGCCTGGCACATGAAACACTATAGGTATTCATAAGTTGCGTGTCCCTTATCTGAAATGATTAAGGCCACGAATGTTTCAGATTTAGTTGTTTTTAAATTTGGAAATCTTCCTATATATGCATGCATATACATATACATACATACATATCATATACACATACCTATACATATATACATATAATATACATTTATATATATGAAGACATATCTTGGGGATGGGAGTGACCCAAGGTGAAAAACACCTCTTATTTATGTCTCATCTATACCTTATACAACAGTTGACTATGCTTTCACCTGCTCTTGCATTGAGACTGTCATATGGGGTCAGATGTGAAATTTCCGCTGACAACATCCTGTTGGGATTTTGGAGCGTTTCTGACTTCAAGTTCTCAGACTGTCCGTCTAATCTGCACTGCTATTTGCACAGAGTGGCTTCGGTCCTGGAAGCTGTGTTCTGTCGCTTATAACCCCAAGGAAAATCACACTGTGTGTTAGGAGTAGCTAGGCCCAGCATGGCCCCCAACTAGTGAAGTTAGCATCCTTGACTACGGTTGTTTCATTTTAAATGGAAACTGTCATTTCTGCCTTCAGTGCCGACATGTAAGGAAACACGACACACGTCTGTTAGACACATTGTTTGAGCATGGCATCTTTCATATAAAAAGGTAACTCCATTACTGAGGAGAGGCCAAAAGGCTCAACTATGGAAGGAAAAATGTCACATTTGTTTCAACCAGGGAGCCAAAAAGTGGGTAAACCATGACCAAAACCTCCTACGACTGAGTGCTGGGCTGGCAACTAGTCAGGGAGAGCAAGCGTAGCAGTGTTCAGGTTTCCAGTTCCCAGATGAGATCATCACTGAGCTTTGCCAACTGCAGGACCCACATGGTGTGCACATGCATGTACACAAATGTCTACTGATGTACTGCATGCATATGTACATGTGTTTACATATATATAGTATATACATGTACATAAATGTATGTGTATACATATGCATACAGATGCACGACTGTGTTTGAATGTACGGGTATGTGTAGCTGTGTGCATGTGGGTGTACAAGCATGTATATAAGTGTTCTTGTGGATATATGTACGCATATGTATGAGTATAGGCATGTGTGTGTGTGTTAATCTGCTTTGGTGGGTGCATGTGTGTGTGCCTGTGTGGGCAAGTTTATATGCTCACATGTGTTTACAAATGAATTTGAGTATGGCCATGCATATATGCACAAGTGTATGTGGTTTGGGGTACATATGTACACGTGTATCTGTGCTTCTGTTTGTAAGTATATGTGTACAAGTATACCAAGTACACGTGTGTGTACACATGTGTGTTCACGTGCATATCTGTGTGTGTCTATGTGTGTGGATATGCATTTATATGCAAGTATGGTTTTGCATGCCTGTGTGTATGTTGTTTAGGGTGTGTTGGGGCTGGGTGGAAAAGGAGCCTGGCTCGGTATTATCTGTAAGTAAATACCTAAACTTACCGTTGAACTGGTATTTCCACGTCTGTTTGCCAGACCCTTTCTCTTAAACATGCTCTTAGGAGTAATTATTACTCTCTTGGGGATTTCATTGTATAAATTTAAGCCATTGCACGTGTTTTTGAAGCAGGTCAACAAAGAGGCACCGTCTGGTTCTGCTGCCTGAGCAATGCTGTCTGTGCTGTCGTTTGCATGGCTCTTACATTCGAACCCTTCCAGCTCCACATGAGAACCTCACCGTCCTGCTTGCCATGGTTTACATATTCACACTAGCAGAGGTCTCAGAATTGGCATGCCGTGAACGTGTGAGCCAAACAATTAAGCGGGTCTTGCTGACTTCAGCCTCTGATACAAGTGTTTCCACAGACAGTGGGTGCTGCAAGGTGATATCAGGAGTCATGCTGTTCCTCGGGGATAGGAAGGGCTCAAGTGCCTTACCCAATCAAACCTGGAACAGAATGTTACTGACTAAGCAAGACAGGCCAGTGCATGCTCTGGTTCCAGAGGCACCACTTACCGTGTGTCTCAGATCAGTTTTTAACTCTTCTGAGCTTCTATTTTGTAGTTGGTTTTTTGAGACAGGACTGCGTGTAGGCCAGGCAGGCTTTCCGATGCAGTTGAGGTCCTCCTTGAATTCCTGACCTTCTTGCCTCTACCTCCTAAGAGCTGGCACTTTAATGCCACCACCAGCTTCTGACTTCATTTCTGCGAAAGCCCTCAACTTCTTACCTTTAACCCCGATGCTGAGAGCACAGAGGCTCCTCCCTTAATTCACGAGGCAGTGGCATTTTGTCCACCTAGAGTCGCTTGGCCGTAAAAACCAGTCCTAAGTGGACAGTAAGCTTTTTTTATTCTGTTTGTTTTATTTAATATGACTTGATTTTTTTTGAAGACAGTAGTTATGGAGTGCAGTTCCAGAACCTACTAGAAAAGATAAATAATGTGTGATACTCAACTCACAGCACATTGTCTCTCTAAAACCAGACGTTTTTGAATTCGAAAAGACAGGATGTCTGGAACACGGGCTTCAGAGCCCCCTCTCCTCATAGGATCCCGGTAACTGCATAAACACCCCAGGGCACACCTAGAACACATTCTGCACATGCGCCCTTCCCCCTCCAAGCCTTTTCTTAGGCACTTCTCTCTCCCTCAAGTAGCTCCTGGGGCTCCTGAAGTTTTCATCACTTTTGGAAAAAAAAAAATACACTTATTTGTTTGCTTATGTGTGTACGTGTGTGTGTGTGTGTGTGTGTGTGTGTGTGTGTGTGTGTGTGTTTATACATGTACATGTGTGGAGGTCAGCGTCCTGAGGATTGAACTCAGGACATCAGTTTTGGCAGCAAGCACCATTACCCATGTAGCCATCTCACCTGCCCATTTTTCTGAACTGTTAGTAGCTGTGGCTGTTTGCCTGGTTTGCTTGCTAGTCTGTGAGTTCCTTCAAGGTAGGGATTGCGTCCTAGTCATACAGTCATGCTTAGCAAGCATTTGAAAAAGACACACTTTAGTTATGTGTATGTGTGTCTGTGTTGGAGTGTGTGCACACGAGGACACGGGCCTGCACTCGGTGTGGGTGCTGGGAACTGAACTAGAGCCCTCTGCCAGAGCAGTGCTCACTCTTAATTGCGGAGCCATCTCCCCAGCCCCAAATCAGCCAGCATTTGAAAGACGGGTGGGTTCATCTAGCAGGTTAGCTCAGCTGGTTAGAGTATGCTACTGATAAAGATGGATTCTGCAAAGGTGCTGGAGTGGTGATGACCCAGTGGTTAAAAGCTGGTACCACTCTTGTGATGGACCCGAGTACAGTTCCCAGAACTCATGTTAGATGGCGTACAGTAACCGGTAATTGTAGTTCGGGGGATCTTATACCTCCAGTTTCCTTGGACTCCTACATTTATGTGCATACTCTCTCCTCCTGTCTCTCTGTCTCTGTCTCTCTCTCTCTTACACACACACACACACACACACACACACACACACACACACACACGAATACAAATTTTAAAAAGATGGAATCTACCACCAGTTACTAGGTGTCTTGTGATCTTCGTGACACTGTCCAGCTGGCTACCTCATGGGAGGAGGATTTACTGCAGAAGCAAAAACAGAGACACTAGAAGTTTGGGGCTAGCTAGTGGGCGGTACCTGAGAGACCATCTGAGCAGGCAGTGGCCGGTGTTCTCTCTACCCAGGACTGCCTGTTGCTGACCCAGTTTCCGCTGGCTGCCAGAGCACGATCCACGGGACTCTTCTCAAACCTGATGTCAAAGCCTGCACACATACTACACCAGGGGCGCTAGGGGAACCTCAAGACGCAGTGACTGGTTTCTTTTTCATGGGGATGAGGCTATGTTGACAGGAGAGGAGCACGTGTTTGAAGCAGTGGGCGAAGGAGGGAGAGCAGACCCAGGGGGAGGGCTGCTCAGAACAGCGAGGTGCCCCTGACAGTGAGTTGTAATAGAAAAAAACTGGGAGCCAGGTATTGGGGTGAACGCTGAAAGATCAGAGAAGCAGAACAAGCCACATCTAACCTCACCTCGCCAGCTTCTCAACCAATCCAGTTTCCTCAAACTGGAAGCCTCTGAGTCCTCATCTGAGTGGATCTCAGCTAAACTGCTGCTGAAAAGCCTAAAAGTTTAAAAGCCTGGTTTTCACGCCTTAAATACCTTTCTTCTTCCTGCCATCACTTCCTGGAATTAATTAAAAGTGTGTGTCTTTCCCAAGCAAGACGTGAGCTCTCAAGTGCTGGGATTAAAGGTGTGTGTCACCATGCCTGACTCTGTTTCCAGTGTGGCCTTGAACTCCCAGAGATCCAGATGGATCTCTGCCTCCGGAATGCTAGGATTTAAGGCATAAGCTACCACCATCTAACCTCTATGTTTAATACAGTGGCTGTTCTGTTCTCTGACCCCTAGATAAGTTTATTGGGGTGCACAATATATCAACCACAGTGAGTAGAAGGCTAACTCTTGGGTTAGTCAGATGCAGGCTAGAGTCCCAGCTCTATTCCACAGCTACTGGATAATAAACCAGTGTTGTGTGGTGTAGTAGCGCCCCCCCCAAATGTATGTTGACATTCTTATTCCAGGAGCATGTGAATATGGCCTTATTTAGGAAAGGGTCTTTGTAGACAGTAGAAAGAATCTCAAGATGAGATTTCCCTGGGTTGCCCTGGTGGGTTCTGACATGGCGACAAGTAACCTTTTGAGAAATACAGAGGGCTGGGTAGATGTCTCTGTTACAGCACTGGTCATGCAAGTGTAAGCACCTGAGTCTGGATCCCCAGAACCACATAAAAAGCTAAGTGTGGCAGTGTGCATATGTAACTCCGGCAGTAGGAGGTGGAAATAGGGGATCCCTGGGCTTGCTGGTCGGTCTGTCTCGCCAGTCAGTAAGCTCCAGGTTCAGCAAGGGATCCTAGCTGAAACCGACGGCATGGTGGGCACACTTAAATCCAAGCACTCGGAGCAGAGCCAGCGGATCTCTTTGAGTAGGACCAGCCTGGTACCAAGTGAGTTCAAAAGCGCAAAGCTACACAGAGAAACCCTGTCTTGAAAAACCAAAAAAAAAAAAAAGATTGGAAAGCCACTGAAGAGAACACCTGATGTCAACTTCTGGCCTTCAACACATGCATACAACAAACAAATAAATAAATAAACAAATAAGAAAGAAGAGAGGGGAGGACTACATGGGAAAACAGAGATCAGAATGACATCTCTCTCTCTTAAGCAGCCTTGAGCCACCAGAAGCAGGGGAGGGAGCATGGTCGGTCAACACCTGCATTTCCAGCTTCTCTCTCCATGACAGTCAGAGCGCAAATACCTGTTGTTTCAAGTCACCGCGTTAGGGACACCTGGATAGCGGAGCTCCAGTGCCAGTTGTTGGGATGCGTTGCCCAGTCGGGAGCCTCTGTTAGCTTATCTGAAAGTGCAGCTGGGTTGAGGCCCTACTCACGGGCTGCCTTGAGAGTGACAGAAATTCAACATGCTTCTGCTAGGAAGGCAGTAATGCTGGATTCAGCCAGCAGGGGGCAGAAGATGGCGGGTCAGCCTAGAAGGCTGCTGGAAATACACTGCCCAGGGAAGCAGCTGCAGGAGCAGGGAGGCCCTCCTCAGCTCACAAACCTGCGGGGACTAACGCCCTACCCTGGAGGAGCTCCCAGCTGTGCTCATGGTGGCCCTGTGGCCCTTCGAACATTGTGCACCATACAGGTGACAAGGGTGAATTTGAAAATCTGGTTACCAAATAAAACATCTATGTCCAGACCTGGCCCCATCATCCCACTACGGCAGTGTCTTCTTTAAAACAATGATAAGATCAAACAAACAAGATACAAGAACAACACACACTGGAGTCCTGCTTGGAGACCAGAAGGATGAATGTGCAAATTTATTGGGAAAACAAGAAGGGGGCCAGTCCAGGATTAAATTATGGATTACTTCTGTAAGAGTCTCATATCCAACTTTTTTGTTATTTCCTTTATTCACTCAGCAAACACGAAACCAGGCATTACACTTGTCTGGGGAGTATGACTCACATTCAAGAAGTTCACATTTTAGTCTGAGTGCACATATAAGTGAGAAAGGTGTGCACAGGGCATGTGTTTGCTCCTGGGCCCTAGCTTACTAGCTTCCAGATACTGTTTGAGCTTAAGGCATGGGATGAGAAATCCCCTGGCAAGGGGTATTTCCTTCTCAATTTCTTTGTAAAATTCCACTCTTAAAGAAACCTACTGTAAGACTGGGTGTGGTGGTGTACAACTGTGATCCTGGCACTCAGAAGCCGATGCAGGAAGATCGGGAATTCCAGGCCAGATTCAGCTACCCAGTGAGGCCATAGCTCACCCCCCACCCCAAAACAAGACTGCTTTCTCTTCAGGTTGCTTGATCAACTATCCTACAAGAAGCAACTTAAGGGAGTGATAGTTTATCTTTTGGTTCACAGTTTGAGGATATGGTCAAGAAGGCAGTGGCGGGAGCTTGAGGCAGCTGGTTCACATCGTATCCGCAGCCAGGAAGCAAACCGCGATGATTCCGATGCTCAGCTCACTTTCTCTGTTTTAATCAGTCCAGGATCCCTGTCCATGGGCTGGTGCCGCCCACATTTAGGGCGGGTCTTCATACCTAATGACTAACAGACCAGCTCTGATGGTTGTCTCTAAAGTGATTGTAAAATGTTTAGACCAAGTGTCACAATGAGCAATGGAAAAAAAAAAATGGAAAACAGGGTACCTGCTCACTTCCTTTTCTGTAAAAGCGGGAGATACTCCCAATACCTCTTCTGTGGAAGGGTTAAGTGGCATTTGAAAAATTGAAGCTAACACCTCTGATTTTTCTAGACTCCTGTATCATCTTCATTTTAAAGGAAACAGTGTTTTTTCTGTTTGTTTGTTCTGTTTTTTGTTTTTAAAGACCGATAACAGTATTTTCAATGACTTATCTCCCTGGGCAAATTCCAACACTGTTGTGTGCATCGATGTTGGGGATAATTGTCTCACTTTTAAAATAAAATTACAAGAAAAGACCATCTTTGCTGGGCTTTGTGCTCAGAGAGAGGCCGCCTAAGCCAAACCAGAAGTATCTTAAAGTCCTTCTCTCGGCATCTCCCAGGCTCCTGCCGGCTGGTGAGTCAGGGGGAGGGGCCAGCTGCTACACAGGAGTTTCCGGAGTGACGCTCCCCTAACATGCACACAGGGCTTTGTGGGACCCAAAGGGCTTTCTCCCGGACCATCCATCTAGCATGACCCTACCGTGACCTTCAGAAGTCACATTAGCATTGCCATTCCTATGCTACTGGTAAAGGGGGAAAAAATTGGAACGTAAAATGACAAGCCCAAGTGGCAAAGGTTAGTTTTCAACCAGATTTAATGCCACTTACCTGCCAATTACTTAACAACAGCAGAAAAGACAATGGCTGATGTTATTCCACAGAAGAAGGAGTTTAATTCTCCCTTCCCTTAGTTCTCTTCTATCTTCTTCCCTTCTGTTCCTTTCCTTCCAGTCCATTTGGAAAAGAGAAGACATGTAAAGAAGAACTGTGCCAGAAGAATAAGCAGATAATCACAAGTTAGCAACCAAGTGCTATGGAAGTTGAAATTATGTGGCAGATTTGAATCAGTGATTTAGAAACATATTAACCAATGCTGAACCATGTGCAAATAAACAAAACAAAACAAAGACAAAAACAAACAAAAATCCACAAGACGTTTCTTGAATTAGAAGTTAGGATCAGAGATAAACTGTGCTGGTTTTCTGCCTCGCACAAGGTCCTGGATTTGGTCCCCAGCATCACAAACAGCCCTGCCCCCAGCCCGAGCCCAGTCCAGAACCACTCACATTCATTGCTGGCAGAGCAGTTCACATTTTTGTCACACGGGGGCGCCTGACACCACCAGGTCATGAGCGAGCTCTTCCTGCTAGACCAAGTTGCTGAAGGTCTCCTCCCCTATGGACTTGATATGTCATGATTAGGGCTCAGAGAAAGACCCACCTCCACCCGGAAGATCTAAAACTACAGGAAACAATTGAATGGACCCCTTGTGTTTGCTGTCCGACTTCAGCAAGCACCAGCCCATGCCCAATCATCTTTCCTCGAAATGTTTTACTACTTTACTTGTCTCAGAAGTAAATGCATGAAAGTGAATGTGTTGATATGGTTAAGACACTCTGAGGGAAAAAAAATTGATCACCAATCACTCTCACCACTTTTAAGACGCCAGAGTGAATGGGGTAGGCAGAGCAAGAACATTTGTAAAGGACTGTTATTTCAAATATAAGACGGAAAAGAGGAAGGAAGGGTAGGTACTCTGTACAATGCACTGTATATTTTGCTTTCTCAGAAGATACAGATAGCATCATTTTGTCCAAAGATGAGCCTAGGTTGAAGATGGCTGGGAACTCAGCATCATGTCTCACCAAAGATGTGCTCTCTATCTTCTAACAGAGTGCTTTCTGGAATGTAGACCTCACAGCATCCTGGCATGGCTGGAGGCTACCAACGAGACCTTCCTGGGATGTTGACCCCTTTCTTCCTTTCTCCCAGGTACCCAGCTAATTTCACAGGCACTAAGTTAACCCCTGCAGGTTACTCCAGCCTCAGAAGGGAGAGTTTCCATACTCAGGATTCCCAGGAGGGGGATTACATTGCTTTAATTTAATTTAAAAGGTTGTTTTCTCCCATGACAAGCCTTTAGAAAATGCTAGCCAGCAGTCTTGAAGTACGCATGACTCAATTGATAACAGGTGGCTTTTTGTGACAGTGTACATTGTAATTCTAGCATGCAGGAAGCAAGGGCAGGGGGTCTCAAGATTGAGTTCGGCCTATGAAGTGAGCTATAGACTGAGACTTTGGTTTCTGGTTCTTTTTTTGTTTTGTTTTGTTGTTTAATGTCAAGGATTAGAGGGATGGCTAAGTGGTTAAGAGCACTTGCTGCTCTTACAGAGGACCTAAGTTGAGTTCCCAGCATCACGTGGGGCAGCTCATAACTGCTTGTCACTCCAGCTTCAAAAGTCTATCGACACCTTCTTCTGCCCACATGTGGCATATACTCATATAGACACACACACACATATATAAATAAAACAAAATGTATCTTTTAAAAGGCATTCAAACAAAGAAATACATATGCAGTGGTTCGGATAAGTTCCTTGTTGAAAAGATATCAAAGATATTGCATTTAAATATGTTTTTGGTAGATGATATTGAATTTGACCATGACAGTAAGGGAGTAAATGAATCTCTGGTGACTCGTGGGAAATGGACTCACATGATGAGAGAAGAAAATGGCCAGCCATGGAAACTGAGAACATGACAAACCTCAAACACTGGTCCTACCTGTCTGTTCAGTCTTGTGATGAGCAGGTCACTTGGCCAGCAGACCTGAACAATGAAGTCCATGGGCAAGGCAATCCCTAACAGGTAAGGGCTCCATGGCCAGCTGAGAAACACAGACCATTAAACACTTGTTCACCAAGTCTCCTCTGGATAATCTGGCTTCCTAACAGTTGACTTTTCAACAGGGCGAGAACACATTGGTCTGGCCAGTACGAACTATTCTAGAACTATTGAAAGCGGATTTTCTCATTGCAAATGCATCAGTTGGTTTTCTGGCTATAACATGGCCTCTGCTGTCACTTGTCCTCAGGGAAGTATTAGTCTCTCTTAGAGGATTTTCTTTCTCCCTGCCAGCTTTCATCTATATAGTTCATGTGCTCTTGTTAGTGTGGCTGCCTGGGGGAAAGGATTCAGGAAGCAAGAACCAACAGAGTTGGGTCTGTTCTGGAGAATGAGACCAGGACCCAGGTTCTGAGGTCTCAGGGAGATTTAGTCTCTGGACACAATGCTCATGAGCCACAACCCGGGGAGCTGAAGGAAGAGTTGGGATTCTTATTACCACCCCCGCTTCTCGCGCCCCAAACCAGTTAGTTCCCAGTTCTTATAACATTCCTTTTAGGAGTTGGCTTTTTTTTTTTAAGATTTTTAAATTTAATGTGTATGAGGGTTTGCCTACATGTATATATGTGCACCATGTGTATGCCTGGTACACTCAGAGGCCAGAGAAGGCATTGATTCCTTGGAACTGTAGTAACGACAGTCGTAAGCCACACATGGCTATTCTGCAAGAGCAGCAAGTGTTCTTGAGCCCTGAGCCCATTCTCCAGCCGTGACCTCTAAACCCCCTTTTGTACAGCCCAGATTGGCCATGAGCGTGTAGTCATCCTGCCTCAGCCTTCTGAGGGCTGGGCTGGGGTTATGGGTACAGCTAACAAGCCCAGATCATAGGTTAGCTTATTTTAGGGTCATCAGGATATGAGCCTGCAGTTCCAACCTCCCCCAGAGACTACCTTGCCAAATTGTTTGGCTGACCTTCATCCATTGTTGATCCAGTAAGCTTCAGGCCATGCACAGAAGAATCAGCAGTAGGTTCAGATGACACCCAGACTCTCCCTGAGCTTTTATTGTTCTGATAACATTGTCATGAAGCCTTCTCCTGACCCTGGCTTTATCCCACTCAAACTTTCTCTTTTCTCCGCAGTCTCTCCCCAGATTCCATCCACCCCTGTGGCTTTAATACCACCTCTCTCAACAGTGCATCCCATCCGTTTCAGAGACCCATGTATCTGACCCTTACTTGTCACCACAATCTGGAGACTGACATTCTGAAGTCCGTTGTTTAAAAGGAGGTCATCACCCGCTCCTTACCACCAGTTCTCACCAGGAGGATGATAACACTGACCACCCAAACCCTCAAGGAAGACCCTGGAGAGGGTTATCATCAATGTCTCCTCTTTCTCGCCTTCCAGCACTCCAGCCTACAGTGACATAACATCCACCAAGCTCTGCCAGTTCAGAAACTTTTAGTTTCATTTTGCCTTTTTCCGAGATGGTCCCACTAGGTAGCTCTGGCTGTCCTGGAACTCACTATGTAGATCAGGCTGGCCTAGAACTCACAGAGATCTGCCCGCCTCTGCCTCCTGAGTGCTGAGATTAAAGGTATGCACTACCACACCTGGCTCAGTTCAGTAAATACTTGAAGAGATTTGTCTTCTATACTTTACTGTTCACTTTCCCTCCTGGCACTCCATGCTAAGGCTGTTTCAAGGGTACTACAAAAGCCACTTGAGTGAGTCCCTTGTACACATGGTGGGGTGAGGTTTTTTTGGGGGGTGGGGTGGGTCATAGCCTACAGTTGTCCTATTTGATCTTGACTATGGCCAACCCAACAGATAGCTGCAGCCATCACTGTGGGGAGCTCTTTTCTCAGCTCAACCTTTGGAAGCCTGGGTTTGCATGTCCCCCCTGAGCAAGCCGAATGGGGTTTGCTAGGATACCTTCATACTTTGTCTTGTAAGTAGTTTCTCTAGGAAGATTCACTCAGCAGGCAAAGTCCGCTTTTCCTACGCCTTATCATCACCAGATAATAAACTCTGGAGATTCAGAGTTGAGCATGCAAACTGTAAGTGAGGGCATAGTAAAGAAACCACCAAAATGGCTGCTCCATGGTTGGGGGCAAGGGTTGTTGTAGATAAGAGAGAGAGATAGAACATCTGTAGATATTTAGAAGAGTCCAGACCAGAGAGCAAAAGCAGACTAGACATGGCCAGTTCTATCTGCAAGAGACTCTAGACTAGCAAGAGAGAGAATAGTGCGAATAGTGGGAGCAGGGAGGAAACCTCACTTTTATATAGACAGCGAATGTGTATACGGGAGCAGCGAGGCCTGTGAGGCCTGTGAACTGCAGCAGCCCAGGAGCTGACAGAGTGGAGGAATGGGGGAGGTGAGAAGGGCCAGGAGGCTAGCTCAGACTTTGAAAGGCATAACAAGTATCTGTGAAGAAGGACTGAAGGAGTCTGGAGGGTAGCATGAGCTTTGATTATAGCCACAGGTGTATGTCAACAGCAGCCATATGTCCCTTTCACCACAGTCAAGGGAAGCTAATGGAAATAACTCCTATCTGCATACAGCGACCTGTTTCCCAGGTTCCTGAGGAACCATCTGTCAGAAGTCCTTCTGTAGTCCAGCTTGAACTGAACCTAGTTTGTCATTTCTGGACATATGCTCTGCCCTTTGGAGTCTGAGACCTAACACCAGCCAAAGGCAGGTTGACTTTATCCAGGCCTTAAATAGTCATGTTGACTCACAGATTCCTGCTCTGATCAAACACCTTATCTTCTGCAGTCAATTTCCACTGCTCTCTCTTCTTGTACTCCTTGCTCCTTCCTCCCTCTCCTCTTGTCTCCACTTCTCATTTCCTCCCCCTTTTTATGTTTTTATTGATATATAATTGATGCATCTCAAGGCACATATTGCATGTATATAATGGGCGCAGTTTATTGAGTTTGACAGAGCAGCCAGAGATGCACGTGCATGCATTCATGCATTTCCTTTTGTTGGTTTTTGTCTTTTTAGAAACATAAATATGATGATGTCACTGTTAGTCTCTACCAATGTTTCTTCATTTCATTAATTAAACATTCGACTCCTTTTCGTAGCTCACTGCGCCCTGCAACACTGGGACACACTGTCTTTTCCAGTGTCACATAGTGTCACCCTGCCCTGTCTCTCTGTCCTCTCCTACCCTCCAGATCATTTGATTCACAGGTGCACAGAGATCCTTCCTGGTCACAGTTGCTGTTTCCTGCTGCTACGGCTGATTCATAGGCATCTTTCAGGTTGCACCTTAGGGTGAAGCCACAGTGACCTGAGCAGACTGCTTGTGTACTGTCCCAGAGCCCTGCACCCTCTCTTTTATCCTGATGGCTGTCATCGGGTCAACAGCTTGTTTGGCATTGGTTTCCTCTATTAATCTGGAAGTACATGATGTGAAGTTAGGAGCTGAATCTTCTTGTTCAGTGATGTCTTCCCTACACCTACAAGTCCAGGCACTCAGCCAGTGTCAATGTGTTGTGAAAGGATAAAAGATGCCCTAACTTTAGGTCTTTATGAAATAGTAGGTTACATTAGTGCTTTCAGTTGTGTTATTTTAGCTTTAAACGATTTTCTTTGCTTATTGCTTCTCACTGAGTTTCATTCTTCCATAGACTTTGCATGTCTAGCTAGCTAGCACACTGGGAACTGGGAAGTTCTAAGTTCACTCAGATTTGGAGCATGTCCAGAGGCGTTTCCTAACCAAGAAAAAATAGATCACATTTATATTTTTTATGGAAAACACAGACAAAAAAAAAGGGTTGTGGGTTTTTAATAGGAGTAATACCTTCCTTTGTAATACTTGATGAGATCATTTATCCAAGAACAGGCAGGTGTCAGAGAAAGGGTTTGGACCCTTTTGACCCAGTCACTATGGTGATGACCAGGTTAATTACAGTCAGAACAGCCCGGGGTCAGGAGAGCTGAGTTGACTCATTGAGTAAACACAACAACCAAAAGTCATGCCGAGTCAGGTTAGCCGGTTGGGGTTCACCCACAGGGGCAGCAGGCAACAGCTCACCATGGTGTTGCCTCGGTGACGTCTCTCTGGCTAACACAAAGGCCGTTGGCAGCTGAAGACTTCTGTTGCCAGCAAGGGCAGAGCTGAGGTCTCCATGCAAAAGGCTGAGCAACATCCCGTCTTCATGAGTGCAAGGGGTCCCTGTAAAGTGATGCTGACTTCATGAGGCTGTTCCCTCTAGTGAAATAGGAGAGAAGGAACCATCTATGGCTAGTTCTTCTCTAAACTTGACATTTATTAGTTTCTTCCTGTCTTCAAATTATGCCCTAGGTGTGGAATTTGTGTTAGTGGCCCCTTTCTTTTCTTTCTTCACTGTTCGTCTCTCTCCCCTCAAACTTTCTTCAATCCTGGAGACTGCCAGTTGTGGCAAGACACGCAGGCCGTGCCTGTGCTGTGGAGGGACACAGGAAGGACTTGTGAACTATGCCTGGGAGTTTAGTGGCTCGTGTAAGTATCTGTGAGATGTGAGGTCAGTAGATGGAGAGAGAAATGAGAGATGGTTTGTTCCTGCACTGTAGTAGCCATGATCTATGGAGGCATTGTCGTAGAAGGCCTTTGACTGCCCTGTCAGGAACTGCTTTGTTTGCAAGTTACCTGGGCCAAAGTCATGACCCTTTCTGGAGTAACCAAGAGTGATCACTGGCAGTATAAAAATGCCTAATAATTCTAGCCATGCTAAATCCAGGCTCCCCTGGGCTCAGTTGAGGCTTTCAATGGACCTGCACTGCATCCTCTGTCCTCTCATTTCCTTGAGTATTGAACCCTGGGGCACTCTTTAATAAATATTCTCTACTCTACACTCCATCCCAGAGTCTATTTTCTGGGATACAGACTTGCAACCTATTGGCTTGCCTAGCTGGAAGATCTAGGGCTAGCAGACACAACTAGATGGAAATAAGAAAGAACACACCCCACTCTCACAGTCTTATAATCTAACAGGGAATAGGTAACTTCAACCAATAAAGGCAGATGCACTACAAGAATCACTGTTATAACCAAATGCTAAAGAAAACAGAGGGTAAGATGAAAGTTCAAAATCAGGGACTTGGGCAGATCTCCCTAGCTTATAGTTAATCTATAAATTGACCTATAGAATGATTTAAAAAGAATCATGTAGGACTATACATAGCCTGTCCAGGCAGAGAGGATCATATTTTGTAGGACAGAGTCTGATATCTTGAGGCAACTTGAAGTTATTTGGAGTCTAATACAGCAAAATATTAATAGAGAAAGAACTTTGTTGGAGGGGTCCTTTCTTTGCCCCATGACTCTAAATCTTTTTCATTACTCTTACTTGTTGTTGTGGGGTAGGTGTGAGTGTGCCACCATGCATTTGCAGAGATCAGAAGGACAACCCCTGGGAGCTGGCTTTCTCCTTTTACCTTGTGAGTTCCAGGGATTAAACTCAAGTTGTCAGGCTTGGTGACAAGTACTTCTACCTAGTGACCCATCTTGATGGCCCCTGAAACCCTAAATCTTTTGCCTTTCTGCTGCCTTCTGGATTCTCAGACCTCATTTCTGGATCTCTCTCCAGGATGCTACTTGCCTCACATCCACACTGGACCTTGTACCCTTCAAAAGTAATGTACTTCTTACCCATGCAGTGTTTGCCGTCAGAACACAGTGTTGTGAAGCCACTGCTAAACTGAAGCCACAACGAGAAAGGAAAGACTCACTGACATCACTGTTGGACGTGCAGATTTAGGAAATGCCATTTGGTCCACAAATGTGGTGGGATCGACAAAAGAACCACTGAAAATCAAGGAGCTAGCCATACAACGCAGTAGGGAAAGACATTTGCTGCCAAGCCCGAAGATCTGAGTTTGATTCCTGGGACCCACATGGTGTAAGGAGAGAACTAAGTCCCCCAAGTTCTACATGCTTCTCAAAATAAATGGATAAATGTAATTTAAAAATTCTTTAAAGAAAAATTTGAGAAGGAGGTGGTCAAGATTCGAAAGCTCTCCTCCAAATATGTCTGGGTCTTGGACAAACTAAAAGGTAGTATGTGAACATGGTGTCACTGTTGGCTTCTCCTAGTAGAAATTTGAGACCAGCAAGTATGTGACTATCACTGATTACCGAGGACACAGAGACTTTGTTAACAACGCGATTTCGCTCCTGTCTCAGACTCTCCTGGTGATTCCCACTGATGTTGGTGAAGCTGAAACTGTAATTTCTATGAATAGGCAGACCCTTGACCCCTGAACATGCCTTCCTGCTTTCATGCTGGGTGTGAAACAGTTCATTCTTGGTGTCAACAAAATAGAGCCACTCCACAGCCAGAGAAAATCTGGGAAACTGTTAACGAAGTCAGCCCCTACATCTAGTAAATTGGCTTAGCCCTATGACAGTAGCATTGAGCTGATTTCTGGCTGGAATGGGAACAACTTGCTGATATGGCTTGGTTCAAGGGGTAGGATGTCACCTGTGAAGATGGCAGTGATGGAACCACGCTGCTGTAAGTTTTGGACTACTTCCTACCAGTAGACATTCCCAGACAGCTATAAAATTAGAGGTTTACTACTGTCCCTGTAGACTGAGTGGAGCCTCGTGTTCTCAGACCTGACATGGTGGACAGGCTTGATCTAGTCAACATCACAATTGAAGTTAAAGTCTACTGAAAGGTACCACAAGGCTTTGAGTGAAGCTCTTCTTGGGGATAGTGTGGACTTCAGTGCCAAGACCGTATCTGCAAAAGATGTTCATTGTGGCAATATTTCTGGCAACAGTCACAGGGATGCACCAATGGAAGCCGCTGGCCTCACCACCCAGGCGTTTATCCTGAACCATCCAGGCCCAGCTAGCGCTGTCTGTGTCGCTGTGCTGGATCGCCACACACCTCCCACTGCTTGTTAGTCTGCTAAGCTCAAAGGAAAAACTGATGACCATTCTGGGAAGAGAGTGGTTCTGGTGGGATGGCACAGTGGGTAAAAACACTTGCTGTGCATGCCTGATGACATGAGTTTGATTCCAAGACCCCACGGTGGAAGAAGAGAACCAACTCTGGAAAAACGTCCTCTGATCTTCGTATGTGTATCATGGCATGCACGCACCCATATTCACACACATTACACACAGAGGCAAAGAAGGAAGAGGAGGAGGAGGAGGAAGAAAGGCTGGAAGATGGCCCTAAATCCTTGAAATCTGGTAGGCAGTGACCCCCAATATGGCTCCAAGCAAGTCCCTGCATGTTCTGAGCTCTTCTGACAAGGTGCTTTTGTTGTCTGTGATCTGAAACAAATTGGTTGGTGTGGGCAACAGCAAAGCTGTGGGCAAGAAGGCTGCTGGAGCTGACAGGGTCACCAAGTCTGCACAGTTTTAAAACTCAGGAGGCCTGATGCATATTATCCCTAACACCTGACATTCAGTCTTAATCAGTGGCTGAAGAATGGTCTCAGCTGTTCGTCTCAACTGATCATTTACATTTAACAGTAAAGAGCTGATTCGTGGCATCCTAAAACCTTCAGAAGGAATGGAGAATATTTTGTGGATTGTGTGTGTGTGTGTGTGTGTGTGTGTGTGTGTGTGGTGTGACAGAGGGAGAGAGGGAAAGAGAGAGAAATTTAAGCTCTTTATTTAAAAAATTGGTACTTTAAAATAGAATAACTTGACCCAAAATCTCTCAAATATCCATTAGAATAAAGTTGAATAAGAAAACAAAGCAACCAGGAAAAGCTACTGTACTGTCCTCTGCTCCGCTCCTTTGGGTCACTTTGGACTTCTTAACGACAACAAAAGATTGACAAAATGCTCTGCAGACCATGGATTTCTAAGGACGTTAGACACAAGAGCCTGCTTGCAGGTGTGTGGAAGGACTGTGCAGAGAGGTGAGAGGCAGAGCCCCCATCCAGGCAAAGAAAGGGCAAGCTTTGCAGAACACCACACCGGAGGGTGAGGTACAGTAGCAGCCAGATCCTGGCAGGAGGGAGAGGAACGCCAGGTCAAATCAGAACCTCTTGTTAGTACATTCAGAGGTGAAGTGGGAGGCTGAGTCAGCCGGAAGAGGGCTGAGGCTGTC
This sequence comes from Peromyscus leucopus, assembly GCF_004664715.2. Lineage (NCBI taxonomy): Eukaryota > Metazoa > Chordata > Mammalia > Rodentia > Cricetidae > Peromyscus > Peromyscus leucopus. The sequence continues at coordinate 83,953,905 of NC_051065.1, read as the reverse complement.
TTCTTAGTCCTGATCTTTCTTCCCTTGGGGGCCACAGCACAAGACTCAGAGCCTCCAGTCAGGTACAAGGGATGTAGATAGTACAGAGGAAAGCCTGGTGCTGAGGAGAGCCCAGTGGTGGGGAGGGGAGGGGAGGGGAAGGGAGGGCAGACCCACCGGAGGAGAAAGCCTTCTGGAGCCAGAAACCACACCTCTCTACACCTTTCAAAGCTCGATCACCTGTACAAGTTAAGCAACATCATTTCCACATTTTCACAGTATGAGCAATAAGTTAAATAGTACCTAATTTACTTGTCTCTAAGCAAGTGTATAACAATCACCCCGAACTTCATCCTACCCAGCACGTATCCTGGTTGCAATTATCTTGAATCTTAGACTTTGGTAATCTATTTTTGTTGTTGCTGTTATTGCATAGACACATATTTTGTTGGCAAGGGTGTTTTGTTGTTTTGTTTTTTATTTCGCTTTATTTTGTAAGCATTCCACCCAATGGCTTCTTCTCACCATGGCATTCTAGGTAGGAAAATCATTTCTTCCCTCCTGCTACAGTGGCAAAAGGCCGGGTGTCTGTGCAGACAGTATAAACCCAGGCCTTTGCTAATGGCATTGCCTGCCTGCCCAGGTTGCCCAGCTTCCTTCACCTGAGCCCCGCCACCCCAGTCACCCTTGCCCATCAGGACAAAAGCCACTTTCTCTACAAGGCTCCCTGGGTCACACCTGGGCTGTCTTAATGTACGTGTTCCTACCACACTGCTGTAATCACGATTACTCATCGATACTTCAACCAGACCTGTGTTTTGTTTTTGTTTTGAGCCAGAGGCTTAAGGTATGCTAGGTTAGCGTGTGTGTGTGTGTGTGTGTGTGTGTGTGTGTGTGTGTGTGTGAGACAGGACTCACTATGTAGCCCTCACTGGAATTCACTATATATAGACCAGGCTGGCCTTGAACTCACAGAGATCTGTCTCTTCCTCCCAAGTGCCGAGATTAAAGGCAGTTACCATTGTGCCTGGCAGCTATGTGCTCTTAAGGCGCTCTTGCAAGCCACTGATGGCTGTGAAACTAAGGCAGGGGGACAAAACTAATATTTTTCAGCTTTGTATTAAACATTTTGGGATATTTTGTGCTGCATTTGAATATTCAGAAATCCAATGCTTGCTACTTAATTGTTTTCTATTTATGTTTGTACTTATGAATATACATATTAAAAGTGCGTGTTGTCTCATGAAGCCTTTGCTTTGTACGGGTACATGTATATTCATGTGAGTTTGTTTCTGTACAATGGTGAAGAACACAGGCAGAGGACTTCTGGGTAGGATGGCAGACTAGCTTTGGCAATAAAGCCCTGGGAAGGAAAAGAGCCAAGAAAACACACACTTGGGAAATGAGGAGATGGCTCATTTGGTAAAGTGCTTTGAGGATCCATGTAAAAGCCAAGTGGAGCAGGGCAGCCGGTAACCCTGGTGCTGGTGGGGCAGGTCCAGGCAGAGCGCTGGAGCTCAGTGGCCCGCTGGTATCCGTGTAGCTGATACTGTAGTGTTCCAGGTTCAGTGAAACGCAAATGGAGAGCAGCCGAAGAAGACATGCAGTGTTGACCTCTGGCCTCCGCATACAAGATAAATGCACTATAATCTCTTCCTATAAGAGACGCAATCTGCAAGGGAGCTTTATCCAGATGAGCTCTCCAATGCAGGAGCCCGTGAATCAGCAAAAATCCAATCCCGCTGCTCTTTCCACTGTGTTTAGCACGGTGGGAAAGGCTGGGACATGCTTCTTTTTCACACGCAGGCCCTGCAGGTAGAAGAGAAGCTGAAACAGAGTGCGGACAAGCTGAGGTCCATGGAAATCACCCAGCAGTGGCTCACCGGCTAACACACTGGTATACCGTGCTGAACACCCAGACTACTGCGGAAGTCAAATTCCGCTTCCCACACCCACACCACAGCACTGAGCACCCAGGAGACACCTAACAATGACACTGCTTGACTCCGGGCAGGTGTGCCAACACTCCCTTTAAAACCCTGAACCACACTAGGCAGCACATATCCCAAATCTGGTTCTGGAGGTTCCAGCTGGAATTGCAAATTGTCCCTCCCCCATCGGACAGTGCACTACATGAAACATCACGAAGAAAGAATTCAAAGTCCCTCCCACCAAGGAAGAAATGATGACTGGCAGAATACTCTTTAATCTAACGTACTTTTATTATACTTGCCCCTTTTTAATTTTATATTATGGTGAATTTAGTCATTTTTAGTATTTAAAATCTTTCATTAGCTATTTTTTTTTTTTTCTCACCATTCATTTTTTTTTTTTTCGAACATTTCTCTGTTAGCTTTGCTTTCTGAACTCATTTAGCCCAGCTCTCGAACTCACAGATCCACCTGCTCTCCTCCAGTGGATTAAAGCGTCGCCACACCTCATTACTATTTTTAATTTCTACCCTTGCGTATATAGCTCATAATGGCTTTGCCTTTGATTGTATTTGCTCAGTTACATTTTATGATTGATCTGTTTCCTCACGCAGTCTAAGATTGGGCACACTCTATTATTCTTGCCCCACACAACTCATACACATTCCTTCTCATTCCTGTCTTTTTTACCTGCCATCCTCTGTGCCTCCTAACCACAACCTTCCACAGCTTTAAAAATCTCTAAAATCTGTGGACCCTAGTAGTGTCCCAGCTTTTCCTTCTCCACGGTTCCCATCTATAGGTCTTTCTAAGTTGATCTGGCGCTGGTCCCTATCCTTACACCCATCACATACTTTCCTCCCACTCCTAGTCTTAGTGGCTAAAATCCCAGTAAATGCTGAGTATCTTTGTTTATCTTCCAACAGTTATAAGTTGATGGTGCCCCTCTGGTTGACTAGCTAGTATGGCATTTGCATGGAGGGCCTATTTAGCCGCTGCGGCTGCTCTTCCAGTTAATAGTCTGCACTGGGAATACTACAGAGGCAGAACCAGGCACCCTGAGCCCGGGACTAAGGATCTAAGGACTCCACACCTTTCTCTTTGTCTCTTAGAAAACAAACAAACAAACATAAAACAAACAAACAGGAATAAAAACAAAGAAGAAGCACAAGAAACACACAGGCACACACACACACACACATCATTAAAAACACAAAATCAGAAACTAGCATCAACAGTGTTAAACTTATCTACCAATCCCTTTGTGATCTAAAGGCATTGGAATCTTTGGACAGAGGTGGTGCTGGCACACTGGAGGCAAAGTGCAGAGAGAATAAGCCCTTCACAGCTCTAATTCCTCAGCCTCAGGAAATTCGCACTTAGAGAAGAATGCGCAGCAGGTAAACTTACAGGCCAGACCATTAGTCTGACCTTGATATTATCTTGGAGGTCACAAATCCTTTAGATGGGGTCAAATGGCCAGTGTGGTGGTACCATACAATTCACCTTCAGTGCATGGCGCAGCCTCTGCAGGTGGCTTGTGCAGCATGTCCCAGGGCCACCGAATGCCTCCTTGCTCCCCGCAGCCATTCATTGCAGGAACAGAGGTAGATGTTAGTAGCATGTTCTCTTCCATTCAGCCCAGAATCGCTTTCAAATGTGGGTGGGAGGATCCAGGTTATGCTCGGAGACCCCTGTTCCTAGGTGTGCGTCGCCAGGCTTTGCAAGTTTCTGTGCTGTGGTGGCTCATCATAAGGAGAAAGACATTCCTGTGAGACCAGGAGAAACCAGTTCAGGGACACGCATAACCTCATGGGTCTGCTGAAAGAATGACCTTGCCGGAGGGACTTGGAGCTGAGACAAAGGTGGACAGGGGACCACATCTTGCCTGACTGTTCATTTATGTATGCCTCTTCCTTCCTTCCTTCCTTCCTTCCTTCCTTCCTTCCTTCCTTCCTTCCTTCCTTCCTTCCTTCCTTCCTTCCTTTCTTTCTTTCTTTCTTTCTTTCTTTCTTTCTTTCTTTCTTTCTTTCTTCTTTTTTGGGTTTTCAAGACAGGGTTTCTCTGTGTAGTTTTGGAGCCTGTCCTGGAACTTGCTCTGTAGACCAGGCTGGCCTTGAACTCACTGAGATCCGCCTGCTTTTGCCTCACGAGTGTTGGGATTAAAGGCACGCACCACCACTGCCCAGCACCTCTTGCTTTCTATTTAAACCTTACCTCCCATCAGGATCCCTGAAGGTGGACTTGGGGACATTGCTGGATCTTTTTGTCTCTTCCCAGTGTGGCCATATTGAATAAATCTAATTGTTCTGCTTTCACTATTAAAAGCAAAAACAACCCGTAATCTCATGGAATTCAGATCAAGATTTGATTATAGCTGGAGATAGTCTCAGTGGTAGGATACTTAGCTAACACACTTGAGGCCCTGGATTTGGTTCCCAGCAACACACACACACACACACACACACACACACACACACACACAAATTTAAAAAACACACCCACTTTTTAACTGGCCCTATGGACCAAATTACCATAAATCACGAAGTGCAAATGTAAAATGTCACCTTTTATCAGTTACAAAGTGTCCAGAATTTCTCAGTTATATATCCTCTGGGTTATGCTACAGCTTATACAGTGTTGAATTCTTTTTCCTTTTGTGGTTATTGATCATCCCCCCTTCCCCAAGAAATTGGATGTATTTGATTTACTCAAGTGGTAATATTTCCCATAAAGAAACAAGTCTCTATGTGAGTAGGGGAGACCTGTTTATGACCTTAGCAGGTGCAAGCACTGGTACCACTCAGCTGAAACCAGACGATGGCGCCAGAGAAGCTGGGCACAGAAGTGTGGGACAGTCACAGCCTGCAATGCTCTTGCAATGGCTTGTTTCCAAATATAGAACTTTCTACATTCTTCAGGTGTCAGCCACTGGCTGTTCTGCTCCTCACAGTGCAGTGGTGTGTCAGGAGGATTCACTAGCTGGCCACCAAGTGTCCGTCTGTCACAAAAGACAAGTGGTGTCTCTTGCTGTGGTGGTGCATTCAACTGGAAAGAGATAAAGTCACACATACACACAGACACATACATACATACAGACAGACAGACAGACACACACACACACACATACACACACACACAATCCCTGAGGCACCTTACCACTATCACTGTCCCCTTTTGTGCGGTTCTTTGCTGTTCATATTTTTCTATTTCTGGCAAACATGCTCATGCCAGCCAAGGCAGAATCTAAGTGTTTTCATAGGGTCCAACAGCAGCTTCCTAGCATGACCTACCAGAGCTACATTGGAAAGATGAGGGGCCCTCTCCTCCCCTCATCTCTGGCTCTGAGTCGAATCACCTACTTACGCCCCCGCACTTGACACTGTATATCACACTATCATCTAATACAAACTTCATGTATTTTCCAGCTGTCGTATGGAAAAGCTGGAAAGCATTGCACTCCCTGACTCTCGGGAACAGCCTATGGGATAGTTAGTAAGGGATCGCTATGGACCAAGGTCATATAGATAGTAGGCAGAGGGGCCAGAATTGAACCCAGACAGCTGTGTGTAGATTCCCATGCCTCTGAATCTGGCTGGATGTGAGAGTCTAAGGGAAAAAAACAAACAAACAACAAGAACAACAAAACCCAGGAAATTGTCACAGCCAAAAGACACTTGAGATGAAATGACTAAATGTAATGTAATGTGATGGCCTGAATTCCCCCAGAGGCACAGCATTTATGTAGCATATGAGGGCCCTGGGTTCAAACCCCAGCATGAAAAAAAAAAAGCAAGACCAAGATTCAACTCAACAAGTGAGATAGAGGATGTACACCCGATCACTGCCTTCCATATTTGCAAACATCATCCAGTCTGGGTTTTGGGGAAAGCGCCAGGGCAGGAGGGACCTAACCTGGTTTGTGCCCTTGGATTTGACATTTAAACTTCTTCATCTGGATGTCTCATCTTCTCTGAAGACTTTACTTTTGTCACTCTTAAGTCAGCCCCGAGCCCTGTCTACCCATAAAGGCTTTGAGATTCTGTCCCCGGACACCCCATTTCAAAGAGACGTGTTGACTTGACAAAAAGCCAGGCCCATGCATGGCAGAAGGCCACTTGGCTTCTCTTTGTCCCAGTTTTTCAGAGAAGAGATGATGTCAGGTGATATGAGCATCTTTCTTGTAAACACATTTTTTTCCCTTAAGGGGCGTGGGGGGATGGGAAGAAAGGAAAGTGTCAGCTGGGCTGTAGAGCTCACTAGCCAAAGTCCGTAGGGGATAAGTGGCCAGTCCAGCTTGACCACTGGAGGGAAAGTCCCCTTGACGATATCACAGTCATATGCTTCCAGCTTGCCAAAGCAAAACATACATGATGCAAGCACAATGAGCTGGGAGTAATCCAGCCCTTCCTGAAGATAGCAACCTGCAGAAAACATGCTTCAGAGTTCCAGGACCAGGGATCAGTATGTACTGCTCAGCCAGGACCCAGCCAGTGAAGCCACATCAAGGTGACTTGCCCAGTTTGTGGTCCCACAGATGGCACATTCTCCAGCTCAAGGAGGTTTTTCCTTCCCTCTCTCCCAACCTCACCCTACTGTTATCATGGGTAACTGTGCCTGAACACCGTAGATTTCAATTCTTTAAGTTCACGGTGGCTTTTCTGCCCTACTCTGCAGAGAGCCATCCCAATCTTGGGAAGTTTACCTGGTTAGCTGTGGTCACGTTGCTGGCAAGTGGCAAGGTCTAGATCTCTACCCCATGACCTGACTTCAAGGCCATTTGTGGTTTTCCACATCAAGGCTCTCTCATCTTGAGATTCCCCCACCCTCTCTCCTGGCCACCTGTGGTTTCCTGCCCCGGCCTGATGAAGCTGCATGGGCAGCAGCTGCCTGTCTTCCTGGGAACCTTCAGCAAGCCCTGCTTTTCTCTGCTGAGTCACCGCTGCTTCGTGCCGTGTCCTTAGCTGGAACAGTCACAGGAAAATGTCTGGAAACTCCCCTGGGTCATATCAGCAAAGAATTGGGTGAGGATAATCCCTTTGCTTTCTCAGACTTCACCTGGCCCCAAGAGGAGGAGGAGGAGGAAGGCAGGAGTGTGAAAATGGGCTCTTGGAGTTAGGAAAAGCTCTCCATGCTAACACAGGCTTCTGGCAGTCCCTGCAAACACATTAGTGACAGCTGGCCTTCCAGGGCCTGAAGACAGTGGTTCTGTGTCCAGTGCTCCCTTCCTCGGAGGCGCCTCAGCTCCTGCTCCACGACACGCAGCCCAAACCAGCAGCTATTACTGACTGATATATTACATGCCCAGTTAGGATATGCGTGAGGCAGGAGCCAGAGGTCAGAAGCGTTAGATGACAGTGTGCACTCAACAAGGTTATTTGACCTCGCTGAGCCTTACGTTTTCTATTTGCCACTTTACCAGAACTGATAGGTTTGGTGGGAGATTAAATACAGCCATGTCCAGTGTCGTGTCTGGTCCACCGGGAACACTCAAATAATCCCAGCTACGAGCATTATTAAGTGTAAAGCAACCATATCACCTTCATGAATGCCGTCTGGCCACACTTACGGAGCACTGTGTTTGTCTTAGGAGCTATGCATCTCTCTGGGAGAGGTGGAAAGACAGATGTAATCTTTGCCTGAAGGGAGCTCACAGGACACAGGCCCATCGGCAAATGAGTACAGAAACGTGAAGAAAACACAGACACATATGTATAATGGGTCCACCAAGAGCAAGGAGACAGCAGGCGTGTAGTACAAACCCTGGAGAAGGTTCAGACTGCCGTGGGGAGGAAGGCCTGGCCCTGAGGGCAGCAGGAGGCAGACAGCTTGAGGAAGGGCTTATGAATTGCTCACGGTGGAATGAAGGGAGGTAGAATGGCCTGGGACAAAGGAGCTCAGGGACTGACGAGCCAAGCTGATCTGGAGAGGACTTTCACCATTTAACCTACAGCAGGCAGGACTGTCTCTCATGAGAGAAAGAGAAGGGGTGGGGGGAGAAGGAGGGGGGGCAGGCTCCAGGAATGACTGCACAGAGTGAGATTGTGGCTGTCTCTTGCACAGTAGGTTCACTGGGGGGAAACTAGGACGTCTAGACCCTCAAAGAGGAGCACCCGGTGAAGGGCTCACCGTGTGCCCGGTGTCGTGAAAAATGGTCAAGCCATGTCTGCCCAGTTAGCACTCCCCCAGGTCAAGCCGAGTGCCGTTAGCTCCTTCCAGACGGGTCCAGGCAGAGGGCTTCCTTGAAAACAGAAAACGCAAGCAGATCTGGAGGAGCTGCTGAACCCAGCAAGCAAGGACACAGGAGTTTACTCAAGGTCCTGCTGCAGCCAGCAGCCACACTGCAATTCGCACCCAGGCTTGTTTGCTCGTAGCATTGGCTTTCTTAACCACCACGCTATTGCCTCAGCTAGTGAGCGATGTTCCTTCAAAACAGAATAACTGCGGATCTCTGATTCATTTCCAAACACACGAGTCAGTGCCCCCTGTCTTAAACTCACTAATTCTCCCGTCCGCACAATGAGTCTGACATTCCATCTCCAGCTCTGGATGCCCGTGTTTAGAATGCTTCAAATAGCATCTCAGGAAAACACACTGTAAACAGACAGGACAGCGGAGGGGGTGGAGAAGAAGGCAAGGGGAAGGAGATGTGGCAGCTGCCAACACCTGTTCTCCCAGGACTGCAGCCCAGTGCAATCTCAGGCGCTCTGCCCCTGTCACCCAGCTCCAGTCAGCTCGGGGGCAGAGGATGCCAGGTCCAAATACTTGGTAGGCTCGCTCTGTGGCTGGGGTAGCAGCTGTGAAATAGGAGTCCGAGAGCAACACTGAGCTGATCAGGGCGTAAAAGCCACCGGGAACTTCGATTCTTTTTCCAAAGCACAGTCTACACCAGCAACAGGCTGGTGTGAGGCTGGCAGCCCGCAAGGATGAGCCGGATGCCTGCTCGGCGACAGGCAGGGGTTACGACACAAGGGCAGAGTATTATTTACTCCCTGGGAACAGGTGCTGCCTGCCCGGGACTCAGTGCTCTCTGCCCACATGAACCAGCCCTTCTCAGAGGCAGCTCCTTCCAGCGCCTCGTGAAGCTCTCTCTCGCCCTGGGCGCAGCTTTCTTGTTGGCCCTTGGCAGCACAAAGCTTGCGGACACCCGGGAGATGCCATGGGAGGGGGCGGGCACACCACCAGCGTGGGTTGTGTGCCTCTGGAATCAGCTCACTTTATAAGCGATCGGCATCCAGTCAGGTGATACACATCATTTGGCCTCCCGTGAATCCGTACCCTCCCTGTCTTATATCCACACGGATACAACAGAATAGCGAGAGAGGAGCCATGGAGGAGTGAGCAAAGAGTGCTGCTGCTGGCAAGGGTCTGTGCACACTGCCATTCACCTCCAGAAAGCTGCTCTCAACTCCAGACTTCTCTCAGTTGTATGGTGGTGGCGAGAGGGAAACAAGCAAGCAGACTCTGGCTCCCGTTAGCTGCCCTTTCCGCCCCTGCTCATGTGTTAATGTCCTTAAAGCTCTGGTTGGTAAACGGGTGAGAAGAATGTTTAGATTTTTCTGACTCACAAAACAATATAGAAAGCATCTCAAACATTTCTTTGCATGGTACGATGATGGACAGAGACAAGGAAGAGAGGAAGAAAGAATGCTTGTCAGGCTTCTTGGCTCATGAAGGCTATTTCCACCTCCACTTACTCCAAGAGCTGACAGGCTGTTTCCTCATCCCTTTACTCCTGATCTCCATATCCTCAGAGCACAGAGGTGCCAGCTGTGAACTCTCCTTGGTCCATGGACGCAGAGAGGGAAAGAGGAAACAAATAGGCAATTAGCCCACATGGCTCAGAGTCACAAGGCCATGGGATGCCATGTTGTACAGAAGAGGAGCTTGGGAGAAAACAGCCATCTGGCTTCCTGGTTCACCTTTGTCTTCGCTCCTGGGCTGCAGTAAACTGTATCACCAGCACCTTGCCTCCAGGACTACCCTGACGCTAATGTACCTTACTGGTTGCTGCCAGAAGGGTCTAACTTGTGAACTGGCATAATCCTCCAGTTCTCCAAAATCCTGCAGTAGTTCCGCCATCCCGGCTGGGATAAAGGTGAGCATGGCTCATCATCATCCAGACCCCTCCCCACCACTTCTCAAGCTCATCTTTCCCCACCTGTTTGACCACAACAGAACAGTCAAACTCTTGCATGATGTGAGTTATCCTCTGTCTTGCAACCTGCCCTTCATTTTATAGGACTGAAGGACTCCCCAGTCTGGTGGGCCAGAGAAAAGACAAAGGAGAGAAAGGATTCAGTATCACTGAGCTGTGGGGTCTCCGGTGTACCTACTGATTTGGTCTTACAACAACAGTTCATCAAGCAGAGTATTTGACTTCCATTTTACAGAATAAGACACTGGGCTCAGAGACAGTATGTGACTGTCCCAGGGTCACTCAGTGGGTAGGTAGTGGTGCTGAGATTCCAACCTAGGCTGTCTCGCTGCACAGTTTGTGGAGAGAGTGGACGGAGTTGAAGGGTGGTTCCTAACTACCTTCCATGCAGGATAAGAAGAAAGCCCACTGTGGTCTTTGTCCTCCCAAATGTCCTATGTTGGAATCCTGTTTCTAGAAGGTTCCTGTCTTCTTCCTCAGCCTTGGGTGATCTCCTTGTTGTCTGACATCCTGTCCCTTACTACATTGCCCAGCGGCACTGGTTCCTGCCTCTCGTTTCCTGTGTACACATCTTATGACCTCAACCAAAAGCTGGAAACAGTCCCTAGCCAGTGTCTGGGACAATGCCAGGTACATGGCAAACAGCCAACCAGTAAGTCCTTTACTCCAGACTTACTGATTGACAGATGCAGACCCAATCCCTCCTCCCAGTCCCTTGTCATCTTGGGCCCGACATGTAAAATAATCTTTGTCTCTAACATCAACAGTAAGGCTTCCTATTGACCAGAGTAACTTGTTGAGTCCTCCTCACAGCAGCCCTGGGAGGTAACTACCTTCATGATGGCTTTTTATGGAAACAGGAAACCAAAGCACAAAGGTTAAATGACTTTCCCAGAGCCACAAAGCCAGAAAGTTATCTGGATTCAAAGCCAAGCAGCCTGGTTCTGAAGTCCATACTCTAATCATTACATTGCATGCCTGTCCCACCCTCCCTTCCTTCCTCCCCCCTTCTCTCCCTCCCTTTTTCTTCTCTCTTCCCCCTCTCCCTCTCTTCTTCCTTCCTTCCTTCCTTCCTTCCTTCCTTCCTTCCTTCCTTCCTTCCTTCCTTCCTTCCTTCCTTCCTCCCTTCCTTCCTTCCTGTCCTGTCTGTCTTTTGAGACAGGCCCTCACTATGTAGTCCTGGCTGGCCTAGAACTTGGTATGTAGACCAGGCTTGCCTCCATCTCACAGAGATCCACCTGCCTCTCCTGAATGCTGGGATTAGAGACGTGCACCACCACGCTCTCGGCTTTGTAGGTTTCTGTTTAAAGCATAAACATTAACCTCATTCGTTTCACAGCATGGTAGGGTGGTGGGAAGTAATCTGACTGTCCAGAATAGGGATTCCAGAGTCCAGAGGTCTGGGCTGACAACAATACAGGCAGACTTGTCCTGTGTGTCCCAAAGTGGCCCTAAAGTGGGAATTGTGTTTTGCTTTCTCAAGGATTCTCACGATAGCATAGATTCTTTGAGGGTCAGGAGCTGGAATTAAGCACTGTAGACTTGTGAGGACCTCAGTCTTCTTATCTGTAAAGTGGGCTTTGGGGCCCAACAGCTCAGGCCTCTTTCGTGGGACCCCTTTCCTCTGCTAGCCTTCCACAATACATCCCTCAGCCTGGATTTCCACCGATGCCGCACCCTCACCCTCCAGCTGCTCGGTCTTCCCACCCACTCAGCCTCCTTGGTTTCTGGCCACGCCCTACTCTGACTGGCCTCTGCTTCCCCTAACCAGGAGCAACTACTCTCCTGACCCCGCCTTACCGAGTTCAAGTTTCTGGCAGGCAAGGGCATGTTTTATAGGCATTTTTTTTTCTCCCCAAAGCTCACAACTCAGCAGTTCCTGCACAGGGGAGAGACTCCCGGGCAGCATAGAAAGTAGCAGGAACTTGGCTACCAAATCTGAATTCCCAGCCTCCCTCCGGTGCTTTTGCTGCGAAGCCAAGGTATTAACACATCATTAGTGGCTTTTTTTCTGGTCACTAAAGATTACTAAAAATAAATATAAAGGACTAAATTATTCATTTCCATCACCCATCACCATGATTATTCTGGAACGACTCCTTCCTATCTCCATGCCAGGTAACACACATGAAAAAAAACAATATTCCTAATGATTTGAAACCCCTTTTCACTTAACATTTTATTGCCCTTGATAAAGATGTCTTCTATTGGGGATGGAGAGACGGCTCAGTGGGTGAGACCGCTCTTCCAGAGGACCCGGGTTCGACTCCCAGCACCCACATGGCAGCTCACAACTGTCTCTAACTCCAAGATACTGACGCCCTCACACAGACACACATGCAGGCCAAATACCAATGCAAATAAAAATTAAATCAATTAGAAAGTGTTTTCTATTGAAGAAGTTTTTAAAATTTGATTGAGGAATAAGTTCTACGCTCCCATTTGTAGTCAATGTTGATCATTTTTTGCCAGTTGTATGTACTCAGGCAGTCTTTGCCATAATTGAGATCTAGAATATTCCCACCATTTTCAAAAGCTGCTGCTGATTACCCTGTGAGGTCAGTCCTTTCTAGCTACGGCTGAGGAAAACCCAGGTTTTCTTATATGGCCTAGTGGTGGGGTGAAGCCAGGACCTGGCCTATGCTGAGCAGGAACTTTCCCACAAGCTGTACTCCCAACACTTAGACACCCCGACTTTTAATACCTGTTCTATTCTGTGCGAAGGCATCTCTCGACTTTTTGTTCACCTCTGAATCACTGAACACAAGATGTCATTCTGTTTTTGCCTGTGTTAGATGACAACCCCATGAGCAATCTTTACTTACATCTGTGATTATTTCCTTGGGATAACTGCTCAGACTAGAAATTGTTAGACCAAGGGGTAGGCCCAGTTTTAAGGTTGATGATAAATATTTGTGTAAGTTACTTTTGATCCTTCCAAGTCTATTTCCTGGTTTGTTAAATAGGGATTAAAAATTCCAACCCCAAGGAGTGGTGAGGATTACATGAGACAAAAACATAAAATACTTTGACTAACTAGTAAACTGTCCACATACTCAGGATGTGACCAGGAGAGAGAGCCCTTCAGTCACATGGAGCAGACCTACTCCAACTTCTGCCTCTGTGAGGCTGTTGACCTTGAATGAGCTGTTACTTTGACAAGCTTCAATTTTGCTTTGTCAAACAAGAGTAACAAGTCACTTTTCTTGGGACTGTTAGGGTGAAGTTTAATACTTCTGGAAGAAGTTGAAATAATCCCTGGGCCATAACTGCTCAATAACTTTCAGTTATTAGATTTGGTCTGAGCTCTTAGTTACAAATAGACACCAAGTGTATGTAACTAAGGCCCCAGCCTTGCCTCTGGAGCTGTCTGGTCAGGATTAGGTATGGCTTTGCTGACACTTGAGGCCCATTGCTGAGCCTGGCACTCCACGCTCATACTGTTCTGCTGTGGTCACCACAGGCAACCCAGTGTCTTTGTACCACTTACTTCCTGAGTGATGTGGCTCATCCAGCAAGGCTCCAGGGACTTGACTTGGCCAGGGCAATGAGGAAAGGAAGAGAAGACAGACACAAAGAGAAGCTGGAATTGGGTGGACTGGGCATCCTGGAAGATGTGCCATGTTTATTATATACAGTTGAACAGGGAGTCAGGGTTTATGGTACACAGATAAACAAGGAGGCAGGTTTAGCTTTTTGTAGTAGTAGGAGTCTCTGTAGGGGAGTAGTTTTCAGGCCTTCAACATCTGGGTGAAGAAAGCTATGGAGGGAATATCCTGCACATACTATCAACAGTCTCACATGGCCTTAGGGGTTTTTAACATGGCTGTGTCCATGCCAACAACACTCGTTCACTCAGGACTTCACTCACTTCCTGCACAGAGGCACGCAGTCAGCTGAGTACGGCACACAGGCCACAAACTTCCTTGACAAGACGTGGGTCAAAATATGTCTGCTGTCCCTCAGCTTCTACAGATGGAGGAGCCCCCAGGCCTGCAAAATGAGGGGATTTCCTACAACAGAAAATGGACTGAAACACTGGACAGGAACCACTGCAGTTTTATTTTTTATATTGTAACAAATGAAAACACGCTTAGTATTTATTCGGTAACCCATAATAAATGCCATTTAAAAAAAAACTTCTTGATATCCTCGCTGATAAAGGATGTGAGAAGTTTGCAGTTAGGCAGAGTCTGCCATACCATGCTCACTTCCTATACATCTAGCTCTGTAGAACCTTCTCACACTGAGGAGTGTGTGTGTATGTGTGTGTGTGTGTGTGTGTGTGTGTGTGTGTGTGTGTGTGAGTGAGTGAGAAGGGGCAGAAAGAATCTGTGATTATTGAAATCAAACACTTTTGACCCAATCCAAACATTTATTTCCTGTTGCTTTGATCTGATGGTTGTTTTCATTAGAATGGAGGAAGTTGACAGAGTAGGATGTAGATGTCTACTGCACTGACCATGGCCCAGAGGAACCTAAGGACTGCTCAGATTCCAGAGCAGAGTCCATAGACCACAGTCAACAAATGGGCCCTGCTATTTTTTTTCCTTTTTATCTCTGCTATGATTTATTGAACACCTAATGGACATTTTTGTTCTTAATTTTCCTATTCTTCTTTTATTTTGAAGTGGGGGGAATTCTTGAGACAAGGTTTCTCTGTGTAGCCCCAGCTGTCTTGGAACTCGCTTTGTAGACCTGCCTTCCTCTGCCTCCCAAGTGCTGGGATTAAAAGTGTGTGCCTTGCTGGGCAGTGGTGGTGCACACCTTTAATCTCAGCACTCGGGAGGCAGAGGCAGGTGGATCTCTGTGAGTTCGAGGCCAGCCTGGTCTCCAAAGCAAGTTCCAGGAAAGGCGCAAAGCTACACAGAGAAACCCTGTCTCGAAAAACAAAACAACAACAACAAAAAAAATAAAATAAAAAGTGTGTGCCACCACTGCCTGACCTCCTTGCTTAATTCTTGCAGTCCCCCTGTGATTGGGAAACTGAGGCTCGGAGGACATGGGGTGTGGTGGTTTGAATGAGATCCCCACACCACCCACGAAGCTCAGATGTTTGAACGCTTGGTCACCAGTCAGTGAAACTGTTTGGGAAGGATTAGGGCATGTGACCTTGTCAGAGGCGGTGTGTTGCTGGGGGTGGGCTTTGAGGTTTCAAAAGCCCAATCCAGGCCCAGTGTCTTTCTCTCTCCCTGCCTCCTGCCAGCAGATCAGGATGTAAAGGTCTCAATCACTGCCCAGTGCCATGCCTGTCTGCTTCCTGCCATGATGATGATGGACTAACCCTCTAAAATGGCACACAAGCTCCCAATTAAATGCTTTGTTTTATAAGAGTTGCCTTGGTCATGGTGTGTCATCACAGCAATAAAACTGTGACAATAGAACAGAGTGACTAAGGCGCACGTTTTCAAGGTCACATGATTCCAAGCAAAAGAGTTTCATATCTGAAGTGGGGTCTGGCTGCCCTTGAATTGAGAGCATTTGGCTGTAAATGTGCAAACACCATGGACTTGGCTGCAAGGAGCTGGGGATAGAATCACTGTGTAAACAGCCACACGAATGGGATCAACACCAGGGAAGGAGATGTCTCAGAGGTGAGTTCCCCAACAGGCAGCTGAGGCATCCTAAACAGATCCCCAAGACTTCAAGCCCAGGGAGATCACTAGTCAGTCATACAACAGATTGTTTAAATCCCTCCCCCCCCTCCATTTACCTAAAGGCTTTATTGTAAAAGGTTAAGTGAATATTGACCTAACCAAAATAAAGTTTGGAGAGTTTTCATTACGTCTATTCCCTAAACTTCAAAACAATATCACCAGTTTCACCCATTCCTACAAGGAAGCACTCATGTCCCTTTTGTCTAAATGAATGGTGTCACATGAAAGGCATCGTTTACACCCTGAAGCGCTGAGGCTAGGACCAACACATGAGGTTTGGGAGAGTTACAATTCAATCTACATTTTCCTTCTGAAAAATATTTTAAAATCATACCAAAGAATGGTGATCAATGGAGGTCTTCCGGAACTGTAAACTGTGTAGCTCACTGAAGCAGATGAGCTGCGCCCGTCTCAAGGATTAGAGATTCAGCTGTTTATCACCCTGTTCTGGGGCCACAGCATCTGGAAACCAAGTTGGCCTGCGAAAGTAGCAGGTGCTCTTTACACAGCAAATCACACTGCATTCCCTGGGGCTTTGAAAATACCTTTCTGATGATGCAGAATCTGAGCTCCTGGGATGACAGTACTGTTTCCCGAGACTGTGGCTCTCCAGGTACTTTTTCAACTTAGGATAAATCCAACAAACTCACCTATGTGTCATCCTGAGTGTGTTGTGTAAGATGTGGTTCTGGATAGGGTCTAGCTGTGGTAGAGTTCTGTTTGTCTTGTGCGTGGACAGATCCTCCTCTGTGTCCCCTCCCTCCCCAGGCTCCTGCCGCTCTAATCTGTGGCCTCTGTTGTTTGTCTGTGTGTCTGTCTTGCTCCCTGTGTCCCCTCAACAGCTGACACGGGGACAGCTGATCTTTCTGGAACAGTCAGCAAATCCCAAACTGTTTGTATCAGAAACCTCCAGAGACAGGGAATGGCTGTGTGAAACTGGGTCAACAGAGAGGGACGGGGCAGAGAGCAAGCTTGGGGACAGATAAGGAGTCTGAGGAGGGAGAGTGTGACAGGGAGTCTGAGGAGGAGAATGCTGAAGGGAATGGACACAGACGCCTCCCCCAAAAGGTCTGTGGAGCCATCCATCAAACTATCCATTCGTTTACATACCTATTATGTGGGAGACATTAGGCACTAGGAATGATACAGGAACAAAACAAAGTTCCCATTTTCATGCATGTAACTTTTCAGTGTGACAACGTAAAGGGACACATGCATGTCCCTGCTTTGGGATGAGGCCTGCAATGGGCCAAGATCTGGAGCAAAGGCCTCTGAGGAAGCAGTAGTTTAGTGAAGACCTAAACGAAGTTGAGAGAAAACCATGTAGGCCAACCAGGGAAATGTAGGCCAGCCAAAGGACAAAGCTGTGTCAGGCCTTGAGACAAGACCGGCTCTAACTAACATTAAGGAGGGAAGCCAGTAAGATGGAACATGTAGGTTGAGCAACAACAACAGCAGCAGCAGCAGCAGCAATAATAATAATATTCACAATTCAAAATATGAAAAAATTTTAGTGTAGGCCTGACACCTCAAAACCTTTGGATTTAGACTACTTTAGATTTAATGGTTTGTGGATAAGGAGTGTTCAACATTTATAATCTTTGCAGGTATTTTCTAGTCTGAAATCCTCTCAAATCCCCAACACTTCTGGTCCCAAGCATATTGGCTAACAGATCGTTAACTTGCATTAGCTCATGTATTCCTCACAAATACTAAAAGGGGGTGACTCGTATCACCCTGTTTATAGTGAAGAGGCAGAAACACGGGCAGATGGAACTTGCCCAGGCACACCGCTCATGTGTGCTACAGCTGGGTCCACACTCTAGACACACTCATAACCACAATCTGTCCTTGGCTTGGAGCCTCAGCTTTGTTTGGGCAGCAATGAATCTTCTACCCTCTTGTCTGCACTGGCATTTCATGGGGAAGCTGGTTATCATGTAGGCTCGAGTCTGCATTAGCATCCACATATACAGGTGCTGTGGGTTTGAGAGAAAAGGCAGACAAGGGAGGGTCAGTAAGAAGAAAAGAGAGAAGCTCATTAGATCCACCAAAGAGATGTATGATGTGTTTAAGGACACTGAGGAAGAAACCTCACATATCAAGATCTTCCTGGAGTAAGAAGCTCTGAAGCCAGGTCATTCAAGCAAGGGAGAGGGTGCCAGTCAGCCTTGGCTCACCTCCTCTCTCCCAGTGAACCTTGCATGTGGTAAATACCACCGCTCTCCTGGTAGGTTCTACTTTTTACTGTCAGCTGATGCCTGATCACTTTCTTCCTGCCTCCTTCCATTCGGACCCCCTGCTGGTTTCCTCAGGAGCTGAAGCAGCCAGGAAGTGAGAAGAGTCCCCTGGAGACCTGCAGATGTCGTCTTGGGCTTTGCTCACAGGCAGGAAGGGGTTTTGGATGCAACAGAATCTTTTGCAAAATGGCCCTGTTCCTGAATGCCAGCATGGGGCAACTGTGGCTAAGTGATCCGGTTGGAGAAGGCCACGCCTATTCCTCCAGCTGGGTCTGGAAGGAGAAAGGAGGCAGGAAGGAACTGTGGAGCCTTGGAAGCACAAGAAAGGCCAAAGCAACAGCTGGGTGTGAAGAACCCCCCACAACCTGGCAAGGCTGTGGAGCCGCCTCTGCCAACAGTACTTCCTACAGCTCTGGCCTCTATTTTCTTCCTCAGCAGGGAGAAAAAGGTGTGGAAGTGGGTGGCTCTCAGGAGAGTGGCAGTTTCGAAGTCAAGAGTTGTTTCTGCTGTCTGCCCGGAGGTAGAGCTGGGTCCCACAGGAATGAATTTGTGGTTCCGGTAAGGGGAGCGATGTTGACATGGAATTCTTGGATTGGTCTCATGTCCTTAAAGGCTGCTGCCAAGCCTAAGTGGGAAGGGAAGTTCAGCAGAGAACTATGTGCTGAGTCTCCCTGCCCCCAACACCCACACAGACTTGGCCTCTGGTCCCCATCAGCACATGCCTTAGACCCCCTAACCAAAGATCTATCATGAGGGAATTCGGCTGGCAGGGTCCTGAGTTCAGGGGGCATAAAATTTGAATGAGGGGGTGTCTCTCCATAAGGCCAGTCTGAGCTCAGGGCCTTGTGGCTTCTCAAACTTCCTTACCAAAGAGGAGAGAGAAAGAAGACCAAGGAGAACCAATTCAGCTCCAAGAAGGCATCCCCAAAGCCAAAGATCCCATATTTGAGTTGATACTTAGTGTGAGGCAGGAGGAAGTCTGGGATGTCCTCTTCCCAGCTCGATTCCATGGTAGGAAATCAGGCAAGGTTCCCACGTATCTGTCACAGAAAGCTGAAAGTCATCTGCACTCTTACTACCAGCCACCAGCTCTGGATAACTTGACCTTAGACAGCTTGCTTAGCTTTTCTGTCTTGGTTCCTTTGTCTGTCAAACAAACTAAAAAATGTCCACATAACCAGGTTCTTCAAAGGACTAAATATGAACATGAACTTTGAGAGCTGAGGCTTAGCTTAGCTTGATAAACTGCAGTGTTCCCTATTTCCACGAGGATCTGTCAGGAGATATGCGTTCTTTCTTGGGGCTTTTTTGACTACAAAGACCTAAACTATGAAGACCTAACTAACTACTGCGAAGACGCTCAGCAGAGGTTTGGGTAGAGAAGTGGCATGCTAGGTTTACTGCAAGGGTTCAGCTGAGCTCAGAGCGGAGCAGGAGGTGGAGCCGAGCTTCAGCTGAGCTCGAAGCCCAGAGACCAAATTTGGTTCTCTGTCCTTTGCACCATCCCAATCAACACAGTTACTAATGATGGTCGGGACAGTGTTTACATTTGCATCCTGAAGCTGGAAAACCCAGTTGTCTCCTTTTTTCTGAGACAGGATCTTACTGTGTCGTCCATACTGTCCTCAAATTCATAATCTTCCTGCCTCAGCCTCCCCAGTGGTGGGGTGATGGGCACCACTATGCCTGGCTCTTGAATTTTAATTTCTATTACCGTTGTTGTTGACAGGGTCTCTTGGAGCCCATGCAGGCATAAACTAACTAACCTGTTAAGTACCTGAGGCTGGCTTTGGACTCCTGTCTCTATCTTTCAAGTGCTGGGATTACAGATTTCTGGCACTATGTGCAGTTCAGGGTGTGTGTGTGTGTGTGTGTGTGTGCGTGTGTGCATGTGTGTGTGTGTGTGTGTGTGTGTGCGTGTTTTGGATTGCACGGACGTGTACAGAACACCCATGTGTATCACACTTGCACACACATGCACATGTGGAGGTCAGAAGTCAAGGTAGGGGCATCTTCAATGACTCTCCACCTTGTTTTTTGAGACTAGGTCTCTCCCTGAACCTGGGAGCTTGCTGACTGGCTAGACCGGTTGGCCAGTGCCACCAGATATCTACTCTTTTCATTCCCAGTGCTGGGACTGCAAGCACTCGCCATGGCTCTTATGTGGGTGCTGGGGATCAAACTCAGGTCCTTACATGTCCGTGGCAAGGACTTTGCCTACATAGCCATTTCCCCAGCCCTCATATAATTTTTAAAATTTAAATTTAAACAAATTAATGAATTCAGTCAGTTGAAATGATTATTAACATGAAAATTAAATAGACACGTGTGGTTGCATTTTTAAAAATTAAACTGAATTTTTAAAAACGTATGCGTATTTTGCCTGCATGGATGCATGTGCACCATGTACAAACCTGGTGTCCGCTGAAGTTGGAAGAGGGCATCAGATCTCTTGGAACTGGAGCAATGTCTGTGTCTACTATGTAGGCTGTGTCTACTGTGTAGGCTGTGTCTACTAACTATGTAGGCTGTGTCTACTATGTAGGCTGTGTCTACTATGTAGGCTGTGTCTACTAACTGTGTAGGCTGTGTCTACTAACTGTGTAGGCTGTGTCTACTAACTGTGTAGGCTGTGTCTACTAACTGTGCTAGGCTGTGTCTACTAACTGTGTAGGCTGTGTCTACTAACTGTGTAGGCTGTGTCTACTAACTGTGTAGGCTGTGTCTAACTGTGTAGGCTGTGTCTACTAACTGTGTAGGCTGTGTCTACTGTTTAGGCTGTGTCTACTAACTGTGTAGTCTGTGTCTACTAACTGTGTAGGCTGTGTCTACTAACTGTGTAGGCTGCATCTACTAACTATGTAGGCTGCGTCTACTAACTGTGTAGGCTTCTTCTACTAACTGTAGGCTCCGTCTACTGACTATGTAGACTGTGTCTACTAACTAGGTAGGCTGTATCTACTGTGTGGTCTGTGTCTAATAACTATGTAGGCTGTGTCTACTCTGTAGGCAGCATCTACTGTGTAGTGCTCCCAAGCCCTGAGTCAGCCCAGAGCTGCTGTTCTGTGGAGCCCAGTTGTGGGTCTTTCCTTTCCCCCTCTCTGCTAGTGCCAACATCCTGCACAGTCCATGGCACATCACATGCACAGCCTCGCTCACAGTAGGCCTGCTGCTGAACACTGGTGCTGGGTGTTGAGTCTAAATCCTCGAGTGTGACTTGATTTACTTCACTCAGCTCTTCATGTCAGGCTGTAAATGAAAGGCTGTGCTTTGACGAAGCCCTTCGATGGGGAGTGGTGGGGGGCGGTTAATTGTCAGACCACGGGCTGATGGCTTCATGCTCTCCAAACAGAACTTGGTGGGAACCCCCCAGGAGGCCGGCTGAGGCACATGTCACTAGGTCCCTTTGCCTCAGCATGGCAGTGACCCAGGGGTTGTCCTCCACACTTTGGCCCAGAGCTGCAGGGTTAGCTAGGGATTAGGCATACAACTGTGCTCCCCACCTCCGGCTTCTATCGTGATTCCGGCCTTGTTTTGGAGGAAAGCTCCAAAATGCTGTGCTAGATAAACAACGTGAGAGGCAGCAGGTGGGTCTCCAAGGGTGCCCCGCTCATTCCCACTTGACTGGGGCGCTCCTGTCACAGCTAGCTGATGAAAAGCCACTGGAAACACGAGGTTAAAAAGGAATGTTTTGTTTTCCTCCAATTCCTGGAGGCACCCAGATGCAGCTCCATACTGGCAGAGAACAATGGCAGACCTGGGGACTGTGTCATCGTGGGCTGCTGGCTTTGCCCTGTTGATTGAGCTTGACAAGGCTTCCCGCTCCAGCAACTGACCAGTGCTAGCAAACAGCTGGCATGCCCAGTCTTTGTTTTTGGCCTTTTAATTGGGTTGCCCGATTCTTGGAATAAATGGAATCGATGAGTTGTTTAACGTATTAATCGAGCATCGGAGTTATTAAAGGGACAGCTACCTGCTGTCGTGACTGTGCATGAGTTTGTGGAAGGCTCCCACAGGGTGCTAATCTGAGGCAGGAGGGATAATTTCGACGTCTCATGGCTAGTGTGAGCATGTAGTACCTGCGAAGAGAACGCCAGGCCCAAAGCAGGAGGAGACTGCAGGCTCCCTCTGGGTTTCCAGGACAGCCCACTCCCTGAGCCCGAATCTATTCGTCATACCTCAGCCTGAGGGAATGGTCAGGCTAATGACTAAAACTTCCTATTGTACACAGAATCAGATCCAAATTCTGATCTGAAAGAGCCCCTGTTTTAGCCCACCCAGACCCTGTCTCCACGTTCCTGCTCACCTCACCCACAGCCAATGTGCCCTCTGACTGTTCTTCTGCACCAGGTCCCCTTACCTCAAGGCGCTCCCTACTGGAATGTTCTCCCCAATTTTTCACGTGGTCAGCTCTTGTTATTCAGGACTCATCTTCACATTTCCTTGTCATCCAGTCTCAGTTATGTCCTCCTCCCCTCTTGATGGTATGCAACTGGCTTTATTTCCTTCATGGTTCCCAAGGCTCACTACCTGACATTCTCTGGGTGGAGGAGGGATGGTTTACTTATTTGTTAGAACAGCCTTCTCAAAAAAAAAAAAAAAAAAAAAAAAAAAGAAAGAAAGAAAGAAAGAAAAAGAAAAAAACCTGAGACGTTATCAGTTTGCCTTATATGTTTTCAATTCTCCACAATCTTCTGAATGCACAGTAAGGTCCTTAGTTATTGTTTGACCAATGAATGGTTGACGTAATGAGGGAATGGGGTGGTGTTTAGAGTAGCAGTTGGCAAAGGTTGCATTGTGTGTTTTACTGTTTGACGTCGATTTTTTACTTTGGAATAGACTAAGCAATGAGCCCTCTGTCTTCTCTACCGCAGGCTGCGGACCTTTGGGTTCCTGAGGTCCTTTAATGGAAAATGATTACTCTATTGATTGCCGGTTGCATATGATTATTTAGAAGTGCACCGATTCGCTGTTTAAAATGCATACTTTGAAGTCCTTTGCTCTGGTGAGAGCAAAGCCCTGTTTAGTCCCAGGCTCCCTCTCGGGTGTCTAGCTGCTCCTTGAACTTCGGCATGAGGACATTTGGCAGGCTCCTCCCACATAGCGAGTCAGCCACAGAGTTCAGCACCTTCTGTGCTTTCCTCCAATTATTCCTTCTTTCTGTCCCTTGCCCCCGTTCCACCTAGCCATCCTTAGAGAGAAAAAGCAAGTCTCCCGGGTGTGAGCCTCACTGCCCATTTCCCCTTTCCATCCATGTGGAGTCCGCTGATGCTCCATGCCAGCTGGATCTGTCCAAAACACCTCCACTCCATCCATCTCCCCCTTCTACCATTTCCCCGCTCCCTTTGGCCGGTTATCGAGATTGCTAACAGACTTCATACTAGATGCTACGCCCCCCTTCTCTGGTCTTCAATCTGTTCTCCATTCCACAAACCCCACAAGTGGGTCACATCATGTTTTATACCTGAATTGGAGTTAAAGCTCCTTAGTATGGCTTCAGACCTTAACATTGCTTACTTCACAGGCAGAACTATCTATGATATCTATGACTGTGGCAGAGGAGGGGAACATAGAGGAAACCCTGGCAGCGTTCACAGAGCGCTGGCTGGCTGACTATATGCCCTTCCTTATTTGCGCCTCTCAGGCACGCTGAGCAGGGAGACACTTGTGTCCCCCCCTCCCCTTTTCAAACATATGATGTTTTATCAACAAGGCAGCCTTGCAGACCTGGAAATCATGTGAACTGGGGCGGGTAGCCTGGCATGCCGTGTGACCCAGCTCTTTCTCAGGTTTTCATATAATGTGCCTATGCCTTTGTGTTTACTGACAAACACAGCAGGGATTCCAGCACTTTGTGCCCTTGTGTAGATGCTACTTTCATGTGTGTGGTTAAGAGTCAAAAAGTTTTACATACTTCAGCGCAAAAAATGACTTTGTCTCTGCCCTTCCCTCCTTCTCCAAACCCACACAACGCAAATTCATTTCTCGGGGGGGGGGGTGGTGGTGTGTGTGTGTGTTGGGGTTTTTTTCTTGATGAATTATTTCCTTTATTAATATGTAATGCCTTTATATTAAGAATTTTTTATTCATTTTTACATACTAATCGTGGATCCTCCTCTTCCCTCCTCCCACCCCTCCAGTCTTCCTCCACCCACCCACCCCTATTCTCTTCTACAAGAAGGTAAGCCTCCCATGGGGAGTCAGCAGATCCTGGTACATTCAGTAGAGACAGGTCCAAGCCCCTCCCCCTGCCTCAAGGCTGTGCAAGGTGTCCCACCATAGGTCGTGGGCTCCAAAATGCCAGCTCATGTACCAGGGATGGATCCTGACCCTACTGCCAGGGGGCCCTTTAAGCAGATCAAGCTACACAACTGTCTTGCTTATGCAGAGGGCCTAGTGCAGTCCTGTGGAGGACACAGGTGTTGGTCTAAATTTCATTAGTTCCCATTAGTTTGGTTTGGTTGTTTCTGTAGGTTTCCCCATCATGATCTTGAAGCCCCTTGCTCGTAAAATCCCTCTTTGAGTGGGCTTCTGGAAATGCAAATCAAAATGACCCTGAGATACCATCTTATACCTGTCAGAATGGCTAAGATCAAAAACACCAAAAATGGAAGACAGCTTATGTTGGAGAGGATGTGGAGCAAGGGGAACATTCCTCCACTGTTGGTGGGAGTGCAAACTTATACAGCCACTTTGGAAATCAGTATGGAGGTTTCTCAGAAAATTGTGAATCAATCTTCAAGACCCAGCTATATATATAAACACACAGAGGCATATACCCAAAGAATACTCAATCATATCACATGGACACATGCTCAACTATGTTTGTTGGGTTTTGAACCCATAGCTCTACATACCCTAGACAAGCACTTTAACCACTGAGCTACAGCTACCTCTTCCACCCACTACCCTTTTTTGCTGTGGGATGTCTTGCTGTACACTGTGAATATGTGTTGCTCTGACTGGTTGATAAATAA
Organism: Peromyscus leucopus; assembly: GCF_004664715.2. Classification (NCBI taxonomy): domain Eukaryota; kingdom Metazoa; phylum Chordata; class Mammalia; order Rodentia; family Cricetidae; genus Peromyscus; species Peromyscus leucopus. Next base: position 83,928,963 of record NC_051065.1, on the reverse strand, counting down.
AGCCATTTGGCCTATGACAGGGTAGGACAGAGCCAGGTGGGAAAATCCAAGGGAGATAGTGAAAGGAGTAAGGAGAGGCAGGGGAGACGCCATTTCCACCGTCCAGAGAGCAGCATGTAATGGCACACAGGTAAAGCCACAGAACATAGATTAATAGTTATGTGTTAATTTAAGATAAAAGAGCTATCTATCAAGAGGCCTGCCATAGACTATACAGTTTGTAAGTAATATAAGCCTCTGTATGTTTACTTGTCTGAGCAGCTGCAGAACTGGGTGGGGCACAGGAAACTTCCAGCTACATTTTTTTTTTTTTTAAGATGGGCTTTGCTGTGTTATTCAGAATGAACTCATTCAGTAGACCAAGTAGCCCTTGAACTTCTCATCCTCTTGACTCAGTGTCCTGAGTAGCTGGGATGGCAGACCTGAGCCACTAGGCCCAGCAGTGAATTCCTGGTTTTAAGCATCATCATCTTTTGGTTTTGTGACCTGCCACACCATGCTAGCACATGTATCCCAGCACCCTCCCTCACACATCCCTGATTGTATCCCCTATTTAGTCTTTCTAGACAGACAGCATGTTCATAGCAGTGCCATTGAACACATTCAATTAAAAACAAACAAACAAACAAAAACTTGTGATGCATTTTTGTTGTTGTTATTGCCTCTGGAATTATTCTCTAACTTTTAAAGCCAGCTTTATATTTTTTGTGTGTGTGTGTGTACTTTCTTCTAATTCAACCCCAACCATGTCTACAGAAGCATAAATACTTCCTTAGTACTTTCAAATAGAATTAATGTTCTGTCAGTTCCACCTCCCCACTCTCTCTGGGGGCTGGTCTTCTAATTGGCCAATGTAGATCAGTGGTCTTATGCCAAGTGTACAGCTATCGTCCAGGATCCTCTCACTGTCACCCTGGGCTCCTAGCCCTTTCTCTTAGAGACACCTTTTTTCTGAGTCATGCATTCTCTTTCTCTTTTTTAGATCATCCTCCCATTTTGGAGAGTAGGAAAGGAGACATGGGAAGGTCCCTTTTTAACATGATCAACCATGTTTAATCCATTTTTAACCCACTGTTTTGTTTTTGACCAAAAACGCTTTGGTCTCCTGTCAGAAATGAAGCACTTGAAGCTCTAGATGATGAAACAAATTGGGAACTCCTGAGCTGGTGCTGGAGGGAACAGTACCTTGCCCCTGTCCCAGCAGGTATCATTGAGTCTTTGTGGTTTTGTTTGTTTGTTTTTCATTTCCATTTAATTCATTTTCCCCTGGTCTCAATTATTTATTTTCATTTACTGATTCTGGTTTGGCTCTTCTTGTTTATTCACAACACTGGGGTGTGTCATTAAGATCTCTCTGATGGCTTTAATGAGGGGACTTAGAGCTATACACTTCTGTCCTAGACTGCTTTTAGTGTGTCTCACAGGTCTTGTGTGGTTCACCATATTTGGTGTGCATAGGTTTAGCTCTGTAATGTTCTCTTGATGAACTGTTCATCTTTTCGAACTAGTTTTGGTCTGGGGTCAGGTTTTTGTTTGTTTGTTTTTCTCTAGATATTAGAACTTGGACACCTGCTTGTTTTCTACCTCATTTTGCTTAGGATACCTTTGCCATACTTAACCTGAGGCAGTGATTTTCTTTTACGATGAGGTGCATTTCTAGGAGGCAATGAAGAGATCCCATTTTTTTCTTAATACATTCTGAGTGTCTGTGCCTTTCTGTTAGTGGACTGAGACCGTTCAAGTTCAGAGTCATTCTTGAAATCCATGCACTAATTCCTGCCATTTCTATTGATTTCATATGTTTGGTGTTTCCCACTTCTCTCTTGCTTGAATCATTCAAGTATAGCTTATTATTTTCTGTAGCCTCATGGATATGGTTCTTTCTTCAAATCTGAAGAAGTCTGTAGAGCTGGCTTGATGGTCATGAGTTCCTTTAACTTATTTTATTTTATTTGGTCATGGGACATTTTTATTTCTTTCTAATATGACACATACCTTTTATGGTATAGTAGTCAGGGTTGGCAGTTGTCTTTCTAGACTTGAAATACACAATTCCAAACTCTCCCGGCCTTTAGAATCTGCTGTTGTTCTGATGGGTTTGCCTTTAGATGTGGCTTACTACTTTCAACATTCTTTCTTTGTTCTGTATATTCAGTGGTTTAACCACAATGTAACTTAACGATTCCTTCTCTAACTTTGTCTTTTTAGTATTTTAAATGCTACCTGTATTTGGATTGACATTCATTTCCCTAAGTTTTAAAACTTTCTGCTATGATTTTGTTCTAATTGTTTTTTAGTTTTTTACAATGAACTTCTCCTGTGCTGTGCCTCTTAGTCTTGGATGTTGCCTTTTTGTTGTGTCTCATGTGTTGACCTGCCTTCCCATACCTTCTTATTAATTTATCTTTGTCTTTGTCGGAATGCTCCAGTTCTCCCACTTTGACTTCAAGCTCAGATACTCTGTCCTCTCATTAATTATGGAACCTATTATTTGATTTATTGTGGTTTTCCTTTTCCAGTGTTTCAGTCTGATCTTCCTTTGGTATTTATTTTTTATGTCTTTACTAGTTTTTCTTTCATCTCTCTCTCTCTCTTTTAAAAGAATAATTTTTTATTTTATTATGTATATGAGTGCTCTGCCTGCACCATGTGCACCATGCCCAGGTCTCATACCCACAGAAATCAGAAGAGGGCATCAGATCCCCTGGGACTGGAGTTACAGATGATTGTGAGCTGTCATGTGAGTGCTGGGAATTAAACCCTTGGTCCTCTGCCAGATCAGCAAGTGTTCTTAAATGCTGAGTCATCTCTCCATCCCTTTCTTACGCATCTTGAATTGTCTTCCTTATTTAATTCTGCAGTTTTGGTTGTTTTTGCTTGCTTGTTTGATTTTAATTTATATTCTCCTGGGATTCATTCAGGAGTTTGTTTTGTTTTTTTCTTCATCTTTTTTCAGTTTTTAAAAACATGTTTATAATCATTCTTCTGGAATTTTGTGTAATTCACCCTTAGTGGAGGCCGTTGCTACAGGCTCATAATTTTTGGAGGATTATGTTACCTTGGGGTTTCATGTTCTTAGTTTGCTGCGCTGGTATTTATGCACTGGGGTTAGGTCATTGCTTAGGTTTTTGATCAGCTGTCTGTTTTCAGTTTATAGTTCAGAATACAGTCCAGGTGCCCACGGTACTGGTGTGCACTCTATCTAACTCTCAGAGTAGAATATTAACTATGGAGTAACCACAGCTGCCGGAAATACCATCTATACAAATTTCCTCCTAGCCAATCAACAATGATGACAAATTTCCTCCTAGCCAATCAACAATGATGACAAATTTCCTCCTAGCCAATCGGCAACGGTGGCGCTTTGGCTTATTAACTGTTGTGCGATCAACAAACAAGGATATTGCATGAGTTCCTCGAGTCATTGCTGGGTTAAAATACCTCACAAAAGCAATTTGCTGAAGAAAGTGTTTGTTTTTGGCTCACAGCTTGAGGTTATAATCCATCATGGGAGGTGTGGGGGTAGTTACCGCATCAAGAACTTGAGGCAGCTGGTCACGTTATAAAGGTTTCTAATCTGTCACCTCACCCAGAAGTCGCCACCTCACCCAGAATGTTTCTGGAATGAACACGTTGGGTCCAATTCTGAAGGACATGGTATATTCCTTCCATTTACATTTTTTCCCCATCCTCCCAAACCCAAATCAACTGTAGCTGCTGACAGGATTTCTTCCTCTACAGCTTCATGCTTCTTGTTACCTTAGGGGACAAACATTTGTATCTGAAAAGGCTCAAAAACTGTTCCATAGGCAGGCCCTGCCTTGGGTCCTAAATCACAGCTCACTCTTCCAACACTTGTTTCCATGAGACACACAGTAGTATAATCAGAAAACTTTTTTTTTTTTTATGTAAAGAATGCCTTACCCAAGCAAAGGCAATGAAGTGTTTATGACTCCCTGCCCCCACCCTATTTTTTAGGATAACTCATGGAAATTTGATACAACAAAGAATTTATTTTTACTAGGTCAAATCTGCACGTTGGACACTGCTTGCTTGCTAGTCATTAAGTCTGGACATCTCAACTCAGGAAAAAACACTCTTTGATTAATAAAAACAACCTGACACAGATCCCTTCAGTCAGGTGACTGTATTATGGTAAAACTGAATGTAGCAAACACACAAACACAGCTCCAGTGCCCTCCCAGAACCCAAACCTACCGCAGCTAAAAATAGCCTTGGCTTTTCCTTAAGACTCAAAACGAGGAATGCATTTCTTGTTTACCTCTTCGTGCACTCTGCCCAGGGACTGAGGCTGTGCATGCCCTCACTTGTACACTCTGGAGCAAACTCTGCTCAGCTGACTACAAACCTGACAGTCCAATGTAAGAAGAAGCAAGCTCCTTGCTTGCCCGGGGTCCTTGAATAGGCTGCACCGTTGTCCTAGGTGCTCACTGGAGGGAGCCACTCCTCAGAGGAGGAGGCCTCTGGCCAGTTTCTGCATTATATGACTATGGAGGGAGGTGCCTTGTGATTTAATCCTTTCCATCTATGAGGGTGCTTTACCCCACTTCATAGATTTTTTTTTTAATGGAGTCTTCAGAAGGTAAGAGTATGCCCCTTGTCCCCTGAGACAGTGTGAGACAGCATTTCAAACCCAGTTCAGCCTTCATGAACATCACACCAAGCTACCCTGCAGTAGTAGTAGTTCCTAGAACCCTGTTCCATTTCTTAACAATCCTGGTCTATAGGTTATGACCACAGCTTTAATTACTTTAAAGGCTTTTTTTTTTTGTTTTTGAAGACTGGGTTTCTCTGTGTGTAGCTCTGACTTCCCTGTAGACTCACTCTGTAGACCAGGCTGGCTTCGAATGCAGAGATTCGCCTGTCTCTGCCTCCTGAGTGCTGGGATTAAAGGAGTGTGCCACCACTGCCCAGCTTTTAAAGGCATTTTTATATTTCCTCTGACAATGTCTCCTTTCACAATAGCTCTAGATGTAGGTTTAGATTCTAGATGGCAAAGGGCACCAGCTAGTGATCAAGGCAAAACTGCCACACACTTCAGTTCTCTCATCTGCAAGACGGAGCAAAGGACACTCCCCTCAGTGGAGGGCTGCCCACATGCAATGATGCTCAGCTGCTACCTCACAGGTGAGTGATTCTCACTCCCATGCCATCCTTGCTGTCCTCATCCCAATTCCCCCATCTGCCTGCCTTCCTTCGAGGCTCAGCAGAGGCATTCCTTGAGAGAAAGCTTTCCCTGCCTTCTGGAGGGGTCTCCCTCCACTGCTGCAGCTCTGTGGCTGCCTGACAAAACTTGACAAAGTTTTGCCGGTCAGGGCCGGCCATTCTTCCCAGTACACAGTGGATCTCGTAAATATTATGAATGGATGAATCTTCCAGCGGGAGGGGTGATGGGCCACCCTCGGTTCAAAGGTGTGCAGGTGTTAGCAGACATTCTAGGGGCATGAATGCTGTTACACACTAGCCCACCTCTGCCTTGGGCTGAAGTAGGTTAGTTCCCTACCTACGTACTGAAATTTCTTAAATAAGACTATGTCTGTTTCCTTTTGTTATTGTTGTTCTTTTGTTTTTGCATTTTTTGAGACAGCGTTTTTCTGTGTAGCAACCCCGGGCTGTCCTGGAACTCGCTTTGTAGACCAGGCCTCCAACTCACAGAGATCTGCCCATCTCTGCCTCCCTAGTGCGGGAATTAAAGGCGGGCACCACCACGCCCTGATGTCTGTTTCCTTTTTGTTTTGTTTTTTTTTTTCAAGATTTTATTTAAGATTTATTTATTCATGTGTAAAAATTTATGTATATGTGTCTGAGTTCCTATCTACCACATTCATGCAGGTGCCCTCAGATGCCAGCAGACGGTATCAGATCCCCTAGAACTGGAGTTATGGGTAGTTATGAGTCATTTGGCATGGGTGCTAGGAACCAAACCTAGGTCCTCTGCAAGAAACAGTAAGCACGCTTGACCCCTGAGCCACCTCAATCCCCACCCCAAACTGGATTTTGGTTTAGAGTACACAGACCCCACCCCAGACATTTTCAGAACTGCCAGTTTGGTGCCTGCTAAGCTCTTCCTGCTCAAAAGGCTGCAGTAGTAGGTCCAGTAGCACCCACGCCCCCAGATCCAGGAGCATCCAGGCCCCAGGAGGAAGACCCCAGGTAGCTTCTGCTCCTACAGGATCCACTAATCCACACCGACACACAAAGTTTAGGCACAAAACCAAATGAGTTTTATTCCTTCCACAGCATACACAACTCCTCACCTGGTGGCATCCTGTTAGAAAAGTAGGTCGTGTATAAAGTCTGCCTGACTGGCATTTCTTCAGCAAGGCATAAACCCTCTGTTAGTATTTTGAGTGTGGGGATACAAAGAAGAAATCCTGTGAACACTGCTCCCCCAAAAAAACCCTTGCAGGGGAGTCCAGCAAGGTAAAGCTTCGTGTTTTCAGATTCCTGCATGAAGACATAGGCTCCTGGAGGTTGGGGCTTGAGCCTCCAGGATGCACCAAGGCACTATGCAACCTGATTTTCGGAGCCTCTGACCTGGTGCAGGAGCTGAGCCATGTAATCTTTCTGGCCAAGCTACCTTGCACTCTGGCTTTTTGCTCAACGTAGCTAATGACTTTCCAGTCTCTTGGTGTCAATTAACAAATGCCTGGTATAGATTTATGTATTTTAAAAGCACAAGCAACCTCCTCCAGAGTGTGGATTTGTGAGTAGGGCATTTTGCTTCATGCCTAAATGCCTTGAGGGGGGAGATTAAAGTGAATATACAAACAAACAGGCATCAAGCTTACACACACATACACACATACATACACACATATACACATACACACACATACATACACACACATACATACATACACATGCACATACACACACACTTTTTTATTATGCTTGTTTAACTTTTTTGTTGAGGGAGAACATTTATGGAGGTCAGAGGACAGCGGTCAGTTCTCTCCATTCACTGTGGGTCCCAGGGCTCGAACTTGGATTGTCAGGCTTGGCAGCAAGTGCGGTTACCTGCTGAGCCATTTCCTCAGCCCCAGGCATTGTACTTTATGCACAGACCATTTTAAAACAGATGTCACCCGTGCAAAACTGTATAAATACAAAGACGAAAGGGAAAGGAAGAGTCCCTAACCCTGCTGATTCTGTCCAGGAATGGCAACCTCCTCCCACACAACGTTTCTGGAAGATATCTGTGTACATTATGGCAGCACTGTTCTAGAAATGCAGTCCCCGACATCCTGGGACACATACTCAGCAGGCAAAGCTGATGATAAACTCACCATAAACAGATCGCCTAATGTCTGGTGGTGGGAATAACTATGGGAAAAAAATCAAGCTCTATCAACAACTAGCAGATAATGAGCCTAGCATAGCAGTTCACACCTGTAATCGAAGCACTCAGAGAGCTAAGGCAGGAGATTTGCAGGTTTGGAACCAGTCTGGGCTACATAGTGAATATCTGAAACTCTTCCCACCACCAGCTCCCCTCAAATCAAAAGACATGGAATGAAGACTCCATACATAATTTCCTGTCGGTCCTACTTAAAAGAGTACAGAGGATCAGTTATACTTAATTTTATAGCTTTATCTTATTTAAACGAATACAGTATACCCAGGGCATCATTTCAGCACAGAATAACCATTAAATTATCAAGGAGCTCCTTTAAATAATTTTCTGAGTAAGTCCTTGAAGTCCATTGTATTGACACTTGCCTTGCCTCCTCATTAGGCTTGCTGTATGTCAAGTGTACGGTAGGCACACGTGGCTGGTGGCTACTTGTGTTGGGCAGCACAGGATGGTGAATGAAAAGTCAGCGACTAGCCAGCAACTGAGGCTGAGAAGGGATGGTAAAATGCAAGCCTCATGGGTACTGAGGAAGACAGATTATCAGAACTAAAGCTGGGTGGTGGGAATAAGTGTGGTGTGACCGAGGACAGCAAGGAGCAGGTGTGGAGTTCACCTCTGCCCAGTGATGCCCAGGTCTACGGTGGCTGGCCAGTTCATTGCTTCTCAAACTGTCCATGGCAAGGCAGCTGTTGCTTCATCCCAATCCATTGCGGATCAATATACCTGCAAAACAAAATCAAATGAGTCACTTTGAAGGGATAATGAACACATGAAATCCTGGGCCGATTTTTAAATTCCACTTATTTATTGTGGGGGAAGGGTGTGCAAGGGTAGAGGGCAGAGGGCAGCTTGCAGGAGTCAGTTCTCTCCCTTCACCAAGTATATCCCAAGGATTGAACTCAGGTCCTCAGGATTGGCAGCAAGCACCTTTACCTTCTGAGCTGTCTCGTGGACCTTACAAGATTTTAAAAATAATTTTATCCAGTTGTCAAAAAGTTCCTCCGCCAAAGTGCTACAGCCCACCTCTGCTCCAATTCTGTGTTTGTTTTGTAGCAGGCTCTGAGAAGCCCTTGTGTCCCAGGGTGACCCACAGTAGCAGAGTTGAATGGACCACAGGTCAGCGGGGAACCTGTCGAAGCCATGGGATTCCGGCTGGAAAAGAATAGAACTGCACAAGCTAACTTTGTTTTCTTTCTTTTTTCTTTTTCTTCTCGTCTTCCTCCTCCTTCTACCTCTTTTGCATAGATTAAATACACAACTCCGGCCGCATCAGTAAATATTATCTATCACCAGTTACCAAGCACTTTTCTATCCAGTTGACTGTAAAACCAAAGACAGGGACAGCTGCGGCCTGTCCTTTTATGATCCCAACCTTCTACAGTGTCTGCAGAGCAAATAATCAATATGTGGCTGTAGAATTCTTGAGAGAGAGAAAAAAAAATGCTTTGTAATCCTCAGGTGAAACACACTGTGAAATAACTCAGGATTTCCTTCCACTCACTTTCAATGCGGCAGATGAACCTGGTCGAATCTCTGCTCCGAGCCCAGCTTCAGATCCAGGCTCCCCCACTCACTAGGTTCAACTAGCCACTGTGGCTCTTTCAACTGCCATTTTCCCATGTGACAGGTGTCCCTGGACAGACGCTATTGCTGCTGCCAGCACACAGGCAGGCCCAACAAGCATTAGCGAGGACAGAGAAGCCTAACATTTCAGGGTGGGCAGATAATTCTGAACTCTTTCCCCCCCACTGGAATATCGGGCAGCTGGGCAGCAGTTAAGCACCTGTGTGGGGGGTAGAGGCACCCAAGAGGGGCCTCACTCATCAAGCCCGACCTGGAGGCTAGCTCGGGAACTGTGGGCGGTGAGAAATGACTGCTTTGAAGTCAGCGATTGCACCCAAAGTTCCTCCTGGATTTTAACACCACCCCAAACCTAATCCTAATATCAAGCTCTCTGTGTGGCCTCCACACTGGGTAAAGTCTGGGTGTTCTCCACTTCCTCGTGGTCTGGAAAGTGGAACCTCTCTTAAAGCGTGAGGTTGTTTGGTGTGGGGGTATTTGGAGAGTTGAGGGTGGTGATCACTGTCTCCTTTGACACAGCACTCCTCAGATGTAGAGCTGTTTTAAATTGTGGTGGAACACACACATAAGGTTTGCCACCTTGGCCATTTAAAAATGTCCAGTTCATTGGGAACCAAGATGACGGTGAAAGGCAGGTTTCTTCACCATCACAGCTGTCAAATTCCAGAGTTTCTTATATCCTGGAAAGCTAGCCCTCCCCACCATCCTCTCTGTCTCCTAGAGTCTGGTACATTTCACTTAGCTTAAGATCCTCAACCACATTGTAGCAGGTGCCATAGTTTCCTTCCTTTTTGAGGGTAAATACCGTTCCTTTGTGTCTATCTAGCCCTCATCCATCTGCTCTTCCACTGGTGGACCTTTCCACTATTGTAACGATGCGTCTATGAAAATCACCGCCGGGAGGTGGTGGTGCGCGCCTTTAATCCCAGCACTCGGAGGCAGAGCCAGGTGGATCTCTGTGAGTTCGAGGCCAGCCTAGTCTACAGCGTGAGATCCAGGACAGGCACCAAAACTACACAGAGAAACCCTGTCTCAAAAATCAAAAAAGAAAAGAAGAGAAAATGACCACAAATACCTCTTTCTGGTTCTGCTTTCACTTCTTTTGAGTATGTACTCAGTTCAGAAGTGGTTGGATTGTATGGTAATTCTACTTTTAACTTTTGAAGGACAGCTAAACTGTTTTCCACAGTGGTTGTACCATTTTACACTCCAACTGATAGTGTACAGATTCTGATTTCTCTGCATCCCTATCAAGGTTTTTCCTTTTCTTTCTGTTTTTCCTTTCTGCCCTTCCTTCCTTCCTTCCTTCCTTCCTTCCTTCCTTCCTTCCTTCCTTCCTTTCTTTCTTCCTTCCTTCCTTTCTTTCTCTCAGTACTAGTGTTTGAACCAGGGCCTCATGCATAGTAAGGCAAGTGTTCTGTCACAGACTAGTCTCTTATTTAACCCTGTGCACTTTTTTTTTAAGCATCTTACTATGTAGTTCATGCTGGCCTTGAACTTGAGATGCTCATGTCTCTGCCTCCTAAGTCCTGGAATTACAGGTTGTTACCACCTTGCCAGGTTTGTTCAATTATAATTTTGCAGAAGAGAAAACCGAGATCTAAAAATAGAAGGTAACTCGCCCAAGGTAATCAGTAGTGAGGCTCGCCTGCACTGTACTGTTCCTGCAGTAGCTCTTTCGATAAGCAGCTGACGCTACAGGCAGCTGTGGACCTTGCTCTATCCACTCTACCTCTTCCTAGGTGTCTGCACCCAGCCCCTGCTCCATCTGTGGCGTTCTGCAGGCACGTCTCAGGCAGCGTGGTGGAAATTGCATGCGACGACCCTGGAGCAGATCTCTTGCTGTCTTGCGGCTTTACCACTCAGTACCTGTACAATCCGATGGAAGTTCCGTTCACAACCCTCGCTAGCCTGATTTTATTACTGAATTGAAAAGAGTGTTGAATAAGCGCGCGCACGTCTGAAGGCTGCTGGGGACATCCCTTGAACTACACAGGAAAGGGTCCTTAGCACTGCACCAACCCTGGCATGCAGGCTGCCCCTCCCGCAGTGGTACCGCATAAGCCAACTTACTACACAGAAGTTAACTCAATGTTTTCACCAACCGCAGTCAGTCAGCAGCTCAGTTGAGGGCTGGTGGGAACCAGACTTTCCTCTCCCAGAACCAGCCAGCCTCGCTTTTCCTGCCGCCAGCCAGTCTTCCACTTACATAACAGGTTGAACTGCAGCGCAGGAAGGAAAGGCCCAGACTAGCTCCATCCTTCACACTGTACATTGCTCTCAATTCCTTTTAGCTAGATTAGGGTGCTCTGAACTAATAATCTTCGGTTCTCACGGTAGAAGCCCCGAGCAGGATTTTGGCTGCTTTTTTTTTCTTTATTTGAAGGTGTGGGTTGAGGTGTGGGGGGGGGGGACGGAGGGACGGGGGGGGGGGCACACGGACAGACACTCGACACTTCCACATAGCCCTTGCTAGTGTGGAACAGGTTAATACCAGAAGACGACCTTGAACTCCCCATCCTCCTATTTTCACTGCCCACATTCTAGATTACATGCCCAAGCCACCACACAAAGCATTCATTTTAAAAACAACTCAATGACACCTTTTCAGAGAAAGCAACACTTAAGGGAGGAACTGTATGTATGATGACCATCATCTGTTGTACACGTCAGTCAGCTCTGTAAGGACGGTATCTGTGGCTCACACATCCAGGATCCATATTCCCTGGACCACAACAAACCATGCAGTAAGCGTGTGATGGACAAAGGCATTTAAGCCAGCTCAGTATTTCAAGCACCCATTATGGACCAAGCAGTACTAGCAGCAGTATGAATCAAACATTGATTCATACTTGGGTGGTATGTGCCCACCCCAAGACAATCCAAGCCTTACAAGTGTTACTCCTGTTTAGGCAAATAAGGAATCGGGCCTCGTATGAATTCTCCTCACCTGGAAATGGAGGAAGCAGGATTTGAACCTAGGTCCTCTACTCACTTGCTTCCCTACTCACTTGCCTTCCAGGCTCTCTTTGTGTGTTTTTTTCCTCCCGCACACACAGGAGAAGTGATGAGCTCCCCACCTATCCCTGCTGGCAGTGACTCAGACAGGAGCTTGCCTTACTGTCTCCTCCACTCTGGAAGCATCACCGGATTCTAGGGTGGGATCTGCAGGAGCTGCAGCAGCATCCTGTCTGCTCTCAGTGCTGAAGGCTTGGGTGGGATCTGCAGGAGCTGCAGCAGCATCCTGTCTGCTCTCAGTGCTGAAGGCTTGTGTGAGATCTGCAGGAGCTGCAGCAGCATCCTGTCTGCTCTCAGTGCTGGCCTTGCTAATTAGATCCTCTTTCATTCTCTGAGCATTTCCCCTCACTTGACTGACTTGCTAATCTTAGCGGCATCCCTCTAATGCAGAAGACAAGCATAATTAGTCCTAGCGGGAGATGAACAACCAAAGGAAAAACACTGGACCTCTGTCCTCCTCCTGTCCTGTGCACCTCTTTTCCTGGAAGAAGTGTTTTTAGCTTTCTCTTTTCCTTCTACACTGCTTTTTGGCATTCCACTTCTGATAATAATTTGTGTCTGCTTTGACTCTCAACACACAAATTTGGGGCTCAAAGATCCCGCATAATTTATTTTTTAGATTCTGGATCATCTCTAACTTGAGTCTTCTATCGCTCTGGGCTTGTGGCAGAACCAGTCTCGGTTTCGATTTGACTATAGTTCACTCTCCTATGTCAGTATCCAGGAGCAGAGAGCCACCTCCCAACTTCCCTGAGGCTGTGGTCTCTGCTGCCAGGTGCTGGGATGCCAGTAATCCATGCCTTCAGATCCAATGCTCTACTAAGCAGAATTCGGTTATTAGCCTGACCAGGTGAGATAGAGTCTCACTGTGGGGCCCTGGCTCACTATGTAGACCAGGCTGGCCTTGAACTCACAGAGGTCTGCCTGCTTCTGCCTCCTGAGTGGTGGATTAAAGGTATGTGCCACCACCCCCAGCCCAATAGCTATTCTGTGAAACGACAAGAAAGCAAGTCTCAGTCCTCAGGTATCTGCCACATTTTTGACCCTTCCAGGGCTCTCTCCTGCTTTTCAGTTTCTGTGATGAGTGCTGGCTCTTACCAAAGCCACAGACATTGTTTCCCTCAAACAGGGGAGAGAGAAGGGCCCAGGGGTCCTCTTGAGATGCATATCAGTATCAGGGGCCTTTGAGATGAGTATCAATTATAGGAGTCCACTTGAGATGCATGTGGGTACTAACGGGGGGTGGGGGGGAATGGAGGACAAAGCTTGCACCTCTCATTCTCTTTCTCTATAGCAGAAAAAAACAACACAGTAGACAACATCCTCTAAGTCTGCACACCAAAAAATAAAAAAAATTAAAAAAAGATGTTCTCAGAGAAGCAGCAGCAAGACAAGACAGAACTGTTCTGCCGTGGCTGCCATAACTAAGCACCATGGAACTGGAGGCAAATCAAGCAACAGACCTTATTTTTGTGCCATTCTGGAAGGCAGAAGTCCAAGGTCTCTGTTGACAGGTTTGATTTCTCCTAAGGCTTTCCTTTCACTGTGCCCTCGCACACCCTTGTGGCCTGTGCACTTACTGGAGGAGAGCTCCCCTTCGAGGCCTCATCTCTCCACCTGTCACCTCTTGAAAGACCTTAGTACATGATCACATTCTAAGGTACTAGAGGTAGGGGAATTCAACAGATGAATTTAGGAGTAGGGTACAATTCAGCCCACGCCACAAAGGTGAACTGTGTTTTAAAAACACCTCAGATTTACCCCCCTTTGCTGTCTGTAAGTGGCAACTACTTCCTTGTAGGTTTTGGAGTATAGAGCTCTGCATCCAGATTCCTCTTTCGACATCCCCTAGCTGTGGAAACTAGGGGACAAACTCAGACAAGTTGTTCGACCTCTCTGAGCTCCGGAGGCCCTGTCTGTAAAACGCAGAAAAGAGTGTCCACCAGAAGGTGTAGCATGAATCTTAAAAGTTGTTATTTATAAAATCAAACCTGAGGCCAGTTATTGGGGTGAATACTGGAAGGTCAGAGAGACAGAACAAGCCACAGCTATCTCACCTCACCAGTTCCTCAGCTGGTCCTGTTTCCTCAGACTGGAAGCCAGAGTCCTCATCCAGAATGAATCCCAGCTGAACTGTGCTGCTTCAAAGCCTGAAAGCTTAACCAGCCAAATGCTTAACCAGCCGAATGCTTAACCAGCCAAATGCTTCTAGTTTCTGGTCCTCACACCTTATATATCTTTCTGCTTTCTACCACCACTCTCTGGGATTAAAGCCTGGTTTTCTGGGATTAAAGGCATGATGAGTCACCATGCCTAGCTGTTTCCAATGTGGCCTTGAACTCACAGAGATCCAGAGGAATTTCTATCTCTGGAATGCTAGGATTAAAGATGTGAGTGCCACCATTTTCTAGCCTTTGTATCTAGTGGCTGTCTGTTCTCTGACCCCAGATAAATTTATTAGGGTGCACAATATTTTGGGGAACACAATACCACCACAAGAAGGTGCTTCAGAGAGTGCATGAGACAGTATTGCTAGCACACTAGATGAAGGTAGCATGGACCACCATGAGAGATGCACCCACCTTGATGGATCCCAACTCACCCACAGGCTTTAGTCTCCCCGCTGTTTCAAGAGTGGGAAATCACCTCCTCAGCATCTTCTCAGCCGTGATGTTTAACACACTGTGTCATGAAGGTGCCCAGAAACTGCCCTAGGGAAGGCGGAAGGCTTAGACAAATGTGGAGAAGCAGGGATAGACACCTTAGAGGAGAGGCTCCTACCTCATATGACTGACATTTGCTCCAGATAGTCACGCCTGGGGGTAGGGAGGACGTTCTGTCAGCAGCCTTCTTGGCTTCTGTATACCAGACGCCAGTGGCTCCTGCTCGATTACAACCACCAAAAATGTTCCCAGACACTGCCAAATGTCACTTGGAGTACACAGTCGCCCCAACCAAGAACTGCTACCTTAGAATGACTCCAGGGCTTAGGTCAGTGGGTCCTAAATGGATGTGCCCTGGACGCTCCAGAAGGAATCTCAAAGAGCAGGTGCCTGGGCCTCTTTCCCAGAGCATCTGATTCAGTGGGCCTGCTGTGGAGCCCGAGAAACCACGTCTCAGTCCTCTGAGGTGCTGTGGGCACTGCTGCTCCTGTACCATTTGGGAACGGCCATCTCAGTGACATTCACGTCCAGGTGCTGAGTCCTTTCTGGGCTGAGACAACAGCTGTAGAGAGGAAAGAATCCTGTAGACATGGGCTTGTTCGTTTGTTTGTTTGTTTGTTGTTGTTTCCAGACAAGGTCTCACTATGTAGCTCTGACTGTCCTGGAAATCTCTCTGTAGACCAGGCTGGCCTCTAACTCACAGACATCTGCTTGCCTCAGCCTCCTAAGTGCTGGGATTATGAGGCTGGGCCTCTATCCCCAGACATGGAGCATACTCAGACAAGATCTCCCTGACCCTGTGCCCAAAGGTGGAAGGATGGGGAGAGAGTGAGGGTAAATGGGGTCAGGCTATGAGTCAGGAAAAAGTCCGCGGGGCACAGCAAGGCTGTGGAAGAATACTGACCCCAGCAGTTTCCCACACAGAGGCCCGCACTGGCCAACATTCATGGGATTCAGATGTATCTCTATTTTAATCACTTCTGCGGGTACTAGGGTCACATGAAGAGTCTCACAGACAGAAGAAAACAACCAAAACAAAATTAGAAACAACAACAACAACTTTGACTTCATTGAACTTACACTATAATGAGTGAGACAGGGAACAAGGACACTAAACAGTGAAACACATTAAAAGAGTGGTATGTACATGAGAAAGAACAAATCAACGTTTTTGTTTTGTTTTTACTTTTATTTCACTTGCATTGGTGCTTTGCCAGCATATATGTCTGTATGAGGGTGTTGAATCCCCTGAACAGGAGTTACAGACAGTTGTGAGCTGCCATGTGGGTGCTGGGAATTGAACCCGGGTCCTGTGGAAGAGCAGTCAGTGCTCTTAACCGCTGAGCCATCTCAGAGTTAGTGGAACTGGAGGGGGCAGGTGGTTACAGTTTTAAGTAATATGGTTTTCAGTAGTGTGCTAGTACAGGGGAATCAATGGCAAAGGTCCTTTTTGTAGCAATGGGCTGATTTCAATGGTACAAATATGCGCACCAGGGCCGACAGCAAGCTGTGAGGCTGGCACTGTGTAAAGATTACAGAGAAGCACACAGTGGCATCGCCCTCTGCAGTGTTTCTACCAGGTATGACAGGTGTAAATAGCCTGGGGTACATAACAGTAAAGAGTAGGGAAAGGATCAGTTTAAGCCAGGCATGGCAGGGCATGCCTTTAATCCCAGCACTTGGGAGGCAGAGGCAGGCGGATCTCTGTGAGTTTGAGGCCAGCCTGGGCTACAGAGTGAGCTCCAAGACAGCCAGGACTCTGCAGAGAAACCTTGTCTCAAAAAACAAAACAAAACAAACACCCCCCCAAAAAAAAAACAAAAAAAGGAAAGAAAAATTTTAAAAATATTTTATTTGTTTTTATTTTAAGTGTGTTAGAGTTTTGCCTGAATGATTGTGTGTGTACCACATGCATGCAGTGCCCAAAGAGGCCATAAGGGGGCACTGGATCACCTAGAACTGGATTTATAGATGGTTGTGAGTTGCCATATGGGTGCTGGGAACAGAACACCGGTCCTCTTGAAGAGCTGCTAGTGCTCGTAACTGCTGAGACTTCTCTCCAGCCCCCAAATTGGAGTGTTTTAAAATCCCGCTTTCTGATATAAAGTACACATATTTTGATTTTTATTAATGGCATGACCAAGTTTCCTGAAAATGTAGCAGTCCGTTCTTTTGATCTGAGACTCACTAGCGGTTAGGAGACCAGGTTAAGTCCTTGTTGAGGAGGTAAGTTCAAACAGAAACCTGAAGGTAAGGAAGGGAAAGGTAGACGGACATTCATGAATGAGCAGCTGTCTCCTCTCCTGGGAAAGGAACACCCATCTGGGTGTCCCCATAGCCCTGCCCTGGCACATGCTGCCCCCTGAGTCCCAACAATCCCAGTCCTCTCGCCAAAGTCACAGATGGTCTTTTGGGCAGAATTCCTCATTTCTATCAGGTTTCTCTAAATCTTCTTTGGAAAAAGAGGAGGCTGGGGAGATGATATTAATACACAAACGACCCACGTAAGGTCAACACCCTCCCCGACTCTGCGACACCGTGACTCAGTTGTGTCAGCTTTTGCTGTTACCACCCCGTTACTCCGCTCCTGTCTGCCTCCCCCAATCAGACGTCTGGGGTCTACCTGTGCTGCCTGGGCTTGATATCCATACATGTTACCAATGAATGGTTAGCACCGCTGTGTCTCTGTGATGGCTGAAGACATGAACGGACCTCAGAAGAGGCGCTTCCCTTGGGTGAGCCCTACCAGCTGGGGTCCACTCTGCTGTCATGCAGCTTGTCCATCTCTTCTCTAGGAAGGTGAGACAGAGGTGAGCCTGCAAGCAGCCGCCGTGGCTAACTGGCCATCGCCACCACACCTGGGGCCAGCTGAAGCTTAAGAGCTGGTCAGGTCGTCTTCATAGCAATCCAGCAGATGGTGTCGCATAATTTTAAAGGACCATCTCCTCTTTACCCAGTAGAAAAATGAGGCTGGGAATGGCAAAGTCAGCCAAGGTCACCCAAGTCGTAAGTGACAAAGGTTTCCCCGCCTGGGTGAGAACCAGTTCCAGGTAGTAAGGTGGTCAGCCATGTGGAATATTAACTACCGTCCTCGCAGGCTTGAATGAGTGTTCTTTAGCACCACAGCCATGCTTGAGAGCACGGGGAAGGAATCGGTGACTCCGGCGGGGTGGGGAGCCAGGGGCACCGTCACGGTGCTGTCCACAAAGAAAAGTATAGGGGCTCTGGTCCTTCCGCCCGGAGCGTAAGGGTGGGTTGCCAGGAAGGTAGCTAGGATCTCCCAAGTGGCCTGGGCATGTTTCAGTTATTAGTTTATATATTCACTGAAACAAGCTAGAATGATACAATTAATTTTTTTTTACTAATTTTATCGCTTTCCTGGTATTTCCCACTGTGGCAACAGACAGCTGAGGCCTCAGGGGAGGGGCTTATTAAGGAGAAAGGCACGGAGCCTGAAACTCCTTCCTGGCTTTGCTGTTTTCAAGCCCAATCTCTGTCAGAAATGGAGAGCATAGCTAGGTATCCCCATAAAGTTTGCTTTGGGGAGGTGGTTGGAAAAGTTAATAAGAACAGAGATGACAGGCAGGCATGATGTCTCACGCTTTCGATCCCAGCACTCAGGAGGCAGGCAGACCTCTGTGAGCTGGAGGCCAGCCTGGTCTACATAGGGAGTTCCAGGATAGCCAGAGCTACATAGTGAGACCCTGTCTCAAAATACAAAAACAAACAAAAACCCAGGGGTGAGACGGTTTCAGAACAAGGATTCATAGGGGCTGGAACTACCCAGAAACTCTGGGAAGCCTAGGGATGGGGGTGCTGTACCTCCTTGCCACACAGAGCCTTGGAGGAAGCAGAGATCCCCCAGAAGTAAACGTTTACTGTGACAAACCCTCAGAGAAACCCAGATAGAGCCCCCATGATTCGTCCTAGCACATGGAAGCAGGAGGCCCCATGTGACCTGGGGAAGCATGGAGGTGGTAATGTCCCTGCTAGATCTCAGTTGTTATTATGACAAGACATTGAAGCCCCTGGGGACTGGCACCTTGAGTTCTACTTGGTCCTTTAATGCCTCACAAGAAACCCAGACACCGGAAGTCTCACAGGAAACCCGAGACCGACGAGTTAACAACCGTTAACGCCAGTGCTTCGAGTCATGCCATGGCATAGTGCAATTTACCACAATCCTAGTAAAAGGGTGAAGAAAATCTAGGTTGAGAGCTTTTACTCTCCATCACCCCAAAATTCAGTCCATAAAAATTAAGTCTGAGAGCTAGAAACTGCAGAAAACCCTTGATGAGTCAAAAGACTTCAGGAGCCAGGCTGGGCTTCAGCGGCGGGGGAGCAGAGAAGAAACAAGCCAAACGAGGATGTGTCAGGGGCGCCTCTGTCTCCAGTCTCAGAAGTGGTGCCAGGGCCTGGCTTCCCTAAGAGCTCTGTGTACCCAACTGAAGCAGGGATGGTCACTAGATACTTTGTGCTAATCTCTGAAAACAATTTTTTTTTTTTTTTGAGCCAGGCCTGGTGATATATACCTGTAGTCCTAGAAGATGGCAGTGTGTGTGTGTGTGTGTGTGTGTGTGTGTGTGTGCGCGTGCGCGCGCAGAAGCAGGATAGAGAGCACGAGGTCAGTCTGGACTACATAGTAAGAGAGTGTCTGAAAACAAAGAAACACTCTTTGTCCAATTACAGACAAGTAACTGGGCTGAAAGGAAAGGCAACAGTTTTTCAAGACACCTGGTCAGTGATGCTTCCAGGCACACCCAGCCAAGAAGTAGAGGAATTCACCCAAAAGCCTGCTGTGGGTGTAACCGGTGCCCCTCCCTCTACAGATGTGGAAGTCCTAGCCTAGGCAAATTTGATCTTATCTAGAAGAAGGATATTTGAAGACCACACGGTTAAGGCTTGATTGCTGCCGAGACTGACATGCACATAGGGAGAACACCGGTAGAGATGAAGGCAGAGATTTGTAAAGCACCTCCAAGCCAAGAAATGTAGAGACTGCCAGAAAGCCAACAGGCGCAGGAGAAGTGGGAACAGTCTCTCTCTCAAAGCCCTGCACGGAGCCAACCCAGCCGGGACTTTGATCTCGGATTGGCCTCCGGAGCTGTGAGACAATACATTTCTGACATTTGAGTCGCCCAGTCTGTGGTACTTTGTTGTGACCCCCTAGGACACTGAACAGTGTCTGACTCAACACCCTATGACTTAAGCCACCCAGTTACGCAGCACTTCTGTTGAACAATTTGCTGCTAGGTTCTGGAGCCTAAACTCTGCTGTCCTGTCTGCCCTGGTCGCTTTCCTTCATTGCCTCCTTCACACTGTCTTCTCCACACTTGCATCTGAAGCCACGTCTACCTTTTCTGCCAAATGCAACCCAAGTCTCCGGGTCATTCCCCACCCCCACCCCAGATCTCTGGGGATTGCAGCATAATAAACTGTACTTAGACCTCTGGGGTGTGGCTCTTGTTCCTCTGCACCTTATCTGAAATGCTGTCCTCTGTTCACCCGGAGAGCTCCAGGGTGCTTCCGGTCTCCCTTCTCCAAGACCGAAGCATTCAAACAGCACTTTTAATAAGCCAGTGGACACGGTCATCCTCTGGTGGCTACAATGTTCTGGGGTGGTAAATTCTTCAAAACATGCTCCCCAGACTGCTGATCCTGCAGTCTTCTTCCTTGGGGGGGGGCTTCTCGAATTTGCTTTACCATATAAAAAGGATACACCTTAAATAACTCTGTACTTGGCATATAGCTACCTTAACAACAGGGCTTTCAATATGAAGAAACCCTTATTCCAGCTTTGTTCCTCTCGGCACTCTGTTTTAGCAAGCTCCATCACCAGTCTGAAACAGCCATAGAAGAGATTCTGGACCCTGGAAACCTTTAACTGTGGACAGTAAGAGCACTCAAATGAAATGAACATCCAGGTCGGCCTGCATCCCCTCCACTTCCAGAAGGAGGCAGAGGTCCCATTCCTCTACGATTAGAGAGCACAGGCAGACTGGGAGCAGAAGGCAGCCCAAGGACAACAGCTTGGGCAGTGTAGCCCACTGGGACTCTGCCTTTGAAGGTTACACAGGAGCTCGGCAGACAATGCTTCCCCTTCCGGGGGACAATCAGTCCAACGTTCATGAGGAAACCTCTACCTGCACACATTTCCAGAGGAGGCTGAGAAAGGCCTCTCCTCAGCAGAGTCCAGCCAGGACTGAAGGCTCCATACCTAGAGGGCAAAGGGGGATGAGGAAAACCACCCAGAAGAGGAGACCTTCCTTCCCGAGACAGGAAAACCAAGCAGAGGCTGTCCCATGGAGGGGACAGCCTTGGCATCTCCAAGGAGTGCGGGGTCTGTTTGAGAACTGAGCAAATCAAGAGGGGAAGGAGGTGGAAGCTGATGAGCTACTACGAGTACTCTCCTGCCAAGCACTGAGTGCAGGAACAGAGCCAGCAGCAGGGTCTCGTCAGCCCAGCGGAGATTTTAAGAAGCCAGAGTTGATCATAGCTGCAGAACACTGACACGTCTAATTTGTTTCTTTCTTTTTCCTTATAAAATCTGAGCCAAGAAGAGTTCACACATATCCAGGAAACCATTGTGGTCCTCACGGAGGAAGCGTCTGGGAAATGCCTGATGCACTCATGGTACAAATTGCCCCTCCAGCCTGAGCATTATACAAACCTGTACTCTGAAGATCTGAGGAAGTCTGAGAGAAGCCCTTCCTCTCCCCACTCTCACCCCGTACCACACTCCTCTTTACTCCTGCCTGATCCCTCTCTTCCTTTCTCTTCTTCAGACTGGCAAAGATCCCACGGTGGTTCTAGGTTCTCAGCAGCCCGTTTGCAAGCGACCGAGACAGAAGCACTCCCCTCTCCTCTGTGAGGTGGGCCCTAAGTATTTTTAAAGCAGGCCTGCATCACGATTGATCACAGGTGACCTGAGGCCAGGCCACTTGTACTGTCTGACAGCAACCAGCTGGACGGCTATTCCAAACTAACGAAAGTATTAGAATACAATAGAGGTTATTGCAATCAGATCATCTTTTCAGAATGTTAAATCAGCTCTTAAAATGGAAATGCATCATGCCATTTCACATTCATTTTCTGTTTCTAGATTCTAATTATTGCAGAGGAGGATGCTGGAGCCTCTTGCCTCACATGCTTCCTTGAGTCCTGAGTGTGAACAATGCTCATGCTAGTCCGGGAGGAGCTTGGAGCAGACTGGATGGAATATTTCTGCTCCTGGGGTTCTGGGGGAGGCTACGGACTCTCCTTGAGCATCTAACAGCCGCCTTCCTCAGATCACTGTCTCTGGCCCCATGAGGTATGGCTTGTACCCCCACTATTGCCTGAAACACAGACACAGAGATGTTATCGTTGGAAAAGCAGGGAGCTCACCAGTCAGAATGGGTGCAGTGATAGAGGAAAGCTCTGGAATCTCTCTCTGATGCTGGCTGTTCAGCATTTAGTAGTGAGATCTACGGTTTCCAGAGGAGGATCCACTTGGAGGCATTCAGTGGGGGCTCCAGGGCTCTCTAGATGCTCCCACTGATACAGGCAGAACAGTACTTTGGTATTTCTCCTCACAAGGCTGTGGGCAGTTTGAGAGTATGGATGCCGTCCTGCTCAAGTACCTAGCACACACTGGCTAATAACAGGTGCTTGTAAGTACCTGTGCAAACTTGAATTCTACCTGTTTATTTCGACATTTGGTATTTTTACTGTTGTAGGCAGTCTGGGGGATGTAAACAGTTAAGAGCCGAAGTCTCCCTTCAGTGAGTTTTCAGCCTAGTTCCCAGACTCTGGTAGAGACTGTCTTATTCACCCTGGCATCCCAGTGTCTACAGAGCTTGGTTGGGAGCAGACCTCAGCCGGCTTGATTGATTGGCTGTCACCCCATGTGTCTGGGCTGGAGGAGTTGCTTCAGACAGGTCACTCATCATCTCCCCTCCAAATCTGCCAGCCCAGCAAACAGCTTGCAGAATCATTCCCAGCAATCCCACACATGACTGTGGTCAACCAGGAACACAAGCCACGAGAAAACAACGCTCCACTCTTCCTCCAGCTCTTTCAAAACGAACTGGAGTATTAAAACGGGGTCGCCGTTGTCCTGGTCATAACGATCTCGTCAACGGAATTGCAGGGTTTTAGGCCAACAGTGACCACATATACCTTTGCAGTAATCAGAATCAATGCTCTGGACAGTGAGCGCAAGAGCCGGTAAACAAGGCTGTGGTGTGGACTCCCTTGACCTAGACTTTCAGGAAGGAGCTGACTCACTGCCCAGACCAGCACTCCCCACATTGCTCCGAGCCAAACAAACTCCTGTTTTCCCAGCTGCGCATGATGCCTTCACTCCACCAAAGCCACTTGCCAGAGAGCAAGAGGAGAAACCCGGATTCGCTTTGCAGGGAGGATGGCTGCTGCAGCTGGACTCTGTTTGTCCCTGCTCGTGAAGGGTCAAGGCATGCAAAAAGAGAGGAAGTTGGGCTTTTTAGTCACTGAAAGGGAGACAAATATGTTTCTCCTGTTTAGCGATCTGGCCGTGTTATTACTCAGCTTGCAAACTTCAGTGACATGCTTCAGACTCCTTGGTGTCAGCTCCAGGCCCTTTGAAACTTGTGTGAGATCTCTCCAGCCACACCTGTCCCACTTCCTCCCACTCAGAGCTGCTCTGGAGTCGTGCCAGGCGGTCGTCTCCGGCAGCGCTGCCATTGCCCGTGCTGTCCTCTGTGGCTGTCATCCTGGAGCTCCACATGCGCCTTCTCACCTCTCTGCTTTCACTCACACTGCCGCCCCTTCACCTTGGAACACCCTTCTACACAGCAGTCTCAAGGAAATGCCAAAGCGGCTTTTGCTTTTTTAAAAAAAAAAAAAAAAAAAAAAAAAACAAAACTTTGTTTTTTGGTTCTTTGGCAGATGAAACCCAGGATGTCACACAGGCTGACCATGTACTCTAACACTAAGCTACAACGGCAGCCCGCCCCACCCCCCTTCCAGCTCATCTCTCAAGACAGATCCAAGGGTTCCTTGCACTGTCTCTCTCACCCCAATAGCAGAATCAGTGGCACCTTCACCTGATTCTCCACAGCATGATTTATGTGTGTCTCTTCTGGTCCTTATTCACCATATCACCCACCCACCCATTCCTTCATTCATTCATTCATTCAACAATATCCACTCTCTTTGCCCTTTGTACCAGATAATATGGTAAGTCCTGGGAATCCAGGCAATTAAGTCCCCATATAGAGGGGGGCTCAAAACAGTACACCCATTTTTATAGGACAGAATTATACTTTTTTGGTGGTAAAGGTAAGTATTAGTGGTTTTTTAGATCAAAGGAAGACCATATACTCCAGTCTGATGGATAGTAGATTATCTGGAAGGCTCCCTAGAGGAGGTGGCACCCACACAGCCCAAAGGACAGGTGCTTTCTTATCTATTTCCCATTTCGTGGCAGAAGATTCCCTGAGGAACGAGGTCAGTCACAGATCATATCAAATCAGGTCATTTATGCTACGTGTTTATTGAGTCCTTTGCAAGGAGACAAACTGTCACTTTGATGTAGTTTGAAAAGTAGCAAGTAGCAGCTGAGAGCAGGGGGAGAGGATGGCGGAGACAGCAGAGGAACTCCAGGATGCATTCCCAGTTTAGGAAGCAGGCACGTGGTAGATTGGAGTTGGAGCTGTCCTGGGAGGGTGCCGGGCTGAGCGCTCCTCAACACAGTGAGCACCACAGGGGGAAGGGTATCAGTTGGTGCTGGCGTCACAGAACCAGCACTGCTGGAATGCTGCAGGAGACAGCTGCCGGCTGCAGGGAGAACAACTGTATGCTGTTCCTTTTGCTTCAAAAGAGAGTTCCTCCTCTTTTTTCTCTTTTATTCTTCTCCCATACAGTACATTCTGACCAGTTTCCCCTCCCTCCATTCCTCTAAATCCCTTCCCCCACCTTCCCTCTCCTCCCAGCCACTCCTCCTTCATTTCCCTTAAAAAAAAAAAAAAAAAAAAAAAAAAAACATCTAAATCAAACAAAAAACAAAAAACAGTCATCCTCATTTCAAGGCTGGATGAGGCAACTCAGTAGGAGGAAAGGGTCCCAAGAGCAGACAAAAGAGTCAGAGACACCCCCTACTCCCACTGTTGGGAGTCCCTCAAGAACACTAAGCTACACAACCATAAGGTATATGCAGAGGACCTAGTGCAGACCCATGAAGGCTCTGTGGTTGCCGCTTCAGTCTCTGTGAGACCCTATGAGCCCTGCTTAGTTGAGTCTGTGGGCTCTGTTCCCATGGTGTCAAGGGAGAGTTTCTATTCTATTGTGGCTGAGATGAGATGAGAGGTCCACTTTCCTGCACGTTCCTCTGGCTCACTATCTTTAGACACCAGAAATCTCTGCTGTGAATCACTCATCTTTTCCATGTGTGGACCATTTTGACATCTCACCATAAGGGATTATAAAGGACTTGACTGGGACTGGAGAGATGGCTCAGAGGTTAAGAGCACCGACTATTCTTCCAGATGTCCTGAGTTCAATCCCCAGCACCCACATGGTGGCTCACAACCATCTGTAATGAGATCTGGCACCCTCTTCTGTGTACACAATAAATAAATAAACCTTTCAAAAAAAAGAGAGGAGAGAGAGAACTGACCTTCTCAAATTGTCCTTTGACCTCCACATGTGTGCTGTGGCATGCACACCCACACACATACCAAATAAATAAAATACAAGAAAAACAATCAAGGGCACTGGAACTCTGAATAAAAAAAAGTCAGTGCCTTCATAGATAAAGAGTAAGAGTTAATAAAGGACAATAAGTTAAAAAAAATAAAGGACTTGACTATTTAGGTATAAGACTGAATAAGGCACTCAGTTGTTAACTATGTTACTACTGTTCAGTAATTGGGGCTACTGATAGAGTGCTATTGTGAAATCAATTGTTAACAACTAAGAGTTGAATTTTAGATATTAGGATTATTTAAGGTTCCAATATGATTGAGGATGACACTTCAACCCAATTTTATTTCCCCTACTTTTTTCATAGTTTTATGATAAAAGTTAAGTAAAAGATAAAATAGTTTTATTTTTCATATTGGGGGAAATCTAGCTGGAATTTTGATTGTCAAAAATTCTTTATTAAAACCACTAATCCCTTATGATTTTAATACATCATTAATACATCCTAAATAATCCCTTTCTCAAGATCTGGCTCTCTCTACAGCCTCCTTGAGTTCTCATTTGACTTCTAGTTTCATGCTCCACACACATGGTTCTAAAAAGATGCAAGGTATACAGGTCTTTTCAAACAATCTGCTCTTTGTAATTCTTCATTGCTAGTCTTTCCTCCCTGTACAGCTTTTTAGAGCTGCTGGGATGCAACACGTGCATCTCATTCCAGGAAAACATAGTCTCCAAGAGTAGTGGAACAAGAAGCTACCTTCTCCCCCGTGGCCTAGTCCCAGTGCTCCGCTTCCTCAACAGCACTGGACTGGCTTTGTCATGAACCCTGTTTCCTCCCATCTGTCTCAAGTGCATCTCCATTTCAGGCTGTTTGATTGTGGACTATAGAATCCTCTTATTTGCCATGTAGATGAGATCTTATTTATGGATGGATGCCATGTCTTGGGGTAAGTGAAAGAGAGGTGGGGTGAAGTTTACCTTTCATTTATCTAGATAAAAAATTTCTCTAGGTATGTGTATGCAGCACATGTACTAGGCTGGGGGTAATATAATCAGCCCTCATATATATCCCAAGTGCTGGGATTAAAGTCATACCCCACTGCTGCCCGGCTTAGCTCTTGTCTTCTAAGAGATGGTTTCACAATATAGCCCAAGCTAGCCTCAAATTCAAAAGCCTTTTACCTTAGCCACCCAAATGCTATTGTTAGCTTTAAGACAGACAAACAAAGAGACAAACACACACACACACACACACACACACACACACACACACACACACACAGGAACTTGGGAAAATGACTCAATGGAAAAGGCTCTAGCTATACAACCAGAGACCAGATTTCAGATCCTCAGAATCTACTTTAAAAGCCAGATGTGCATGGTCCCCCCATGTGTAATTCTACAGCTAAATCAGAAGCCATCTGACATCAATCTCTGGTCTCTGAATACGTGCTCACATACATGCATGCACTTGTGCCCACACCCATGCAAACACTCATACATATGTGCAGGTACACCATACACATACACATGGACATGCAAACAAATAAGTAAAAACAAGTGGTTATTGGTGAAAGCACCATTTCCACCTTACTTATTTCCTCTAGCCATGAAATGGCATGTTGAGGCAGTTGTGTCTCATTTTTTACCTGCATGCTCCAAAACATTTGAAAATGTATTCTTCTTGCCCATTGTTAAGTGAGCGTCGTGAAAGTTTTATGCTAAGTTAAAACAGCGCATGGTATTGCCTGACTGTTGCAAATGTCACCACTTGGAAGCAAAGTTCTCCCTTTAATCAGTGCTTCCTAAGGAGCCCTAGGGGGTTTGCTACTGAAGGATAGCATGCAGTGCAACACCAGCTAGTGAAAAATACAAGACCAGGCTCTTTTTTCTCCCTCCTTCAGTGATGGAGGTTGAAGTCTGGGCCTTGCACATGGTAGGCAAGTGTTCTACCACTGGGCTGCAACCCCAGCCCCAAACAAGTTTTTTTTTTTTAAAGTAAATCTTTTCAACATTTTTTTCTCCATTCCTTTTAAAGAACAGGATTATATTCCAAAATAAATAACATTTTAATGCTTGAAACTCTTTTATTAGTCATTATGCTGTAGTTTCTTTCCCTCCATGTCAAAAGCCACAAAAAAAAAAAAAAGAAAGAAAGAAAGAAAAAAATACACGTGTTCTGGTTAGTTTCTACTGTCAACTTGACTCAACCTAGAGCTGTCTGAGAAGAAGCACCTCAGTTGAAGAACTGACTCCCTCCAACAGGTTGGCCTGTGGGCGTGTCTGTGGAGTGTTCTCTTGGCTGCTGATTGATTTAGAAAGACTCAGCCCACTGCAGGCAGTACCATCCCTAAGCAGGCAATCTTGGGCTGTACAAGAAAGCTAGTAGAGCATGAGCCAGGGAGTGAACCAGTAAGCAGCCTTCCTCCATGGTTCCTGTCTTCAAGTTCCTGCCTTGCGTTCCTTCCCTAACATTCCTCAGTGGTGGACTGTGACCCGGAAGTGTAGGCAAATTAAACCCTTCCCTCTCTAAGTTGTTTTTGGTCATGGTATTTGTCACTGCAAACTAATACACTCTATAAGTTCAAGGCTACGAGTGTCCAAATTTTTCTGTAGTTATTAGTAAGATAGAATTAGTTAAAACAACAGAAAATATTAAATCTGATGCACAATAATTAAACACAGGAAGCACATTTTTTTTTATTGGAATTGCAGTAAGTAATAAGTCAAGTGGCTTTTTCTCAAGTGCTTCTCTTCCCTATAGTGATATTTTATTTGTATGATTTTATTTGTATGTTAATAAATGAAGTTGCCTGGGGGTCAGAGCTAATAGCAAGCCATAGCAGAAGCCAGGCAGTGGTGGCACACACCTTTAATCCAGATCACATGACAGACAGATCTCTGTGTGTTCAAAGATACAGCCAGCATGGAGACACGCGCCTTTAATCTCAATACCAACAGTAGAAGACCTGGAGGTCTGTATAGACAGGCAGTGACAAGGAGGTCATATGGTTGGGTTTACAACCAATGAGAAGGCAGAATAAAAAGTCAATAAAAAGACAGATAGACAAGAAGTAGGTCTCTTGCTGAGGGGAAGGACAGCAGCAGCAGCAAGGGTAAGAAGAAGGGTTTTAAGTCTCAGCTCTCAGCTACTGCTTTGACCTCTTGGGCTTTTAACTCTGCATTTGGCTCTGTGTTTCTTATTTAATAAGACTGTTCATCTACACTTCCCCACAGTGAACTGTTTACTCCTGGAATGTGGCAGGGTGCAGCACCCCTTCTAATCCCATTTGTGTTTTTTTACAGAGACAGGAATGGAGAAACTGTTCATATAAATAAATAGGAGGGAATGGATTTAATAACATTATCAAGAAAGTCTATTTCAGAGATGTAAAAAAAAAAGATCATGCAGTCATTTATCATGATCATATTTTAATGGTCTGTCCACTGCAATTCCATTAGGATGTTCTTCTGTTTCATGAAAAGATAAGAGCTAGAAACTCCCTTGTTTGCTGAGGCTTTATTTCCCAGTCACTAGAATCCAGTCCAGGGATGGTGTTTGCAACAGTCCTTTTATAAGACAGAGGCTTCTGGACAGAGGCTTCTGGACTATGAGCAGTGTACCAGTGCCAGAACATGTTTTTCTTTTGTAATGATGGAGACATGACATGGATAAAGGACAAACGGGCCATCAGGAGGAGTCATCAGACACATTATTATTTGGCAAAAGTACTCACAGGACTTGGGGACATTAACTTGACTCTTTAGCACCCTTCTTCCAGATGTAGCCTTTAGAAACCCTTCCAACAGTATATCTCTTTAAAACACACTGTGGTAAAAATCCATGTTAGGTGCCAGGATTTATTTACTTGACAACAAAGCTTTTTCTCAGAATACCTATTAATATCTGAAAGAATGAATATTCTTGGAATAGTCCCAGGGAAACACACTTTGGAGGTTTGTTTAATAAATTTTAATTGGCTCCCCAACTAATAAGATCTAAAGCTGTGCGCTAGAGATTGTTGCAGTTGGAGAACAGATAAGATGATGATGATTATGATGATGAATGAGGAGAAGGAGAAGAAGGAAAGGATGAAGAGGAGAAAGAAGAAATGGAGGAGGAGGAGGAAAATGAGAAAACTATGGTCATTGTGTGTGGTTCACAATGCAGAGATACCCAACAAGCCACAGCAAAGACCAAGGGGAGGGAGGGCCCTTGTGTAACCCAACAGGATTTTCAGACAGGTAGCCGTGGACTATAGCACTTGTTCAATAACACAACAATGTCCAAATGGTCTACAGGCTACCTCAGATTTCTCTGTTGCTATGCCATTGGGTGAGGCCATGATGTGTCCTGAGAGATAGTGTTGTGGGTCATTTGAAGCTGCAAACCTGTAGGAAGCTCTCCATTATTTTTCTTTTCTTCCACCACAAGACATGGGGAGGACATGTGGAGGACAACTGCCCTGGAGAAACATAATGGACTTTAGGCAAAGAGAAACAAATGAGAACATTTTTGCTAAGTCACTGTATTTTTATTAAAAAAAAAAAACTAATTAAAAAATTAACTTGTGTGTGTCTGTGTGAGTGTATGCCATTGCATGGAATCCAGAAGAAAGTCTCAGATCCCCTAGAGCTGGAGTTCCAGGCAATTGTGAGCCACTTACGTCGCTGCTAGGAATCTGAGCCTGAGTTCTCTGGAAGAGCAGCAAGTGCTCTTAACTAACTACTGAGCCATTTTTAGCCCTTTAAATTAATTAATTTGTGTACAATATAATTTTATTATGGCATTTTCACAAGTCTGAATCAATATAATTTGTTCTTATTCGTCTCTTTCCCCACTTCCTCCCTATTGCTAGTCCCTTTCTTCTCTCCAGACAGTTTCTCTTTTGCTTTCACATCGTGCGCATCTTATCACGTTTTCATTCCCCCCATGCCTTCAAGATCTTTTCCTCCTCTTTCAGAGTCCCCTTTCAACTTTCATTGGTGCGGTACCTTGAACACCCATGTGTTAGGTACCAGGATTTGCTGTTTGACAACAAAGCTTTTTCACAGAATACCCATTAATATCTGAAAGAATACTGAGTACATTCAGTTTTAAATCTAGATTCCACATATAAGAGAAAAATACGTAGAAAAATAGAAAAAAATAGAACCCACTTTCCTACAAATTTCATGAGTGCATCTTTCTTTACAGCTACATGAAAGGCCACATATCATCATCCTTTCAGCTGTTGACAGACGTGAAGGCGGCCTCCATGTCCTCACTATGGTGACTAGTTCATCAATAACCATGGCTATGCAAACATCTCTACGGTATGCAGCAAGTCACTGATATCTTGCCATCATTCATAGCAAAACTTCAATTCTTCTGTTAAAGGGTCAATTCCTTGTGGTACTCTGGATGAGAATGTCCCCACAGGTCCATGCATTTGAACACTTGGTCTCAAGTTATTGGTGCTGTTGGTGGAGACTTGAGGAGGTTGGAGGAAGTATGCACCAGTATGTCAAAGGTGAGCTTGGAGAGTTTAAAGACTCATGTGACGTGGCCAGTTTTTCTTCCTTCCTGCTCACAGTTTACCAGTACCACCATCATCAAAGTTGGAAACTGGAGACCTAACTCTGCTCTTCCCTCTTTCTCAGCCTCACATCAGCTGTCCCGGCTCTGCCCCTCCACACCTGCCCTGAAAGTGATGTTTAAATCTCTCTCATTGATCGTTACAGACAGCTATTGCCTCCTTCCTGTTAGCATCTCTCCCATCCCTCTCAAACCCATCCTGTACCCAGCCTTGGGCATGAAATTCCTCAAGCTCCCACAGTTCTTTATTTAAACCTACCAAGCTCTGTGGGTAAGATCAAGTCCAGACTCTTCTCTATGACCCAGGACCTCTGAGGCGAGCTCCCTGTCCACCTCTATGGCACACTGCTCACACTTTCCACCAATTCGCAGGGGTACATTAACCGTAGAAGGAAATGCTCCTCTTGAGGTCTCTGTTTTGTCCTCTGGGGAGCATCCCGCACCATAGCAGTTCTGTAGACAGAGCTGGCGGGGCGGCTGTTGTGGCGTCTCATGCACAGGACTTTCTGATTCAGTGGCTTTACAACACACACAGAGAGCTGGGAGGAGGACAGCAGGGCTCCTGGGGAGGTGGCCAACAGCAGAGTCCCGGTAGTCAGGTTGCATATCTGCTCTGACACTTGTCAGCTGCGTGGGCCTGCGTAATCTCTCTGATGTCCGCACTTGGAAGTAGAAAAATGCCACTGAAGTGCCCCAGAGTGGGCCAAGGGCAAGTTGCAGTAATTGCACTAGTGTTAAAATTCTACAACTCAGTGTCAGGAGTGGACAGAACACGACGAGCACTTTCTATGGGGATTTGGAGGAGGCAGATGAAGGCACTTCGTGAGCAGCCGCGGCTCTGCTACTCACTTAGCAATGCCCACAGAGAAAGTTAGGTCTGTTTCCTGACCTCCATGGAGCTGGATGCAAAGATGTTGAGCCAGTTCAGAGTCTTTGGACTCGTCACTAGTGTCCTGTCAGCTATACGATGCTGGTCTATGAGCTGTGGCTTGCCCCAAAGTGGTCTACGCATCCATCTCTTTTCCCCTCTCATGTGCTCACCGGGGCACCTATCACTGACGATGACATCACTGGCCCTTCTATCAGCCTCCCTCTCCCATGGACGGAGGGGAAACATGCTGATTGTGTCCTGAGCCAGAAGGTTAGAGATATTGTGTTTCTCACACTGTAACAATGAGGGTAGCTCTGTCCAAAAGAGCAAGCTAGAGTTCTGGCATGAGTTCCCTGCTCAAATGCATGGAATTTACTGTCATATGACTGCAAAGTGTGATAGATTCTTGTCAGAACCAGGTCAAATCCAGGTCCATCCCAAGGCCCATTGTCTGCCTATATGACATCTGATCACCTCTTACAACTTCTAAGGGTCTGGTCACAAGAAAGGGGTCTGCTCCCTCTCTGCTCACCTCTGAAACGGTAGCTTGATGACTTTCCTTTTATCCTTAATGCTTCATTGTTTCATTGTGCAGTTTGAAGTTAAAATGTAATAAAGTAAATAAAGCCGTACTGCCCTTTTAATTAGTTTCTTTTCATAACTCATTTTTCTTTTTAAAGATTTATTAATTTTATGTGTGTGTGTGTGTGTGTGTGTGTGAGAGAGAGAGAGAGAGAGAGAGAGAGAGAGAGAGAGAGAGAGAGAGAGAGAGAATATATGTGTACTGCCTATGTGCAAATGCCCATGGAGGCCAGAAGAAGGTGTTAGACCCCTTGGAACTGGAGTTACAGGCAGTTGTGGGTCGCCATGGTACAGGAACTGAACCCTGGTTCTCTGGGAGAGCAGCTAGTGCTCTTAACCACTGACCTATTTCTCCAGCCCCTAGTTAAATGACATCTTTAAAGTTTTATTTTATTTTATGTGTATGAATGCATTGCCTGCATGTGTGCATGTGTACCATACGTGTGCCTGGTCCTTTCAGAGGCCAAACGAAGATGCTCTGGAACTGGAGTTACAAACAATCGTGAACCACTATGTGGGTGCTGGGAACTGAAAGCTTGTCCTCTGCAAGAGCAGCAAGTGCTCATAACCACCGAGCCTTCTCTCCAGCCCCTGAGTAAGTGATTTTTTTAAATAGCTTTATGCTTCCCATATATTTGGAGTAGTCGGAATAAAAGTCTCTGAAAGTGGGTATGAACTGAATGGTACTTATTTGGTCACAGTGACAGGAGACAAATGCTGTCATGCCCCAAAGCCACAAAGCTGGGTACAGTGATTGTCCCTTTATTCCTCCCAGCTCTGGCTTCAATATGTCCCCTATAGTTCATGTGTCAGAAACTTAATCCCCAGTACAATAGTGTTGGGAGGCCGCACATGTGTGGGGTGACTAGGTCAGGCCTCTGCCTTTGTGGGTAGGTGGAGGTCCTTATCTTGGTGGTGGGGATTGACCTTCTGCTTTCCACCATGGGATGATGTATCAGGCCCTCAGGAGATGCTGATGCCTTCATATTTCGCTTGTTAGCCTCCAGAACGAAGAGGATTACAAAGTGAACCTTGCCAGTCTGTGGTGTTCTGGTATCATAACCCAAAACGCACTAAAGCTCTACAAACTTTGAAATTCATGGAAGGATAGTCCCAGGCAGGTTCTCCTGGGGGGGGGGGGGGAGCTCATGGCCAAGAATCTAAGCTATCTGGCATTCACCCATCCTTTGGCACCTCATGCTTCTGGCATCCCTTTGTGTACTGGTAGAGTGGGAGAAGGATGGGTCAGAGGAAGAGATTTGCTCTCTGTCTCGTAACTACTGTGTCATGTGTTCATGCACAGATCACATTCTGAAGTATTTTATCCTTTCTCCACTTATTCCACAAGCAGTTACTGAATGCACATTATGTAAGTGCCAGGCTCTATGTGAACTGGATACTGGAGGCCTGCCTCTCCAGGATGTTCCTAATGCTGTTTATTTGACAAGTCAAGCAGATGTAGAAAATGCCAAAGGAGTTCTGTAGAAACGGGTGCCTTATTAATAGCATAATTGCAGGTATATTTAAACAATTATTTCAGACTAAAATCACAGGAGGACACTGATCCTGTTTCCATTGTAACTCTCGCCCCCATAGCTAGTCCATGAGTAATTAATGTTTGTGAAGAAGGAGGCTTAAGTGGGAAAGAGAGAGAAGGGACTGAGAGAGGGGGGAAGGAGGAGAGGAGAACGCAGCTAGTCTCCCAGAAGAAGGGTGAAACGGCATTGTGAACAAGCTGAGAAGTGTAGAGCAAAGCCTGCTAGAGCATGGAGAAAGAGAGGAAATGGTTGAGAACAAGGGAAGGTCAAGACCTCCGGTGCTGAGCTGGGTTGACGGGGTTGTTCTCCATCTGGAAATGTCTGTGAGGACATGTCTGTGTGCGGCTGTGCAGTGCCCAGGCTGAGGCACCTTGGCTCCCCTGAGAGGTGAGCTACACCTCTGGCCAGAACCAAGGATGCCTGGGGACAGAGTCCCATGCTATGGACTGTGCAGTCTGGACTCAGAATGAGCTGCCTCCAGCCTAGGATGCCAGGAGTCCAGAGTTAGTGTCTAGCCTACATGTCCCTGAGGTGCTGTTGGGTGAGGAATCTGTGAAGAAGGAATCGATACACACAGTATTTTGAAACATCCCTAGACCCTTGTCATAAAAATGTCTTTGACCGGGGCTGGAGAGATGGCTCAGAGGTTAAGAGCACTGACTGCTCTTCCAGAGGTCCTGAGTTCAATTCCCAGCAACCACATGGTGGCTCACAACCATCTGTAACAGAGATCTGATGCCCTCTTCTGGCCTGCAGTCATATATGCTGTATACATAATAAATAAAGAAATCTTTAAAAAAAAAAAAAAAAAAAGAAGAAGAGGAAGTCTGACTTTAAAAAAAAAAAATGTCTTTTGACCGCCGGGCAGTGGTGGCACACACCTTTAATCCCAGGACTCGGGAGGCAGAGCCAGGTGGATCTCTGTGAGTTCGAGGCCAGCTCTGGGCTAGAGAGTGAGTTTCAGGACAGGCTCCAAAGCTACACAGAGAAACCCTGTCTCAAGAAACAAAACAAAACAAAAGCAAGCACATTTCCCAGGCTACTATAACCATGGTGTCTGGAAGTCAGAAGCCTGCTTTCAGGAAGGACCAGAAAACAGGCAGGCCTCAGGATGGGGTGCTGCGTGCCGGGCCTGCTGCTAAGTACTGTCATTGCAGGTTTTCCTCCGATCCTTGCATCACTCCTACAAGGCAGGTGCTTTGGCTACCCCCGGGAGCCAGAGAAGGAAGTGAGGCCCACCTAACTGGCTTAAGTCACACGTCCATCCGTCTGTAGGCTCCTAACCACAGTGGTAGAAATAGGATTCATAGGCAGGAGACCCAAATCAGGCCACACTGGACCGAGGTGGGCTAGGCAGGCCCTGATGGCAATGAGCTGTGGTTTCAGTTGAAACACAGACAAAAGATTACTAATAAAATAGTTAAAAGTATGTTTAAGGCTTCCTTCTCTTGGACATGTGATCCTCAGTGTTTCATTTTCTAGAATGTCATGTTTTTGATTATGTTAAAATGTTAAAGAAAATATGATTTTTTTCTTTTTTGGAGTTTCATTATGGCAGACGAAGTTTCTGTCAGGACCGCTAGCTCCAAAATAAGCACACAGAGACTTAATATTAATTATAAATGCTTGCCCGATAGCTCAGGCTTATTACTAACTAGCTCTTCTAACTTAAAAGAGCCCATTTCTATTAATCTAGATTCTGCCACGTTGGCATTACCTCCTGTTTCCTCTCCATGTCTTGCTGGTGACTCCTCTGACTCCACCTTCCTTCTTCCCAGCATTTGCTCTGCCCTGAAAATCCTGCCTAGCCATCTGCCAATCAGCTTTTTATTAACAATAAGGATGATACACATTTACAGTGTACAAAGATTGTCCCGCAGCACATTATGTTGCCCAGGGTTCCCTAGAACTGATGGTCGTCCTGCCTCCGTTTCCCAAGTGGTAAGACGACAGACATGCACTAGTACCAGGCAGAGCAGTGGATATTTAGAATAAAGATGCTCGGTGTGTCACATGGCAGTGGATGTGCAGCTAAAAAAGAAGAGTGTCGATGGACACAGGTGGCTGCCTGTGAGTCTTGCAGAAGCCCCAGGGCTGGCTTTGATCTTGGCCACTGGACTCAGTCACAGTGCTTTCTGATGATACCCAGATGGGCATCTCGGATTTTCCAAATCTGTCTCACCTCTCTGGGTCTGTGTGGTCTCTGGGTCATGGCAGGGTTTTGACAGGGTCAACACTAGGAACAGTGTAAAAGCTGACCGGGTAAAGAAGTGTCTTCAGTGTACCTAGTCCAAGGACCCATAAGAGATCCCTGCACAGAGACAACAGGGCTGAGGATCTGGCTGTCCTCTTCACTGGCGTGTGGATAGCCGGAAGAGGCAATTGCTTGTGCGAGCACACTCAGAACTTGAGAGGGTCTGGAGAGGGAAGGTTTGTGAAGTTAATTCTGCTTTGTTGTGGCAAAGCATTCCTTCTCCACGCCCATGTACCTGGACTCTGACCTTCGGACTTTCTGTGGCCACCAGGCCTCCCACTCAGGGGATACTCAGAGAGTTTATTCTGGACTTATTATCTTTGTCCCTGCACCTGGGAACATAGGTCCCCATGCTTGAGGATAGGGCTTTACTGTCATGTGAGCCTGAGTTTGAACTCAGCTCAGCCAGTTATCTGGTCTCTTCTCCATCTGCACGTGGGGTGCTGAGTCTCCCAGGTCCCATAAAACAGACATTCTTGCAGACGCACTCAGATAACCAGGTTCTGGTAAGGCCTGAGATAGAGAGACACATCTTTCTTGAGCTGATAGTAGGGACCATCTGAGCAGAGCCTCCAGGGGCTGCATAAGGGCCTCAGAGCTGGAGCTGTGTCCCCAATTATCCACTATCCATGGGACCCTGCTTTCACAGGGCACATGGTAGCTTATCCCCGAGTCCGATTCCTCTCCCCCGTGAGTTTCCTGTCTCATACACCCTGTACCTTTCTGTGCCACACAGTGCCTCCTTCATACATTTTCCCTCAACTCTTCCAGGCCTGGCAGGTTCTCTCCAGCTTCTCATCTTTCACCTTCAGTTTCTACAATAAACTGATTTCTTGTATATATTACAACATGAAATTCCTAAAAGCCAGAGTATATTTGGGCATAATGTTTCCTCTTGTGATACTCTGCAAACTATTGGACTGTCTGTGCTATTAGGTCCAAAGCCCACCCCTCTAACAGTCAGAAGTAGGTTGTGCATGTGTGTGTGAGACGATCAGACTGGGCGGATCAATGCTAAAGGAGGCAACTTGGATTCAACTGAGTGGCATCTATGCTTCTCCGAACAAATGTCCGTCATGGCAACAGACAGACATGTGTGAGTCATGAAAACATGTTGTGAGGTTTATGTCAAGATTAAATTGAGAGCATTTGTAGCAAACAGCACAGAACTAGAACACATAGTGATTTGTTTGTAAAGATTTATGGTTTCTCTTTTAAATCATGTGTGAGTGGGGTGTGTGCACATATACGGAAGTGTCTGAGGAGGCCCAGAGAGGAAGTTAGATCCCCTGGAACTGGAGTGACAAGCGGCTGTGAGCTGCCTGGTGTGGGTTCTGGAACCTGAACTCTGGTAAAGCAGGAAGTGCTGCTCTTGACTGGTAAGCCATCTCTCCAGGGCACAAGGAAATGCTTCTTTAAAAAGTGTCCCTAGCCTGACACTTATCTGTCACCAGTGCAGTCAGCTCAGGGATGCAGGGCGATTTGTAGGCCACCACAGAGAGGGGATTGGCTTGGCCTTCAGATAACACAGAAGCCACTTAGGCTGTTGCTAAGTGACAGTGACTGCTGGGTGATTCTTTCCTTAAGACATTTAATTTAACTTCAGTCAAGGGAGGGAGAGGAGAGAAGGAAGGGAACCCTGTGGGAACAGCACAGGGCGGAAGAGCAAATGGAGTCCCTCTCAAAAGTTACTGTTTCAAAACAAACAGAATCCTGGAAACCCACCTACACTTCTAATGACTTAAAAAAAAAAAACACTTTATTATACTGTTTATTTATTTTTTGAGTTACTTTTGTTTTGTTTTGTTTTGCATGTTCACACACCCACATAGATACATAATTTCATTTGAAGAGACACACGTGGTCACATAATACTTGGTTTTTTTAGACCTTTCCTAATCCTCTCGGCTCATCTTCCTCTCTTTAACCCTCTTCCTTCCCTTTTGCTCCCAGGGTAAATTCACAGATGCAGACATTGGCAATTTTCTATGTAGCGATTCCCTGCTCTGAGGAAATGCTCGTCTGCCCTGGGTCTCCTGACCAACCATGTAGGGGCGTTCAGTTGCTTCCAGCTGCAGAGCGAGCAGATGCACACTTGGTCCAGGGCTTGCCACTGGGACAGTGTGCCTTTCTCTGATTTTACTGCCACATTTTTAAAAATAAACTTTATTATTTAAAAAAGGCAAATTAAAAAGTGCCGACAAAAGTTAACCATCTTAATGAGCTTCTTTCTATACAGTTAGAATAGACATTCTGAACTTCGCATGGACTTATATTTTCACTATATATTTTAGTGTACTTATCCACCAACAAATCTCCCCAATCCATGAACTAGAAAAACAATTAACTATATCCTCATTCATAACTCATGGGCATTACCTGTATTCAGTCCTTCCTCATTCATTCATTCATTCATTCATTCAGTGAGAAGTCCGGGGACTACTTGCAGGAATTGGTTATCTCCTTTCACCATGTGAATTCCAGGGATTGAACCCAGTTTGTCAAGTTTGGTGGCAAGTACATTTACCAACTGGGCCATTTCACTGGCTCCCTGCCTTTTTAAAAATAAAACGAAAACTCTATGTGGTCGGCTGCTCAGTTGTGGGTGCTGTGGAGACTGGTTCCAGGATCTTAGAGAAGCTTATTTGTATTATGCAGGGACCAGAGCATGCTGTTGTGCCCAGACACTCTTCTCCCCCGCTCTTTTTTAACTTCCATTCTTTGAACTCTCTGTTCGAACAGCAGGAGGACCTCCCCAGGACCAAGCTTCTGTGTACGCACTTCACAGAACATGTTTGTTCTGTAGCTCACTGATTCACTGATAGGACTGTCATTCCTCATCCTATCAGTGACCAGGCTGTACAGTCACACGGCCAGAACCGTGTCTGCTGTTCATCTTGTCCCCAAATACTAGAATTTCTCAAATACTTAGAATGAATGGATGCTATAAAAAAAAAAAGTCTATTGAATCAACGGAACAGTAATAGTTTCATTGTTGAATGCTACTAAATTATAGCCTATCTCAAAGGCTAACAATGGTAGAAGCACACACAAGCATTATATATAATATATATATATACATTATATATATATGACTCATTAAAATTGACCATTTGTGCCCAAAGAAAATAGCTTAGTTTGTGAAGGAATGAAACTCCTTGGAAGTAGACCACACTGTAAACAGTACACATATACAATAAAATAAAATTTCAAAAATAATTGGCTAGATGGCACACATCTTTAATCCCATTACTTCAGAGGCAGAGGCATGTGAATCTCTGAGTTCCAGAAGAGGCAGAACTGTTATACAGAGAAACTCTGTATTCAAAAACCAAAAACCAAAACAAAACAAAACAAAAATTGGCCAGAAAATTAATTTTAAAAAGAAACAAAATGCTTAATAGGCGATATCAGGCATGAAAAATTAATATAGACGTAAAGCCTAATTTTAAAAACTAACACCGAGCTGGAGAGATGGCTCAGGGGTTGAGAGCACTGGCTGCTCTTCCAGAGGACCTGAGTTCAATCCCCAGCACCCACATGGCAGCCCACAACTGTCTATTGTTCCAGAGAATCCGGCACCTCACACAGACATACATGCAGGCAAAAACCAATGCATATAGAATAAAAATAAATTATTTTAAAAAACTAACACCACATGTAACTTTTTACCACTAAATTTGAAATCCAGAAAAAAGAATGCTTTTCTAAGAAAATATAACCAACCAAAATTTGTCTAAGGAGTAGGAAATTAAGTAATGACCAGTAAACAAACTTAGGCATTACCTTAATGTATCTCCTTCCAGCCTGTACAAACAACACTGGACAACAATATCAAAGAATCAATAATTGGTCTCTTAGTGAGTTTGGTATTGATTCCTTATTATCTGCCCACCCCCTACCTCCTCCCACCCCCCATCCCCCTCCTACCCCCACTCCACCCTTCACCATCCCCACCACCACCTCCTCCCACCCTCCACTACCCCTCCTACCCCCCTCTACCCCCCCACCCCCGGCCACCTGGGATCAGACCAGAGCTGCAGAGGACAGATCTCAACTCTGCAGGGAGGGGCCGACAAAACCCTAAAGCAAGAAGGGCGGGCAGTAACGACTTCAGGGAAAGAGACAGGCAGGAATTGTCAAAATGAAGTAAGTGATGCTTGGGTGTGGTGGCCCTGCAAGTGGTCCTACCACTTGGGAGGCTGAAACAGAGGGACTGTGAATTGGGACTATCCTCTGCTACATGGCAAGAACCCGTTTCAAAGCCAAAATAAAAATGGAGTCACTGGTGCCAGCCCTTCCACAGGACTGGTTCTCACATATGCAGACCGGAACTAAATTCCTTCCAGTATAATTCACACCATTGTTAAAATTCCTCCGCTGAAGCAGAAGCAAGAAAATTCTAAATGTTTTCTTTATAGTCCCCACTCGTGGAGCTATGGAGAACAAAAGAGGACCCGCATGCAACTCGTTTCGTTGGATGCTTCCTGGCTGTGTCTCCATGCCGTGTTCCATTTTATAATGCTGCTGCTGCTGCTGCTTCCAGCTTTAATGTGGGTTAAACTTTTCACTTGCACCACCCCGTCCTTTTCTCATTTCTTGTTTTTCTCAGTTCATTTTCTGTCCGTTTCCTTTGCTTTGGACCAGACTCCTGCTTGTTCTGCATAGGCGTGATAATCACTCAAGGAGTGACTGTTCCTTTGACCTCCTCGTTCCCCTTCAAGGCTGAAAGCGCAGAGATAAAGTCCTAACCCCAAAGTCACCCTAGGTGCCAGGGACAGTAAAGTGCTAAGAACAGACCTCTCCACCGTGAAATGAGGACAATTATCTTGGATGGTGAGAATACACTCTGAGGACTCCATCATTCAGGATCCAGACTGTCCTAGGCAATGAAAGCTATAACATTTTTTATTTTTATTTTTTTTTTTTACACAGGGTCTCACTATATAGACCAGGTTGACCTTCAAACTCATTGAAATCCACCTGCCTCTGCCTCCTGAGTGCTGGAATTAAAGTTGTACATCACTATCCCTGGCTTATAACAATATCTTATTGGACCACTTGAAAAGCCAGACCTGAGACAATGACAGCTTGACATACTCTTGCCCATTGTTCCAGTCCTTTCTCTACTTAAACCTAAAACTAAAACTCCTGTCAATAGCTCATGGGTCACTGGACCTCATTATCTGTTTCACTTCCCAATTCATCAATTAAGCCTACTTATTATTCCTTAAACAATTATATAACAATAATGATAATAAAAATGATAGGTTTATAATCTTGTACAGACTTATTAAGCAAGTTATTTAAAAAAGGCTGTAAGAAGAGCAAAACTGAAACATTATATATGACAGGTGATATTAATAACAAAATGCCAATGTTAGAAAATATTTGCACTTGCATATATATAAACATGTATGTATAAACATGACAATATATAATGGGCAATAGAATACTACTAAAGCATACTTGCCCTCAAATTTTTATGTTGAAGCCCAAATTCCACAAATTATTGCATTTGAAAATAAGACTCCTTTTTATTATTTTTGCTTGTTCTTTTATATATTTTTAATTTTAATTGAAAACCATTCTCATACAATATATTCTTGGGATGACACTTTTCCCCTCCTCAAACTCTTCCCAGATCTTCTCCATCTCCCCACCCACCGAACTCCACACCCTTTCTCTCTCTTTAAAGAGCAAACAAAAGGCACAAACCACAATCACGAACCTCATAAAAACACAAAAACAGGGGTTAGGGATTTAGTCAGTGGTAAAGCGCTTGCCTATTAAGCACAAGGCCCTGGGTTCGGTCCTCTGCTCTAGAAAAAAAAGAAAGAAAGAAAGAAAACGCAAAAACAGAAACCCAAAATATACAAACATAAGATCAACAAGACAAAAAAAAAACTGTCCAAACAAAGCAAAATGAGGCAAATACCACTGAGTTCATTTTTGTGTTGGCCAACTATTCCTGAGTATGTGGCCTGCCATGAACTATGTGGTTAATATATCCAGTGAAACTCCACTGGAGAGAACTAAATGTCCCACTGCCTGTGGGTATTCACTACAGATAGCTTCAGCATCAGGACCCCAGCCATCTAGTTTGAACCTGTGCAGGTACTGTGCATGCTGCCACGGTCTCTGTGAGTCCACATGTGCATCAGTCACGTTGTGTCTGGAAGACACTCTTTCCCTGGAGTCATTTATCACCTCTGGCTCTTGCGATCTTTTTCCCTCCTCTTCTTCACAGCTCCCTGAGCCCTGAGGGGAGGGGTTTGATGGAGACATCCCATTTATAATTGAGTACTTCAAAGTCTCTCACTTTCTGCCCTTTTCCCAGTTGTGGGTCTCTGTGCTAGTTCTCATCTACTGCATGAGAAAGCTTCTTTGCTGATGATGGATGAGCAAAGTACTGATCTATGGGTATAGCAGAGCATCATTAGGAGTCATTTGATTATGATGCTTATTCATGAGAACAGTAGTATTTGGTTTTCCCCTAGGTCCATGGCCTATCTTCTCTCAAGTCACTTTAGCAGTGTCAGGCATGGGTTCATGTCATGAAGTGGGCCTCAAATACAATCAGAAAGTGGTTGGTTACTCCCACGTTGTTTGTGACACTATTGCATCTACATATCTCCCAGGGAGGTCAACTTTGTAGGATGCAGGGTTCTTAGTTGGGTTGATCTTTCTCCTCTGTCCTAGGAACTTATCTGTAGGCTGTGGCATTCCTTATGCTCAGCACTCAGATCCTATCATTTACACTCCTGCTAATGTTTGTGTCTTCAAAATCTTACAACCTGGTCATGTAGCTCTTCAGAGGAGGGGCAATGTATTTGGAAAGTCTTGGTCTCAAGTCCTGGCTCTCCCACTTAGAAGTTGGGTGGCCTTGGCCTATCTTCTAACCTCTTGTTTCAGATATTTGTCACTGCATGTGATGGCTATTCTTGGTTGTCAACTTTACTACATCTGGAATTAACTAA
Organism: Peromyscus leucopus; assembly: GCF_004664715.2. NCBI lineage: Eukaryota > Metazoa > Chordata > Mammalia > Rodentia > Cricetidae > Peromyscus > Peromyscus leucopus. Next base: position 83,885,855 of record NC_051065.1, on the reverse strand, counting down.
AACCCAAGTGATTAGGTACACCTGTGAGGAGTTTTTTTTTTGTTTTTGTTTTTGGCTCTCGGGGATGAGGTGGAGTTGGGACTGGGGAGGATTTAGACAAGGTTTCTCTGAGTAGTACTGGCTGTTCTGGAACTTGCTCTGTAGACCAGGCTGGCCTTGAACTCAGAGATCTACCTACCTCTGCCTCCAGAATGCTGGGTTAGAGACCTCTGTTATCACCGCCCAGTGGGGACTTTTCTTAGTTAAGTCACTTGAAGTGGAAAGATCCACCTTTATTCTGGATCCTTTGAGGTGAGAAGATCTACCTTTAATCTGGGCCACACTTTCTGGAGACAGCCTGTATAAAGAACATGGAAGAAGGAAGCATTTGCTCTTTGTCTGAATGCTTTCTCTCTCACTGCCAAGTCCATTTCCTCACCGGTATGAGAGCCTAGTTCTTTAGGATTCTGACAAAACTGAAGACCAGCTGAGACATTAAGACTCATGGACTGGGCAACTACTGGATCCTTAGACTCTCCATTGGTAGATGGCCCTTGTTAGACTAGCTGGACCACAGCCTGTAAGTCACTCTAATAAATCCCCCATATATATATATTACATTTCTCTAGAGAATCCTGACTAATACATTGCATAATGAAACATTCCAGAACTTAGGAGCTTGAAACATTGACTGTTTCACTATTCATTAGAATTCCTTGGGTCCACTGGTTAGCTCTTACGTTTTGCCTGGTGTTGGCTATAAGATAAGATCTCAAATTAGTTTTAATCTGTATTTCCCAGTTTTCATCTTTTGAGAACTCTCTGCTTAGTTATAGACACCATTTTTAAACTGGGTTATTTGTTTTCATAATGTTGGTTCTTTAGTTCTTTACATAGTCTAGATACTAACACTCAGATATATAATTGGTAAAGATATTTTCCCACTCTATAGCCTGCCAGTTTAAACAATGATGGTGTCCTTTCCCATGCAGAAGCTTCTCAGTTTCATGAGGTCCCTCCTTCCCATTCATTGTTGGTCTTAGTGCCTGTGCTAATGGTGTTCTATACAGAAAGTCTTCTCCTGTGCCAATGCATTCAAGGCTCTTCCCCACTTTCCCTTCTATCAGGTTCAGTGTATCTGACCTTATGTTGAGGTCTTTGATCCACTTGGAGTTAAGTTTTGTTTAAGGTAATAAATACAGATCTATTTGCATTCTTCTACATGCAGCCATCCAGTTTGCCAAGCACCATTTGTTGACAATGCTGTCTTTTATCCAGTATGTATTTTTGGCTTCTTTGTCAAAAATCGGGTGTCTGTAGGTATGTGGACTTATATCTGGATGTTCAATTCCACTAATCAGTGTGTCTGTTTTTAATGCTAATACCATGCTGTGTTTTTGTTTTTGTTTTTTTCTATAGCTCTATTATATAACTTGAAATTTAGGACAGTGATACCCCTCCCTGGCAGTTCTTTTACCATTCAGGAATTTTTAGCTATTTTGTTTTTTTTTTTTCCATGTCTCCATATGAATCTGAAAACTATTTTGTAGATGTAACTAACCGTCTTATTAAATAAGAAACACAGAAACAATGTAAAAGAGAAAGCCGAGAGGTCAGAGCTCAGAGCTAAAATCTCACCCTTCCGCCTGCGGTGTCCCAGCTTCCCGAAAGAGAGCTACTTCCTGTCTGTACGTCTTTTTTATAGTATTATTGTTCTGCCTTCTCATTGGTTATAAACCCAAACACGTGACTGCCTCGTCACTGTCTGAATGTACAGCCCCCTAGGTCTTAAAGGCATATGTCTCCAATGCTGGCTGTATCCCTAAACACACAGAGATCTATGGGATTAAAGGCGTGTGCCACCACCACCACCACCACCACCACCACCACCACCACCACCACCACCACCACCACACTCTGTCTATGGCTCTAATAGCTCTGACCCCCGGGCGACTTTATTTATTAACATACAATCAAAATCACATTTCAATACAATTAGAATACCACCACACTATTTTTTCAATGTCTGTGAAGAATTGTATTGGAATTTTGATAGGTTTTGCTTTGAATCTGTAGATTGCTTTTGATTGTGTTGAATCTATAGATTGTCTTTAGTAGGATGGCAATTTTCACAATATTAATCCTAGTGGTCATGAGCATGGGAGCTCTTTCCTTCTTCTGATATCTTCTTCAATTTTATGATTGGGGGTCACCACAACATGTGGAACTAAATTAAAGGGTAGCGGCATTAAGAAGGTTGAGAACCACTGTCCTAGGAGCTCATCTAGAGACTGTGGCATTCCTTGGGCTCAGCACTCAGATCCTTGTATCTTCAGAAACTTATAATTCTTCATGTTGTGATGACCCCCAACCATAAAGTTATTTTCACTCATACTTCATAACTGTAATTCTGTTGTTGTTATGAATCATAATGTAAGTATCTATGTTTTCTGATGGTCTTAGGCAACTCCTGTGAAAAGGTCATTCAACCCCCAAAGGGTTGAAACTGACAGGTTGAAAACCACTGTCCTTGGTAATAATGATTTTCATTCACAGACATATGAACATTTGCAGTACTTTAGAGATTTAGAAGTGAATGTAACAGGGTGCTTGATCTCAGGAAGATGGCAACCTAAATAAGAAGTATTAATTAAAATAACACCATATGAGGAAAAATGATGCAGCTTTTATGGAAAATAATTTGGGGAATCTTCAAAAATTGAAAAAATAGAATCATTATATGATCCAGAAAGTCTGCTTTGAGAAAAAGAATTTCTCAAACAGATGTTTATACATCCATGTTCAGAGTACCACTGTTCACAAAAGTCAAAAAGACAGAAGCAGCCCAGGTACTCCTTTACCCAGCAGGCAGACAAGAAATGTACACCAATATGCAGTGCTTTGGAGAAAGGCAGTTCTGGCGTATACTACAGCATGATGAACCTTGAGGACTTCCAGGTGTAATAAGCCCGTCACAGGACACTGATTCCTCTCATTTGAGGGATCTAAAGTAGATGAATTCCAGAGGCAGAAAGAATGGTAGTCACCAGGGGCTGGGAGTAGGGGCAGGAGCATAGAGAGTTATAGTTCAATAGACAGAGAAGATTCTGAAAATGGGTAGTAGTGATGGTTGCACACCAATGTATATATACTTAATACCATTGCACTTAATGTATGCCATGGAATAATCCTTCTGTACACTGTGAAAATGTGTTGCTCTCATTGTTAATAAAAAGCTGATTGGCTGAGAGCTAGGCAGGATCCAGGGGGCAGAGAGAATGCTGGGAAGAGGAGGGGCAGAGTCTGAGGAGTCTTGAGTGAGACACAGGGGAAGCAGGACATGTAGAAATGGGGTAACAAACCTCAAGCCACATGGCAATTGGCTGGACAGGTAGAGGTTAGGCGGGACTTGCAGGAAAAAAGAGAGCTGGAAGAAGGAAGAGAAGTCTCACAGAATCAGGAGGAGATGAGGAGAGAAAGAGATGAACTTGTTGTACTAAGAAATGGTATTGAACCATGTAGCAGAGTGTAGATAAGAAATATGGGTTAATTTAAAATGTAATAGTTAGCTAGTAACAAGCCTGAGCCACTGGCCAAGCATTTATAATTAATATTCAGTCTCTGTGTCAGTTATTTGGGAACTGACAGGCAGGAAAAAGTCCATCTACAAATGTACACTTAAAATCATCAAAATGGCAAATGTGATAATTATTATTGATTATTATTATTGAAACCAAGTATTATATAGCTCAGAGATGACTTTGAACTTATGACTGTTCTCCTGCTCATCACCTCTGGAGTGCTGGGATTACAGGCACTTAATGATACACATATTTTATCATAATTAAAAAGGAAATGTTCATATAGGTAGATAGGACATGAAATGTAGCGCCCACGCTACCACCCGTTCACCATGTTCGAGCGAGGGGCTGAGGATTAAAAACAGAGACAAGATAGCGGGTCGTTCATCTCAGTAGAATGCCAAATGCTATTTATTGAAAGAGGGAGGAAACCTTAAATACAGGCTTACAGTACAGTGGGAGAACCCCAGAAGGCAGAAGTTCACACACACACACACACACACACACACACACACACACACACACACAATAAAATAAAACATTGAAGAACTGAATAATTATATTAAACAATACTACATAAGGCAGAGAATTGTGAGGGGATGAAATCCAGAGTGAATAGCTCCACTGATGTATGGTCTAGCACAAACCCAGACTCCCCACACTCCATCTCATATATCTTCCCAATAGCTTGAGAGGGAAAGAGCATCCTCTATCCACATGACACCAGGAAGCAAGTGCCCACACAGTAGGTCCTAAACTGGTACAAAATTGGCTCAAAATTTTAGATAGAGCCCACTGTAACAAAGCCAAAATGAGTATTTAAGGAAATTTAGAGAGGTTGAATGGGGAGCTGGGTTAAGAATATCTCAGGATTAGCTCCAGGAAGGGAAATGGTACCCCTGCACAAATATCTTCTAAAAGTTTGTTTTAGAAATAGTAAACCACTACACATTTTAAGACTACAGTATAAAGAAGAAAATAAAGCCACACCTAATCTCGACCACGGTGACTCACTGTTAGCATTTCAATATATATCCTTTTTTCCATATATCTGGAGAGCAGTGGCTAGCTCCTTGCTAGGCCCCTGGAAGCTGGGGTGTGGTTTTTGCAGGCTCAGACAGAGCAGATCTTCCCAGGGAACCCCTTCTGGTGCCCAGCCAGGGCAGTGACATTTCTCTCACAGCCCAGGTAGTTTGTCTGCTTTGGGGATAGCAAGGTACCACAGAAGTACAGTCCCCACCCTCTTATGAAATGCACACTGATCAGAATGAGCACATCCAATGAGCTGACTGGAGATTTCTACATGAACACCCAGAAATGGCCAAGGATTAACATCCTGACTCCTTTGCTCCATCCAAAAGGCTCAGTTTTTCTACAAGCCATGCCTTTTATAGGTCCTCAACACGGGCGCATCTTCCTCCCTCCTAGAGTTTTCGAATCTTACTCCCACAAGCACAGCTCCTGTCTCGCAGGTGAATATGCCAGCAAGACCCGGAAGCTAGCAAGCGACATCAGAGGCTGCAAGGAATGATGGGAAGAAGGGACATGGAAATCGGGAATCCTGTGACTCAAGCTGGTTTCTGTGACAGACTCTGTGACAGACTCATGCATTCATTCAACAAACACTTGCAGTGACCCGTTTGTCAGAGCAGTGCTTCCCAAGAGAAAGGAATCAGCCACAGGTGTGGTTTATCATTTTCCACCTCCAGAAAAACAGTGGGGAAGCCAGGCATGGGGGCGCATGCCTTTAATCGTGGCATCCAGGAAGCAGAGGCCAGCAAATTTCTGTGAGTTTGATACCAGCCTAGTCTACAACAAGTTCCAGGCCAACCAGGGCTACACAAAGAGACCTTTTCTAAAAATGAATGAATGAATGAATGAATGAATAATTACATTTAAAATATATTTTAAAAACCAAGTATATTTGAAACGTTACCATTTCAACAAACAACCTATATACAAATTGAGAGTTTTTAAACTCTTTTCCATACAGGTGTTCAGGATTTGATAGTTCTACACATACAATAATCTCAGCCCACATAACAAACCTTCATTATGTAGAATTGAACCACATTTAAGGTTTCACAGCATGGATGGCTGAAGAGGAGATTCACATACCCGAATTATTATAAGCATGGTTAAGGGCTGAATAACATTTTAAATGTAAACAAATTAAGACCTAACAAGATTAAAAGTTTAGCTCGTGTACCCCATACTTGCAGGGCTCAGGAGTGTGAGTGGCTCACAGCTACAGTAGATCCTCCAGTCTGAGTGCTTAAGACGGAACACTAAACCCTGCCCTTGAGATTTCAACTGAACAGGGAGCTCCAGCAGAGAAACCAACAATTAAAAGAAGAATTCTAGTCAAAACAGCTGGGTCCAGCTAGGTTAACTTTAGTTCAGGAGAGGAGACAAAAAAAAAAAAGTGGTATCTATATAAACAATCTTTGTACATAAATACACATTCATTTGCCAATCTTTTTTTAAATATTTATGTTGCCAGGTGTGATGGCATGCACTGTTAGCCCTAGTAGGCATGCAGATCTCTGTGAGTTCAAGGTTAGCTTGAACTACATAGAGAGTTCCAGTCCAGTTAGACAGCCAAAGCTATATAGTGAGATCCTGTCAAAAAAAAAAGATTCATTTTGTTTTTATTTATGTTATGTGCATTATTTATTTCTGTATACACACACACACACACACACACGTGGGCCCTTTCGGAGGCCAGGAGGGGGTATCAGATGCCCTGAGGCTAGAGTTACAGGCAGTCGTGAGCCACCAAATGTGAGCCACACAACTGCAGTCCTGTGTACCTCTAACTTCGGAGTCATCTTTTCAGCTCCTCGTTCACCAATCTTAGGAACTATAACCAATAGGTTTTTCAGAATAAAAGTGTGCTGATTGGAATTTTGATTTGCTGTCCTTGTACAATTCAGATCCATTATGTGTGGGGAGGGGGGCAATAATTTTAGGATTGTACTCAAAGGCTACAGTCAAGGAGGAGCCAACGGAAAGGGGCACATGAGGCAGATACAGGTCACTGACTACTCACCCACCATCCTCATACCCTTCTCTGGTTTGACCAAGGTAGCAAGTAGAGACCCTTGACCTTACGGAAGCTGCCATGCTCTAGTATTGCCGTGGAAAATTATGATTGGTTTAACTTTTTGTAGGGCATGACATAGAACTTAGTTCTGGCCAGTGTGGTTTCTGGAGAAGTGTTCTGTCATGGCTTTGGCAGGAAGTTTCTTTGTGACTGGAAAGACAGAACAGACAAGGAAAACTCTTTGGCCCTTGCCCCTTTCTCCGTGTTTGAAATGCAGTTTCATGACCAACTGCAGCCATCATGCTGTGAATGCGGTAAGATTAGCCCCCGGCATGCAAAAGCATCCCCCTGAAGATGGGCATGTGTGGGCAGATACAGCACTGTGGACTTTTCCCTCCAGCTGAGATATATAGCCCAGGCTGGTCCTCGACTTGCTACACAGTCAAGGCTCATCTTGAACGCCTAATCCTCTGCCTGCCCTTCTCAAGTGCTAGGGTTACAGGCATGTAGCACCACATCTGTTGTGTGAATAATTAAATATGTTCATCAATAAAGTTATTATTAGCCTAGCCCCCCATTCCTGGAGCTGAAAGCTTCGTGACTACATGCTTACTCTCCAACGCCGAGCATACACCTTCCAAATCCGCACTATGGTGGTAAGGGCATTATCTGAAACCCACCATAGCTGCTCCTGACCTAACAACTGGAAACCAGGGGTTGTTGTTGAAGCATCTCCTGCAGAGTCTCTGGTGGTGGCAGAAGAGAGCAAACACCCTGCTCTCTGACTTTAACGGGAGACAGCTAGGTAGAGTTTGCCACTGTAATTAGAATGCAGTAAATCACGCACTGAGGAGTGTCTCTTCCTTTGTCTTCTTACCACCACGCTTCTTTTGAGGCCTATATTCACATGCCCATGCAATCCCCCCACCTGCCTGGGGCTCCCCCATGGAAGTCCATGGTCCTAACTTTTTCGTACTCAATCACATACTTACTTTATTTTGTGATACTGGTATTGATCGAATATGGGACCTCGTGTATTATACACAATCACTCTACTGCTGAGATACAGCCCCAGAACTATCTTCCTTTTATTTTGAGACAGGACCTCACTAAATTACCTAGGCTGGCCTTGAACTCACTCTGTAGCTCACAAAGCCTTAAACTTAGGATCCTGAAGCCTCAGCTGGAGGGTAGCTGTGATGACGGACATGTGGGAACTGGCGGGTTTAAGCATGTGCTCTTGTCCAGGGCCTTCTGGAGCTGTGTCCTGGCTTCCGTGATGACTGCAGCTATCGGAAGAAGGTCCTTGGGTTGTGCTGTTTTGCAACCCCTATGGCATCTAGCACCAAGCAGGCATGCAGCTGAAGTGAAAAAAAAAAATAAAAAATCTGTACAATGGGTCAGCAAAAGAGTAACAGTGTGAGATGGGCATTCCTGTTTATAGAGTAACATTTAAACCAGTGGTGAGCTGAGGGTCTAGATGGCCACCAAGTCACCCACATTCTTATGTTCTGCTCCAGCATTTGACTGCAAGATTTATCTTCAGTTCTTAACATGTGGGTCAGTTTGGAAGCCACAAGCCACAAGATCCTTAACTATTTGACTGGCGTTCATGTTCACTCTCCTATTTCTTTTATTCATATTGCAAAGAACTTACTCTAAATCTTTCCACTCCTTTCTTGGAAACTCTCCATCCTCCCGTTCCTGCCACATAAGGACAAGCATCCTTCAAATGTTTCCTGGGAACTCTGCTCTGCTCTCCTTTTGCCCTGACCAATGGGACCACCTATGAAGGGCTGGACAGAGAGGGAAGGCCTGGCCACCATGCCCCTGGCTGGTCGGTCTCAAATGGGACCAAAGCTAGCAAGGGGTGTTCTACCTGGGGCAGGCAAGCATCAAAACAGCCGAGGTCTCCAGGGAGTTCTGACAGTGCAAACACAGAAAGCCAGGGAATCTTACTAGTTTACAGAGACAAAGAGGAGGCATGCACTTGGCAGACACTGACCCAAGAAGAAGACTGGAAACGGAGCAAGCAGGGTCCTGAGCACAGCCTACGAGGGGGTTGCCTCACCCCAGACAGAAGGAAAACCGAAAGGACATCTTTTATACTTAATTTCTTTCTTTAGGTCATCTTTTACAGTTAACTGCCTGTCTGTTTGACTTACTACACCCCGTTAACTCCCTCCACACCCTCTGAGTACTCCCCCCACTCCCAGAAACCTGTCTGTTTACCTGGCTGCCAGCACATTTGCAAGTGAGTGACACTGTCATGTGAATACTCAATGCCTCAGGAGAGCAGTGGCTGCCTTAGGTGGACAGCCTGTGGGAGGGCCTCTAACATGTCTGCAAGGAGAGAGGGAGGGAGGGAGGGAGGGAGGGAGGGAGGGAGGGAGGGAGGGAGGGAGGGAGGGAAGGAGGGAGAGAGAGAGAGAGAGAGAGAGAGAGAGAGAGAGAGAGAGAGAGAGAGAAAATAAAAAGTGCTCGGCAACACGCTAGTGTAAGAGGCTGCTTAGAAGAACAAACAGGTCTCTATCCAGTTCCAGAACGGCAGCGATGTGCGGGGTGTGGGGGCAGCCCAAAGTTCAAGGAGGCAAGGAGGGGTGATAGACAGCAAACAGCAGGCTGCCACAGACAGATTTCCCCAAGAGAGAGGCAGGAGGCAGACAGAGCAATTCCTCCGGTGAAGCAGAGACCCACGGAGCAAGGGAAAGAGAAGAACAATGCTCAAAGGGACCAAGGCAGAATGGTGCATCCCAGGGAGAAAAGAACAAAGTTTTGTCATTAGACAAAGGAAGTTCCAGCCTTGAGACATGTTGGTCATCTAGGAGGAAGAGAAGACGATGCGGGGAATGAGTGTTTCAGGACAATGGCTTTCAAAACTCAAACATGAGATCCCTGGAAACTTTCCCTTCAGCCCACAGCCACATAGTGACCTAGGACAGTGGAGAAAGTCTGGAAGTGCCGTCAGCAGCCCGTGGAGTCACCAAAGGGACTCCCTGAGGTCTTAGGTTTCTGTTATTGGTAGGCCCGGGGCCAGGCAGTGACTGTAGGGATGAAGCAATGAGACCAGCCCAAGGGGAGACGCTGGCTAAGGAGATCTTGATGGCGAGGAAAGTTCCCGGTGTCTAGGAAGATGGGCAGTCTGGGAGCAGAGCAGGATCATGGGAAGGACAGGCCCGCAGGCGGCAAGGGGTGAATTGATAGAACAGTGGTGCTGCCATGGCTGTGTGGTGGCCCTCCTTGATTCTTAGGGAGCCTCTGTGGGGACCTAGGTTTCTCTAGGTATGCCACACTCAGCACTTCTTTGGCATTTAGCTGCCCTTTCCTGCCTTGGCCTTCTGCCACATCCTCTGGCCCAGTTACAAAGCTGGGTCACTTTCAGTATCCATTTTTTTTCCCACCTTCCTCTCTAGCCCTGGGCCCTACCATGTGACCCAGCCCGGCACTTGTAAATTCTGCCTGGGTTCTGGCAGACTTGCATAGCCTTCTGTAAGGACCATTTCTAAGCACACTTAGCACAAGCTTTCTTTACTCCCTACCCACAAGTGAGCTGGAATTTAAGTTAGCTTGGGACATAGTCCGGTTGGTAGACTACTTGCCTAGCATGCACGAGGCCCTGGGTCCTATCCTTAGTGACCCGTAAACCAGGCTTGGTGGTGCTGGCCTGTAATCCCAGCACTTGGGAAGTGGAGGCCGGGGGATTGGAAGATCAAAGTTACTCTAGACAACACAACAAGCTTGAGCCCCCTAGGCTACATGAGACCCTGTCTCCAAAAAAGGGGCTTCCTCTGCTTTCACCCCACCTCTGCCAACACGTACAGACACACAGCACTGGCTCTTGGCTGGTCTTTTCCGTCCAACCCCATATCTTGTCATCTTCCAATGGCATTCCCCTCAGCAGCTGCTATCACCCTTCTCTCCCCTCAAGCCCCAGATTTCAACTTTCCCCTGCCACTGCTCCGGTCAGCAGGTGAAGTCATCTCCACTTAAGGAATCAGGTTATCGTACATCTTTTCTCATCTCCTTCCTGAACCTTGTGCTTGCCCTAAAGCCTGCCTTCCTCACTGGACCGTCTCCACTGCAGGTCAGAGGGTTTCAGATCTAGCTGTGTTTTTACTCCAAGAGCTGGTGTGTGTGGGGGGGGGGGGGGGCGGAGTCTAGATATCCCCCAAAGAATTCAAAACAGGATCTTAAAGATGTGTTTGTAATCTGCATTCATAGCAGCATTATTTATAGTCAACATGTAGAAGAAACAACCCAAATTCCACTGAAAGAGAGATAAACAAAATATGGTATAACCCTATTTGGGGATATTATTAAAGGGGAAAGAAACGGGCCTGGGGAGACGACTCAGAGGGTGAGGGCTTGCTATTCAGTCATAGGACCCGAGTTCAAATTCCCAGAACCTGCACAAAAACAAGCAAACAAATAAACACACACACACACACACACACACACACACAAAAAAAAAAAAAAAAAAAAAAAAAAAAACAACGGAGTGTGATCACATGCCTGGAACCTCACCAGTGTGTGTGTGTGTGGTGTGTGTGTGTGTGTGGTGTGTGTGTGTGGTGGCGGGACAGGGATAGAAGGATAATTAGGGCTTGCTGGCCACCAGCCTAGTTCTAGGCCTGGTGAGAGACTCTCAAGGGAATAAAACAGAACACCTGACATCCTTCTCGGGCTTCTGTGAATGCATGTGCACGCATGTGCGCGCACGCGCGCACGCGCACACACACACACACACACACACACACACACACCATAAATAAATGAATAAGTAAGAAATAGGGAAGAAGTTGTGATTTATGCTACAGCATGGATAATCTGCCTTAAGTCTTCACCTCAAACAGTCAAGTCACAGAGACAAGAAGTACGGCAGTGACTGTGGGGGCTGGGGGAGCAGAATGGAGAGACAGTATTGAAGGGGTATGAAGATTTTCCTGGCGGAAAATGTTCTGTGGGTGGGTGGGGGGTGAGCATGCTTAACACAACTGAACTGTATACTTTAAAAGGGTTAGAAGTAAATAAATGTTTTCTTTAAAAAATATAATAGATTCTTTTTCCTCACCGAGCTCTTAGATCAAAATTTCCAGAGTGTTGAATGTTTTTGTGTTTTCCTTCCAACAGACGGTGGCTTTGCGCCAGACACCATGCTGGAGTCAGGGATTCCGATATTAACCACACGGCAGACCCTCCTCCTTAAAGGGCTTGTAGCCCAGATAAGACAGCAGCAAGCACTTCACATGTTCTTGGCAAAGCTGGTAAATGCAAAGAATTCAAGGGAGTGGGGTGACCTGACTCCTGGGTCAGAGGGCAGGGAAGACAACATGGCAGGGTCCCCAAAGCACTTATGAGTTCAGTCTCCTCCAATCCACACCTGTCTCCCTTCACTCACAACAATTTGCCAAGTTAAAACATTGGATAGGCTTAAAGGTCCTGCCCCTGCCCCTCCCTTTGAAGATCTGTCCTGGGCCCCTAATTGCCACGTGGCAGAGAAAGTCTTCCGGCTTACCCAGTCTTCTTTCATGCCATTTTCCTCTTCCACACCCTCAGGAGCGGTCTTACTCCCCATCCCACACTGCCCAAACACCTAGATTCAAAAGTGAGGTGTGAGGAGTCATGGAGACCACTCTCCTGTCAGTCAGACCTTTTTAAAAAAAAATCTCCGAGGACAGTCAGGGTGGGGGAATAAACGAGGTGAGGACAGATTTGTATGAAAATGGCATAATTAAACCCATCACTGTATGCTAACCTAAAAAAAAAAAGATAAAAAACCCTTCCCTTCCTCTCCCCCTGCACATCACCCCTTTCCCTGGCACCCATGGAACTGCTTGCTCGAGACGGACAAACCACAAGGAAAAGCCCTGCAGGACTGGTTTCGCAGTGAGTGAACACTGAGTTTTTACCAGGCGTGGTGACACATGCCTGTCATTTCAGCTTTTGGGAGGCTGGGGCCAGTCTGAGCACATAGAAAATTGGAGGCCAGTCTGTACCAAAAAGCAAGCAAATAACTGGACACATAAATACACTTACTTTTGCTGGGCAAAAGTACCTGAGAACTGGGGCGTTTATTTGCCTGAATGGTTCCCTGTCTCTGTTTATACATTCACTCAACATTTTTTTGTTGTTGTTGAAGTTTTCCCAAACCAAATGTGTGGCTGAATAATTCTCACCACTTTTCATTTCTCTTTAGAATCCAGGAGGGGACTGTCTTCCTGGAATGTACTCTCCCTACATCTTGATCGCAGGGCTTTCTGGTACTTCACCCCCACTGGGCTGTCTGTCCTTCATTCCCCATCTTCCCTCACAAAACAAAGGCATTGCCCCAAACATCTATTCTTGCTGCACCCCTCCCCTCCCCTCCACTCCTCTCCCCTCCCCTCCAGTCTGCCTCCCCAGTTCACAAAGGAGAGGAAGCCAGAGTATGTGGGGAAAGCCTCACACAGGGCACTGTGCCGTGGAAGGAAAGAGGGAGTGGACAGGAAGCCCCAGGAGGCAGGGCACCTCTGAGAAGACGTGAGCAGGTTCATGAGTACCTGGTACTCCCAGGCTGGACAGTAATGGCCCAGCTCTGGTGCCTTCTTCAATGCTCTGACTCTGGTCTGGGACTCAGAGGGAGTGTCACCTCTGTGTGACTGCAGTGGTGGGCTGTAGAGGGACAGCAGCTGTTGGCTGTCAGCTACCATTCTCCTCCCGGCTGTTCCCTGGGAGATCTCAGCACGCTCCCACGCTGGCACACCTGTACTGGCTTGCACTCATTGGTACCGCTTGTCCCTTGATAAGGCTCATTAGTTCCAGTGTGTCCACTAACACTTGATATCCTGGGAGTGCTAAGGGTGAGACCCAGGCCATCTGTGAGAATGTGATTTGAATGTGCTCACACTGCCTTCGCGGTGAAGCTACTCTCTTCCTCACCCCATCCCATAATGCTTGCACACTCACTACTGCTTCTGGCCTTGCCACACTCTATTCTGCTTTGTTTTTATTTCTTTACTTCTTTTAAAGATGTGAAAGTGTAGTTTTGCCAGTGGTTGGTGGGCTTTGTACACATTCTTGTCTTTGCATTCCTGTGTCCGGTGAGTAGGTGCGCAAACAAACGTTCCTTGGAAGAGTTACACAGGAAAGACTACTGGGCCGACTGCAAGAGCATGCCAAGCTGAGGGGACTTGGAGCCAGGGGCTTATCCCAGTTGTAGCTCCAGCACACACTGGCTTTGAGAACAGGACAAGTCACTGAGGAGTACTGCTGACCTTCACTGTTAGTCTGTACAAGAGGAAGAGACCACAGTTCAGTACCCATTCTATTGGGAGTGTTCAGGGTGGTATGGCCACTGATGGAGTACCGATTCTGAAGTGGGCATGTTTGACTTGCCCACCTTAATGACAAGCTTATCATGAGGATCGGCAAAAAGCTTTACATATAAAACAATGAAGAGACTCTCTAGCTCTTTAAGAATGTCCATTATAATTGCTTTGCATGTTTATGCGTGCATGGTGTATATATACATGTATGAGTGTTTGCATGTGTGTGGGCACCTGGGTCTGGTGGTCCAAGGTTGACGTCATGCGTCTTGCTCGATCCCTCTCTACTTTATTATTAAGACAGGTCTCTCACTTGAACCCCGAGCTCCCCAGTTTGTCTAGTCTAGCTAGCCAGCTTGCTTCAGGGATCTCATCTCTGTGTTCCAAGGACTGGGATTCTAAGAGAACCACCATGCCCACCAGGCATTGGCATAAGTGCTGAGGAGCCTTATTCCAGTTCTCACACTTTTGCAGCAAGTGTTTTATCGACCGAGTCATCCCCTAGACTCCATATATATGTGTATATATTGTACATATATACATTTAATACCCTATACAACACAAATCTCAAATTTTTATTTCTAACCCAGCTGATGTCCTCAGACCCAGGCAGGCCCACCAGATCCCGATAAACTTGTAAGCAGCAGCATGCTGCAGTATTTAGTTCTTACATGTCTAAGGCAGCCTGTCTTCTGGGGTCTCATCTTAATATATTATTTCCCTGTGAGGCACACACCTGGCAGGGTCAAACAGGGCTAGTGTTAGAAGCAACGCTGCCTCTGTCCAGACTCTGAGCTTTTGCTCAGTCACCCCCTGAATTGGAAAGAGGTCATCCCTTTCCCCCTACTGAAATCTTACCATATTTGAAGACCAAAAAAATCTCATTGCCATCAAAGTAACATCTCTCTCTCTCTTGAAAAAAGAATCTCGCCATATAGCCTAGGCTGGCTCAAATTCTTGACCCTCATGCCTCCACCGCCCTAAGTGCAGAGATTGTAGCATGAACCACCATGCCCAGCTAAGACAAGCTCTCTGTACTCGGACTTTTGCTACCGATGCTAGTGGTATTACAGATCTGCTACCATTACTAATACCCAGCTGCGAGGCTGTTTGCATGAGTTCATGCTACTATTTACTAGTTGCCAGGCATCAAGAAAACAGATCTTTGCTGGGCATGGTAGCTCATACCTTTATTCCCAGCACTCAGCAGAGGCAGAAGCAGACAGCTTTCCATGAGTTTGAGGCCAGCATGGTCTAGACGACAGCAAGTTCCAGGCCAGCAAGATCTACACAGTGAGGCCCTGTCTCAAAAGACAAAACCACAACAGAAAATAGCAACAACAACAAGAGGAATGTTTGCTCTATATACAGAGAGAGAGAGAGAGAGAGAGAGAGAGAGAGAGAGAGAGAGAGAGAGAGAACGGAAAACGGATCTTTCTATATTTTAGCTTCCTCTTCTGCAAAGTAGACACGAGTCCTCCCACATCTGGGAGCTACTTGTGAGGATCAAGCAAAATAATAAAATTAATGCACGTAACAGAATCATGGAAAAATTGCTACACAAACTGGAAGTATGCATTATATAACCGGCATTAGCAGATGAGACCACCACTCTGCTGTCAGAGGAAACATGGAATGTAAAGGGTGTTTTCATGCAGTGAATTAATTTTATGGAGCTCTATGTCCAGGCACTATGTCAGTCACCTTATCTATGTGACCCCAAGCATCTATTGTCTACAAACAAGGAGAAAGGCTGAGAAGGTAAGGCAACTTGTCTTAACTCGAAAACCTACTCCCTTCTGTAGACTTCAATTTAACTGATTCTGTACATCGATATTATACCCCACCTTATCACCTTGTGTGTCTTACCAGTCTGCTGTGGGTGACTAAGGACAGAGTTTATCTGCAATTGCCGGCTAATACGTTTCTCTTAAGCACTGCAGTAAATACTCATTAGTACATTTCTGCTTGGTTGATTAGCTTTTCCACATTCGGTGAGCTCCTGCAATGTCACATAGAGAAAAAAGGTAAAGCAGGAGTTCTAGCCTGTGTAGGACTTCCTATCGCAGGCTAGCCTATGCTCCAGTGCACCCGACTACCCCCACACAGTATGATCTATACACAACATAAAGAGAGGAAGCACAGCCAAGGGAACGACAGATGCACCAGCTCAGTGCAGAGCGAATCAACCACATGCAAAGACCCCAAACACGACCTTCCCAAGAAAGCTCTGTGTGCCAAGAATGCTTGGCTGGTAAGCAAGCCTTAGAGGAGTCCTTGTCCCTGTGGGGACTGCACCGTGTTGGAAACAGCCTTCCAGCCGTGTTTACATCAGCAGATCTGGGACAAGGGAACAGCCCGAAGGCAGCTGCCTGCCCTGCTGCTGACTCTTACTCTGGCCCGTGGACAGGGCTCTGCTCCCCCAGGCCACAGCTACAGCACAGTTAGC
The DNA here is from genome assembly GCF_004664715.2 of Peromyscus leucopus. Classification (NCBI taxonomy): domain Eukaryota; kingdom Metazoa; phylum Chordata; class Mammalia; order Rodentia; family Cricetidae; genus Peromyscus; species Peromyscus leucopus. The sequence continues at coordinate 83,869,496 of NC_051065.1, read as the reverse complement.
TTTCCACACCACACCCCCAGCCCTGAACTGGCTAAAGCAAACACCTAAGACAGGAGGACCGAGTGCGGTTCAATGGGCCTGGCGGTGAGCACGCTGCTCCTCCAGTGCTCACTAAACTTCTCCACAGCCACTTCCAACAATCTGCTCAAGCCTACCCCTCCCTCCCCACTTCCCCTGCTTGCCTAAAAAGTACTTCACTTGGCGAAGTTTCCCAAGGGAACTGCTTCATCTTCCTACCACTAAACTCCTAAGCTTTACTACGTCTGGACACGTCTTTTTATGCCCTCTTCTTATATGAGAGAATAGGCACTCCCACAGTTACAAGCTTATGCCTCCACATGATGCCAGAAACCATCTGCTACTGTCTTCCGGCATCTTTCCTTCCTCTCCCATCACTGTTCACTTTCTCTAGTAAGCCATTGGCATTGGCAGAATGGCATGCTCCAGCACCTGCAGACCAGCAGACCAAAAGAGGAGGATAAAAAACCCCACACAGCAACAACATAACAGGAACCGATAAACACTGCTCATTGATAACTCTCAATATTAATGCTCTCAATTCTCCAATAAAAAGACACAGGCCCTCCATCCACGCCTGCTGCTGTTCCCCTCCTGTGCTGGGCAGTGGTGGTGCACACTAGGGAGGCAGAGGCAGGCAGGACTGTGTTTGAGGCCAGCCTGGTCTACAGAGTGAGTTCTAGAACAGCTGGGGCTACACGGAGAACTCCTGCCTAAGGGGTAGGGGAAGACACAGGCTAACTGGTTGGATTAGAATACAGGACCAATCTTTCTGATGCACAAAGAGCTGACAAACACTGTGGCAGCATGCACAGAGCATACACAGATCCAAACCAGATGAGGTCCTGGGGCTGAGATGGGAAAGTGGACACAAGCCCCCATCCCTAACTCAAAAGCTATCTCCAATTAGCAACCGCGCACAAACAAAACATTAGTTTTTCCAAGGGACTCTAACTGGGTATATAAACCACACTTAAGGGCAGGCCCCATGTCCATGAGTAGACAGCCAACATGAGGCAAACTGAAAGATGTTTGTGCAGACTCCTTTTGTCATATATTGATTTATTTGAGCATTTTGTGCATACGTGTGTGTATACATGAGTGCGCACACATGCATGCACCTGTGTATCTACGTACTTCTTATGCTCTTTCTTTTCTTGTCACTTGTTACTTTGTTCACTTTGTTTTATCCTTGTTATTTGTCATTTTTTATTTGCCAGTTTGTCTTTTTAAGAGAGAGAGAGAGAGAAAGAAGGCATGGAGTTGGAAGGAAGTGGAAAGGATCTGGGAGGAGGAGAAGTGGACACAAGCCCCCAACCCTAACTCAAAAGCTATCTCCAGTTAACTCAGTCCTCTCATTATTTTACATTTTAATTTAAAATATAGAAAAAATATAGAAAACATCACCAATATCCAATGTTCTTATATGCACCCATCAGATTTCATCTCTCTATAACCTTCCAAAGATAATCACTGTTGTGAAGGTCGTTTTAAATTATTCCCTTGCTTTTTTTTCTCTTTTTAAATATTTTAACAGCATATATTAGTTCTAGATAATAATGGGTTTCATTACGATATTTCCCGACATGTATATATTTTGATCACATAAACCTCATTACTCTATCTTGTCCCCTCTCACTCCAATTGAACCTCTTCCTAACTAGTCCCCCTTCTACCTTCATGTCTGTGGATATGTGTGATCCAATGACTTAAGTTAGGCCTATTTACAGGAGCACAGGCAATTTACTAGTGGCTACATCACTGAAGAAAATTTCTCTTCCTTCACTAGAGACCTTAGATCCTAGCTGTCTTAGATCCTCCCGGAATAGTAGGCCTCAGTAGACCTTCCCCATCTGTGATGGAAGGTCAACAGGCCTCCTACTTGTTCAGATCTCCTGTGAGTAATCATAAATGCTAAGAGTCCCAGGGTACAATGTCCACATCTTGCCCAGATGACAACATTCTACAGCACTCTCCCTTTACCTCTTACGTTCTTTCTGCTCCCTCTTCTTGGACATTCCCTGAGCTTTGGAGGGGATGATATAATTGTCCAGCTTAGGACTGAGCACTCAAGGGTCATTTATTCTCAACATAAATCACTTGAGTCTCTGTTGTAACTGATACCTACTTGAAAAAGAAGCTTTTCTAACCAAAGATGACAGCAGCAACATAAATATTTAGAAGGCAATTTGACAGGTACATCCTGTTCATTTAGCAAAACTGTGCAGTCACCCACTAGGGTCTATGACCTTCCCAGACAAGCTTCTGACTGGGTACCATATGTGAATTTCCTCTTGTGGAGCAAGCTTCAAGTACAATGAGAACTTGTTACTACCATGACAGTCATGCAACAAATACACAAGTGGGCACATCTTGCTCAGCAGGTCAGTAGTAGAGCATGCACAGTCTACCGCTAAGAAAGACTGTTGACACCAATTTTCCCCCAGCAGCCTTCACAGCACCTATGAACATGATGAAAGCTATCACTTGCTTTAAGAAAACCAGACTTCTTATAACATGTATAATAAACTCACATGTTAAAAAATATAATGCAGTAAATTTTGCTAACATAATCAATAACAATCACTACAGTCATGATTGAGAAGGTTTCATTTGCCAGTAGTCAGTCTCTGCCCTTACCCTCAGCCTCTAGGAACCACTGATTTCCTGAAAGTATAGCCTTGCCTTGCTTGGCATTTTATATAAATGGAATCATATAGAATGGGTTCTTTTCCACTTTATCTCTTCCAGTGAGTATAATATTCTTGAGATTCATTTCCCGATGTATACTGCATTGTCCAACTAATCAATTGAGAAATATTTGAGTTATTGTTTTAGGCTATTATGACTAACACTGCTGTGAGAGTTCAAGTACATGTCTATTTATGAGCATGTCTTTTCCCTTGTCTTGGATGAATACCCAGGTATGAGATTGCTGGATTGTGTGTAAAGTATATGCTTAACTTTCAAGACATTGTCAACATTCTCCAAAGTGGTTGAACAGATTTTGTTGTTTTGTTTTTATATCTCCACCACTAATATGTAAAACCTCCAGTTACTGCACTCCTCTATGACACCTGGTGAGGTTTATTTAACTCCAGTCACTGCAGTTGCTACATATTGACATTTTAGTTTACATTGATGATTGGTGCTGAGTATCCCTGTATGCTTATCACATATATCCCCTTCCCCACTTTGGGATGAAATAACTCATAGAATCTTTTGTTTTTCCTTCCTCCCTCCCTCCCTCCCTCCCTCCCTCCCTCCCTTCCTTCCTTCCTTCCTTATTTTTTTTTTTTTGAGACTGGCATGGAACTTACAGAGATCTGCCTGCCTCTGCCTCCCAGTGCTAGGATTAAAGGCGTGCACTAGCATCCAGCTAAGTTTAATAATTTTAACTCTTACATTTAGGTCAAGTTAACTGCACTTTCAAAATTATTTGAGTATTTTAGGCCCTTTGCATATCCATATAAGTCCTAAAAGCAACCTGTCAAGTTTGCTGGACACAGAGAAACACACCTGTAATGCCAGCACTTGGGAGGTAGAGGCAGGAGAAGTAGTAATTCAAGGTTAGTCTTGGTTATGTAGCAAATCTGAAGTCAGCCTAGTCTACAAAAAGAAAAGAAAAGTACAAAATTAAAAAAAAAAAAGTCTGCTTGGATATTCTACTTCCTATAATTTTAGCACAAAAAGGGCGCAGAGATTTATCTCCAAAGCAAATAAGTATAACTTTGGACACAATTATTAACAACCTCCATTCTAAAGGACTGGAAGATGACCAAAGTCAGGTGACATTGACTCATGAAAACTCTGTCATATCAAGTAAGAATGCATTTGTGGCCTTCATTTTAGACAAGGGCCAAGAGACTTACTATACATCTATCCCCATGCTGAGTAGTGAACTCGGCAACATTACCAGCCGGCAGTAACGGTTTGGGTTTGGGAAGTGTGCCCAAACCAAGCAAGAGTCATACAAGGGCTGGTATGATAAAAACTTCACCCAGCACTGGCTAAGTACTGAGTTATTTGAGCACCCTCAAGAGCCCAGTAAAAATGGTATGTCTGCAGAGACTTGAGGAATTCTGTGCCCTTTAATGTACTTCAACCCACACACTCAGCAGACAACCATAGCCTTATGGCTTAAGCAACTGAGCATAACCTATGACCATATCATTTGGTTCATCAATAAGCCAAATGCTAGGAAGCCAGCACACCTACTCCTGGAGAGAAGCAGATGGGCAGAGATGAGTGGCGACATACTCTGGGATACAGGTTTTGAGTTTTGAGTGCAGACAAGTCAGATATCTAATGAGACAAAAAGCAATAATTATAAGTAGCATAAATAGAATACAAAATCAGTAAACATATTATTTCAATGTCTGAATTTAAGAAAATAATATTCTAAGGCATCACACGCACACACACACATATAGAATATTTCATGTTTAATTAATTAATTAATTAATTAAACAAAACAACAAAGTCTCACTGTGTAGCACTGTGACCTGGAACTCATCACGTTGACCAGGTTGAACTCAAACTCATAGAGACCCACCTGCTTCTGCCCATCAAGAGCTGGGCTTAAAGGTGAGTACCACCACATCCACCCAATGTATACGGAATTTAGAATGTGTCTGTTCACATAAGCAGGGGGCTGTGTGCTAACAGTGAGTGAAAACAGCTGGGACCCTCATCAGACAGAAGGACCTGGTGAAAAAGAGGCAGCAGGAGTCCTCCAGCTGCAGAGAACTTCACCTCGAACACAGTAGATGAGCTCCATAGGTATGTCCTGCCCTAAGAGAGTTGGTAAACTTAAGGATGGATCCACACAAAGTATAAATTAAAGAGGAAAATGTAAATTGAACAGAACCTCAGAGCCCTGTGTCAGGTCACACGAAATAGTCTGTCTTGCCTTTATCTGAAATCCCAGAAAAAGCAACAAAAATTCCCGAGTTGTGGGGGCCTAGCACATGGCTCAGTGGGTAAAGGGCTTGCTGCATAAGAATGAGAACCAGAGTTCAGATCCCCTAGAAACCATGTAGGTAAGAGTTGGGGGTCACCTGCATTTCCACCACTGGGAATGGAGAGACAGGGGATCCCTGCAGCAAATGGTCAGGCAGGTCAGTGAGCTCTGGGTGCAATCCACAGACCTTCCTCAGTGAATAAGTTGGAGAGTCATGTAGTAAGACTCTTGATATCAACGTTGGGTTTCACATACACAGGCACGAGTGCACATGTAACCATGCATAAAATGTGTGTAAGAATACCACACATACCACACATGCATACATACACACACACACACACACACACACACACACACACACCCCTGATTAAAAAATTACCTGATTAAAGACTGAAAACCATACCCTTGATGATACCTCACAAAATGCAATGGCCACTAGAAAACAGTGAATTGGCATATTCAGGGGCAAAACAATATAAAACCCCAACAAGCAAGATATGTATATTATAATATATCTAAAGCATTTTTGGGAAATGATGAAAATAAATACATTGGAGACAAAATGATGACAACTCCATATCTGCCAGAATTAAGGAAAATGATCAGACTACAGAAATGGGATGTCAGATGAGCACTGGGAAAAGAGAAAATGAAACACCAGCATTGTAATATGGACATGAACACAAAATAGTGTACATAGCATATATTTTCTCTTCATCCTTTTAAAGGTACATGACTTCTTATATTTTTGGCATGTGTTTGTATGTATGTGTGAGGCTTGTGTGTGTGTGCACACGTATGCAGGTGGGTGTATTCACCTGTGTGTGCACTTACGGAGGCCAAAAGTCAACTTCTGGTGTCTTCCTCTATTGCCTTTTACCTTATCTTTGGAAACAGGCTTATTCAGTGATTCCGAAGCTGTCGGTTTCAGGTAGAAACCCCGGGAACTTCCTTCCTGTCTTTGCCCCGCCCCACCTCCAGCACTAGGATTACAGGCATGTGTCACCACACCTAGATTTTATCTGGTCTCTGGAATCCAAGCACAGGTCCTCACACCTGTGCAGCAAACACTTTGTCCCCTGAGCCATCTCCAGGGCCCGGGATATCCGGTTCTTCGAAACAAGTCCTGTGTGTATGTGTGTGTGTGTGTGTGTGTGTGTGTGTGTGCGTGCGCGCGCGCGCGCGCGCGCACACCAACAATGACACTGAGGGAGAGAAAGGCTACTAAACTGGCCAGAGGCTCCTATGTATTAGCAGAAGTGCATTAGCATTTACTTGGTCTGTAGTGGGGTAAGTTAAAGCACCACGCTGGTTTTGGAGTGCTAAGAATACAGCTACCAAGTCAAAAGAAGAGCTGATTGGAATACAAAAAATAACTCTTCGAACACAAAAAGGTAAAAGAGGGATAGACAGAAAAAAAAAAAAAGGTGGGGCATGATTAATAGGAAAAGACCAAACAGGCCTACTTATCCAACACATTGATAGTGACATTCAATGTGAATAGACCAAACACTCCAATCAGTAGCCAGGCAGAAAAGGGAGGGCAGCACACAACTCCCACAATCAAAGGCATACCTCATCCAGTGAATTTTTCACTTTCAATATGGTAGTTTTCATCTCTAGAAGTTTCACTTGGGTGTTCTTCACATTTTCAAATTATTTCCTCTTTATGGTGATTGTTTTTCTGCCTTCTAGACACACAAAGCATGTTTATAATGGCTGTTTGAACACTCCTGTCCATTAGTTCACCATTGATATCAATGTCTGTTTCTATTGCTTGTACATTTGCCCCTATTCTAGGCTGCGATTTTACTCATTTCTTATTTGTAGTTACTATGACTTATAGTTCCTTATTTTTAAATCATATGCCAGGATGGGGCTGGAGAGATGGCTCAGTGGTTGGGAGAGCTGGCTGCTCTTCCAGAGGACCCAGGTTCAATTCTCAACACCCACATGGCAGCTCACAGCTGTCTGTGACTCCAGTTCCAGGGGACCTGACACCCTCACACAAATGCACATAAAATAAAATAAAATAGATTAAATTATTTTTTAAGAAGATTTAAAAAATCATATGCCAGGCATTATGAATTTTTGTTGCTGGTTTCTAGATTACCTTGTTTTTTGTTTGTTTGTTTTTGTTTTTCGAGACAGGGTTTCTCTGTGTAGCTTTGTGCCTCTCCTGGAACTCACTCTGTAGCTCAGGCTGGCCTCAAACTCACAGAGACCCACCTGGCTCTGCATCCCGAGTGCTGGGATTAAAGGCGTGTGCCACCATTGCCCAGCCTCTAGATTTCCTTGCTTCTTTTGGCATTGCTATATCTCCTCCTGGCAAATAGCCAGACTACTTAGACCACAATTGGGGCTTTTCCAGCTTTCTGTTAAGCCTTACTATTTTGGGGGCCATTGCGGTCCTTTAAGCCCACTACCAGGGGATTCTATGTCTAAGGTTCCTTCTGATACTTCAACCATTATGGGGTCATTCTGCTTTGAATTGTGGGAACAAAACCATCTCTCAGTCTCTGCGAGGTCTAGGAATTATTCTGCTTTCTCATTTCTGGAAAGCCTTTCCCTGGACTCAGGTATTCCCTGCCACTCTGACAGAGGTCAGTTTATGGCCGAAGACATGAAGCGAATCCTGTGGGTGCTTAGAGCTCTCCAGTCTGGCGGCCCACCCTGGAATACTCTGTGCTGTAAGTCGTGGTCACCTATTCTCCAACTCCACTTTCTGTTCCCTCCGATGAGAAGAGCCCGCCGGTCCCTTTAGATGGCCCCTTCCTTTGCCCAGACAGAGGCCCAGAAGCTCTACTGAAATGTCACCAGGAGAGCCTTGCTGCTGTCTGCCCACTGCCGAAAATATTGTTTCACATGTTTTCTGGTTGTTTAAGAAAGGGTAGACTTACTATCTGTTCTAAGACCCTGCCGCAAGTTTTATTTTCTTTGTTTTTTAGAAATACTTCAAAGATATATTCCACAATTTAAAAGATTGTATATAATAAGATTATTTTAAATGTACAGTCAATAATACCACCAGCTGGTTTTTAACAGTGTATTTTCTCCACGCAAAATCTTATCTGTAAGATTTCAATCTCGTGATCTGAAAAACTATACTTCACTCATTTTCACTTCTGCATACCCCTTTCTTCCATTTTTTTAAAATTTATTTGAGAAATTTATTCATGGCTGGCTGGTGGTGGCATATGCCTTTAATCCCAGCACTTGGGAGACAGAGGCAGTCAGATCTCTGTGAGTTTGAGGCCAGCCTGGTCTACAAAAAGAGTTCTAGGACAGCCAAGGGTACACAGAGAAACCCTATCTCAAAAAACCACCACCAACACCACCTCCACCACCAAACAAATACACACACACAAAAAAAGAAAAGAAAGAAAGAAAGAAAGAAAGAAAGAAAGAAAGAAAGAAAGAAAGAAAGAAAGAAAGAAAGAAAAAAGAGAAATTCATACATGCCACACTCCCTTACCTCCAACTCCCCCTTCCCCATCTACTACCCCCTTTCCCTCCCAACATCACAGAGTCTTTTAAAAACTCATCAAGTGCTCTTAGTGTTGTCTGTGCATGGTGTAGGTCCTCCCACCAGAACATTGGCAGCCTATCAGGAGCCTCGTTCCTGAAGGAAACTGACTCTCCCTCCCTCAGGAACCAGCTAGGGGTGGGACTCAGTGAGGCTCTCTCCCATTTAACCTTTAACCTTTTATTATATGAGTGCATAAAGACTTTTCTCCTTTCTGTGCTTGTCTTACTCTAGGTTTCTGCCATCATGATCTGTGGTCAAAACTTGTGAGAATAGTCTCACACATGTCTGCTGGTGGACACACACCAGCTTTTCCTTATGGGATACGCACAGGAGTGAACTTGCTGAGGTTTAGGGTCGGAAACATTGGCTTGCTAAACTAATGCCCTCCTTTTCAGTTTTCAACACACTCTGCTACTTTCTGTTCTTCCATCACAGGAGGCTTCTCAACCAGCTCAGGGCCTTTGCACAAACCATCTCCTTCCCTAAAATCCTTTCCCCATTTTCATTTACAAAGCTCGCCCTTTACAGACCTTTGCACAGAAGCTTCCTTTGACTTCCCACATGGTTTGGCTGTTGCTTTAATTGGAATGGAGTTGATTAAAGTCGGGTAAGAGTCTAATCCCTTATCCAACTCTAACATTAAAGGTTATGTTTGTCGTAGAGTGATTAGATTAGGTCATCCAGGTGGATTCAGGACCCTATAATTGAGTCCTGGTGTCTTTATAAGGGGAAGAGAGACCACATAGACAGAGATATACAGGTACTTCTGTGGGGCGTTTACCCACCACCCCCACAGCTTCCCAGAGTTTTCTTGAGTGTGATCAGCAGGAAATATTAGATAGAAGGATTTATAGCGGAGAATCTTGCGGAGATAAACAGATAGAAAATAAAGGATAGCCTCGAGAGGGCCTGGAACCTATTCCAACGGGCCCCGACTGTCTCTGGCCCAGGGTTTTTATAGAGACACCAAGGGGTGGAGCAAAAAACCTCCTCCCCCAGCACAGCCAAGTGCAGACCATCTCAGACACCTGCACTCAGGCCCGTGGTCCTGATCATCCTCTATTCGGACCTGCTGGGTAAAGCCACGAGGAACCCGAGAATGGGCTCCCACATACTTCTACCATGTGCCCAGGCCTTTACAAGAACTCACACAATGTTCCTTAGGCCTTGTACCTCCAGGAAGGTGCGCCTGCTTCCAACATTTCACTATGAATGTCTGATTTATATGTTCCCTTTATTTTTCATCATAGTACCACGATAATTTATTACTCCTCCCTTTCCAAGTTATGCGTTTATTAGAGTTGGAACAGCGTGTTTTTCATTGAACAGTGTTTATCTCGTGCCTAGTTCAATGTCTGGTATACAGTAAACATTTGTAAGAAGATGAGGTCTTTGGAAGACTGAACAGACAAACAAAATATATTATTATCTCAATTTTACAAATAAGAATTTGAGGTTTAGGAATAGTTGTATAAAAAGATAGTATACAAGATAGTTAACCAAAGAAGCTAGGTTTTGAATTTAGTATATGTTTTTCAGGCTTTGGAAAGCACAGTTCAGACGATACAACTTTCTAACAGTTATGAGGGTGGTCTTGAGAGTTTCTAGGATTGTTTCAATGGTCCTAGTTCCAGAATTTGGGGAAGCTTTCCAAGCAGAAACCAACTTGTCCATCCACAAGTAAGAAGTATCTTTATTCTAGCATGTAAAAAAAAAACAACAAAAAAAAAACAAAAAACAAAAAACAAACAAACAAACAAACAAAAAAAACCAGACACTTATAGAAGGATTTCTATACAGGACCAGGAAATGAAATAGTGAACATGCTTCACTTTTAATTTTGGAAAAAGATTCCACGGACTTAAGATCAATCTTACTTGTCCTTTAAGAAAACTATAACGAAGGACTGTAGACATGGCTCAGGGGTTAAAAACACCTGCTGCTCTTGCAGAGGACCAGAGTTTGAGTTCCAACACCTACATTGGGCAGTTCACAACCACCAGTAACTCCAGCTCCAGGAAATCTGACATCTTCTTTTAGCTTCCATGCACATATACATATAGCAGACACACATAAAAAACATATTAAATAATAAAATAAAAAATTCCAAAAGTGAATTAAAACTCTAATACATTATTGTAGATTTCTCGTGCGTAGAAACCGTATCCTTACATCTTGGTCTCCTTGATGTCTACCACAGTAGCTTACAGTGAATCCTCCACACCCAGTTGAAGAGTGAGAGTAAATCCTATGGAGACCTCCAACCCTTTGAAAGGCATTTCAGGCAACCCCCACCTAGAGGCCAGCATAGGAACCTGTCCAAGCCTCCTGCCTGACTCTCTCTTTCTCTAGCCCCTGCAGAACATGCCTAACATTATTTGGCCCCGGTCAAGCAGAAGGCGACATGCAGATCTAAAAACATGCATCTGTGCATGTGATCTCTGCCCCTATAATAATCTCCCTTTCCATGATGAGTTAACTCTTACTCATTCTATACAATTTCAATTGCGTTTCCTCTCCCCAGGCTGATTTGAATGCCTTGTCCTGTGTTCTAAAATATTCTGCACTTAGTGTTTTATCACATTGGACCATGTTTCTCAACTGCATGTTCCTCTCCCTGATAAAACTCAACTCTTCAAGGACAGAAGCCACCGTGACTTTATTTTGTGGCCTAGGGAGCCAACCCAGAATCTGATACACAGTGCATATTTAACGTGCAAGAAATGTTCTGTATATTGTACAATGTACTAGGTCAAAAAATTATAAAGAGAACAATGTCCAGGAATAGGTAATATCTATTCTGCCCTCTACTAAATGCTGACCCTTTTTTGAGTATTTCATAGGAACTCTCCATTTGAGGTAGATCCGTGATTATGTTCCCATCACTAAAAAAAGAAACTAAGAAACAGAGAGGTTGAGTGGTGTGTCCAGGGTCACACCAGCCAGGCAGTTATTTTCTATAGTTCTTAACCATGATAATCCACTGCCTAGACCTTGCATGAACCCTGTCCCTAATGAGTTCAAAGTCTCATGAAAGGAGACAGGCAGCTAGGAGATTCATCACCACCCAGGGTTATTCGAGGTGTATGTCCAACATAAAGGGTCAGAACAGGATGGAGGAATGAGGGACGAAAGGTGGAAGTACACGCTTCCAGGGACGCCTTCTCTAAGAAGCAGTGCTCTAAACAGGTTTTAAAGAAAGGCCATCCAACTGAAGCGAAGGGAAAGACACACTAGGCTGAGACCAAGGTTCAAGTAGCACCGAGGAATGAAACAGCACGCTTTGGGTACTGATGCCAACCCAGCACAAAATGAAGTGTGGGCACCCTTGGGCACACATTACTAACAATTTCGTAACAGTTATACTAGGCTATTAAATCAAACAGGAAGTGCTTCCAATCTTTGTGCAACTGAACAGGTGTCCCCCTCATAAAGCCAGACCTGATAGATGCCATAAATGCTTCAGAATTGCTGGGACAAGAAGTACCGAAGCAGGACTTTACCAGGCAGGAAATGATACTGGCAAGGTCAGGAGAGGCCAGATCATGTAAGGAGGCTGGAGTCTGTCCCACAGCTAGCAAGAAGCCACGGAAGGCTTCTCAGCAGTGATGTAACCTGATTGGACTACTTTGCAGACTCTTCTGGTAGTCCTGCCAGGAGCAGACAAGAGGGTAAGAGAAGAAACCCAGGCTGGCTCAGTGGCAGGGCTGCTTGCATGGGCCAGAGAGGCTCCAGCCTTGAACTTGGCCTTTGTTCCAGGGATGTCCAAGAAAGGCAGTGCTGAGAAAAGACTAAGAAGGTGGCTTGCAGAGTTAATACTTAAGGTGCACAACGTGCTCACAAGGAAGGAAGCATGGGTGAGGGCTGGCAGAGGTCACAAAGTTCAAGAAAAAAACAACATCATTTTTGCTTTGGTCTGTTAGACCAATTTAAAATGCTGGGTTTTTTTTCCTAATTATTGAGCACTATCTTATCATTTTTCATTAGGGGAGCTCGTCCTGGAGAAGGCACAAAATGCAAGAAATGAAGCTGTTTTGCAGGTCTCCTTTTCTGTAACTTGCACGAGTGGGTGAAGAACCTGCTTATTGGTGATTGTTCTCCATCCGAATAGCCTCTGGGAGCCACTGGAGACCCCCCCAGATAGAGCTGATCCTCACACCCTTCAGTGAGAGGTCTCAGTTGCCAAGCTGTTCTCAGGAAGTTCCCTGCATTCTCTTTGCTGTGCTAACCCTATTTTGTCGGAGCTACAAAATAAGAATAACATGAACACCCCAGAGCTTTGGCAAGATCAACTCACTGGTATGGAGATTAAATGCCCAACTTCCAGGAGGCTGAAAGTGGTTTCCACAGCTAAATTCCTCTTACTTAACCCTCTCTTGGTTCAGCTCATTTGAAGAAATTGCCCATCCTGACTGTCCTTTTACTTGTTTGCAGATAAACTTCAGAAGCTATGATGTCAATTCACACATTGAAAGAGTCAAGGTATCTGCCCAGAATTCATAACTGTGTGTATCAAATAATCTTTCAAAACAAGAAGGACAGCGACTCTGCAGCTTACTTCCTGCTTTCAGGGACAACCATCACATTTAATGTGCCCGCTCTCCTTCGGTGCTAGTGCCTGGGGTCCCGAGTGTGCTGTGCCGAAGCCCTGTCACTGAGCTACACCCAACCCACACACATTTACATGCCCCTCAACAGGGCAGTATGTTTCTAGACCAAGGGCTGCTGAGTGCGGCAGAAAGATCACGACCTTTCAACTCAGACACGGGAGGGTACGGGTATGATGTTAGAGGAGTTATCCAACCTCTCTCACTTTCATTTTACTGGGTGTAAAGTGGAGTGTATAGCTGCATCGAAAGGTTAGCAGAACAAATGAGCTCACAGATGTGTAAAGCAGTGGTGCTGAGCTAGACCGCCAGCAAAGCTGGACACCTGGGCAGCTTGTGTATATTCTGGTTAAGGGAAATATTTAATATTAATATCTTTGCTATGCTGTCACAAATGTTAATTAGTTGGTTAACTTCTGAGGCACGAGTGGGTTTCTTCCATTTTGCTAGCAAGACCCTTAAGTGGTCCCCACTTCTGGACCCCATCAAGTTTCTGGGACCGGAAACTGACTCTGCTGGGTCGGATCCAGAGATGCAGCACCTTCATCCTATGAACAGCAAGAGGCTCTCCTCTGTCCCTTCCTACAAACTGTGTCTGGTTTCTCATCAGTGCCTCAGTGATTCCCTCAGGAGTCTCCTTCCCTCAACCTTGACCAAACCACTGTTTCCAGTTGTTACATAGTATCATTTCCCACAATGGATCCCAAATTTTTTTTTTCTCATGTACCTCCAATGCCAACTCCTTTGGAACACTGTCCTGTTCCTCACTATAAACATAGCACCTCATGCACTACCCTGTATACAGTAGGTACTTAATAGTAGTATGTGAGTAAATGAATGAATGTTGGGCCATTATTAAGTGATTTGTATAAACATATATACTACTCATGGATATAAATGATTTGAGTAGATTATTTATGTCATTCATAAGTATATGAATCTCATCATCCATACATAAAGACTTTTGCAAATTTCAATCAACACATGTGTATAGTATATGTATTGAAGTGCTTCTACCATGGTGGGGATGACCTATGCAGATCCAGCCACACTCTTTCCCTTAATAATCACTGTATATGAAGGTATATACTTACAATTCAGTGGGACTAATGACCATCCTTCATAGATGTCATGTCCCTGAAGATCAGTAAAGAGATCCATGTGGTAGTATATAAAGTCTACCAATGGAGGTTAACTATGTCTGAGAGTGAGTTTCTGAGTCTGGGGTCTCAGCAATAGATCCAAAGAGATGTGAGTAGTGGTAACACAGAAACTATCATATGCAAGTCACCAAACCCATCAACGTTGGTATAATCCACCAAAGGTACTTAAGCTGAGATTTGATTATGGTCAACAAATTTTCCAAAGTCACCGAGCTGGGATTCCCAAAGAAAGACAACTGATCAGCAAAAAGGTCACAAAAAATATTGGGAAAGGCAAGGAAAAAATACGCAGGAGCAAGAGAGACAGGTAAGATGGGTCTCGCACACACAAGCCTGAAAAGTACTTTTTTCTAAGAAATTATTATTCTAAAAACTGGGTCTTTGACCTAACCTACCCTCCTAACATCCATTCCACTTAAACTACAAAGACTCCAGGCATGTATTCGAGGTTTTGAGAAGAGAAAAGAAAATCCATCTCAGAGTCACAAGGAGCAGCCATCACCTCAGTAGGGATGAGTTGTTAGATACTCAGAAACCATATGAGGCATAGTTGAAGAGCACGGGCAGGAGGAAAAGCAGAAACCCAAGAGCAGAGGTGGAGGAAACCAAGTCCAGTTCCTTCCGATTCTGATTTTACCCTGCATTAGCTGTCAAGTCACTTTGGCCCCTCCAGTGCACAATAGAGGTCTGGTCCCCACCACAGTTGATCCTGGAGCCATGGACTTCTTTTGTATTATCTACGATTAAGATAAAACTAACGAACCAAGTTGCTCATGCAATCCAGAGTCACTCTCGATACCAGTCTTTAGTCATCATAATTAGTCATTAGCCAAAGTACGACTCTTGCTGTTTTTTCAGGTTTGCCCATCTCCTTGGTCTTTGGTCTTGCTGAGTGCCTTTCTACCTGTTGTTATTAAGCAGCATCAACCTTCCCCACAAGATTCTTCTATGAGGTTAGGGACCATGCCTATCATTCTACCATTATATATCCAGAGTGGAGCAAAGCCATGACACAATAAGAAATAATTGTCCAAGAACAAATAAATGTTTGCTGACTAATGAAAAGCACTCACAGTTATTTACTGAGTCAGTGCCCTGTGGTACACAATGCCAACAAGAACCCAGTGAAACAGATAAGTTAGTCCTGACCTCTAACACAGTCCAGCATCTTCTTTCACTTTTCCATTGCAATAATGTAATGGATTTCATAACATCATATGATTATTTCTCTCTTCTCTGAGGTCTCTTGAGCTGTATGTCTTAATTTTTAAATGTCCTCTTTTCAGCTTTCTCTTTATTGCTCTTATTTCCTAAGCAGCAAGGTAAACTCCTCAAAGGCAGAAAAATGGATTTTTGTGCACACACAACACACACACACAAACTGTTGAGATACACAGAAATGATTATCTGTGATTCCAAGACTCAGGAAGTTGAGGCACAAAGATTGAGAACTTGAGGCCAGTTTGGGTCCTAAGCTGTGTAGTAAGACCTTGTTTCAAAATCAAGTAACCAACCAAACAACATAATGTATGTGTACATATGCATGCACATATGTAATATAATGGAAAATGACTTAAGTTACCTGTTCTGATTGAATAAGAACAGAAGTTGCTTATGGGATGCAGCGATTGAGTGGAATGGACAGGAGAAAGTCTTTTGGCAAGATCCAAGAATTACACATCTTATTGGAATACATCGCTGTTAGGGTCAAAGCTTGATTTGTCCTTATATTTTTATTGGGTTACACAAGAATCTTGTGCTTTACTGAAGATAAATTTGTTTGGTCAATGTACTAAGAACATATTGTATTGAAGAAATATTTTTCACCAAAAAATATTTCAATTAAAAATTTTAATTACTTTATTATTTTATATGTATGGGTGTCCTGACTGTGCACTATTTGTGTGCAGTGTCTACAGAGGCCAGAAGAGGGTGTCAGGGTCCCTGAAACTGGCGTTACACATAGTTGTAGGTGCTGGGGATTGAATCTGAGTCCTCTACAAGAGCAATAAGTGCTCTTAATTGTTGAACCATCTTTCCAGCCTCACTCTAAAATATCTTAAGTTAAATATGTTTGCTGTGGATATCTCTCTGTATAAATAAAACACTGATTGGCCAGTAGCCAGGCAGGAAGTGTAGGCGGGACTAGCAAAGAGGAAAGGACAGGAAGGCAGAGAAGAGGGGACACCAGCTGCCATCCAGGGAGCATCATGTAGAGGCAACAGGTAAAGCCACAGAACACGTGGCAACACATAGAGTAACAGAAATGGGCTTAGTATAAGAGTAAGAGCTAGACAATTGTAGGCCTGAGCTAATGGCTGAGCAGTTTAAATAATATAAGCATCTGTATGTTTATTTTATAAGTGGGCTAAGGTACCACCGGGGCTTGTTTGGACCCAGAGAAAAAACTCTAGCTACATATGTTTATTAAGAATACATTAATAAAGATTGGTAAGAAAAAAACCAACATGACTTGTGATCCTACACTCACAAAGGAGCACTTTCACTTTTTAGATTTTAACATGTGGCCTTCCAAATTATTTTTACACACATATGTACATGGAGTTATACAGAAAGTTGTGTCTTTTAATAATTTTTTAAATAAACTATGTACTAAGAACATACATAAAGTTTCTTTATAATTATCTCTTAAAGGATTAATCTGCTACATAAAACCAGGATTCTAAGTTTGTTTGGAGATGTGTGGAGCCTACGGTACTCAGCATCCTCTGCAGCAGCATGTGTGGAATGTGAAGTCATTCCCTCAAGAACTTGCTTGACTGAGACCTGAATCCGAGCTAACAGATGATCACATAGTAAGTCATTAGGCTGACAGCGGAACATTCTAGTTGATGAGGTACATGAATCATCACCTCAGAATTCATTCTTCTGTCACTTTCAGATGGCTAAACCATCAGAAGACCCAGTTCATGACACATTACTATTATATTTATTGTTTTGTTTCATTTGTGGAGACCCACATCATTATATGGCTAGGCTGTTGCTAGAACCTGAAAAACATGCCACAGCACGAGCTCATACAAGCAAAGCTCACATTTATATAAGAAATTAAAAATCACTCTAAATTGAAAACAATATTTGAAGTCAACAAAGCCATAGACCACCTTTAGAACTTCTATTTTACAAGATCTATTGGCAGGACTGGGAAAATGGCTCAGTGGGTGGCGTGTTCAAGTGTAAGTTCTTGAGTTCAAATCTTCCAAACCCGTGTCAAGCCGGATGTGATAGCAAGCACCTCTAATCCCTGAGACAGAAGGTCGGCAATCCACAGAAGCTCATGGGCCAGCTAGCCTGGCTTTTGTAGCTGCAAACAAGAGATCCTGTCTCCAACAAGATGGCAGGAGATTGACGTCAGTGTGCTCTCTGTGACCCACATGCATCTGTACTCACACACATGATCCCTAATGCACGCGGCGATTTGAAAAAGAAAATCTGTTGCTAAGTGTGGTTCATCAAGAAGAATAGTTCGTGGGTAAATACTCTGGTGAGTTCATTTGAAAAGTAGAAAAGCAAGGACCAGCAGCAAAGATCTGTGAGAAACAGAAATGTCTTCAGCTTTACACTTCTGGCAGGTGATAAAAGGCATCTCTAACGACAGCAGCCAGATGGAGATCAAATGACAACTGGGAGTTGATAATGGTCCCCAGCCCTCTGGCACCCGCAGAGTAGTGGCAAAGGGGTGGTGGTAGTGTGGGGTGGGGGAGGGGGTGGGGGTGGCAGAGGCGGGGAGCAGTGTTCCTGGCACTGTAGCCCAGGTCTGGGAGCAACAGTGTTGTCCATGTCATCCATGGCCTGTTCTGAGGTTCTGCCTGCCAGCCAGCTGCTACATTCCTGAATCATTTGAGCTTGTTCCTTTAGTTCCCTGAGCAATGGACTATATTAGTTACTGGATACTATCAGCTAATTATTGTCCACTAAGGTGGGGAGTGTCCAGATGTTGAGGCTGCAGTTGCTGATTTGAAAGTTCATAAATACAGGAAGTCTTCAGAGGATGAAAGAAAACGTAAGGGCATTCTAAAGTGGGTTTGGGAAATGCATTGTTTGGTATTTAAAGAGACACAGATGAGAAATATTTGCATAACATCAAGGCCAGCTCTTTAGCACAGAGAAATACATCATTCACATTGTCAAAACTCTTCTAAGGAGTGCTTACTTCACCGAAGAAGGACCATGTACATTGGCTGTAGCTGAGGCTGTTAGACAATGTTTTCACCACAGTGGATTGACTGGGAAGCCCAGTATTTTTGTTACCATCAATGATAGTCTAAATGTTAGAGGAAATGAAAATAAACATACTACTTTATTTAGATGAAAGAAATCAGGACAAATATAGTTAGAATATAAAGAATATCATATCATTAACAATGTATGGCTTTTTACTATATGCCATGTACTATGAGTGCTAAACAAATACATATTATCTCAATTAATTTTGTTTTTAATTTTCATTTGTATGTTTTTTATTCAGAGGAAAAAGAATGCTCTGTATTCCAAGTGCTAGAATTATAAGCATGTGCCACCACAGGGTCTAGACATCCTTGAGTTTTGAACACTGTGCTAATAAGTATGTTAGTTTAGAGGAAGCTTTATTTATTAATAAAAAATGTAGCAAAGAGTAAAGGGAAATCCTCATGTCACAGATGACAACAAACCTGAAAAAAGCAGACTGTAGAGCATGGGACAGGATTGCCTTGAAGGTTCCTTATAGCTCAAAGCAAAGAAATCAGAGCTGCGGCTGGATTCAAGGCCACATGTGTATAGCTTCCAGGTCACAGATGGGCTTGTTTTGATAGTTCACATGTAATACATAAATCCAAACTTCTAAAACAGAGGAGAGGGTCCAGTTGCCAGGGATAATTAGAGACACGCCAAATTAACCAAACTTAATTCAGATGGTCACTAAACAAGAGCCCCACCTGGCTTAGGTCGTTTCACCATCTGTTGGAGATGTTCTCTGGGGCGCGAGTTCCCACCAGCTCCCAGGTGTGGCCTGTTTATTAGGACACAGTGCCAAACTGTACACCACAGCATTTGGTGACCAGACAATATGTCAATGTTAATACAGTCAGTTGTAAGAGTGCTTCCACTGAACGCTGGAGGTAGAATGGAAATTTTGAAAAGCGGTATCAAAGCTGTGGAAAATGTGTTTTGAATTCTTGGACACATACTCTGGTGATTGAATTTTTAAGACCAAAACACTGCCTGTTTCTGTCTCTGTGTGTGTCTCCCCACCCCACCCCACCGCTCTCTTTTTCTCTGTGGTGATAGGACATATGTTTCAGGGACTGCAGAAAATTCTAGAATAACAAAATTAATAAGTACAGAATGTTAGAGCTGAAATGGACTTGGAACAACCTTCTTGTTTCCAGTTGGGATCCAAGTGCGTCTCAAGGGCTATGGCTGGGCTGAACGTATGGGTGTGTGAGTGGGTGCTGAGTGGAAGCCAATGCCTACCCCTCATCCCGTTCCCTTTACACTTCTGCAGCCGCACCTCAGCTTCTGTCTGGGAGAGGATGATGCCCATTGTGTTTTTGGGGAAAAGAGAATTGTTTGTTTGTTTTTTTAAGTTTCATAACTAGTCGACAAATGAAGAAACTAAGAAACAAAGCCAATAAACAACCTGCCTTACACGACCTTACCCAATGCACATCCTTGGAATGACATCAAACTAAATTTATCACAGTTGGCTACTTAAGCAAAGTAGCTTTACAAATCTTCACTTCAAACCTTCCTTCAATACAAACCAGGTATAAGACATAAGCAACCAAGTAAGTCTACAAGCAGCTCTTTGTGGGCTTGTAGTGAGGCAGCCTACAGTAGAGAGGTCAGCTTGCGCACCTTCTGAGGCTCCAGCTGAGAACATGCCTGTCTCATTTGTGGTTAGTGGCCAGTGGTATCACCAAGACTACTTCTCACTCCTGGGTCTTAAGGACATCTACCAAAACACATGGTAAAAATCATGTATGTGAACATGGGAGTGTTAAGCACAGTCCATCACTCTGCAGCACATGGATATGGTCCGAGAAGCACAGACGTCCTCTTAAAGCAGAGACTGCAGCAGTGTGCTGATCCCATCCCACAGCACGGTGTTTCTTGCCTACTTCAAAGCATTGGAGTTAGTGGGTAAAAACTGAAACTGGAGTAAAGCCTGCTCTAAGCTTCCTTTGTTCTTCATTTCTTTTGTTTCCAATCTCCTGAATTTTTTTTTTCATTTCCTTGTCTGCACTCCATCTCTGCTCTTTAAAAATCTCCCAACCAAAAAAAAAGCTTTTCAGAATTTGAGGGTTTCTCTCAGTGATAGAGCCTAGTAAGACTTTAGTCCTCAGCATAAAAAAACCACCACCAACTTTCAAGACTGCTTTACTCATCATTATAATCTGCTTATGCTCCACTGAAAGAACAAGCCTTGAACTTGGCAACTAATCAGCTTTTTACCTAGTCAGTTTTATTCGAGTCCAGTGTTGGCTAGTAGAGATCACCTATCCTTAGTTTACAAAACACACCAGGGGATGGCTCTTCAAAACAAACAAACAACCTATGCCCAAAACCACGAGGGTGGCCTGGAGGGAATGCGAAGAATAAATAACGTGTAGATTAGGGTGGACATAGCCAGACCAGAAGCAAAGTTACGTTCCAGCAAGACCGCTTCCATTCTGGTACGCACAAAGAGAGAAGAAGGTTTACAGCCCCGTTTTCTGTTTCTCCACCACGACTCTAAGTCCAAATACACATCCTTTCCAGCACAGCATCTGATTTAACACATGTCTAAGGGTCTGCTGTATGTAAGGTACTGGGCTGGTCACTCGGAGACTAGACAGTGAACAAAACAAAAATCTAACCACTGAACTTATACTTGAGGACCGGGATGCCCAAGAGAGGACAATCAGGTAGCCAAACTTTCTAAGTAAGAGATATGTGTCAGAGGATGAGCAGTGAAGTGCTTTAAAAGACAGACCCGCCTTTGCAGGTCAGTGGTATGGAGGGGACAGAGGTGTTAAGACTTGTACACTTTGGCTTCTAGAGGTGAACAGGGCAGAGACCAGTGGTTACATTCATCTGAGTGGGACTTAGCATTAATAGTAAGAAAAGGTTGCATGGTTTTTACATTTTGAAGTAGAGCCAGTAGTACTTACTGATGAGTGGAACAGGGCTGAGCGAGAAGGGACCCGGTGGGAGGAATGGTAATGCCACCAACCCACAGCAGGAACAGATTTAGAAGAACAAGAAATGGGCTAACTTTTGTCATTGGAAGCTTGAGATGCTTACTGATAACGATGAGTAAGCCCTGAGGCTCAGTGATTGCATGTACATTTGATAGTCACTGAAGTATAAATATTAAGGCCATGAGACGTCATCAAGAACATGAGGACAGATAAAAAAGAGGTTCAAGGACAGAGCTTTCAAGAAGAAAACGTTGATGTATGAAGAGGATCATCCATTTTGTTTCAGAGAGGAAACTCCCGTGCCTGTGTAAGGAGCAGGGAGAGAGTCAGCTCCGAGCCTGTGTAAGGAGCAGGGACAGACCTACAATAGTTGGCTACCAACTCCAAACACTCGCTTTCCTGACCAAGGACTGGCCTGTTGAACAGAGCCCCTCAAAAATTCCTCCTGAGGTGGAAGCAAAACTTAGGCAAACTCTCTAGTTGAGAGGTAGGTAGGGACATGGCATGAGAGGCAGGCCTCTTGAACTCTAGTACTCTTATTTTGACACCTTGACTGGCTGGTGAGATTTGAACATCTGGAGACAACACAGGGCAGTTGGCCCCAACTGCTCACAACACCATGACTCCATTACTCTCTCTCTCTCTCTCTCTCTCTCTCTCTCTCTCTCTCTCTCTCTCTCTCTCTCTCTCCTCTCTCTCCCTCCCTCCCCCCCCACCCCAGTATAGCCCAGACTGACTCAGATGCGGCAATCCTCCTATTTCTGCCTCCCGAGTACGAGATTGCAAGCATATGCCACCAAGTCAAGCTACCATTGTTCTTTATAGCAGAAGAGAGTTGCAATGGGGTATGTCCTAAACTCTAAAATGGTAGAACTGGGGACAGTGTATTAGTTTTACATGGGAGGTAAGAAATTACCACATTTAGTGGCTTAAAACAACAGCTAGGGCAAGATGGTTCAGTAGTAAAAGCACTTGCCACCAAGCCTGACAATCTGAATTTGATCACTAGGACTCATGTGGTGGAAGGACAGAACTCCTGAAAGTTGTCTTCTGACCTCCACACATGTGTGCCTGTTGTGTACACATCATACACACACACATCATACCATACACACACATCATACATGCACAGAATACACACACAAACATCACACATACAAATAATATGCACACACACATCACATACACACAGGCACATATACACACATATCATACATACACACAAAGTAAAACAAATAAGTGTAAAAAATTTAAGGATTTTAAGAAAAGATCTATTTTATTTTTAATTATGTATGTGGGGGTCGGGGGGTGGGTATGTGAGTGCAGGTGCCCGAGGAAGCCAGAGGCATCAGACCCCTCTGGGTCTGGAATTACAGGCAGTTGTGAGCCGCCAGACATCAGTGCTGGGACCAAACTTGGGTGCTCTGCACAGCAGTATGTCTCCTGACCACAGCGCCATCTCTTCATTCCTCCACTCCACATTACTATGCTAGAAAACAACATCTACTTATTATTACAGAGCTTCTGATCATCAGAAGTCTGGGCACAGCTGCTCCATGGGAAAGAAGTGGGGGAGCTGGGCCAGGGGTGGGGGAGGGTGACGTATTCCTGGCTCTGTAAGCCTGGCTAGCAACTCAGGTCTGGGAGTTCATAGGCTCAGGTAGGCAGGGAACTTACTACTGATGTTTAAATGGACAAAGCAGGGATCTGCCTTTTAAATATCTATGCTTATACCCATAGACAAGAGTGGCTTTAGGCTTCCATGAGGGAAGCCTCTTCATATATAAAGGACAGTGATGAGTACAGACACTCATGGCTATCCAAGATGCAGAGAATAAGCAATGGTTATGGGTCCAGCCCGAAGCAAGACAGGTACACCACCCCCTCTAAGTCCCAGGAGTATTGCAGAAGAGGGGGTGGGAAGTAAGTAAGAGCCAGGAGACAGAGTAAAGGCTATGAAACACCATTCTTTAGATTCAGTACAACTATTGCAATTACGACAACTACAGTTACCTGCCTTGGACCCATATAAGATCAGCTCTAGCAACAGTAAGTCAAAGAACAGGGAATGGGGGGGGGGCTCCCTGGTCTCTACCTTTGTCTCTGAACGACTGGCTATTGGTAGACTCTGGGGAACAGGGACACACTGTCTTCAGCCGTGTACCCACTGCTGAGACCACTAACCTTCAAAGTCAAGGTCACAGCCTGGATTAATCTCCTCAGTGGGTTATAAAACAAAGTGAATAGCCATGAATGCAAGACAGGAATTTGTGGGAAGGGTGTTTGTAGTTTTTTGTTTTGTTTTGTTCTTTTGTTTTTTTTTTAACTCTTTGCTCTTCGGGAGCCTGCCACCCAGCTCCCAAATAAATACACAGAGACTTATTCTTACTTACAAATGCCTGGCCTTAGCTTGGCTTGTTTCTAGCCAGCTTTTCTTAACTTAAATTATCTCATCTACCTTTTGACTCTGGGCTTTTACCTTTCTCTATTCTATATTCCTTTCTTTCCTTCTTACTTTGTGGCTGGTTGTGCAGCTGGATGGCTAGCCCCTGGTGTCCTCCTTTCCTTCTCATTTTCTCACTCCTCTTTCTTCTCTCTTCTCTCTCCTTCTATTTTTTTCTCTCTGCCTGGCAGCCTCAACTATTTCTCTCTTCTGTCTAGCTATTGGCCGTTCAGCTCTTTATTAGACCAATCAGGTGTTTTAGACAGGCAAAGTAAAACAGCTTTGCAGAGTTAAACAAATGCAACATAAAAGAATGCAACACATCTTTGCATCATTACACAAATATTCCACAGTATAAACAAATGTCACACATCTTAAAATAATATTCCACAATAGGTGTTGATGTGGTGGTTAGGAAGTGGGGGATGAGAGTGTCCAATATGTATTTCATGTGTGTGTGTGTGTGTGTGTGTGAAACTGTCTAAAACAAATTTAATTAATAGATTAATAATAACAGTATGTAGTAGTACTACTAGTAGTCTAGCCACACAGATCACTGGCTCTCCCTTTCTGAGTCACAGCATGCTTAAATCAGTGTTGATCAGGCTACATTCCAATCTAGAAGCTTGATGGGGAAGGATCTGTTTCTAAGCTTCACAAGCTGTTAGAACAATTAATTTCCTTGTTACTGTAGTTTGCTTCTGTCAAGTCAGCCATGGAAAAGGATATTCAGTCTCCCTTTAGGGAAGGGTCAGAGAGACAGCTTCATTGGTAAAGTCCTTCTGGTGCAAGCATGAGAACCTGAGTTTGGCCTTCTAGGACCCACATAAGTACATAAGTAAATGAGTACAGTGGTATATGCATAATAATCTCAGCACAGGGGAGGAAGGAAGAACCAGTCAGGTTCCTGTGACTTGCAGATCTGCCATTCTCCCCTACTTAGTCAGCTCTGGGCCAAGGAGACAATTTAAAAAAAAAAAAAAAAAAAAAAAAAAGGCATCTGGCTCCCAGGGTTGTCCCCTGAACACAACATAGGCAGGCACACACATGTACAAAGACATGAATATGCACCCACACACCTTACCTGTCTGTCAGGGCTATTCAGGAGAATTTCCTTTTCTTTCATCCAGAGTCAACTGATTAGGGACCTTAATTACACCTACAAAGTCCTTTCCTCTTGTCAATGGAACATAAAACCCTATTGTCATATTTTATCGGTTAAAGCAGGTCACAGGTTTTGCTCACGCTCGAGGGACAGTTGAAATTGTCATGGTCATCTTGGACTTTTCCCCATCACTGTGATGGTCCAAGAAACTAAACCTTCAAGTTACATTCTATTTTAGACACACTTCTCATTGCTGTAAAGAAAACAAAATACCCGACATAAACAAGGATGGGAAGACTTGTTATAGCTCAGAGTTTCAAAGGCTTTGTTGACCGTGGCCAGTTATGAGGCCATCATAGCATGGGAACTTGAGGCAGAGGCTGCTACCTCCTGGTAGAAAGGAGGCAAGAGAGAGGAAGACACTGGGAACTAGGTCTGTTCTTCGGAAGCATGTCCCTAATTACCTGCTTCTTCAGCTAGGTCCCAGCTCCTAACGTTTCTGCCACCTTCTAAAGTAGCACCACAACTTCAGACCATGCCTTCGATGCCTGAGCTTTGGGGTGTGTGTGTGTGGGGGGGTCACTTTTCATACCTAAGCTACAACAAATTCAAATGGAAATACTGATCCTGAGAAAAGATACATTCTTGGGTGACAGTCAATCTTGTCCAAATAATCTTCTTTAAGAAAAATGGTACTAAACCCACAGGCTTGCTTTGAAAAAAGCAACCTTATCAATCCCAGGCAGATAAACAAGAGCAACAAAAAGTTGAAGCCTTATGACTTTATAACTTATAATTTTCAATTTTAGGCAGTGGGCAGTGACCTGCCTCACACTGAAATCACAAGCACTTTTCTTTCAGTAGCATTGGTTACTTTTTGAAAGAAGGAAAAATTATAATTCCATACTATGTATGGAACCAGTAATAGGAATGCATGTATGATAAGAATGAGGATGATGTCACAATAAATTTTAATATGCAAAACAGCAAAATAATTTAATAATTCTTTAGTATATATTTTCTCATAACTTCCAGATACAACCATTTAGAATTTTTATAAGTATAATTAAAATGTCATTCTAGTCCTCTGTAGTTCAAGACCTGGGACTACCTGGAGTAGTCTAAAAATAACATTAAGAGAGTGTGATGGTGCATACCTATAATTCCAGCACTCAGGAGGCTGAGTTAGGAGGATTGAAAGCTTGAGGCCCTGTCACAAACAAACAAAATAGTAACTGTGCTGGCTAGTTTTATGTTAACTTGACACAAGCTAGTGTCATATGTGGTGGTATTGTGTTCCCCAAAATATTGTGTACTCTAATAAATTTATCTGGGGTCAGAGAACAGACAGCCACTAGATACAAAGGCTAGAAAATGGTGGCACTCACACCTTTAATCCTAGTATTCCAGAGATAGAAATCCCTCTGGATCTCTGTGAGTTCAAGGCCACATTGGAAATAGCCAAGCATGGTGACACACGCCTTTAATCCCAGAAAGCCAGCCTTTAACCCCAGGGAGTGGTGGTAGAAAGCAGAAAGATATATAAGGCGTGAGGACCAGAAACTAGAGGCATTTGGCTGGTTAAGCATTTGGCTGGTTAAGCTTCAGTTCAGCTGAGAGCCATTGGGATGAGGACATAGAAGCTTCCGGTCTGAGGAAACAGGACCAGCTGAGGAACTGGTGAGGTGAGATAGCTGTGGCTTGTTCTGTCTCTCTGATCTACCAGCATTGACCCAATAACTGGCTTCGGGTTTGATTTTATTAATAAGAACTTTTAAGATTCCTGCTACAGTCATATGAGAGGGGGGAACCTTAATTGAGAAAATGCTCCCATGAGATTGAGCTGTAGGGAGGGCATTTTTAAAATTAGTGATTTACTTGGGAGGGCACAGCCCATTGTAAGTGGTGCCACCCCTGGGCTGGTCCTGGATTCTATAAGAAAACAGGCTGAGTAAGTCATGGGGAGCAAGCCAGTAAGCAGCACCCTCCATGGCCTCTGCATCAGCTCCTGCCTCAAGGCTCCTGCCTGGTTTGAGTTTCTGCCTTGGTTTCCCTCAATGGCCTGTGATTCAGGATGTGTAAACCAAGTAAGCCCTTTCCTTCCCAAGTTGCTTTTCAGTCGTGGTGTTTTACCACAGCAAAAAAAAAAAAAAAAAAAAAAAAAAAAAAAAAAAAAAAAAAACACCTTAACCAATAAAATAACTTCACATATTGGGGTCATTATAACATCTATTCCTATAATCCAGGTCACTACTATACAACTGCAGTCTAGCAGGGAAGCTAAATGCAGTTCCTATTTCCAACCATAACAATCACAGAAGACAATCACTGATGAAACATTCTAGGTAGACTCAGCAATGAGGCAGTATGACACAAGCTTGTCTGAGTCAGAGAGTATGACATGATTATTTTTGAATACCAGAAGACTCCTTCAAGACTTGGATAAAATGCCTTGCTTATAAGGCTAAACACAGCTTGTGAGAGATTAATACCATATATTACTATTTTATACACATTTGCAACTTAACTGTCTTTATTGGGGCACTGTTGTGCTCCGTTTTACCTGAACTGATGAAAACAGTCCATGGTTCTACTGTGCCACAACTTCCACTCGTATGAGAAAGTTATAGGACTTTCAGCATAGTTGGCTGATGACAGTGAATACGATTTTGTCTCAAAATCCAGTTAAAGCATGGGTGTGATGCCTATTCTTGGTTGTCAACTTGACTACATCTGGTGGAATCATCTAAACTTCAAAAATGGAAGGCACACCAGTGAGGGATTTTTTTTTCTCTTAATTTGAAGTAAGAAGATCCACTTCTAATTCACATCCTGAGGCAGGAAGACACATGCCTTTAATCTGGATCTTGAAGTGCAAGACACACACCTTTAATGTAGGTCTGGAGGCAGGAAGACACACCTTGAATCTGGGCCACACCCTGTGCTGGAAGTCTATATAAGGACATGGAAGAAGGAAGCTTTTGCTCTCTGCCTGCTTGCTCGAGCCTTCTTAGCAAGTCCATTCCTTCATTGGCATTAGAACCTACTTCTTTGAGACTCTAGCATCTACTGAAGACCAGCTGAGACATCCAGCCTTGTGGACTGAGCAACTTCTGTATTCTTGGCCTTTCTGTTCATAACATTGTTGGACTAGACAGACCATAGCCTGCTTGTAAGTCATTCTAATAAATCCCCTTTATATATAAAGGGTCCAAGAATATAGAAATATAAAATTATAAGTTTAAGAGATGAAAACTGACAGTCATCAGCTCTACAGGTTAACTGCTAACAATGGCTCTCTGCATTACAGCCAGCTCCTCTGTCAACAGCCAGGGGTTAACTTTTAGCCCCCTTATAGCCAACAACTGCCTGGACCAAAGTTAACTTTTAATAGTTGTTTCTATGTGACTCCCAGCATGCATCCCATGCCTGATGCTTCTGTGTGACTCCCAGCATGCATCCCATGCCTGATGCTTCTATGTGACTCCCAGCATGCATCCCATGCCTGATGCTTCTATGTGACTCCTAGCATGCACCCTGTGTCTGATACTACCAAAGCAGACCAGTACCCACCTCCATTGCCACAGCCTCAGAATTCCAACACTGACTGTGGTCTCAGATAGTTGATAAACTTTTGTACTCCATGGTGTTTCATTTTTTTAATTTTTCTGGAATAAAGTTTGCTTCTGGCTTAATAGACTTTGGTGGTCTGTCCTCCATTATTGTGAGACCCTGGACCCAACATATATATGTGTATACACACACATTCATTCATTTTAGAAGTTGTACTACTTCTAGAACCTCGACTAATACAATGTGTGTAACAATTAGATCACTAGGTCTTTGTAGGTCAAAGACCAGGAATTGTTCAGAGTTTGTATTTTTGAAGTAATGTTAAAGGTGGATTATCTGAGAATTCATGCAAGAACTGAGGGATTGTGAGGTGCTGGTTAATTTTACAGTTCTTTTCAACTCATGACACCCACTCTTCTATTGAATGTAGGACTTGTGCTGGGTGTTGAAGACACCATGCTGATGAAGTCATAGTCTCTGCTGTCACATGGTCCTCTAATTTCTCTGTCAGCTTACGATCACAATTCCTTCCAGAGAACTTCTAAGAAATCTCTAATGGGTAGAAGCCTGGAGTTCTAGGAAACACAGTTCACCTATCTCCAAAGGATGACTCAGGTCATTTCGTGCAATTTTAGTTTCACAAACCTGAAAAATGCTTTAGTGCTCTCCTGTGTTAGATACTTGTTGCTGGAACAAAATCCCCGATGGAGATAGCTTGAGGAAGGAAGGGTTTATTGTGGCTCATAGTCCCAGGGGACAGTCCATCGAAGGCTTGACAGCAAGAGCTGGCAGTGGCTCTTCACCTGGCATCCCCAGTCAGGCATGAGCCAAGAATGCCCATGCTCAGCCAGCTTTCCTCTTTACATGCAGTGGGGAAGGGTGTCCCTTGAAGAGTGGGTTTTCCCACTTCAACTAACCTAATCTACAGAATCCACCACAGACATGCCCAGAGGCTTACGTTAGTGATTATTCTCGATGCCCATTAAGGTGTCAATCACTGTTAACCATCACAATAGAAGCTTAAACTTCAATGTTGAAATTCTGTCCCTGTTGCTGTTTTGCAAGGGACAGGGATCAAATTTCGGGCCTGGGACTGGAGCATGCTAGGCAACTGCTCGACCACTGAGCTGGACTCCCAGGCCCAACATTGAGAAACTCTTTAACAAGCACATCCCATGTAGAGTTAAGGCACAGCTATGAGGTACACAAACACCCTAGGGTGAGCCATACATTGACACTCATTCCTTTACTCAACGTTGTCTCTCGGTGACGAAGCCCTTAGGGATTGAACGGAAAACTCTTATCTCCAATAAGTGAACTAGAAAACCAACCTACCACTTTTCCATTATGTTAAGATCAAGAAAACTGGAAAATATCTTGTCCACAAGAATAAAAACTTAAGGATACTAAACTCACATGTGCCGCTGTAAAATTGACTTCTGTGACTGTAAGCTGCCCAGTGACCTCGATATAAACACTGTTATGAATGCAAGCACATGGGAGGCAATTCCGCCACTTTTGGTTACTTTGGTAGGGTCAGGCAATGCTTTTGTATTTATCCAATAAGCTCATAAAACAAAGGGACTTTTGAACTACTGAGTAAGAGTCTGCATTAAACATTGTTTTTTAATGTGTGACTCCTGTTTGCAGTTATGAAGGTTTGCCTCCCACCTACAAGTTGCCATTATCGCAAAGGTGAAATTTTAGCACATGGCTAATATGTTCTACGGTTACAGCTTTATGATTCAACATCAATAACTCAGAGTGAGATCATAGGCAGTTGAAGGCAGTGTCATACTCTTCTGCCTGTGAGGGGAAGCTCAGGCAATGGCAATGGCACGAGCACTTTGGATTTAGACTGTGGTTCCTGCGAGTACCATAATTTGTCTCTCAGCTCTTACCTGATCAGAAGGTGCTTTCGGGAAAGATTTTAATGGTGAATTTGGCTCGCTAGGCATGTGATCACCAGCTCCCCCCACCTTACATGGAGTGGGCAGAAATTTTTCCAGCTTTTTGTGGAAAAGATTCCAGCTTGGTACTATGCCATCACCACACACCAATGTGCTCGTTTTTCTCTTTGGAGTTTCAAATTCTTGCAACCAACCAAAAATAAATCAAGCCAGCCATCAGGGCACCAAAAGAATACTACTATGAATAAGCTGCACTACCTGACACTTACATGTAAACAACACGTCCGAAGCAAGCTTTGCCTGGTACATTTGGACACTTTGCAAATGTAATCTGCTTACTAATAACGGCTGGACCGGGGTGCATTAACCCTGGAAACAAGTTTTAAAAGCAGCCCCTTAACACAAACGACACGAAACGACCATCCAAAGATGTCCACAACAAAGAAAAACAACTGGCAGGCTGTTTTCAGTTCGAGCTGAGGACACTTGAACCACTGCAAAGCCCTCGGCACCAGATGCCTCCACCAAGTCCTTAGAGCTGGCTCGGGACCCACCCCGGTTTCTGCACCACTCTCATTGGTGGGGGCGCGCCTTAGCCTCCCGCGTAGCTCCTCCCCCTTCCGCTCGGCTGCCTCGGTGGAGCTAGGGTGGGAGGGTCAAAGTCTGCTCATTTGCATGCACCAATGGCTGCGCTGCATGCAAATGAGGCCGGCCGTGGTTGGCTGAGAGCTGGCCCCCATAACTCGGGAATCGGGCCCTTTGTCCTCCAGTGGCCCGGAGGCAGCTGTGCCGTCGTCACTTAGCGAGACTTCGGCGACCGGCGGGCGGGTGGGAGCGAGCGCTGAGCGGGCGCCGCGCACTGTGTGTGTGGGGGGGGCAGGAGCAGCCCGCGCGCCGCGTGAAGGGACTCGCACTTGCAATATGACTTTGGAGGAATTCTCGGCTGCAGAGCAGAAGACCGAAAGGTAAGTGTGATGTGCCTGCGATCTCGGGTGGCCGCTGCCCCTCCCGCCAACCCGGGGAACCCCGGCTGACCCGCTCTCGCCCGGCCCGTCCGCAGGATGGACACGGTGGGAGATGCCCTGGAGGAAGTGCTCAGCAAGGCGCGGAGTCAGCGCACCATCACCGTCGGCGTGTACGAGGCCGCCAAGCTTCTCAATGTGTAAGTGGCCCCGGCCGCCCCCGCCTCCCGCCTGCCCTCCTGCCTGCCTGCCTGCCTCTGCCCCGTGCTCCCCGGGAGCGTGTGCACTCACCGCTGCCCGTGCTGTCCGCAGTGACCCCGACAACGTGGTACTGTGCCTGCTGGCTGCGGACGAGGACGACGACAGGGACGTGGCTCTGCAGATCCATTTCACCCTCATCCAGGCGTTCTGCTGCGAGAACGACATCAACATCCTGCGGGTCAGCAACCCCGGCCGGCTAGCTGAGCTGCTGCTGCTGGAGACCGACGCGGGCCCGGCGGAGAGCGGGGGCGCCGCGCAGCCCCCTGACCTGCACTGCGTGCTGGTGACGGTAAGGGACCCGGGGTTGCAGCCCGGAATCTGCTGGGGTGGACCTCGGCCGCGCTGGACGCTGATCTCGCGGGGGTTCTGATGGTACCGAGCGTGTCTAAGCTCGTGGGTGGCCTCCAGCGGCAGAAGATATCCCTGTGAGTCAGCAGGCTGCCCAGCCACCCCTGCCTACCTCTGCACTACCTCGCGTGACTAATTCTCTGAGCAGGACAGATTAGATAAAGCCCAATAAATTCCCGGCTCACCCTTCATTAAGAAGTCAGCTTCATTCTTCATTTGCTGTCAAAGCTAAAGATAGAAATAGTGTAGGAGACAGAGCCTTATTAATTCCCTGGAGATACTCTGAAGTGTACAGAGTGGAATTCTTTTCTCTGTACATTTGGATTTGTTTTAGATGGGCCCTCTCCACCCACCCACCCCTTTTAAAAGTCTCGGATGGATGGATAGTATTTTCAGAGAGAAATGTGCCGTCTTGGTCTTGTTTTTTGTTTTTGCCCCTCTGTTTTGACTGGTGTAGGGAAGTGGCAGCCTGATTACTTTTGCTGCCAGTGAAAAAGTGCCATGCATCGTCAGGGAAGATAAGAACTGGCGTTAGCTGCCTGCTCTGCAGCTCGCACATCTGTTGTGCGCACAGAATGTTTTTCAGAACTATTTTACTTTATGACCCCACTAGGGT
The DNA here is from genome assembly GCF_004664715.2 of Peromyscus leucopus. Lineage (NCBI taxonomy): Eukaryota > Metazoa > Chordata > Mammalia > Rodentia > Cricetidae > Peromyscus > Peromyscus leucopus. The sequence goes on along the minus strand of NC_051065.1, from coordinate 83,836,811 downwards.
ACACGCTTGGTAGGGCGGACTTACGAATGATAACCTCATGCACAATGGTACAGATAATTATGCAAAGCTCTTGTGCGGCTCCGTGTGCATTACAGGTGTTTAGACTTTGCCAGATGCTGTTTAACAGAATGTTCAGGTTGTAGCCCTTTAAAAAAGTAGTACCATTGGTAGCATAAGCTGATCATTTTAAGGGGAAGTAATTTTTCTAAATTTGTTCTCAGAACCCACATTCATCACAATGGAAGGATCCTGCCTTAAGTCAACTTATTTGCTTTTGCCGGGAAAGTCGCTACATGGATCAGTGGGTTCCAGTGATTAATCTCCCCGAACGGTGATGGCATCTGAATGGAAATAACTGAACCAAATTGCACTGAAGTTTTGAAATACCTTTGTAGTTACTCAAGCAGTTACTCCCTACGCTGATGCAAGGATTACAGAAACTGTTGTCAAGGGGCTGAGTGAGTTCAACTACATGGGGGCTAGGAGGTGACTCTGCCCATGGAGAGAGGTGAAAATAAAGAAGGAAGCTGTGTGGAAACAGAAATCTAAGTCAAAAGAGACAAAAACTACAAAGAACTGTGCAAGAAACAAAACTATTAATCTTGGATGGCCGAGTTACATTGAAATAAGCCAAATATCGCTTTGTTGGAACCTTAAATGTGTAGCAATAGTTTGGGTTTTTTGTTTTGTTTTTGTTTTTCCGGTCTTTATGCCCTCAAGTAAAAGCAAAGTGAAAAGGATTAATTGTATTTTAAAGCCACAGGTTAATGTATTTTGATGAGATGTTAAATTCTCAGAAGTTTTATTATAAATCGTACTAAGTTATTTTATGACATGAAAGGTTATTTATGATGAAGTTTTTTGAAGCACAATATCTAAAATAAACTGGTATGGAATAATTGCATCATTTCTCAATGTGTGGTTTGTGTTTTACAACATTGACTCTATTAACAGACATTGTATTGAAGCCTTGCTTTACACCAGGCAGAAAAAAAAAATGGCTTGGGTAAGGGGAAAAGGAATGTTTAGAGCTTCACCTTGTGAAGTCTGAATAACTACAATTAGCTATTTTAATGCTATAAAAAAATGATGCTGAATGTGGAAGCAGAGAGGAGGGCAACCAAGGCTGCTTGAAAGGTGTGTGAAGCTTTTGTGAAGGAGAAATCATTTTATTAGGGTCCTAAGTGAGCTTCATTTCTCGAGCCAGAGGGAGGAAAGGGATATTGCTAACAGCTGCGGCAGTTTGTGCAAAGGTGTGGAGGCCTGAAAGATCACAGCCTGCATAGAGGCTGACTCTGCAAAGTGCCTCTGGTGCTGAGAGATAAGGGAGAGAGGCTTGGGAAGAGTAGGTGGGGTAGGTTCAGACTCTTGGCAGGCATTCTTGCAGCATCCTTATGTATTTGGGCTTCCCTCTGTAAATTGGCCACAGTCTGCAGAGGCCTTCAGTCTGCACTATGGCCAGTGCTGTAGGAGGATACCATGGGGCTGTAAGGGATAGTTAATTGTGTGAATGGCTAGCTGTACTAGTAGGTACTAGTGTAAGGCAATGCATTTGTGTAGAACATGACAAAAGACAAGTTTGGTGACACCCTGAGGTTCTTCCTAGGGCATGGTGCCTTCAGCTGTTTTTCCACTAGGGCTGTGAGGGATCTGGTTAGGTGAGGTGGAAGAAATGGCAGAGCAGGAAGCTGAAAGAAAGGCTGCAGTAGACGCCTTTCTGTGTCTGCTCAGAACTGCACCCGATGATTAACTGCAGCATGCAGTTAGAGCTCCCGTGCAGGCAGAGCCAAAGGAAGCAAAGGTGCATGCTGAAGACAAGGCCCGACAAAGCTGTGGTCTCAAGGTTCCAGCTCTCACAGAAGCTCCAGAGAAGCTCCTTGGGTCCCCTACCGTTTGCCACCCTTCCTGTGGCAATGGGAGGTAGAGCAGAAAAAAATAACAAAACCTTAAGCTTTTGCATATCCCAGAGGCTTATGAACCTTCTGCTTTTCTACTCCTAGAAATGTGGGTGTCTAGGCCTTATTTCGTCTCCCTTTGCTTTAAGCCAGTGTGTAATCCTAAACAACTGGAGTAGTAACATTTGCTTTTTATATTAGCAGAAGATTTGAGAGCCGTGACTTTGAAGCGAGACCTTTAGCCTTCCCACTAAAGGATCCTTCAATCTGTTTTCACAACTGTTTCATTTCATGAAATAAGATGAGTAAGTTAAACCAAGTAGGATGAATGGAGAAAAGCATCAGTTTGCTGGAAAGAGCATTGATGACAGCCACGTCTCCATTAGGCCTCCTCCATCCTGATTTCTTTATCTGTAAAATAAAGATCACATTACCCTTCCTACAGAGGTACCTTTTATAGCTTTGTAATCTCTTGGGAAGAAGAACTAGTATCTGGTCCATAGATGTATCCATACCGAAGGTGCTGAGTTAATATTTGTTAAAAAAGTGAATGATTAGAAATAATGAATATAATCCCGGGGCTGAGGCTTAGTGATAGAGCATTATGAGATCCTGCAGCGACAGACTCCGGCACTGGGAAAAATAATTACTACCTGGTACATGGTATTTGCTTAGATGATAGCAACAGGAAAATATTTCAGGCCTCAGAGAGATCTGTTACTTATCACACGTATGATTTAAAAAGGAGTTTGAGTCACTTAAATCACAGTACAATCTTAAGATTACGCCAATTGTTGAAAATCTCAACAATAACTGCAGTTAGGTATTCTTTTGATTTTTGCTTTGTTGTTCTTTCATAACATAATTTAAACATGACTTTAAAAAGAATCTTAATTATGAACCGTCGCTGGCTCAGTAGGTGCTTGCCACCCAAACCTGACACCCTGAATCTGATCTCTGAAACCCAAGAGAGAAGAGAACTGACTTCTGAAAGTTGTCCTCTGACCACGAGTGCTCTGACTTGTCCACACCCACCACACACCCACCCACCCACACACACACACACACACAGACACCCCACATTAATAAATAATAATAAAAAAATCTATGAGTTAACTGTCAATAAGTACACAATTGCATGTATAAAATATGCCTCTAACTTATGCTAATATTTAGTTAATTGTTTTAAAAATTATTAAACAAGGTTGGGGCAGGAGGATTACTTTGAGTTTAAGGCCATTAGGCTACATAGTACCAACCCAGCCTGGTATGTTCTTAAAAAAAAAAAAAAAAAGAAAAAAAACAAGTCACCTGGCCTCCTTACATACATGAACAAAAACTCGACACGCCTGCCTGGGATCTATTATCTGTTGAAAAGTGGAAGATAGCTGTTTTCCCACAGGTGACTTCACCGGAGTCCATGTTGCTTTTGTCCTTGTCTGGCTAACCAGTGTCTTCGGTAAGTTAAAGCTTTATAATGAAGAGTCCATGAAAGTAATTAATCTGCTATAATAAACTGTTTCCCCAACTAAAATAAAAAGGGGTTATTTGCAGGAAAGAGCTCCTACCTAGAAACTTCTAGAATGTGCTTTACGACCTTATTGTAACATGAAATCATTGTTTCCTTTACCTTCACTCCTAGGTGCTTTATTCTTTGCCAGTAAAAGGTCTGTTTTTTTCAGATGAACAAAGCTCAATGATATTGACACAGCCAAGCCAGAGTTCCTCAAACTAGGAGCTGAATCTTATCTTTTTTTTCTTTTAAAGAGTTCTTACATAAACATAAGAACTTGCAAAAAAGTTGTATTTATGAAACCACCAAGAACTATTTAGTGAGTGTTTACTACGGTCGTTGGCCTTGGCTGAAGAGACACTGGCCTCAGGGAGCTCACAGTCTAGTGAAACAGAAAGTCCATTGTTTTGGCCTAAAGCAGAGCCCAGCTACAGAAACGCACAAAGGACTATTGTGGTCCTGCGAAGGGTAGAAGTTTCCTCAGGGCAAATGGAATAGAATGGAGAGAAAGGTTGTAAATTCTTTGATCAGAGTTAGCATTGTATTTTGCAAACACCATAACAGTGCTTGACTGACAGATTGGATATACTTCTGCTGGAAGCTGCAGAGATGTAGCCTATGGGGCCTCTTGGCATTGAGAAGTTTATAATCTGTAAGGAAGTCAAGCATATTCCTATAATGGATTTATTGAATGCCCATCAGGCACTTGGCACTGTGTTAGGTCCCAGGGCCATAAAAGCAGCAGTGACTTACCTTCAAGGATGTGCAAGGTGGTGGGTGGGAGAGTGGGTTTTTTGTTTTTTTGTTTTTTTTAAGTGTGACTGCTGGCTTAACACTGGGTGATGTGGGAGGTACCCAACACCTCAGGGTTCCTGATGTGAGGAGACAAGACAGGTCCAGGGACACTAAGGTTGAAGTGAACCATTTCCCAGGGAAACTGAAGCAGTTGTTGCTGGAGGAGCTCAGGGGGTGGGGCTGACATTGGAGCTTGGAGAGGGGAGCACAGATCATGGCATGTGCGGAGCCAGTTCCTGGGGGCGCGCCAACACAGCTACATGCCAACTGCTTTACCAATGGCAGCTCACTGGCACTCACAACAGGCCTATGGCGGTAGGCTCTGTTCCTGTCCCCATGCTTCAGATGAAAGAAGAGTAATTAGTGAGTAGCAAAGCCAAGGTGTATCACATCCACTGATGACTGGCAACGAGGCAGGAAAGATGGAGGACGCCAAACCATGACTTTGTTGGAAGGCAAGCTTTTCCCACTTGCTGATGGAAAGCTCTTTAAAGATGACTGGTAGGGTTGGGGTTGGGTAACTACGCTGGGAGGAATGAAGACATTCTAATGTAAGCCCGCCCTGCCCTTTGGCTATCAGACTCTGGAGACAATGGACCCCAAGGCACTGGAATTCCCCCAGGAGTCTCATGCTGAGAAGAAAAGAGCTGATGCTGCGGCCAGCAGGGAAGATTTGTCACACAGTGTTGAAGACTTGCAGGACAGACCTGGAGGCAGGAGCCAAGACAATGAGTGATGTGTCAATGATGGGGAGGGCCACCCCTTGACCAGGACTGCACATTTCTTGCCCTCAATTTAAATCTAAACCTCATGTCAGGACTTCAGAGGAGGAGGTCACCAAACCTCTTACTTGCTCCCTTTCCCAGCGGGAATCTCTTTTCTCTGCATTTCACTATTGTCTCTTTAATTCCCTATTGAGTCTAGCTTGTTGGGGCAGAGCCGCTCTAGGAACAGCCTGGCTGTAGCTCTGTAGTACAATGCAATGAAAAAATGAACATCTACACATACATAAACTATACATATATTGATATGGCGCAACTGAGGGAAGACACGGGATACTGTCACACCGTGAGAGAACCTTGGGAGATGATGGCTTGACTCGCAAAGCCCTGAGAGGTTAGAAAGTACAGCCAACTGAAAGTCTGTGCACGCAATATTTAGCAATTAAAAAAAATCAGGTGTAATCCACTTAAGCATGGGCAAACTTCGATTGTCTCTTGAAACTTTACTGTCTAGAGGGCCCAACAAAATTAGTCAAAATAAAGGCAATGATGCCACAGACATTCAGCTTCTAGAGGCACTCAGCATCACTAATCTGCTTCCTTTTTGTTAAGGGACCTCTTGGAGGCACTCACGTTATCACTTACCTGTCTCTATACAAGCGCTCCCTTTAGTTCTCTCATTTGGGCGATCAGAACACTTTTGTACAAAGTCCAGGGTTGGTACCTATAATCTCAATGTTCTGGAGACAGAGGCAGGAGGATTGCTATGTAGCCAGACAAACATCCAGGACTGAGCACAAGCTGTGTGTTCAACCCTGTGCTAGAGCTTGCTCCATAAGGTTGATTGCATGCGGTTTCTGCCTGCAGTCAGTCACCAGAGAGGCACACCGACAACTTTCAGATCAGTGTGGCACCAAGGCCAGCTTGGTGAACACTCCCAACCGCACCCCTTGGCCTGGGCAGTCTGATGGTCAGAAAGCCTTCCAGGAAAGGGTGATGCCTGACCTGAGTCACGGAGCCTCATTAGGATCCTCTTAGGGAGGAGGGTGTGGCACTTACGGATCTCCCTGTGTGTTGTTGACCCAGGTTTAGGAGTTAAGGAGCAGAGACTGGGAACCTGGAAAGGCAGAGACACCACGCCAAGGTCTCTGCACGCCTGTCACAGCAGCGTGAACTTTGCTCTGCAGACAAAGAGGCGACTCAGTATTACTTATGTTTGTTTATTTATTGAAAGGATTTTGAGTAAACCTTAAACTCAGTATTGTAGCCAAGGTTAGCCTTGAACTCCTGATCCTCTTATCTCACCCTCCAAGTGTTGGGGTTACAGGTGCATGCTATCACACTTGGCTTGAGGATTTTTATACCCTCCCTCTACCAAAAAAAAAAAAAAATTCAGATCTGAATGTTTTCTGGTGTTCTCCTCTCAGGTAGATTCAGCTGTAAAAATCTAACCGGCTTGGCTTGCCAGGCAGGGGGCTAGTTACTGCTCCAGTCTTCTTTTTTCCCTGTCCTGCACTTTACTTACCATCCTTTGGAACTTGCCACCCCAGCCTTAGGGTGGACTTTATCATGTACATAGGACCCATCCTCCTGACCATAGTTTGGAAACAGTGAATATATGTAACTTTCCAGCCAATCAGAGATCTTCCTAACACCTTTATTCCAGAGAAGAATTTCGTCTGGTGCTACCCAGGGGATAGACACGGGCATCATTGCTGCCTACTTTAGAGACAGAGTCTAAAGGACAGAGAAGAAGCTGGAGAGCAGAGCCGAGTGTAGCTAGACCTGAGGGTGAGCCTGGGGATTTTCAGTGATGTCCTTGAACCTGTTTCACTTGCAGCTGAAAGTAAGTGTAAAATCAAGACAAACCCCAATGTCAGGGCAGGGCAGTGCAGGAATGTTTCAGAAAACTAGGAAACTGGGGGATGGGTCTGAGATGGATCTGGGACTCAAGCAGGCATAAGTTGGTTCTCAGGTTGAGGAATGGGAGGCAATTCCTGAATGCCTCTTGGGCTTTCAGATCAGGCAACTAAGGGATACCAGAGCTACGAATTCACCTTTGGGGAGGGGAGGTTTAGCCTGGGATTTCTATTTCGGGTTCTAATGTGTTAAAAAATGTCCGTCAGAGGACTGTCAAGATGGCTCAGCTGTGAAGAGCACTGGCTGCTCTTTCAGAGGAGACCTGGATTCAGTTTCCAGCACCACATGCCAGTTCACGACTATTTGAAACTCCAGTCTTTGGTGGTCCAACATCTTCTTCTGACCTCTATGGGCACTGCACACACTTAAATCCAGGCAAAACTCTCATACACATAAAATAAAAATAAGTAAATCTTTAAAAAAAAAAAATGTCCAGCAGGGCAGACATGGTGGCCCATTCCTAAGCCTGAGCTATTGAAAAGGCTGGGCCAGGAGGGTCACATGAGGCCAAGAGTTCAAGAGCAATCAAGGTAAAACAGTGGGATTCCTACCTCAGAACAAAACAAAAAAATCCAGTACCCTAAACAGAATAAAACCTAGGCTGGGCATGGTGGTACTGACCCATGACCTCAGCACAGGGAAAAAAAGGCAGAGAAGAGGGTCACAGAAAGTTCTAGGCCAACCTGACCCACACAATGAATGTTAAGCCAGCTAGGCCCTATCTCAAAGGTAAGCAAAGAAAATAAGACATAGAAAGGCTCCCTGCATCAAAACAAAAGAACCCTAAGGAAAAGAAGCCCCACACCATCCAGCCTTCAGCATAACATAGGAAGAGTTGGTGTGATGTCCCAAGAAAAAAAACAGGGAAAACCAGAGAAGTCACTGGGGGGTCATGAATAGAACCGTGAGGCCATGGTGGAAAACAAGAGACAGACTGGAACAGGAGGTGGAGGGACAGATGGGGGAAGTCTGAGGTCACAGAGGATGGTGGTCAGTTAGGAAGGTCAGTGATGAAATGCTCCATTGAATCTGGAAACTGGGGGCTTACTGGTTGTGGGGTGTGTGTGTGTGTGTGTGTGTGTGTGTGTGTGTGTGTGTGTGAGAGAGAGAGAGAGAGAGAGAGAGAGAGAGAGAGAGAGAGAGAGAGAGAGAGAGAGAGAGAGGAGAACGAACCAGTTTTATTTTAACAGTGTCAGTAGTAAAAGCCAGGTTGTAGTCCCCTGGAGGTGGGAAAAGGAGCTGGAGGACATTGATTAGAAAGCTTTGATAAAAGGGAAAACACCCAGCCTAAGGAGTGTGGCTTTGAATAGGGCCTCTCTTTATGGAGTCTGACACTGATACTGATAGAGATGTCTAGCTCTGGGGTAAATTTTCCTCTTCTTCTTCTTCTTCGTCTTCTTCTTCTTCTTCTTCTTCTTCTTCTTCTTCTTCTTCTTCTTCTTCTTCTTCTTCTTCTTCTCCTCCTCCTCCTCCTCCTCCTCCTCCTCCTCCTCCTCTTCTCTTTCTCCTTCTCCTCTTTCTCCTTCTCCTCCTCTTCTTCCTCTTCTCCTTCTCCTTCTTCTTATTATTATTGTAGATAGAGATTTAACTATCCTAGAGTTGTCTTGAGCTCACTGTGTAGCTGAAGATGACCCTGAACTTCAGATGGTCTTGACTATATCTCCCAAGAGCTACTGTCACAGACATGGGCCATCCCATCAAAGTGACATGTATATTTTTGGATAACATGCTTATTCACACAGGGGCGAGGAGGGAGAAACATGTCTGATGGAGGACTTCAACAATGACCAACAAAAGGATTATGAAACACCATCGGGCCCAGCAGAGACTGAAACAATGTAGCCACATTTCCCTATCACAGTTGCCTTTTCACTGTAAATATCTTCATAATGAAGACATCCAGACCCTCTCAAAATTTTCCACCCACACATGTCGGTGCAGCTTTGGTGGCTTGACTCAAACTCCCTTTCAGCTGTATTCACCTTCCATACTTCTGCCCCAAAGATCTTTGTTGATATGACACCCCAGGCTTCTTGAGAACCTAGACCTTGTGCATACATTATTTTCACTGCTGAGCTTCTCTCTTATGGCTTAAGTGTCAAATGTCTCCCTCTCCCAATAGACTTATGTGCTTGAACATTTCACCCCTGGCTGGTAGCACTGTTTTGTGGAACCATTAGGAGGTGGAGCCTAGCTGGAAGAAGTGGATGACCACAGGTATGAGTCATGGTTGATAGCCTGGCTCCTGCTCTGGCTCCAGTTCTCTGTGCATACTCTTCTGCTACGATATAACTAGTTGTGCTACAAAGTTGTGCAGGCACAGGTAACTCCCCCCCACCCCAAGATGTTGTATCATTTTAAACCATGCACCCAAATAAATTATTACTCCCTTAAAATTGCTTCTGTCATCGACAAGAGGCTACAAGTCCACAATCCTTTCCCCGTTCTTCATCAAAAAGGTCCTTCAAAGTCGAACTGGTACTTCGCCTTCTCCACGAACCTGTTGCTAATTCCTCCAAGCACAGCAACAGCTAACACAGCTTTTGCCATGCTGCATAACATTGTATCTTTTCATCCTACTGCCCATTCTCCGTTCTTTCCAAACAAACTATGATGTAACAGACCTGCCTGGGGCAATGGGAAATGAAGACACCAGAGACATGTAGAGAAAAGCTGGCGTTGAGTGCGCTATGCTCTCTCATGTGGATACACCAGTAGTTGGGAAACTCAGTGTTTATTATGTACAGCTGAAAGAGTCAGGTTAGCTAATTCAGATAACTGTTTATCAGTCTCTATAGAGGAGCAGTCTCAAGCTGCAGTCATGAGGGGGAGGAAGCTTTAGTTGATACTTTCAGCACATACTGTCAACATCCATACTGGAACCAAGGGAAGGAAGACCTTGCCATTCCCAATGGTCTGAGGCATTGGACATGGCCAAGCTCCTATGGACAATACACATTTACTTTGGACTTCACCAGCTCACTGCAAAACTATCTTTGTCTTTTGGGGGGTTTATCCAAGAGTTTATTACTTATAGACAATTAACATTGAAAATATCTTTATGCAATTAATTTTTTTTTCTTAAAAATTCTCTCTAGCCCTGGTGAGAAGTCCATAGCTAAAACAGCAAGAAGTAAGTCTTCAAACACCTCTCATAGTACACAGCAAAAGAGGTACACGTTGGTGATTGTACAGACTAGCTTTTATTGCAACTCGACACAAGCTAGAGTCATTCTGGAAGAGGAACAATAATTGATAAAGTGTCCCACCAGATTGGCCAGTGGGAAAGCTTGTGGTGCATTTTTTTAACTGGTGATTAATAGGGGAGGGGCCAGTTCCCTTTCAGTGCCCCCCCTACCCCGTGGGGCTGGGGGAGGTAGGGGGATTGATGTTCCTGGGTTCTATAAGAAAGCAAGCAGAGCAAGCCAGGAGCAGCAAGCAATAAGCAGCACTCCTCCATGGCTTCTGCATCAGTTCCTGTCTCCAGTCTCCGGTCCTGTTTGAGCTGCTGTCCCGACTTCAGTTAGCGATCAGCTGTCATGTAGAACAACAAGCTGAAATAAACCCTTTCCTCTCAAGTTGTTTTTGTTCATGGTGTTTATCACAGCAATAGAAACCTAAGACAGTGATCATGGTGAAATTCAATTTCATGATACAATTTAAAGCCAGAAGAAAGCGTTGGGTGTTGCCTAGCCTGAATTCTTTTTACTAGACGAGAAAACAAAACCAGAGGTCCTAACAATCCTGTGCTGAGACAGCAAACTGGCAACCCGAAGGGAGTACTTAGACTGAAAGGTTCAGTAGACTCTCCTCTGTAGTCAACCGAGACTGAAAGATGCTAAATGGAAAATTCAACAATTCAAATATTTTATTATAGCATATTTATAATCATTTTATTATGTTACTATTATTCAGCTCTTACTGTGCCTGATTTAAAATTAAACTTCACCATAAGTATGTACACACAAGAAAAAGCAGTTTACATAGGACACCCACTGGCAGTGTTAGAGTGTGTTCCCTTGTGGTGGGGAAAAGGCAGCAAGGGGCAATGGGGGCCATGTGTTTTTCTATCGTAAATTAATCTCTAAGAATTTTAATTTGAAAAGCATATTAAATATCCTTTTGGAGCTCTCTAGGCTTCTATTTTGCATATGTAAATTAAGACAAAAATAGTAGCTACTACCTGGATTTGCTTTGAGAATTAATTAATAGATGCAAAATGCTACAAATGATCATAGTAAGTACCTGGTCTAGACCACTGTAATGGTGATGTTGCTCTGTATGCTGTGAATGTGTTGCTCTAATTGTTTGATAAATAAAATGCTGATTGGCCAGTAGCCAGGCAGGAAGTATAGGTGGGATAAGCAGGCAGGAGGATTCTGGGAAGAGAAAGGCTGAGTCAGGAGATGCTAGCTCACTGTCCAGGTAGCAGCATGTAATGGCATACAAGTAAAGCCATGGAACACGTGGTGACATATAGATTAACAGAAATGGGCCTAGTTTAAGTGTAAGAGCTAGTCAGTGAAAGGCCTGAGCAGTTTTAATTAATATAAGCCTCTGTGTGTTTATTTGGGGATGCAGGCCTGGTGCATGAGAGAGATTTGTCCTGACCATGGACCAGGCAGGACACAGGAAAACTTCAGCTACACCACCATTTATTCTTTGCCCAGACACTAAACTCTGATACTTGGAGACAGAGTTTCATATAGCCCAGGCTGGTCTCACTATGTGGGTGACCTTGAACTTTAGAGTTTCTTTTGCTTCTCTTCCCCAAGTACTGGGATTCCCTACATGAACCATCACACCTCCTGGTCCTCTTGATTACTAAAGAACTTATTTGTTTACTTTACCTTCTTGATTTTTATAAAATAATTTATTTATTTTTCATTTTATGAGCATTGATTGATGTTTTGCCTGCATGTTTGTATGAGGGTGTCAGATCTTTTGGAATTGGAGTTACAGATAGTTGTAAGCTGCTGGGAATTGAACCCTGGTCCTTTAGAAGAAGAGCCAATGTTCTTAACCACTGAGCTATCTCTCAGCCCCTACCTTCTTGATTTTAAGATCCAAAGTTGGGCTGGAGAGATGGCTCAGGGGTTAAGAGCACCGACTGCTCTTCCAGAGGTCCTGAGTTCATTTCCCAGCACCCACATGGTGGCTCACAACCATCTGTAATGAGAACTGGCACCCTCTTCTGTATACATAATAAATAAATAAATCTTTAAAAAAAAAAAGGCAACCCAAATGTTTCAAAAAAAAAAAAAAAAAAGAAGATCCAAAGTTATTGTCATTATAAAAAAAAATGCCTACTCAAAACTAAAAATAGGGAGGCATACATGGGTATAGAATTTGGATGACATGGTCTTAGGATCTACACTAAAAACATAAAAATAAAAACAGAAGATTTATTTTGAGACAGGGTCTCACTGTGTAGACCAGATTGGCCTGGAACTCAGAGAGATCCACCTGCCTCTGCCTCCTGAGTGTGGATCACCATGTCAGGTTTCATTTTATCTTTTACTTTTGTATGCATGTGTGCACATGGGTGCAGGTGCCTATATTTGTTCTTTTCTTTGCTGTGATAATTCTCCATGACCAAAGCAACCTACAGAAGAGTTTATTGGGGTTTTAGAGTGTCAGAGGCTTAAAGTCCATGCAGGCAACATGGCAATAGGTAGGCCGTCATGGTGCTGGAGCAGTAGCTGAGAGCTGACCTCCTTTATGAGGCAGAGAAAGAGAACTATCAATGGCATAGACTTTGAAACCTAACCCTGCCCCCAGTGACACAACTTCTCAACAAGGCCACACCACCCAATCCTTCCCAAATAGTTCCACAAATTGGGGACCAAGTATTCAAATATAGTTGCCCATGGGAGCCATTCTCATTTGAATTACCACAGGGTCTGTGGAGGCCAGGAGAGAGCACTGGATCCCCTGAACTGGAGTTACAGATGTGAGAAACTCAATGTGGGTGGTGGGAACCAAACTTGTGACTTCTAGAAGGGCAGCGAGGGATCTTAACTGTGGAGTCATCTCTCCAGCACTTTTGAGTAGCAGGATGTGATGTTATCTTTCTGAGCCCGTTTCTTGGCCTATGAGGTGAAATCACATTTACTTTCCCTTAAACAGAGGCTGTGAGCCATAAACAGAACATGCACAATGCCCACACTGTTCTCCCTCTCCAACTGCACAAATGCCTAGAACTATAGACCGACATTCTACGGCTTATACTGAAATGTGCCTCACTGATATCAGATCTCAGAGACTTATTTAGAACAAACCACTTCTAATACATTGGCCATGGAAAAATATATCAGGGTTGGAAGGAGAAATGTAAGCCTGTGCTTAGAGCAACCATGAGGCTTCAGTATAGTTTTGAACTAAAGGCAGGGTGTGCTACTTACATTTAAAGAGTGTGAACTGGTTTACTTTAAAAATACACTTCCGAAGCTGACTTTATCTAACTTGTTACACTTGTTCTAGCTTCCTTGGACATTCACAACTGGTGAGCTAAAGGATTAATTTGTAGCTGAGAGTGTCTCCCTCAGTTTAGAGGGTGCACTTAACCAAGCTTGAGGTGCTGGTTTCAATGCCCATCATCAAAGGAAAACAACTGTATACCATCACCTAAGCCTCACACGCCCATTGTATGGTTGTCCTCATCCAAATCCCAGGGCACATTAGTAACTCAGTCTGCCGGTGCCTGGGTCAGCAGGTTCTCTCACCCATGTGCTGCTTTAGGTCCATCCATCTCAGAGTCTAATGGATCCCAAGGTCCCTGGGTCACATGGTTTGTGTCCTCTTGCTCTTAGTGAATGTCACTAAGCAAGGTGTGTGGAGGTGCTGGGTCTACTCTCTAGACCAGAAGCGCAATCTGCATGATGATATCTAGCTGTTCCTCCTTTCAAGTCTGGCATCATCGTTTGTATTTTAACTGTTCCTATTTCTCACTTTCATAGCAGCACAGACTGCCTGTGAGGACTAGAAGGTATTGTCTGGGATACTGCATTTGTAATAGCTTCCAATGATACCTAAAATTTTACTGTTATCGTGTATTCCTTTGTGCTAGTAAGCATTGCTTCCTTCCTTCATAATTCTATTTTGTGGTGCCAGCAAACTAACATATTAAGCCATTAACACCTTAGCATCGATTTACTTGGACTCCAGTTTCTTAGGATTTTCCTTGTAGTCATGTGTCTAAGTATGTGTCTGTGTGGGGGTATGTGCTCGTGCCTGCAGACGCCTGGCGAAGTCAGAGGCATCAGATCCCCTGGCTCTGCACTTGGAGGCACTTTTACATTGCCTGAGGTGATGTGTTGGGAACTCAGGACTTCAAGTGCAGTTCATGCTCTTAACCATCTCTCCAGCCCCTAGACCGTGATTTATTGCAGGGCAAAGGCAATATTGGATTCCGAAAAAATGAACTGTTGAGGTGAACGTTCATTAAGACTCACAGCACATTTATTTGTCCTGGGATGGCCTACAGTTAAATGTAGATTTGAATGACTCACCCAAGGACAAAGCACAGGAAGGGCCCAGCTGAAGGCAAAGGTTATTCGCTGCTCACGGCAGCCCTGGGCTGGGGTAGCAGAGAGCAAAGGCAGGACCAGTGAAAGGTGCTGACCGTATCAAGGCTGCACAAAGACCGCGAGAGCAGACGGTGGCCTGGACGCTACAAACAGGCTCAGGGCTGTAAGACAGAAGACTGAGAAGGACAGGGTGTGAGACCCCTACCCCTCAGTACAAGGGCTGAGACCACTGTCCACGTGGCTCTGTGTCACTCACTTGTCAGTGAAAAGCGGATGGTGGCACATCTCAAGAAGGGCTGAAACCCTGAGTGGCATGCACCCCCAGGCTGTTATGGCCACTGTCAGCAGGTATTTCCTGTCCATAGCTTTGGGTAGTGTACACTTACCTACCACTCCTGGGAGGTGCCTTTCGTCCACACCTTAGGGGAGTGTCCACTCACCTGCTGCTCTGTCTGCCACTGTTGGGAGGTGCCTGCTGTCTGTAACTCAGGGGAGTGTCCACTCACCCGCCACTGTGGGCGGGTGCCTCCCCTCAGGGGAGTGTCCACTCACCTGCTGCTCTGCCTGCCCACTCCCTTTCACAGTTTTGTTAATTTCCTGTCTCTTTAAAAATTCACTTTTACTCAATTCCACCGTCATTCCCAGTACACAAAGAATCTTCAAAGAATCACCAAAACTGGGAGAGAGGGTGTAGCAGGAATGAGAAAAGGGAAATTTAAAAACAGCTTTAAGGAATTTGGTAACAGCTGGTCGAAGTGCTCGTCAGCTGTATGTAGCCTCACTCTCCTCACCCGAGTGATGACATCTGTAGTCCTGACCAGACAGGCTGAGCCCCTCCCGTCCCACGGTGTGCTGGCTGTGGGGGCGGGGCTCTGCAGAGGGGGGCCCTTCCCTGGCAGACCTGCTTGATCGCCTGGGGGGCTGCTCCCATCTCCTAACGTTTCCACAGAAGCTCTCTGACCTTCATTGCTGCAGAGGGTTCCAGGGTTGGACGCGGGGTGTCTTCAGCAGCTGCAGTGGTACCTGTTTCCATGGTCACCGACGGGATTCAGGGTGGTGTCACTGCTAATTAACCACTTCATAAACCTCTCGTTCTTACAGGACAGATACAGTGGATGGGAGACCTACACCTGAGCTTGGAGTCTACTTTCTCTTCCTCATGAGATTCAGGCCATTGTAGTGTTTTTCCTGCTTCTCGGGCTTCAGCATACATACCACTTTAGTGGCCCTCCTAGAAGATTTAGCTGTGACACTTGTCTTTCCTCTGGGCTCCCAGAATGCCCTTTTGTTGACTCATACTCTACACGTGGCCCTGCAACAAGCGAGGTAAGTATGGGTTGTCCCATCCTCCACACGCCAGACTCTAAGGCTGTCAGAGCCTGGGTGAGCCTTGTCTGCCTGCATGTCATCCGCACCTGGGTCTCAGAAGGCACTTCGAAAATGTCAAGTGAATGGAGGGAAGAGGGAAGAGAAATAGTCTCTTATTCATTTATTGAGCAAAACACAGGAAGAAGTCAATGACGCAGTGACCCAGTAAGTAAAGCAAGCTTTTAATGACTCTTCTCTCACATTTGTGAGCATGTTAGCAAGTGAAAAAAAAAAAACTGCTTTTATTCTTTCTACAGAACAGAGCTCCAAATAACAATCACAGAGTTAAAATGAGTAAGATGCTGGACGAGGAGCCAAAGAATATTATCAAATAACAAAATCTCAACAACAATTTATCAAATGAAACTTTACTGAGACATAAGAGAATATGGGTTTGTAGTTAACATGGCTAAAAATGAGACGTTACAGGAACTAAGTCCATAAACCCAGGACAGGCACTATGCAACATAAGCGATTAGGTGAGCACACATTATAGACAAGCCAGTATCTGAAGCAGCTCATAGCACCAACACACTGGCAGGACCAGCAGAGAGGCAGGTCATTCAACCAAGGCATCTGGGAAGAGGGAGGCTCTCAGCCAGCATCTCTTTCTACTCCCTTCTGACAATAGGGGAAAGGAGAGCTGAAGTGCCCCGGTCCAAAGTCACCCAGCACAGGACTAAGCAGACCACCAACCACTGGTAAGTGCTCTATTCTATTTGACTTGACGAGTTTTCCTACTAACAGGTTTACGATGGAAGAAAACAACTAACTTCATAGCATACTTCGGGATTATGTTTATTCCACTGGGAAGGACTCTTGGGCCTGGGCATGGACACACTTTTAATACAGATTCTGAGTGGAGAGTCTGACAGTTCTACCTTAGTGATAAGCTGGTAGAGAGGCGGCACCTGAATAGGTAATTTGGCACATCTCTTTAAAATGTTATTTTGGTGTGTGTATGTATGTGTGTGTGTGTGTGTGTGTGTGTGTGTGTGTGTGTGTGTGTGTGTGTGCAGGGGTAACACATTGAACATGTAGAGGTCGGAGAACAACCTGTGGGAATCAGTTCTTTTCTCCCACCTTGTACATCCTAGGGATCAAACACAGGTTGCTGGGCTTGGCAGCAAGCACCTTTACCCACTGAGCCATCCTGCTGGTCCCAGTTTGACAAATCTTATATTGTGTAAACAATGAGTCAAAATTATTAACTCATTGGTATAAAATTTTCCCCATGAATAGTTTAAAGATTAGTAAAGTACAAAAATAACCCAAACACAGAAAAAGCAGACCAATTCTTCCCGTGAAAATTAAGTATGATACTCTTTTACTTCCATATGGTAAAAAATTGAAAAACATGATTTCAGAAAAACAAAATACTTAGCTACAACCCACAGCTTATGAACCATCTAGTATATAAAGTATTTCCCCTGTTTATAAATACGTGTGTTTCTTCAAAATGTTTTGGAGTCATGGAATCTTGCATACTCTATCTTGCCACAGCCCCAAGGCTTAAATTGGAAAATTTATGATGAACTGTGGGGACCAGAGTATAAACACTCTATTGCTCACAGGAGTGGCACTACAGACAAAACAGATTGAACATACAGAAATGAAGCCAAGTTGTCAGTGTAGGAAAAAAAAAATCCCACACAGGACTTCTATTCATTTGGACCATCATCATACTGCTGCAGACAGTTAGTTATCTGGCTTCCGTAAGTGAACAAAGACAGAAAAATAAAAGTGACTTCTGCATGTCATATATATATATGTATACATATATTATACTTTCTTACATAGACCTTTAGCTATAAGTAAATCAACATTTGGCTTAATGTTTTCCCTCTTGGGTCCAGCATCAAAGGATCTGATTTCACTTTTAATGTGAGTACAGCTCAGATCTGGTTAGGAAGTTACAAGACATTTACTGTCTCTAACCAATGAAAAGGCAACGAAATATTTTGGGACCTCAAGTTCATTTCTTACCATTAAAAGCATATTAACAAACATATGTTTAAGTACTAAAGAATATACTATGTTTGCTACCAATAATGTGCACATGATTGCATAAAAATATTCTGTAATAAACTGCCTTATAAATGTTTAAAGAAACATGTTTAAAATTAGAGTGAATATAAGATTAGTGTTCTGAAACCATCAGTAGAAAAATATACTTGTAAAAAAAGAATGTTTCATTAAATGTAAAAATTGTCTTTTTGGTGTACATTTCCATTTTTACCTTTTGCAAGGTAAAAAAGCTTTCTCTCTCTCCTGAACTGGTGCCTTGAATGCAGCTGGAAACTAAGCGATTGGGGAGAACAGGTTGTGGGCAGTGCTACGGCTTTCACACGCTCAGTTCCAAGTGTGGACCAGATGGGTGACTTGGAGAAATACTGAATGTCTCCGAGCCATTTAGGAATAGTGCTGCATCTGTTTATTATCAAGAAACAAGATGCTCAAAGTCCAGGCATTAGATATTAAAAGAGATTTTCTTTTAGGGCACTCTGTATACAAGTAGGGAAAATTCTCTAAACAACTCCTGAGGGCTAAGTCCTTTCTGAGAACACTTTTTAAAAAGTCCTCCCTTAGTAGTTACCTTAATGAACTGAACATGAATTAAAATATCACAGGCCTTGTGTTTGGTTCAGGCTTCTAAATGAATATTTTAAATGAACCCTCTCATTGTGACAAAGTCAAGATATATCCTTGGTCATGGTAGGTTATGTGCCTCTAGGGTCCTCACTGGACACTCTGAGGGTATGTGGGCTATTTTCATGATCAAAGTAAAACTGATGGCCTCAATACCCAAGTGCTGGAAGTGTTGGACTGTTCTACAGAACACAAGCCTCCCCATGGAAGGGTCCCTTCCCCCGGGTGGTTTGTGACCCTGGTAGTGTGATGAAACTGCAGGCATCTGCAAAGAGCTTCAGTGTCTTTATTGCTTGAATGGTTTCCCCCCTGCTGTGCTCTCTCCAGTTGGATCTGGGTAGGCGAGAATGTCCCCCCTGAAAACAGTTGCTCTAGCAGCCAGGGTCAGGCATCATGCTGGCCAGGAAGAAGGGAGAGGGGTGCCTGCAAAGCTGAGCCCTGGAGAGCAGCTGTTTTCAGTCTTGCTCCCCTCAACTTGAGGTTCACAGTTCATTCTTGCATTCCAGCCATGAGGGTGGGAGTTTCTGAGGTGGCCACCCCCAATCCAGCGGAGATCATGAGCCCTGGAGTGAAGCTGCCCAGGGTCCTCCCAAGGGTCTCTTGCCCTTTTTTAAGCTCAGAATCACGGAAGCTCAAATGACTGATATGAACTAATACCTCATCAAAGGGCTTTCAGTTTAGTCTTAGTGTTTTAATTGGCACAGTTTATTGCAGACTTAGGGACCAGCACGATTCCCATAGAGGAGAGACAACAGCATCAGCTCATTATGATGAAGATGAGCTTCACGACATTCTTTCATTACCTTTTTTGTACAAAAAATTATATGGAAGGAATCTGTTATTTTACCTATACAGAGTTCAAGATAAAGGTGTAACTTTGAGGGGCTGATCTTACAGCAGGAAGTTTCAGTGTGATTAATGTCGATAGTGCAAAAAGACATGGCTGTAGACATCTACCTCCCCAGGCCCCTTGTGTGGGGGACAGATTGGCAAAAGCCTTATAAAGAACATAATATAAAGGTTTCGGACTGAAGTGATTCTTGACATTTTAATTTACCGGTGCTTAGACAATTTAGGTCTTACCATATCTTAATCAACTGTATATTGTAAAGACAAGCTTCCCCAACTCCCCTGCCACTTTCCTTATACAGTAACCCAACATGATACCATAGATACCAAATAGAAAGTAAGACTGTTATTCTGTATTAAATCAGTAAAGGGTGAAGAAAGGACAACTTGGAAGAGAGAGACTTCAGGGTCTGTTATTCCAAGAGAAGAGTGTTTTAGTTACTAGCTGTGGTTACTGGGTAAGCTGAAGGCATCTCTTCAGGTTGCTGCTGTGGTTTGCGTTAAGAGGCGAGGGGTTGCTTCCCGGTCTACTATAAGATGATACAGGTCTTCTTATCCTTGAATGGGTTTTCCGAGGTGGGTATGCCCATCAGCAGAGGGTCGCTCCGGGCATGCTCCTCACAGTATGACATCAGGTCTGCAGATGCTTTTGAGACCTATGGTGGACACAAATAAAAAAGAGAAGACTTCATTGACCAGGAGCCTCACCCAATAATCCGTGTCTCAGCATGGCCTTCAGACCACTTGTCAAGTGCAAGGATAATGGCACTGGCAGGTAAGACCTGCCTCAACCAAAATGATCGTCTGAGGACTCCTCAGCAGCAAGGTACACAAACATTTAACTAGAAATGTGTAACAATCACCCTCGATTCTAAGTGATGGTAACACTTCGAAATGAGCTGCCTGGATCTGCCATAAAACACAGTTAAATACTGTTGTTATAGAACCCTGAAGGGCAGTGGTTTCTCAAGAAGCTTAAAGAAAAAGTCCTAGTGTTTCCTGTAGAAATGTGGAACAAAAGAGAGACATGGAGAGAAAAAGAAAAGCAAGTCACATTTCACAATGCTCAATAGTAACAACTGTAAACAAACGGCTGTGAAATCTTAGTGGAGAGAACGGACGACAGAGCGGGCAGACGCTCCTGCCTTATGACCAGAGGACCCCCACACTAGGAGAGAACAGTCTCCTAAAAACTGTATTCTAAAGTCAACATGTGTGCTCGGGTACTGACACATCACACACGCACGTGCATATGTACACACACCCTCACCAAAAAAATTAGTAATAAAAAAATGAATATTTGGATATTTGCCATTCTGTAGTATGAAAGTTTAAAAATAAAAGTTAGGGGCAAAGAAAGAAAGGTGTGTGAATCAAGAGAAAGTTACAGTTGAGTTTCTATCCCAGAGAAAGGAACTGGAACACAGAAGAGAGTTTAAGAACTGAATTATGGAGCCCACCCCTGACTAAGCTTGGAGAGGTCCTGTTAGGGACCTAGTGTGGGAAGTGACAGGCGCCACACCAGCACAGGAAGGCACCGTGCTTTACTCTGGTGTGGCACAGGCAGGAACTCTGCCCTTTTCTCTCGTGTGGCACGGAGAAGGCACCACTAAGGAGTCTGGAGGTAGATTTCAGGAGTGATGAGAGCAGAGGTCTGAGGCCACCACAGGAACCTCACGCTTTTCAGACAGGCGACTGCTTCGGTTTCAGGAGACAGCATTACAGTCACAACATTTCAGGGCTCTCACTGGCCAGTCCTCTCAGGATTGTGGGGGACACTTCAAGGTCAAGGTACCTAAGAAAATGGACCTGGCCTGGAGCCTCTACTAAACCAGGGCCACAGAGTGGTCACATGGAAAGGCAGCATTTTCCTAAAGGAAGATTCAGACTGATCGTTGACTTGCAACACTTTGATAACTCTATAATACTTGATACATTCCAGGAGGATGACAAGGATGTTTATCAACTCCACTGGGAATCCTGTCCCCACTCAGAAGACAGTCATGGCAAGGGTGGATCACAGTCATTCAGGAAAGGCAGACTCCCAGGAAATCTTGCCTAGGGCTTGACAGAGAGGCTAGCTTAGATATCTGGCCCCTCAGCTGTTTTAGAATAACAGCTGTGCTAGGTAGGAAATGAAAACCAAATTACTCTCACTCAGCCTGCTCCAGGAAAAGCCTGGAAGTGCGCTGCACATGGCTGTGTCTTCTCTGACTTGTGCTTCTGCTCAGGAAGGGTGGGGATTATGCAGGACGCACGGCCAGTCCGCTCACACTTACCTTTATTCTTTCAATGGAGGCTTCCAATCTCAGCTGCTGCACAGTTCTCCTAGCCTGGGCTATGTTGTTGCTGCTTGCTGTCTTGCTGGACATCTTGGACGATTAGTCTTCCCTGAAATCTGAAGAGAATTTTAAAGAAGTTGACCGACCGGCACTTCCCTCAGGTTATTTAAGCCTTTATTAAGATGTGTTATTTGAAGGGGGAAGACTGCATCTTCCAACCATCCCAGCCAGAAGTGCCCCACGCCATTCTGGTGATGATCCAGATGTGCCAGCCTGCCATTCATCTGAGTATCTAGAAAACCTTTCTGCAGAAATCGAGCACCGATCAGTTTAATCTGTGTGCCCCAACATAGTACAGAGAAGTGTCCTTTAAAGAACTTCCTAAGAAAAACAAAGCCGTTCTCAGTAGTTACAGGACCTACAGCAAAAGCAAACACCTGTCAGAGAACATGTAATTATCACTACACCCCCATAACTGAAGACTTCACTTCATTTCTCTCTCTCTCTCTCTCTCTCTCTCTCTCTCTCTCTCTCTCTCTCTCTCTCTCTCTCTCTCTCTCTCTCTCTCTCTTTGTTTTTCGAGACAGGGTTTCTCTGTGTAGCTTTGTGCCTTTCCTGGAACCCAGGCTGGCCTCGAACTCACAGAGATCCACCTGTCTCTGCCTCCCAAGCGCTGGGATTAAAGGCGTGCGCCACCACCGCCGGGCTCTTCACTTCATTTCTATTAGCCTGGTAAAAAAAATTCAAGCCACAGGAAATGGTGAGAAGCTCTCCTCTAAAGAAATTTGCCCACAGGGGTCATCAGATGTGCAGTCAGTGTAAAGACTGTTGGGAGCTAAACAAGTCTTTATTAAAAAAAGGGGAGGGGATCTTCAGCTGAAGGACTCTCCATGATAGAGCTACAGCAAATGTCAAACGTACAAGAGTCTGGAATAGCAGAGTGTTATCATTCCTTCCTGCCTCGTGCTGGTGGCCAGGACCCTTGCCCATCCTGTTACCGCCCTTACATGTTGGAGGGCTGATCCTCCTCTCCGGCTTGCGCCCTTGCAGTCTACGCTGCCCTCTTGCCTTGTCTTCACAAGCACCTGATGCAAAGCAGTGGAGAGAGCCCGGTCCTCGTCCTTTGACCTGTCTGCTTAGGCAATGGCCCCATTTCAAGAGGAAGGCAGGCCCGGGGCAAGTGCTGCCTGGTGCCCTTGCCATATATGGTGACATTCACACCGAGAGTGGTAGTAACTGGAGAAAAAAACGGCAGAGCCGGCAGGAGGGCGGCAGCTGCGTGACTCATGGGAGCAGGTGGGCAGTAGGTGTGTCTCCCTGGCACTATGTGAGGACTCAGCAGTCTCGGGCACCACGGCGCCAGCAGCAAACCCAGGCTGACTCACTCTTCGGGAGGGCTTGCTACTGCACAAAGCTTAGACCAGACGAGGTAGAGAACACCAGGGACAGACAGCATGAGTGCCCCCAGACACAGATGTCTCCATGGCCTGAGTCAATGAGCAGAGAGGGCTGAGCTTTCTGGTGTCCATTTTGACACATTTGTACAAAACCAAAAAACACTACCTCAAAAAAACAAAACCCGAACTAAAACACTGCCCGTCAATCTGTGTGCAGGACTTCGGAGTGAGCCTTGGTGTCGGGCTCACTACCCATCAATCTGAGCGCAGGACTTCAGAGTGAGCCTTCCTGTCACCAAGCTTGGCTGGTCCACTGCTACTCTAGAGGAGGTTGGGACCAGGCAGGCTGTTTCACCTTTGTGTGCTCTTCTTGTTTGTAACAGAAGGACACCACCATCCACCTCACAAATGTTTTTTTCTTCTTTGCAGTGTAGGGCAAATTCAAATCACGAATTCGTATCTAGTGTGGGGCCCAGAACAATGCAGCTGCTCATCTGGAATCCCCTGCTTATGCACCTGGTGCTGCCCACCCCGCTTCTCCTACCTGCTCGGTGGACCTCAGGGTTTTGACCGATGTGGTCTAGGCAGGGCCCTTTAGAACAGGTCCTTAGGCAATTCTGCCACATTAGTACCAGGACAGAGACAAAGGAGTGGTGATGACCAATAGAACACTGGAGGAATAGGGAAGCCCCAGCAGGACAGAGGTACAGGAAACAGGAGGAGGAAGTGTATGACAGGACAGGGTGGCCTTGCCTTGTCTCAGGTCTTAAGTGACCTTGATTCAACACATGGACTAGCAGACTCTTCCTCGGATTGCAGTCATGCAGGCCTGCCCAGGGGAGAGGCCCTGGCCAGGGTCTGTTGATCAGGTGTCTGAAGTACCATCGAGGCATGGGCAACCTCACCTTGCTCTGTGCAGGGCCTGATGCACACAAGCTGGTGACAAAGCCTGTCCCTGCAGCCTAGCAGAAGGGACTCTCCTTCCAGCTGCTGGCTGGCTGAATGTGACCATGACTCCTTGTCTGAGTGGCCTGTGGTTTGTAGGCTGCACCCTCAGGGTTTCGCTATGTTCCCTTTGCATGAAAATAATGCCAAGCATTCGCTTTTTCTCAACCTTCAGGGTGCTGTTTCCAGAGCCAGGGAAAATTCTCTTGTAACTGAAGAAGAGGTCACATAGGGACAGCATCACTCATTGTTCCCACCTGTGTGGCCCTCAGCAAATAATCCACAGTCAAGCTCTATTTATAAAAGTCTGGAATGGCCCCGCCCAGTGAAGATACCTAGACGGAGATGCACAGAGGGCGTCTCCCCTTCCTCACTGTGTTAGAGCTAATATTTAAAGCAGCTAGCTTATAAGCCAAAACAAAAGAAGATGAAGAAGGGTGAAAACAACAACCCGCAATTCATTCTTGCTGCAATTCATTCATTCATTCAGGCCTCGATTGCTCCTTCACTGGACCTGATCACACTCGAAGCCCCCTTCCAAAGGGGGATCTTACCAGTTCCCATGCTCTAAGAGGTCCATACAATACTTTCAGGCTTTTATTTTTCCTTCCCACTCTTCCTCCCACACCCGATTCTTTCCTTCTTAGAAATGGGGGGTGAGGGGTGGAGGTGGGGGAGGGTGTCTTCACTCTGTTGCCCAGGCTGGCTCCAGTGTCCTAGGTGTAAGCAAAACCTCCCAAATAGCAGGAACTGGAGGCAAAAGGTACCATGTTGGGCCTAGTAACTTCCCCACCCCCTTTTCTGAGGCAGGGTCTCAAAAGGTATTTTTTCTAACCACCGAGAGAGGGACCTTCCCAGGCTTTTGTAAGTAGAGCCTGACTGTGGATTATTTGCTGATGGCCACACAGGCAGGAGCATACTGTCTCAGGCTGGCTTTGAACTTGTGGCAATCCTCACGCCTCCCTCCCAAGCGCTGGAATGCCAGGCTTGAGACACCACAGAGAGCAACATGTTTTCAGGTAAGCACTACCGGTACTGGGCTGGATGTGCTGAGACTGAGCGACAGAAAGACACAAGCCCGCCCTCACAGAGGCAGCACTGAGGGAGTAAGTAAATGCTTGCTTTCGCTTTCTGCCTCAGGGGAGCCCATCCCGCCCGCCACGCCACACCGCTTGCCACCCTTCTCAGTCTCCTGTGCAAATGCAATTTTTCTGCCAGTTCCTTCCTCTCGGCTGGTACAGGGATAATCCTACCTAGAAAACTAGTGAACATTTAGAGACGAAAGCGTTTTAGCTTCATTCTTAAATACAAAGAGCTTCGATTGTATTTCTGTAGTGATAGCTTTGGGAAGTCAGTTCAATGGGGTACTTACTTGTGGTCAGCCCTAGAAAACAGCCACTGGGCCACTGGGAAGGAAAGGAAACTCTGATTATAGATTTGTTCTTAAGGAGAAACCAGATCAAAATTTTCTAATTTTAAGTTGAGGAGTCTCTTCCAGAGACAAAGAATTCGTCTACTAAGCTGCCTCAAATCTAGATAGAGGCTGCGGCTCTTCAGCACTTGGAAGGAGGGAGGCCTTTCTGGGTCTGGGACTGGCTAGAAATGATCTTCATCGCTGCAGATACTTGGTAAAACCTCAACTAATGTCCTGGGCCAGAGGACAGAGCGACTGGGAAAACAATCACGAACGTCTCCATTCTTCTATTCTGGGCAGGAGAGCCAGGTTGTCTGTCTCTGCACCAGCTTGCTTCATCCAAGCACAGACTCTAGGGCAAACACCACCTGGCATCCTCATGGAAACTGGGAGCTTGCTTGCTGCTTTTATACAGCTTTTCAGGAAGCCTCGTTACAACCCCGCAGCGGGTCATTACTGTTGTTTTAAAGGCGAGGCAACTGGATCTAGGAAGGTTGGCTTCCAGATAACCCAGTCCGCACTGTGCAGCAGGTGAGACTTCTCTCTCCAGATGTCGCCCTTCCCACCTGCCCCACAGAAAGTATGCTATTCTGATGTGGATGACTCATGCACACTGGAGGCATCACAGAACGTCCCACAACGTGGCTCTTCACTGGGAGCACCTTTGATACTTTGATAACCTGGCTATTGCTTCTTTTCTGCTTCATACAGGGGCAACACAATGGAATAAGCATGGAGCATTTGGCTAATCAAATGGTTTGCACTGGATTTGATACTATGGTTTGCCTAAATTCTCAGGTTCTTAGAAATCCTAGGAACAAGATGTTCCATTAGGAAAACACAGACATTTAAATCTGTGTCAAGAGGACCTGAGCCAGAGAGGAGAGTAGGCATAAAAAGTGTCACTGAGCATACACTCAGCAGAAGGAACAGAGGAGCCTGTAGTCTGAATGACAAGTCATAGTGGCCTGGCCCAGAGCTAATCACTGGGGCGAAACAACTTCCAAGAGCAAACACCCTCTGTGGCTGTAACAAAAGAGCAGCCTTCCATTTACTCCGGCTCTCTCCATGTTGTCTATACAAGGGGGACAAGAAGACCTGCCTCTTAGGGCTGTGGGAGATGGGACACAGACACACACTATTCTCAATGCACCAGATGCCTGGATACTATGAAATGCTGTGCTCGGGCTGACATTCTTGGTGTGACCCAAGATTAGAGCACTGTTGGAGAATTATGGAGAATTACAAAGCTATGTGATGAGGTAGCAACAGCTTTCTAATATAGCCTAAGAGGGGTGACGGGAAGAGCAGGCTCTTACAGGCCTTCATCCTCATGAGCACTTACCACTCATGTCAGCACCTAAAGGCTTATGCCAGCCTCAGATGGTGTGACTGGGCTCCACATTCACTGCACAGTATGTGCTTTAACTTGAAATTGAGTGTCACCCTTTGGAAAATAGAGATTTCAGCTAGGCACAGTGGTACAAGCTTTTACTCCCAGCTCTCAGGAGGCAGAGGCAGACAGACATCTAAAAGTTCAAGGCTAGCCAAGGCTACACAGTGAGACTGTCTCAGATAGACAATAGATAGATAGATAGATAGATAGATAGATAGATAGACAGACAGACAGACAGACAGAGAGACAGAGGATGTCTAGAAAAATGGAAAATCCTTAGCTGGATCTGATGAGCAGCTGCTCCTTTGACATCTGCTAGTTTTAATGCTGCTCTGCATGTCCTGGACATGCCATTCCCAGGTTAGCAAGGTCTCTTGCTCTTCCCAGCAAAGGTGTTGTGTAAGACTTGAGAGCTACAGTCTTGATTTTCTTGTGGTAAAAATGGGACAATACTACTTCACTATTTCAAAGGATTGTTAAAAATATCAGATAAAACTAGTGCGAGTATAGGTATGGTCCAGTGCTAGGATGGTTGCTTAGCCTAAGAGAGGCCTTGGATTCAATTCCTGCCACTGGGGAAGAGCATGTAGATTAATATAAATATAAAGAATGACTTTCAGAGTGTTTAGTACCTGTATCCTCTTATCAGAGACTGTGTGGTGTGCCCCACACTCTCTGTAGTTCCTACTGTACTTCCTGGTGCATGGCAGAGGTCTGCCCTCTTCCTGGCATACCTAACTGAACTGCAGGGCTAGACAGAAAGAAATGGTATGTCTCAATGTTAACGGGAGGAATTAACAGGAATGAAGTGTTCCCCACTCCAAATTCCTATGCTGAAGGTCTAATCCAGCACTTCAGAGTCTGACTGTGTCTGAAGACAGAGACAGAGGTAACTAAGCTAAAATGAGATCGTGAGAGCAGGCCCATAGCCCATAGGACACTGTGTTTATAAGAAGGGGAAATTTGGGCCTAGAGGTTCACAAAGGGGAGACAAGTAGTCCAACATTTGGATCTCGGATTTCTAATCTCCAGAAACAATAAAAAACAAACTGTTGTTGCTTAAGCCCCTGGCCTGTGGTAACTGGAGAGTCTTCATAGCAAATGGCCACACCCAGGTTCTTCTGCCACCAGCACAGTGGTCAAAGCATTTCGAAATGACCTGGCAGGTGAGAGTGACAGGAATTTTTGCCGACAAGAAGGGCGGAGGCTGCTGTTTGAGGAGGTGGGTGGTGGGCTGTTCTGGAGCCTAGTCAGCAATCAGTTACAGAGAGGCCACAGGGCATGGCAGCTCTCTGCTTCTGCACCCAGCACTCAACCTTAGGTTCAGTTTTGTGGTGGTTCGGAGTCCTTCCTAGGGACTCTAGTGAAAGCCTGTTCTGCCTTTCAATGATTACACAGACCAATTCTGTGAAAACTGCAGAGTGCTTTCTGTTGGCTGTACCTGAAGCCTGAGTCACACGGAATTATTAACCTGCTGTTAATAGCTTGCAGATTAGCTAGGACTTCTATTACTGCCCTGCTATCACTGCTGACCACCTCGGGCTCCCAGACTTCAGTGGAGGAAGGACTGAGTCTTCATATTCACCTTCTCTTTTTCCCAGCTGAGGTCATGGGTGTGAGGTCAAGGCACGCCAAGCCTGTGGCTCAGCTGCACATGCCACCCAGCTCCTGCAAACAATCACACTGACGGTTTGTATGGAGAAAAAGGAGAAGCAGCAGCAAGAGAGGTCTGCAGGAGAGTAGGAGCCCACATTTTGCATGAAGAAGGTGTTGTATTTTGTATCGATCTAGAAGATGATCTAGAGGTCTCTAAGAGACATTTACACAGTTCAGAATCAGCCAATCAGAAAGGAGACCATCTCTTGCAAGAGCCTCAGCAGAGCTCGCCTGTGAGGCTCTTCTCTAACATCTTTCTTTGGCTGATCTTTGTCTAAGGTCACACATGGTGGACCTGCAGTTCAGGCATACGACTCTCAAGATGTTATACACATCATTCTGTGAGGCTTGTCCTGAACAGCAAGAGTCCAGGATGCAGCTGGCAGAAAGGAGTGGCATGTGTCTGCTAGCCTTACTGCATAAAGAAGGCACTGGACTCCATTCGGTGGGTCATTTGCAGTTGGTCCCCACAGTGAGCAGAAGTGTGGCATGGAGTGAATTTGTAAGGAGGGAGAGGTTAAGGAGACTAGGACCACTGCCCCAGATCCTAGGTGAGACTACTGCTAAAGACACAGATGATTGCAACATCCTGTGTGGGCTGAGGTGCTGGGAAGGAGCCAGGAGAATTAGCCAATCTCCATAGTAAATCCAGTGGGCAGGAGCTGCTGGCCCCCGGCAGTGAGGCTCGGGGTTCAGGGTGTATCTAAGAACACCTGGGGCGCTTGCTTCAGAAACCTGCTTCAGGAGTTCTGCAGCGGGGCCCAGACAAACAACGTGAAAGCTTCCTTGGAAGACTTTCCTGAAATACCAGTAGTGATGGCCAGACTCTGCCTCTGGCTCCTGCCCATCTTTACTTCCGCCTGGAATTAAAATGGGCCAATTTAGAAGAATGCTGCTTTCTGTCTATGCATGACTTTTCAAAGCTCTGACTAAGCCTTGGATGGTTCTCTATTTGATGAGAGTAGCCTACAGGGTTGACTTCCTTCAGTATGAGACTGTTCTATTGGTTGACGTTCTTCTCTGCTATAAAATCTGTTTCCACGACAGACACTTCCTTCTGGAAAGTGCCACAGTGCTAGACAGTCTGTGCTTGCCACACACAGTGGCATCCCTCCAACAGTGATCCCCTGTCTTCGATGCAGGTCCTCTCAGGGCTGTCTTGAGGGGCTGGTGTAGCAGAACCATCAAGGGCTTTTACCGTTGGATAAATTAAAATCCCAGCTTGCCACTTGCTACTCCAAGATGGTTTACTTCAAAGTTCATATAAAATGACTGAGCTGGTTTACATTTTGGGTGCTGAGTGAATCACTGAAACCCACTGTATCTTAACTGGATCAGCAGCATTTGAGTACTCCAACACTTTTCAGTCTCATCTGTCCTGACCAGTCCAGTCCAGTTCTAGCTTCTATCTCTGAAAAGCTGACTTAAGCAAGATCCAGGGGGTTCCCAGGTGCCCATCAAAAAGTCCAAAGGGTTTGCACTCCAGGCCTTCTCACAATTCTGCATCTATAATACAACTCCTAATCACCAAAGAATCTTGTTTCTATATAGCACGTACCAATGCCAGGTACCAGGTGACAGTCACGCCTCTCAGTGCTCTGTCCTAAGTCCTCACAATAACCCCAGGGAGGTTCCATTTTATTTCTAGTTTCACACGTGACATTAGGCATGTGTCAAGAAACAGCTAAAAAGCTGCTAGGATAAGATCTGAGACCAGACAAGCTGATTCTAGGGTTCAGGCCTGGAGTTTCCATTGCTACCCAGAAACAGCGTCAGCGTATATCATTCAAGTCCTTGACTTCATACATTGTGCTTTCAAGTCCTGAGCCTCCACTCAAATTCTCCACCAGCCTCTTGACTATTTAAATTTTCTCTTGCTTTAGGTTGTTTACATTGCTACCCACTTCAAAGCAAGCTTCCTTAGCTACTTTTACTTGCAGCAACGAATCCCTTTTATTAATTAATTCCTGCTACATATGCATATAGCTCAGGGGCTCAAGGATTCCTGAAGGGCCTGACCCGTGCATGGAAAGGGCAGGCAGGGCGAGCTGTGCATGAGTAACAATTTGCTATTCAATGTATATTGTTACATAACTGGTTTCATATAAACACAGTAATGTAGCGACTACGTATCTTCATCACCTTGTACCAGTGACTGTAACTAGTGCTCAGTGTTCTGTGCAAATACAGGTTTATTTAGTATCCCTAGAGCCTCGATTTATCATACCCATAGCAACTAAAGCTCAAGAAAGTTACAGAATTCCCAAGATCACAAAGCTGTAGACTTTAGTCCATATTTCTCCAACATCAAATCCATGTCCCGACCACCTTGTTCCACCTGCCCTTCCACAGTGACTAATGCAGAGAAAGAGACCTCCATAAATACCTGGCTTAGTTTAAGACATACAGCTCAGCAACTGTATTAGCTAGTGTGAAACTATCACCCGGGGATGTTTTAATGTCTGATAGTTGCTGTATTAGAAACAGGATATACCTTGCTGGTCTTTCCCATGGGTATCCAGCAAAACTGCCTATTTTGAATCAATGAATACCTAGTGGCATGCGTCCTTGCACAGATTTTAGAAGCCTGGGTGGAATTCCTGGTCTTTCCCTATAGTTGATTAGGTCAAAAATGTTGACTCTGAACTTTCACCTCCAGTATGAGACGGCACTCAGGTTCCAAGGGCCATGCTACTGTGTACCCATGTGAGGTATCCAAACAAGTTCTCAGCTGTTTGGGTAGGGCCATGAGAAGGTGCCCTGTCACCTACAGCAGCGAAGCCCTTAGCCCCCAACCTTCTACGTTGGGCCAGACTCCATCCATCCATTCAGACAAATGTTTATAGTCAACACTGAGAACAACGCTATGAACAAGTTTTACCTGCTACCTATACAGCCAGAGTGGCTCAGAAAAGATTTGTTTACATTTTCATGACGGGTTTAGGATAGCTAAATGTCTCACGTGTTTATCCACAAGTGAATGAATGAATGAAATAATTTTACAACCATTTCATGTTGGAAACAGTAATGTGGAGAGCAGAGGGGGGCTTGACTCAATGTGTGTTGACGTGAGCAGAGCGGGACCACAATGCCTCAGATCTGTGAGAGTGGCAAAGCCTTCCTCTGGTCCAAGCGGGAGTGTTTACTAATGATTGACCAGTGTATGCAGAAACTATCAACCACAGCTTCCTCCTCCAGGATGCTCGCAGCCCGAGACTGCTTTCTACCGAGACCTCCTACCTAGAGTAGCTAAATCTACCTCCGTGTTCCGCTGTATACGACAAGCCCACCCCCTAGACTCAGATGTATAAAGTAAGGTTCGGGCCTGTGCGGGTGGTGTCCTCCATTGGAGTGAGCAGCAGCTCACCAGATCCCAGCTTTTCTGTACTATGCCTCTCTGTGCTTTCTTCATCCCCTGTCACTCAGGCAGGCCAAGCTCTAAAGCTGTGTGGAGAGTGCAGAAGGTGCTTTCTAGGCACTGTGTTGAGGGCTTTATACCACATTTTTATTTGCTCCCTATAACACCCCTAAAAGAGAAATGACTGTCATTTCATTAATTGGTGTTTTTGGTTAGGAGTATTAACACACAGAAGCACTAATGACAGCCCCACAGGGTCTACAATAAAACACAGCCATCTTGGGCCTGAGGAGACAGTTCAGTGGCTAAGAGCACTTGCTCTCCAGCGCGAGGAGTGTGGTAGTTTGAATGAGAACGGCTTCCACAGGCTCCTTTGTTTGATCACTTGATTCTAGGTGGGACAGTTTGGGGAACTGCACCATGACTGTATTCCACCATCATGAGCTCCACTCTAATTATCTGAAATGATATGCCCAATTAAACACTTTTTTGAACAATAAGTTTCCTGGGCCATGGTGTTTTGTCACAGTATTAGAAAAGTAACTAAAACAAGGGCCTTAATTCAAATGCCCACTCAGGTTTAAAAAAAAAAAAAATCTGGGTATCGACTGTGTTTACCTTTAACCCCTCATCAGATGGATCCTAAGAGCTCTTTGGTCAGCCAGCCTAGCTGAACTGATGACTTCCGGTTCACTGAGAGACTCTGTCTCAAGGCATTAAGGCAAAGAGTGGTAATGTCATGCTCTGGCTTCTGTTCATATACACACCAGTACACACACCCAGGCACACCCCTGCCTTAGGCTACTACAGTAGATACACGCTACTGTAATAATAGCGGGACTTCCAAATGGCATACAGCAGTTCTCACTGTTCCATGTGGTGGTCTTCTACATTTGTGAGAGGAAGAAGCCACAAAGGGTAACAGACTCCAGTGAAGGTGTTCTCTAGGACAGCGGCTCTCCACCTGTGGTCTCCACACTTGCAGCAGCAACCTTGGGATTATCTGAGCGTTTCTGAGGAATGGTACCCCAGACCTACCGAATCAGAACTGGGGTGGACTTTGTCAATGTGTGTCCTAGAAGGCCCCCTCCACTACTCCAGGTGAGGGTCTAGAGACATAGCTCAGTGGTTAAGAGCTCAGACTGTTCTCTTGCAGAAGACCCTCATTCAGTTTCCATCACCAGCATGGGAAAGGAGAGGGAAAGAAAGGCTTGCAAACCCTGTAACTCTAGCTCCAGGGGGTGTGACACTCTCTTCTGAACTTTGTGGCACCTGCACACACATGTGCTCACACCCACACACATATATGTACACATAATTAAAAATAAAAATAAATCTAAAGCATCAATTCTCAACCTGTGGTTTGTATCCTAATTGGGGTCAGATATCCTATATATCAGATGTTCACATTATAATTAATAACAGTAGCAAAATTAGATTTATGAAGTAGCAATGAAATAATTTTATGGTTGGGGTCACCACAACATGAGGAACTGGATTAAAGGGTTGAATTAGGAAGGTTGAGAACCACTTTAGATCCTAAAGAAACTAAAAGTCCCCAGCTGATTCTTATGCCCCTAAAGTTTAGGAAGCACTCACTGCTGTGAACAGGTGCAAAGCAGAACCATCAAACAGCAGAAAGACCTGGCTATGAAATAAATAAATAAACAAACAACAAACAAATAAATAAATAAAGCAGTTGTTCTATTTAAACCAACATGATCATATTCCTGATGTTTTCCCACAACTAAGCACAGTTGTGCTCAGTCTCCACACAGCTCAAAAAGCAGCAATGACTTAAAATCAGTCTGATGGAGGAAGGAGGCAGAATATCCCAGTTGCTCAGGTTGGGAGCATCACTAATTACCTATGATAAAGTCATCTGTGACCCTTTGCATACCTGAACCCAGAGACTTTCCTTGGTATCCATGTGAGCAGCTGAGTGTTGTCCCCATCAGCCTTCCCTGGGGACCTCGGTGCTTTGCTCTGCTGTTACCTCCCTGGCTTAGCAGAGCTGAAGGCTGTTTGGAAGGAGACCTCCTACCTATCCTAGATGTTGTCCACAGCGTAGCTAGCTGTTCTCCTACTTCCTGGCCAGCTGGCAGTGCAAAGGAGACAAGATTAGGATTCTAGCCTCAAAGACCTAGCCTTTGCTCCACACTAAGCTGAGGGCACGCCTTCTATCATTGCTAAGCAGACAGGAGCTTGCCTCTCAAGAGTGCATCCAAACAACGCCCCCAAACACACCAAAGAGATCAAATGCGGCAACAAGACTCTGCTGCATCCATTTTGGATGACAGGGGGCATGCAGCTACTGAGCATGGTCTATCTACAATGCGTGTGGGCTACTGGGTCTGTGGCTTAGGCTCCCGTGAGGATGGACTAACTCCTGGGCATGAGGAGGAACTAAGTGGGACAGTGAAACATCCAAAGGCAGGAGTTAGGACCCTGGAGAAAGAAGTAGCCAGTGAGGTCTCGGGTAGGCTGAACACACAGTTGATTCAGTCCTCAAAGGACTGGCACTAAAGGTGGAGACGAGAGGGAAACGAATTTCAAAATGGCTACTGGCAAGACCAGTAGAGAACAGCCTAGAGTGATTTTCTTGGTGAAATGAGGCCACCAAAGGTTTCCTGGCACAAGTGACAGGCCTCAGGGAGCTGATGAAAAAGTGAGTAGGCAATCTCAGAAGGGAGACAAGTGAGGCAGAGAAGTTCAGGCAGATTCTACTCAAGGGAGGTTTAGCAGCAGCCAGCAGCCAGTACGATAAGGTCTGGCAGTCAGACAGAACTGGGTTCAAGTCTCAGCCCTGTCATTCAGTGAAGAATGGTGTTTAGACGTTTATCTCCTCAAACTCCCAGATTCTCTGTAGAACAAGATGAGGGGAGTGCTTACCTTACAGAACATCTTCAGGGGAGCAGAAAGGGGGCAATGGTGTCACAAGAGCCAGGGAGAAAGAAGTAAGGAAATGCTTCCAGAAGGCAGTTAAAGCCATGGAAGTGTTTGTAGTTAAAAACATATTCAGAAAGCATAAGAGGAAGACATTCCAAAAGGTACCTCCTGCCAGTGACAGGAATCCTAGGGGTTTTAAGTGTTGTCCACATACCACTGCAGCTGTGAGGTTTGGGTTTGGATAATGAAATATGCTTTGATGGTGCCTATGCTTGCCAATTATCGTTCTCTAGGGCTCAACGCAACTTACTTTATCCTTTGGACGGTATATAAAGCTGTTACTATTTATCCTCGTTTAGAACTGCGGGAATTGAGGCAGCTGTTTAGAAAAAGCCAAGACCAGCAAGAAGGTGCATGGAGAAGTTGCCAGTCTGGCCCAGCCTCAGCTATACCAGAAGCTGGGAGGGTGGAGCGGTGCATGCCTTTAATCCCAGCATTCAAAGGGCAGAGATTTCGGTGAGTCTGAGGCCAGCCAGGGCTATAGAGTGAGATCCTGTCTCAAAACAAACAAACCCCCTTCAAACTCCCTAACTGTTATTCACTAAACTAGGAGGAGGGGTAGGGAACACAGCACAAGGCTCCCTCACAGGACTTCTGAGTGGGGGCTCTCTGAACAAGCAGTTTCCAGAAGGAAGGATGGCTAACACACACTATGAAACCAGAGAGAGAAGCATCAAGCAGGGGCAGGGGCATGACCGTGAAGGCAAGACGACCGTTAGATGTTTGGGATGGCTGGCGACAGTGTTTCTGGAAGGAACCCGGGGAGGTCAGGAATAGAGAGGAGATGTGAGAAGAGGTCTTTGTAAGAGCTGACTGGATGTGCTCAGGATTGGGCTTGGAAACCAGGCAGAGGCGACGGTAGAAGAGACACCTAGGAGGTAAAGGCATGGAAAGGAAACGGTGGAGAGCTTGGGCTGGAAGCAGGTACAGAAAAAGTGAAAGAAAAGAGAAGTTAATTTAAAATATATTTTGTTAACCAGGCATGGTAACACATGCCTTTAATTCCAGCTCTTGGGAGGCGCATGAAGGTGGATTTCTTTGAGAAATCCAGCCTGATCTACATAGAAAGTTAGAGGCCCATCTCCAAATAAATAAATAGATTGATAAATAAACAAATCTTTTCTGTTTTCTAAAATTAATTTTTACAAAGATTTTTAAAATCTGTGTATGTGTATGTATACCTACACGAATTTATGTAAACAAGGTGCAAGCAGGTGCCTGTGGAGGACAAGGCATTCGAACTCTTGGAACTGGAGTCCTCTATAAGATCAGTATGTGCTCTTAAGCACTAAGCCATCTCCCCAGGCCCTTGTTTTCTTAAGACACAGTCTCAAATAACCAAGGCTGGCCTCTAACTTGATCTTCCTGCCTCTACCCTCCCCAGTGTTGGGATTACAGGCATGCTACCTGGCTTGTAAGAACTTTCCTCCTCATTTCCACACTGAGTATATATGTGGTAATGCATGTGTACACGTTTCCATGTGTGGGGGTAAGTGTGCACATGGGTGTGCATACACCCCGAGACCCAAGGTTGATTTTGGGTGTCACCCTCTATGGCTCTCTCACCTTATTTGTTGAGGCAGGATCTCCAGGTTAAGCCTAGAACCTGCTGGATATGACTATTCTCAAAAGACAGTCACTTTAAAAAATGACTTTAAAAAAAAAAAAGACTGTTGAGACAAATTATTACAAAACATCATTGGGACACCCAGAGAGAGGCTGGGGAGAGACAGCTCACCCAGTAAAGCACCCCTGTGTAAATAAAGACTGGAGTTTGGTCCTTAGCACCCTGGAAAAGACTGGGCACGCCTAGTATTGAGGAGGTGGGGACAGGGGGCGTTTGCTGGTAGGGCAATCTGCTTGAACCAGCAATCGGTGAAAAACTGTCTCAAAGAATAATGTTGAGGACGGCTGAGGAAGGCATCTGACACTGACCTCTGGCTCTCCCGCACCCCCACCAGATGGAGAGCAACTGAGGAAGACACCTGATATCAACCTTTGGTCTACACACACAAAACTATAGACACAAACAAATACGTACCCACGCATGCACAAATGGACCAAAGACACTGAATATTCAGTAGGTTACTATACACAATGTGCCTGGTAAGTTTGATTCACTGAAATTAAAAACAGTTTACAAAGTAAGATTTTCAAATGGAATGGAGTAGAAGATTCTTCTCTGTAAACTCTGGAGATCTGCCAAAGTTACTGTCAGCTCTGGAGTTTCTGGGCCTGACCTATTTGAAGCACTGGACAATGCCCGGCATAGCAGCAAGAATCAGGTTCGAAGATGGTGATTCGCACGAGATGCCATTAACAGGGAAAGTTCTACAGATGCTGACATCTGCTTCCCTGGTCTTCCATTTAGCCTAATCCTGTATCTATCTCATGGTCTCCTGGCAGGAAGGGGCCATATGCCCACAGTTCCTAGGTCCTCTGTGTGCAGCACACGAACAGCAAGTTCAGGCTGGTTTGATTTATTATGACCGTGGGTAGCAGGAATAGATTGTTCTGTAAGTCTTCTTCATAACTCAGGAAATAAGAGGAACAGCATTCTGGAATTGTGTACAGAGCAAGACCCAACATAATTTAATGAGCTGACCATAGAGCAGGACCCCGATAAACACACAAATGAAAAGCAGACTTCTCAAATGAACTGGGATGCTGTCACATAACCAAAGGGCTCCTCCAGTGAATGCTTCCCCAAATGCATCATCCATTGACAAAGGTTAAGGTATAGGAACTTTCAGCAATGATTCTAATCAAATACCAGTTAGGAACCACAACAAGCACCTCCAAAACTAAAACACAGCATTTTTTACATAATTTCCTGTGTATGCAGAGAGAAATTCTGTTGTAATTCTACAGTGCACCCACAGTGCACTCAGGACTTCTGCACTGGTGGATGGGAAGGTGATGCTCACTGTGATCTGGCGACAGGCTGTCTTCGCTTTGAAAACGAGCTCTCCTCTAGGCTGCATCCACACAGGCACTGTCCCTTTATATTCAATACTGACCCAGGGAAACTCTTCTGAAGCTGAGAGCTCTGGAAATAAAGAAGTGACCTAAATGCCTTCTCTGCCAAAGAGTGGCGGGAGGGACAGCAAAGAGACCACCCTAAGAGTTACAGCACCAACCCTATTTCTTACTCATGTGACTGTCGAGTGAATTAAGCTTTTCTGCCTGTAATGAGCCCAGGGATTAAATGATGAGCCAGGCCCCAGGAAAGCAGTATTCAGCTGTGACCAAACAGGAGCTTCTGTTGGTTGAAGCAGATTCTGCTTGTCCTGGAAGCATTTTCAGAGATCAGTTTTATGCACAAGTAAGCCCTAAATTCCGTGTGTGTATCACACACAGACACATGAAGCTGAATATAGCAGGACTAAGCAGCCATTACTGTCTGTGCCAGCATACATTCTAAGTTTGCATACCTGGCACTCATGGTCCTCACATGCTCATGCTTTTCCTGGGCTGGAGGGAGACAGGTATATGTGAAGACCATTCCCAGATGCATGCTGGGAAACATGCCTAGTTATCAGCGGGTACTGCAGTTCGCCTTATGTCCTTTCTTCCTTTCCTAGTCTTGCATTTCTACTCTGGGAAGCTGGATAGAATGTCATCAAGAGATTTTTAAAATACAAAGTCCTTTCTTAAATATTACCCATACTGGACAGGGTCAGTTAATTGCTAAAATTTATTTTAATTTCTTTTTGTAGGCTTGTGTAAACATCTTGAATTTAGCATACAAATTTATGCTAAATTCAGGTTTTATGCTAATTTGGCTTTATTGAAGATGATTTTAAAAATCCAGATTTTTTTTTTTCTCAAGAGACTGTTTCCTAGTAGCTTATCAAGGGCTTCCTTCCTAAATATTTAGCATGTTTTCACTTTCAGTAATTTCACAGGGATAGCAAACAGAGGAAGTGTCTGTCCTCCTTGTTAAATGAATTCATTTGCTTGTCTTGGATACTGTTTGAGCATGACCCCTGTGAGGATCATCTATAAGAATTATGTCCCAATATGGCACCGTTACAAGGTAGAAGCAGGTGACAGACCCTTAAGTAACTGGGGGCACACCTCCCTTGGAAGGAATCAATGTAGTTCTCACAGAACTCTGGCTACTTCCCTTAAAAGCAGGTTGTTACAATCCAAGCCTGGCTTCCTGTCTCTCACTGTGGTCTCTTTGCATGTATCTCTGCTACCGTGATACCATGTCATGATGTTCTCACCGGATGCCACACAAGAAGACACAAAACATTAGGCTTCCAGGCTTCAGAACTGTGACCTAGACTAACTTCTTTATAATGTGCCAAAGGATATTGTAACATGAAAGAAAACACCAAGAAGCAAGTGTCCAGGAAGACATTCTTACTAGGTTTGCCTTTCAGAGTCACTTAAGTAAATGCTACAATTACACTCAAGCTCCAACCTCACCCTATTCTTGTAAACTCAGAGTAGCCGGGGTAGGGACCTGGGCCAGGAGGATTCTGGAAAAGCTGGGTGTGATTCTGATGGGCACTCCTCCTTGAAAGCCGTATGCCTAGAAGATACCAGGACTGCTTAGTAACAAGCAGGTCCCTCTGACTGTTCTGCCTTGTGGCCTTGGACAAGTTACTTCTTCCCTCTGGGCTAACCTGGAGTCCTCATCTCTAACACAGGACAAGGCAGGTGTCCTGCACTTTCCTTTCCTCTTGTTTAGAACTATCCAGGACAAGCTTTTAATATGTATGTATTGTCCCGATGATCAAGGCAGGGTCTACAGCAGCTCACTCATGCAGATGGAGCCATGAACTGCGGGGCTGAAGGTTCATGGGGCTATCACTTAGCTTCTTCTGAAATCCTAGAAGACCTTCTAGCTGGGGGATGGGTTACATGAGGGTAAGGCAGGGCAGTATTGCTTACTGGGTAGTTTCTAAGGCAAATGAGCATCCAGGAGAGAAAAATGGAGGTGAAAACAAATCCCCACACCTCCAGCTGTCTCTGAGGGATCAACATCCACACGTGAAATCCGTTCCACAGAAGGAGGGAGAGAAGGCACTTCCACCAGACTTCCTGTTTCCAGACAAAGCTCAAGCTTTGGCCAACTGCTACTGGCAGAGGAGAGGGGAGCACGGAGGCAGTGAGAACAGCCCGCCGCCGCCCAGGCGGCTGTGGTCCTTTCCACCTGTGAGGGAGGATCTTGTCTCTCAGTCTGACAAACCTGGGAAGAGAGCCTCAATGGAAGAACTGCCCCCACCAGCTTGGCCTGGGGGCGTGTCTATGGGGCACAGCCCCCTGGGGGTGGCACCGTCCCTAGGCAGGTGGGCCTGCACTGGGAAAGAAAGGTAGCTGGTCATTAGCCTGGGGGCAAACCTGTACGCTGTGTTTCTCTAAGGCAGTGGTTCTCAACCTTCCTAGTGCCTCGACCCTTTAATACGGTGCCTCACATTGGGGTGACCCCAACCACAGAATGATTTCGTTGCTACTTCATCACTGTTAGGGTTTTATCACAGCAACAGACAGCAATCTAGGACAGGGTGTTCATGTTCCAAACCGAGCCTGCCCCGGTGCCGGTCGGTCTCTAAACACAGCTGTTCCTGAAGACCCGCCCTGGTGCCGCTTTCCGGTCCAACTCACCCCACCACTCCTGGGGGATGCTCAGGAGCCCCACCTGTCTTTGGCCTCACAGCTGCCTGTAAGTCCCGGAGCTTTCCTCAAATGATCCAAGAAGATCGTTCTTTCATTACGGCTACCTTTTCAGAAGTTCTGTGTCTGAGGTCAGCGTCTTGTCTCCTTACATCCCCAGGACCAGCTGGCCTGAGCCGGTTCCATTTTCCGGCAGTGCTCCCCGTCTCCAGGTGCCCACCAGCAACTGTCCACTCAAGCCCCGCTTAACATGTATTGGGGGATGGTGGCAGCGGCTCTGGCTTTCTCGGGTTCTCGGATGCCCTACTCCACGTTTTCTGAACTACGGGACAACTGTGCTTGACCCAGAGATCTTGACGATGTCAGAGCCAGCCCAGCAGACCTGAGGGGGCTGCTCTGACGGGGTGGGATTAGAGCCTGGAGCATCACTGTTTCCCTTCTCTCCCCATGGCCTGCCTGAGGGGACACTGGGACCACACCACAGACACTACAGATGCCGCAGTCAGGACCATCTTCCAGAAACACAGCTCTGACGGGTTATGTCAGCAAGCTGGCAAGAATGTGGATTCCATTTGCAATCCTGCAAACAGAATATCTGCATATTGTTATTTCAGACAGGAATAGTCACAATGAACGTGCACGGCATTCACCAGCGGACCTGAAGCCCTAGTCAAAGCTCAGCCCAACTGAGCGCCGAGAGTTACTCAATGGATTTCATGGACACAAAGACTTTGGCAAAGAAGAAGCTTAAACACCTGCAGTGATGGGGGCGTTATAAACAAGGCTGAATGAGAGAAGCCAGTCACAAGGATGAAAATGGAGTGTGCCCCACATGGCCTCAGCCACATGCAGAAGAGAAAAAGGACACACTGCTCTGTGCTGTCAGAAGTCAGGGCGGTGGGCAGTGGTAAACGTGGTTAAAGGTGAGGGGCAGCGCTTGCCATCTGAACACTCCCTCCACCTTCTCTGTGTGCTGAACTGGCATGAGCCACCTCTGGCTTCTTGCTCTTTGGGCGGTCTCCAACCTTAAATAACTCAAATGCCTGGAGAAACATGGGCCCTTTCTGGTGGGAGGCTCACAGCAGTTACCAGCAGGGACCCCCCCCCACACACACACCCCAGCATTCACGATTTTCAAAGGGCCCAGAGCCCAGAACACCTACTCTACTTCCTGCTCCCTCAAGTGGCCCCCGAGTTAAA
The DNA here is from genome assembly GCF_004664715.2 of Peromyscus leucopus. Taxonomy (NCBI): domain Eukaryota; kingdom Metazoa; phylum Chordata; class Mammalia; order Rodentia; family Cricetidae; genus Peromyscus; species Peromyscus leucopus. The sequence continues at coordinate 83,795,346 of NC_051065.1, read as the reverse complement.
CTCCACAACTTGCTCCTGCTTTTTGTTTTGTTTTCTTCAGAAACCACTTCCCTTTCCGACTCCCTCTCTGTGGGAAATCGATGTCTGCTTCTAGGACATGTCATACTACCTCTCCATCAAGTCTCGATTCATCCTTCAGATAAAAAACAACTCCCCTCTCCCTTTCACAATTCTCCATGAGTACATTGAAAGGTACTTAGGGTTTACAAATAAACCACCTCTGATCTCTGACCACGGAGGACTTTCTATCCAGCAGGCAGACAACAGATCTATCTATAAATTAATTTTAATTAAAAAAAAATCATCAGAAGAGAGAAACAGGTTAAGTTCATGGGGAAGTCCCCCGCCTGGTTGAGGGAAATCTGGGCAGGCTTCATGGAGGAGGCAGCAATGCTGCAGGATTTGGGGCTAGGAGGGAAGGGCAATGTACTTGGAGGGGCAGAGGTTAGTGCAGTGAAAGCCCTGGACTCGTGAAGACAAGGGCACACTGTGCAGAGCAGAGCTATGAAGGAGAGAGGGAGGAGAGGTGGGCTGGGGTGGAAAGGTTGGCAGCAAGGCTTGGGCGCCTGAGTTTTGGAGTTGCAGGATCCGAGGTGTGCCTGTGCCTGCCTCTGTACTGAGGGGTCACTTCCTCTCTGGAGGGTCTGAAACACATCGTTCTGCCTGTGAGGTTCTGCTTCATTTTTGGCTCTATCCTGTGGCTATCTGTTCTTACGTTAAGGACAGATGGCTTTGGTGCTGGGGTGCCATCTTACACACGGTGAACCAATGAAGGTGCAGCATCCATTCCAAATACATCTAACTGGATGAGGAAGGAAAAGCTGGAAGGCTCAAAAGGAAGAAGGAAATCCCCACACGGTGTGCAATAAAAAATGATCTGGGTGAACTCAGGCTCCACACGTACATCCTGTTTGCGTCCCAGTGTTCACTATGATGGCCAACACTGAGGAATCGCTGCAAGGGGAGAGGAGACAGTGAGCTGACAAAGTCAGAAAGTGGACGAGTATACACGGGCGGAAGTGAGGGATGTGTCCCGGCCGGGCACCATCCTCGGATGGACCACTGACTGCTTGTGTGCCACGAAGTACTTAGATGCTGACGAGGAAGGAGCCCTGCATCCACGTCAAGAATCAAGAACGACCTGCTCTGGCAGAGCGCTGGGAGGCTGACAGCTGGGGTGGCCTCGTGGCTCAGGCAGCTGCTGGGGAACGCTCCTCACTGGGCTGTTCCCCTCCACGGTGTGCCACCTTCTACCTCTGAAGCTGTTTCCCTCTCCTTATTGACCTCGTTAGTGCCCGATAATTATAATACTCTGGACATCAGCATAGGAGAAAACAGGGGCAAAGGAGAGCTGAGAACTTGCCCGAGGTCCCTCAGAATAGAGTCCTGACTCCCAGTGAGGTACTTACGCTCTACTGCCTCATACTCTGTGGGCGAGGCTTTCACCCTGCACACCTAGGGCTCCACAGAGGTGACTCAGGTGATAAGTGCTCTCCCGCCTGTCCTGGAGTGTGGAGCGCCCCTGTCATCTCATCGAGATTGGGTGATTATGGCACGTCCTCACGGACACAGGAAGTTCATGGGAAGCTGAGGTGTGAAGGGCATGATCAGAGGCTGCAGCTGCCCCCACCCACCTCAGAGAGAGCAACCACCGAGAGGGGAAAGTGAAACACCTGAACAGCACAGCGCCAGAGGCAGTGTGTGAGCTCCAGTAGTGTGTGAGCTTCAGCAGTGTGTGAGCTCCAGCAGGGCGTGCTATGCAGGGCTGAAGCGCCTGCAATGAGCTCACCTTCTGTCTGAACTCCTGCAGGCAGAGCCTTCCGGCTAGCCAGGCTAGAGCCATCTTCTAGCCACCACTACTTGGCCCTGGTTTTTGAAGCCAGCTCAGGTATTTGCCTTTTCTTCATTTTTAAAATGCAGCGAACAAGAAATATGCTGCAAAATCCAAACTCTACTCATGTGACCAAAACAAAAGGCTACAATTCCTTCTTCTAACCTCATTCCAAAGGGGTAGCTACTGTCCAGTCTTCCCCCACCCCATACACCTTCTACTGACGTTCACAAACATGCCATGTGCATGGATAGGAGTTTTTAAACAAATGGGGTCTATTTGCATATAGTTCTGCAACTTGCTTTCTCACACAATAATACACATACCATGGGCAATCAGTTTTGCCACACAGGTGGCTAGCCCATTTTCCTGATCTTATTTTCAAGTTGGAGACATTAAAGTTTTTATAAGAACGAGGTGCGGAGGGGGAGGGGGATGAATGACACATGGATGGACAATGCATCCAATACTGAGGGTCATCCTGGAAGTTAGGAAATCCCTGTGGCTGATGATTGTCTCTTCTCCAGGGGAGGAAATGAGCAGACCTAACCACATGCTATCTGCCTGGGGAAGGACTTCTACTGGTGGCCCAGGCAGGCCAGGAAGGAGAGCAGCACTCAGAAGCAATGCCAGAGAATTCCAAGGCTCCTCAGCCAGTGGCCATTCCTTGGAGGAGCTGTTCAAGGGTGGGAGCAATGTTCTGGGTGTTTCCACTCCTGGAAGCCCAGAAGCCAGAGGTTTTCAAGTGCAGTGGCGTTGCTCAAATAGAGCTTTGTTTCTGCAGTGTGTTCTGCGTAGCTTTTGTTGGGCCACCGACATCATGTGGCTACCCATGATAGCCGCCCTCTGTCCTGTAGTGGAATGTTAGTTGAAGATGTGTTACATTTGTGTATCCTGTGGAACATTTCTTTAATGATGCAAAGATGTGTTGCATTCTTTTCTTCGGCATTTGCTTAACTCTGTGAAGCTGTGTTACTTTGCCAGTCTAAAATACCTGATTGGTCTAACAAAGAGCTAAATGGCCAATAGCTAGGCAGGAGAAAGGACAGGCGGGGCTGGCAGGCAGAGAGAATAACTAGGAGAGAAATCTGGGAGAAGAAGATCGAGGAGTGAGAAAAGAAGGAAGGGGGGACATCAGGGGCCAGTTACTCAGCTACCCAGCCAGACATGGAGTAAGAAGGAAAGAAAAGATATACAGAAATAGAAAAAGGGAAAAGCCCAGTGTCAAAAGGCAGATGAGATAACTTAAGAAAAGCTGACAAGAAACAAGCCAGGCTGAGGCCGAGCATTCATAAGTAAGAATAAGTCTCTGTGTGACTTATTTGGGAGCTAGGTGGCAGGCCCTCCAAAGAGAAAAGAGTCAAAACAACCAACTACACTGTCCCGGGAGAAGTGAATGCTAATCCTGACTCAAGGGCAAAGACCTACTGACTAGATCAGAGCTCAGGCTGGAGCAGTCATATGGAAAGGGGCAGAGAGAAGACCAGACAGCTTGAAAGAAGTGTGGGGGTGCTTTCTCTCCAACATTTTCTCAGGATCTAATGAGGCAGCATTTTGGTGAGAGCCCAACAAGAGGCAAAAGTTTTTAAATCTCTCTGCTTCGTCTCAGCTACAATGTCTCTACATGCACAACACTGATGGGTTTCTTTAGGTGCATGAGTGATTGGATCCTCACAAAGTTTCCCTAAATGTATGCTGTAATTCTGTCCCTGTTACGTAGATGTGGCTTGTGAAGCACAGGAGGCCAACATACTTTACCCGTGGAGTAGCACATCTGAGATTGGAAGCCAGGTACCTCTGCTTCCAAAATCTATGTGCCTGGTACCATATTACAATGCCTTCTTATACTAGTGTGTTGTAGCACACACCCCCCCACTTCTACACACACCCATACACATAATCTGAAATAAATCTTTTTTCAAAGATCTTAATGTGCCTGGCTGTAAGCTCTCAACACATGAGAGCTCTCCTGATAGAAAATGCCACGCGACTGAGAACAAAGGAATTATAATACTTTAAAAAGGCAGACAATCTCTTATGGTGCTAGAGAATGCCACACAATCAAGAGTGTGGGAGATGTGGAGAGATGCCCAGCAGTTAAGAGTGTGAACTACTCTTCCACAGGACCCAACTTCATTCCTAGCATCCATGTCAGGCAGCTTACAACATCTCCAGCACCAGCGGATCTGACCACTCCGGCCTCTGAGGGCACCATGGACATGGACATGGACATGCCCACACTCATAATATAATTATAAAATAACAAAAACAACATTTTAAAAATTGCTCAATGTTCTGCTTTTGGTTTTTTGACAAAGACAGTCCTGACAGCATGACAGATGCAGACAAGGACATGTCCCGTGTCCTGCGTGGTGATGGGAGTGAGATGTCCTTCACAAGGGACAGGGCAAATCCTTCACAAGGGACAGGGTAAACTCATGGACATACTGTGCTCAGGGAATGGGGAAGGTGTCAATTTTGGAGGGGTAGATTCTCATTGCTGAGCAGAAAAATGGCATGGCATCAGTGGGGTACATTCATCTACGGTTGTCAGCACTGTGGGAGGGTGCTCTGGAGTTCTGTTTATGGGGGCTGACTCTCGACACGTCACACTCCTACCTACCTTATTGATTATATTTATTATATTATTTATTATATACATTTATTTATATATTATACTTATTTATTTTATATTATATTATATTATATTTATTATATTATATTTATTTTGGCCTGGAAAACATGTGAGAGCTGACAGAAAAGTGAAACAAAGTCCATCCAGCCGCAAGAGGGAGAAGGGTGCAGCAGAAGGCCACTTTCCCCAAAGCAAACATGGACGCCAGCTCAGGCTCCAGGGCACCGGAAGTAACCTGCTCTCAGTGGGCGGGAGTGGCTGAGCTCCCCACACCTGACCTGCTTCTGTTGTTTTACTAGTGTAAGTACACGCTGCAGTGATGAGCCAGGACCCAGCTGCTGTACGGCAGAGCTATGTGCATAGCAGAACTGCCAGGGTGGCCTCTCAGTGGAACTTGCTCGCTGAGCTCTTCAGGCTTAGACTCCTGATGCCAACCCCAGGAACAGTGGCCCTCATGGGTCATCATCTCTGCCAGGGAACCCATCCATGTGGCAAGAACAGACAATTCTCTGGCAAGAACAGCCTGGGGAGACAGCCAGGAACCTCAGGAGACAGGGCATGGGTTGGTGGACAATTAAAACCTAGGGATTGGGCTCTAGGCTGGATTCTTGGGTCACTTCCAAATGGTTTCTGTTTCTTCATGTGTAAGATGACAGGCCTGTCTCTCTCAGGGTCACTCCTGCAGGCATCCAGTGTTCACAGCAGTGCCTCAGGGGGCAGCCTCATCTCTGGTTTGCATATGTACAAACTGTGGCTTGCAGGAGGGAACAGGGCCAACATCTGTTTAGTTACTGAAGCTTGGGGGCCAGAATTTGAATCAAGAACTGAAGACTGTGTCCCTTCCTGAAATCTTTCTTACACAGACTTTAAAAAAAATGATGCTTGTACCTAAAATCAATTCTTAACTTTCAACTCGAGCACTACCCTGTTACTGACTGCTGAAAATCCTACTTTAGCAACCTTTCCTGTGCTTCTCACACTCTCCCGTCACTAATGGCGAGTGTTGGGCAAACTGGAGGTAGGTTTTGAAATCTGCTAAAGCAAGATCTCATTAAAACGCTCATAAAAACATTTGGCAAAATAAATCACTAAAACAAATCCAAGGCCCACTATAAATGATTTCTGTTCTAAAGCAACATGAAATTTATGGTCTAAAGAGAGTGTCCTAAGACAATTGGCACACTGATAGCACACAGAGCCTTCAAGAAAGCCAGGGCCAATCCAGGCTCAGTTGTCAGGTAGCTGGAAAATTTATGCAGGTCACTCGTCATCTCTTCCTCTTCCCTTTCTGTATTACCGAAACGAAGGGTTTGGACATCAGTGTCTCGAAATGCGTCCAAACACTAAATTGTCCTTCCCCATGACAACTGTCCTTGGAACCTTCTGATATTAGCGTGCGACGACAAACAGTTACAGCAACAATCTTCACATGCGTCACGGCTGTAAGTTTAAGATGGTATGCAGCTTGTGTGTGCTCTGCAAACACATTCTGCTCCTGGCAGTAACCAGTCATCGTTCATAGACCTTGAAGGGTCAAGGTCTGATTTCATCATAAAGCAATAATTATTTCTAAGAAACTCACAATAGGTTTCTATTTTTTGTTTGTAACAATGAAGCAAATTTTCAGTTAGTTCTGTCTTGCACTAAACCTACTTCATTGTGCAATAGCTATAGATTAACTACACACACACACACACACACACACACACACACACACAGACAGACAGACAGACACACACACACACACACATCTTAACCAAGATCCTACACCCTCCCTGTATCTCCAGCCTTGACTTCTCCCTGGAGCTCTGGTCACATATCTCCTTCCACCTGTTTAACATTTCAAACCTCTGTGTGTTAAGGCAAATCTTGGAATACATTGCCATCATAGTTGTCAAAATGCTCTCTCCTGTGGCATTCAGAAACAGTCCTTTCTGAATGGTAAAATCATTAACCCAAATTCTCAGACCTGAAGGCCTTCTACTTGACATCTTCCCGATTAAGGTAACATGTATAGACAATTCATCACAGGGGCCATGCGATCTTAATTTACCCCATGTTTACTGAACAGCTCCTATCCTTAAGAGAACTATCAGGAATGGATGACGTCACAGACAGCAAGACATCATACCAGTGAGGCAGGGCATCGGGTGGGGGTGTGCTCATTGCTGGGAAGTCACAGAGCAAAAGCACTCAACTCTACACCCCTAAAAGTTGGGGATTTACTTCATACGATGCCCCTACGGGTTCGAATGTCAGACAGATGAATTCCAGAGGTGAAAAGAGTCTGGCTTCCTTTTCTGCCAACCAGTGCAAGTCAGCCCTGGGCGGGAAGCAGACACATGACTTCCAATTTTCAGAGCCTAATCATGAAAACCCCACAGAATTGGACTTTCACACGGTCCAGGAGTAGTCACAGCTGTTATAAAGCCACTGCTTCAGTCTTTCCCCAAAGCATAAACACTGAGGTCTAGGACTACAGCTCAGGGAGAGCATGCTTGCCTAGCTAGAACACTCAGAGCCCTGTGTGCTCAAGCCACAGCACCGCATGTCACACCGCACACATTAACATTTATACTTTGTGCTCAGTAATTCTAACCAATGGAGACAATCCAAAATATATGCATTAAGACAGCAACTGAAAAAAATATTTGCTGAAAATAAAATATAAGGATTAAAAAAAAAATTCCTAAACATAGAATGATGTGTGATGTGGCATGCCAGCTGGACAGTGCATTCTGTACCACTAAACGTACAAACTTTGAAGATTTTATTGGTATATAAAACACCTACAGGATAATATATATATATATAAAATTTCATTTCTATAATCCACAAGCATATAAAGACTACATATCACATTGAGTGGGTAGAACAAATGAAGTTAATTTGCCAGAGAGGACTATGGATATTCTTTTACCATTGTTGCCTAAGCAGTGAAACAATGGAAAATAGAATGTTTGTATTTTTCCCTATTCATATGAAGCAATGGTCTATAAATTATAACCTCTGGATTGGATCTAGTCTACTGTCAGGTTTCCTTTTGTGAATAAAGTTTTCTTAGAACACAGGTTATGTGCTTGCTTATCTGTTATCCACAGCTGTTACCAGTTACCACCCTACGATGGCAGAACTGAGCAGCTGTCCTGACAGAGACCACACGGTCCACAAAGTCGGCATATTTACTATCTATTCCATCACGGAACAGGTTTGTCAAACCCCGATCCAGAGTAAGGGGAGACCATCCCACTCCATCAAGAAGTCTACCACATGTACGACTCTGGGGTCTGAATCCCTCAAAGTTCTTGTGGGAATGTAGTCCCTCAGTGATGATCTTCACAAACAGGCTTCAGGCCTAGAGGAATTCAATGCCTCCTCCACACTTGGGGCAGAGGGAAAAGGTGCTATCTAAGGTTACACAGGAATACAAGCTTACTATCCAAGTTGGAATTCAGTTTACTTTTCTCTTAACACAGACTGGGGAAAGACAAACAAATACTTCTTTGCTTAAAACTTTTAATTTCTTAGCTTTTGTTTCCATTTTTATATGTTTGTGTAAAAGTATGTCATGTGTGTGCATGTGCCCACTGAGGTTGAAGAGGATGTCAGATCACACGGAGCAGGAATTACAGGTAGTTGTGAATCAAACTTGGGTCCTCTAGAAGAGAAGAGGCGCTCTGAACCACTGGGTCACCTCTCCAGCCCCTGGAGATGCTTCTGTTAAAAGATTAAAATTGAGAATTGATCCAGAGGTGGTGGTGCTTTTAATCCCAGCACTCAGGAGGCAGAGGCAGGAGGATCTCTTTGAGTTCAAGGCCAGTCTGGTCTACAGAGCGAGCTCCAGGACAGCCAGGGCTACACAGAGAAACCCTGTCTCAAAAACAAAACAAAACAACAAAAACCCCAAAACAAAAAACAAACAAATCTCTAAAAACTGAGAATTGAAAAACATTTCTAAAATGTAGGAATTCTGTGTATTTGTTTTTGAAAACCCAAGCTTTTGGGAAGAACAGTTGAGTTCCTGTCTCGCTCTTTCTTTTTTTGAGACGAAGTCTCATGTAGCCCAGGCTGATTTCAAACTCCATAAGTAGCCAGTGATGACCTTGAACTCCTGACCTTCCAGTTTTCACATCCTAATGTGCTAGCATTACAGGTGTGTTCTAGATCCTGGCTGTTTCAACTGACTGCTCACCTGGGCTTTAGAGTCACATCTTCTGACTCTAATCTAAGATCACAGACACCTAATATGGACTTTTCTTCCAAACTGTTTCTACTGCACTACAAGAAAATACGTCATCTCTGGGAGAAAAGTTCATCACATTCTACCCAGAGTCCCTAAGGAGTGGCCTATGGTGTTGTCTGTCTGGCATCTGATGTCTGTTTCCTGGGGATCGGCAGTATACTGTCACAAGCATGGGCTGAGAGTGCCCTGGCTTTGTCCCAAACAGAAATTGATCACCAAAGTTATATGTCCCTCCTGAATTCCAGCATTGTTAGATGCAATGCTCTAATGACTGTATAAGTTGGATGACACAGAATAAGTTACTTAAAAATTCTATATAATTTATGGGGCTAGAAAGATGACTCAGATGTTAAGAGATCTTGCTGGGCAATCATGAGGACTACAGTTTGGATGTCAGCATTCACAAAACAAGCAAGGTGTACTGTTCATAAATAAGGCTTTATAAAACACAAGATAAGACTCGGCCACCACAACATTCACTAATCAACTAAAGCCAAGATTTTATTCTCTTGACCCCAGACTCTGTACATTTCTTCTAATCAACTCTAAAACTACCTAGTCTTTGTAATTGCTTAATACATACATGTTCTACAGGCAAGCCACTGAACCACACACTCACAAGAAGTTCAGAAATTCTCTGGCTTTAAGAACTGGCCTAGAAGAACAGAGAAGTTGGCCTTAACACCCCAGGCACTGTGATTGGAGACCCTGCTTTCAAAATTACCCAAGAGGTATAATTATTATCTGGAGGACAAAATGGGGCTGACATGACACTTAGGGTCTGAAGAAAATGAAGAGACACTTCTAAAGAAGAGAATGGACAAATAATACTTATATAGCTAAAATTCAAAAGGAGTGGGGGTGGCGTAGAAACACAATCATTAACTACACTGAGAGATCAGAAGTGAATTGTACCATCTGGTCTCTCCATTAAAGAGCAGTTTTCCACTCTTGGGACATACAATATTTGGGAGATAACAAACATGCCCTCTTCATTTTAATAGAAAAAAATCAGCATATTTATTTTGATATTTGTTAGAAAAAGACACTAGATATTAAACCAGTTTTTTAATGAGTGACAGTGTGAGATAAGACAAAAAAGTGTCTTAGTTACTTTTCTATTGCTTGATAAAACACCATGACCAAGGCAACTTATGGAAAGTGTTTAATTTGGGGCTCATGTTTCCAGAGAATGATAGTCCATAACCATCATGGCAGAGAGCATGGCAGCCTGTAGGCAGACGTGGCACTGGAGTAGGTTACATCTTGATGCAAAGAAAAATAGCTAACTGGGAATAGCATGGACCTTTTGAAACCTCAAAGCCCACCCCCAAAGACACACCTCTTGAAACAAGGCCACACCTCAAATCCTTTCCGAACAGTATTACTAACCAGGAACTAAGCACTCAAATATATAGGCGTATGGGGGCCATTCTCATTCAAACCACCACTGTGGGTTAAGGGGCTGGAGAGACAGATCAGCAGTTAAGAGCACTGGCTTCTCTTCCAGAGGATGAAGTTTAATCTGTAACACTATATGATGTAGATGGTTAGTAAAACCATCTATAATTCCAGTTCCAGGGGATCCAAAGCCTTCTCCTGACCTTTGTAGACACCAGGTACATAAGTGATACATGGACATGCATACAGGCAAAAGATTCACACACATAAAATACAACAAAGCAAAATTTAAAAGGTGAGTTAATTTAAAATATATTGAAAGAAAGACAAGTAAACATCTGATACCAGATGGTGTTAGGTATGATGATTCCTGCCAGTGATATGGAAAAATAGCAGGATTTACTGGAAAGGTAGAGATGCAGTATACCTACTTACTAATCAGGAAATACAGACGTTTCCAGATACTTAGTCCAAAACTCACAGACTACACAGAATTCACCACCATCTGTTATTGGGTAGTCAAGTCCCTGAAGCTACCTTCCTATCTCCAGCCTCAAAGAGAAGGGGCACAACTGGTCGGAAATGAAGGCTCTCCAGATTTAAGAGTCTGCATGTGGCATCTAGATTCAGTATACCTGAAGCAACAGCAAGGTGGTCCTAGCCACCATCAAAATGTCATAATACAATTGGACATAATAAAATGTAACATATTTTCGTTAACAGATAATAGAAACTGGTCCTAAACCATGGCAGGGAGGTTTCATATAGTACAGATAGGTTCTTTATCTGCTTTCAGCATAGCCAGAGGATCCAGAAGGAAAGTGGAGGGTTAGGTTAGGACCAGGAAAACCCAGAAGGCACACAGAGTTTCTTCCTGGTAAAATTAAACAGATTATTTTATATTCAGCTTCCCTGCTTGAATTTGATTCCCCTTCCCCCAAACAAATTAAAAATTTATAATTTATTTTTAGAACTTCAAAAACTCAAATAGCAATTAATATGACTTCTGTAATACTTAGGTTATTCCAGATATAATTAAACCATTAAATTGTATATGTGTAGAAATAGGAGGTAAATTACCAGGCAAGCCAGTTAACACATTTGTAAAAAAGTGGATATCAGTCCCCAAGAGATTTGGAAATACCAGCTGGATGTCAAGTAGTTTTCTAGGAAGTACCAAAGGGACAGCGAAGTTTATCTGGCAGTAGAGTACTGCAAACATCAGTGGAAATCATGTAATAAGCCACTTTCAGTAAAGAGGAAGACAACACACAGGAAGTGGGAGGAGAGAGGGAGAGAGAGAGGAAGGGAGGGACTGACTAAAGGCACTGTAAGACACTGTAAGGCTAGCTGGATCAGTGTTTGCTGAGCGCTTCTATTCTGGACACGACTTTATACAACATCACCTCGTCACCCCTTCATGCTCACCCTGTTAGAGTTCTATTGCATTCCCACTTTGATATAAAGATAGTCAAAGGCAGGAAGAAGTGAAGTCAACCAGGGCCAGCATAGAGGGCATACATGCACGGAACAATAATGAAATCTACTATTTCGTACAATTAATATATGAAAAGAAAAACTTAGTTAAAACTTTAAGCTTGAATAAAGGTTAGTGCCTTGAAAGAAGAAAATAAGCTCCATCAGGGAACTTACACAGAGGTGGCCAATGGAGAGACAACGGAGGAACCATCGGTGGAATGTGCCTGAGTCAGCTGGCTTCCACAGGGGGCAGTACACAAGATCACAGCCTATGTGGCTGGGCCCCCAGGCTTTCTAGCTGTTGACTGAAGAATAGCAGACCTGGTGGTGCATGGGCTATGGAGCTGGGAAGGCATTTGACTCTTGTGAGCCTTGTTTCCTCCAGTGGTAAAGGCAGGCCTGTGTGACAAGACAGCAAGACCCGGGGGGAAAAACACAGGTCCAGATCCCCTGGAGTCGGCACCTACCAATGCACTTTTCTTTTACATTTATGGCATATATATATTGGGGAAGGGGCATCTGTGGGTATGCGGGCCACCAGTGTATGAAGGTCAGAGGACAACTTGGGGAAACTGATTCTCTCTTTCCAGGTGGGTTCCAGGGATCAAACTCAGGCCATCAGATACCTCAGCAAGTGCACTGTTGGACTGAGCTGAGCTATCTTTTGTTGGGGTCAACAAGATTTATAACTTTGGAAAAACTGCTTCATTTCTTCAGACTGCAATTTACTTCTACAAAATGGACAAAATAGTGCTCCCTCCCCATTTTTCAGGGTTGGGGTTAGATACGTTGAATTTGATAGACACTGAGGCAAAGGGGCTCTCCAAGAGCACGGCCTACACCTGGTAACAGGTGGGCAGTCACACATCTGTGGTGCCTATCACCTCAAACAACCTCCTGCGCTTGTCTATTACCGGAATCTCTCAGGACTACAGTCTAAGGGCCCCTGAAACAGGGAGGCCTTGGGGAGATCATCATTTAACCTGTACTCATGGACGGTTTGTGAAGGGTATAAATCCATGAACGGAGGAGCTAAAAACTCACCCAAAGGTTCCGGGAGAGCTAGAGGCCGGGGAACAGAAATGAAAGGGCTCTCCCAATCAGCTGATCCTGGAATTCTTTCCTCCAGGGAGGGGGTTTGGGTTCTAGAAAGGCCAGCTATAAAGTGGTTAAATTAACATGCTCAGCAAGTCCACAGGCTTTCTAAAGCTGAACACCAACTGGGATAATTAAAGGCCAGCGCCTCTCCTTTCAGAAACTGACGCCCCTATAAACGACCTGCTGACACAGCATAATTACGTTGCCGACTGGAGGACACTTTCCCCCTCCATTCCTAATTTTAAAAGTCTCTATTTCCCCCTCCAGCTCAACATGCATTTAAATCTACCAGAAGGAAAAGGAATGTTGCAAAACACCCCTTCTTCCTCGTAACCACTTGTCATGGCCTCTGTGGCTGGTGCTGGGGAGGGATCCAGAGGGAGGCAGCTGTACCTGGGAGGAGGCGTCATCCTAGCTTCTCACTGAGTGAGAGAGAAGTACCCAGGAACCTCCCTTGACTGTGCACCATGTAGCTCAAAATAAAATATGCAATTGTTTTAGTGCTGTTCTAAAAAGAGTTTGGTTTAGACCCACCAGTTGGTATCCTGATTTATAAATTATATACAAACAATATACTGTAAAGCTGGCGAGCAATTCATTCAGGGAGTTGGTCATTTTATTTGAACTCCAGCGCTGTGAACATCTTTAAGAATCTGAGGAACGGTGAAGGTGAGAGAAATGGATGTGAGTTAGAGGACATGGATGTCCTAAGTTCCAGTTTGAAAGGCGTGGCAGCTAGATGTCTGAGAGCAAGCAGCATGTGTAGAAATGCTGTCCTTGGAAGGGTGCGAGAATCCACTCCAATGAAGCAGGAAAAAAAACTGGTGAGTTTCAACTAAGTTACTTCAACATTTCCTGTTGTCATTTCTAGATACACTTTCTTTCACACAAACAAAACTGTAAGTCACTCCCAACTTGCAGCTTTAGCATAAGGAGTCCTCCAGGTGCTGGGGGGCACAAGGTCATGCCTTTGGAAGAAGTGTCAGGTCTCTCTCAGTTGGCACCATTCCCAACCAGAACGTTCATTTCTGAAAGTGTGCCGTGACAGCTTCACTAACGAAGACGAACTGGACAGGAGCTCGGGCTGTTTACACAGACTAAGGGCAGGCTGCATCGCGATGCTTTAAGAGGCAAGTATTCACACTCCCTGCCTCTGGATAAAAAGACAGAAGTACTTAAAAGTTTGAATTCACACCTGAACTAGAGCAGTACTGCGTTAGCTAGCCTCTGGAGACCTAGGTATGTGTGTGTGGTGGGTGGGGTAGCATCATGTGCAGACCATGAAAGGCTCCGTCCTTCCTCTTCTCACCGGAACACCCACAACCTGCTGGGAACGCGAGGGAAGTTGAACTGGCTATTTCTACTGTTCAGGAATGCATGCTATGCAAACCACGTGGCTCTCTATGCCAAAACTGAAATGCAGTGGGCCTTGAGGGTGCTGCTGGCCGTGAGAAGTGTGGCGGAGCACAGATCTGCCCTTTGGGGGCAAAGGGCAAACCCACAGGCAGTGGCTGAAATGTTTCCATCTCCCAACCTGCAAAGCACAAAGAATTACAGAACTTGCTACATTTCGAACCAGAGACTGTTGAGTCTGCAAGGGGGACAGGGAGAGGAGGGAGAGGTAAGGTATGTCCCTTTTAGGGGGACAAACAGAGGAGGGAGCCTGCAGCACAGACTGCAGTATACAGTCAAGGGATCCTTTTGTTTGCACACTATTTCTTGAAGCTTGGTGAGTGGTCAATAAAGGTTTCTGGCTTTCCAAGGGTAGTGGCAGAGAAGCCTGAAGGGTTTGGTGGCAGCCACCAGTAACAACTCTGTCCGACCAAGTCAGAGTACCCCATAACCTACCACAGGCCAACGGGAAGAAACCTCTTGGGGAAGATGTAGGATTTTCATTAGAAGCACAAGAAGCACGGAGGAAGAAGAGCTGCAGTATGGAGATGGAGGGGGAGAGAGGCACAGGTAGAGCTGAAGTCTGTCCCTCTGAGAGTTGCGAAGTGATTACTGTGTATTGCCATTTTTGTTTTTCCTGTGGTGGGTCCACCCAGACTCTACAGAGACTCAGAATCCAATGTACTGATTTCATTCTCTGGAAGCAAAACCCCCAAATAAGAAACCTGTAGAGAGTGGGTGGAGACTCGGACTTTATAAAGGCAGTCTCCTTCTGACTGACCAACATTCTGTGATCTTGCTGTGTGCTGGTTTATTTTCTGTTTCTCCACACATGCATCCTCCCACAGCACAGGAGAAGTCAGGAAGAGCCTCTCCCTCAGCAGCTGCCAGCCAGCGCAGGGATTCCCTTGCAAGCCCCTTGCAAGCCCTCCTGCTCAAAAGAACTTCATCTCCGACTTACCTTTCTGAGGCCTCTCCCTCTCCTCTCCTCACTTCCCATCTCTATTTGCCCACCAGTAGCCCAGGCCAGGAAAGCAGTAAATAAAAAGGGATCTAAGAAGAATACTGTATCTGGAGGTGCAAGCCTTGGTGTGTGCCTGCGTTTGTCACAGGAACGAGGCTCTGGACAGGTTGCTGAACCTCCCTGCATGGTACTTCTCTTCAAATGCAACCGCTAACAGGGCCAATGGCTGCTTCAGCACAGTATCATTTGGAGTTTTGAAACCATCACATCACTTCCAGGGATGGGAAAGGAGGCAAACTTGTGCAGAGTACTTCAGTGCTGAAACCACAGTGAATACGCAATGCATGCTCTGTGCTAATGGCTGCCGTGTCTAACACCACCAACTTCATAGACTCTAGCGTCACCTTGGAAATAAGCCTCTGGGCATGGCTGTGAGGGAGCTTCTACGTTGCATTAGCTGAAGTAAGACCCATATTAGCTGTGGGTGGGTAGTACCTTCCCACGGGCCAACCTGCAGACTGAGTAACAGGAGCAACACAAGCTGAGCACCAGCATCCGTTGCTCTTGGCTTCCTGACTGCAGGTGCGGCGTGTTTGAACACCTTATGCTCCTACTACGGTCAAGAATTCATTCCATAATGGACTGCAAGTCAATATAAAAATTCCTTCTTTTAAATTACTTCCTGTTTTCAGATATTTTATTTAATTGTCTTGTATTGAAAGTTAAACCAAGCCAAAGGTTATTCAAAGGAGATAATTTTATTAGAGTCTCAAAGAGAAACCCCAGGGCAGTCAAGGCGTGAGTCTCACCAATGAAGAAAATTAACTGGGGAAATCCACGTAGTCTGAGTGCAGCTCTAGGCACGGAGGTCAGCCACACGGTGGGGAGGAGGCTTCAGAGAAAGAGGGAAGGCCTTTGAGCAGGTATTTAGAAACAGTGTTATGAAAACGTGCTTAGCAAAGTGAGGGAAGAAAGGAAAAATTTATGCTTTTTTTTTTTTTCAGTAATTCAGCAAAGTGGGAAGGCTGCTTTATGAGAAACTGTCTTTATTTTAGTGTGTGTGTGTGTGTGTGTGTGTGTGTGTGTGTGTGTGTGTGTGTGTGTATGTGTCTCTGTGTGTGTGTCTGTGTTTCTGTGTGTGTGTGTGTGTTGTGTATTTATGTGCATGCCAGTCAAGTGTCCCTTGAAGGCAGAAGGCATCCAATCGGCCTGAAGGCAGAGTTACAAGCAGACAGGAACTGCCTGATGTGGGTTCCCTGCCAGAGCGGCACAGGCTCCCCACCGCTGGCCCATCTCTCCTGCCCTTTCAGTTGCTTTAGTCAGAATTCTGTTGCAGCAGGAAAGGAAGCCAACGATGGTGATGATAATGATGGTGATCATGTGGCCAACCCTTTGAAGGGAATGCCGGTCTTTCTGCTAATGCACATAGCCAAGACCCACTGCTCCTAAAAGCCACACTACGGTATCACAAGGAAAGGTCTGGATGTGGTTCCTTGCTAATGACAGTCCTTGGGAAGCACTTCTCAGGGAGCCCTGTGTACAACAGAGGGAGGGATTATTTTAGGAGCTTTGAGGCAGGCCAGACTGGTTGATCTGCATACCTCAACCTAGCAGCTTTGAAACTTCTTTTGCCATTAGCATTCCCAGTGGGCTGGAGCACAGCCCACATTTGAGAATTTTACTCCCAATCTGTTTGTCTCTCTCATTTTCCCTTCTCCTTTCTGGTAACCTCAAACTTGATGGAAATGAAAAGCACTGACTTCTGCTCACAACTAAGCCTTAGCCAGGGTTCCGTCCCTGCACACGTGTGCGCGTGCACAAACACACACACACACACACACACACACACACACACACACACACACACACACACACACCCTGCTCCCTGCTCCCACCTCTCAGGTGAATCACTGGCCAGCACCTACCTCCTTTGGAGACTCCCTGAAAGTTACTCAAAACTACCAAGAGCTTCAAATGACAGGCTCCAGACACTGATTCACTCGGCGGAACCTGGGATAGGATGTATCCTCTACCCAGCCTTCTGCCAAAATAACCCAAACCAAAACACAGCAATAGAAACCACTATCAAAAATAAATAAAGGAAAAAGGGAAGGAAAGGAGGATAACAAGGAGGCAGAAGCAGAAGGGAATGGGGGGGTGGGGGGGGAGTGGGGTGGTAGTGGTGGCGGTGAGAAGGCTTGAACCTCTCCTGTGCGGTTTCAAGTTGCCCATGCCAGGATCTCTATAGCTGTGGCTTCACCCACAGGCTCTCCAGGAAGAATGTGAAAGTCTTTGGTGCCTCTGGGGATTACAAATGAATAGAGAACATGCTTCAGGGTGGAACCCTGCATTTTCCTGATTAACCACACTGGCTTCACATCCCCTTCCCTGCTGCTGCTTGCAGACTGCTGCATTTTGGCTCAGGCACCACAGAAGCCCCGTACAGTCCGTTCTTCCCTGGCCAACTGGACTTCTGGAGGGCAGCCGTGAGGACGCTTCTTTCTGTCTTTTGTCTCTCTCTGCTACGCCTATCAGTGTAATCTACCCAGCAGTCACTCAATGAACTCTTGATGACAGGCTAGTGCTGAGAATTTCACACATCCGTAGGTGATGGCTTTATACCATTAGCCCCCAACTTATAAATCAGCAGGAGTTCAAAAGTCGATTTCAAAGAAGGTCCTCATGGGGCATATTTCTCCACGGAAACAGCTGGGGTTTAGGTTTCCAGGGCCACTCAGTCCTCAGAATGCCCTTACACGTTCCTCTGCCCTCTCACTGAGCACTGTCGTTTGTCTCGGGTCTCCCACCACGCTGGCAGTGCTCAAATAACTACATCATGGAATCAAAGGAAGGGTACAGATGTAAACACCTGCGATCCTGGGCCCTGGGAACCACTTCTGAGCAGGCCCTGCACATTACGGAGCAAAGTGCTTATTTTAGAAGCCTCCAGACTGCAGGACACATTTATGTCTTTAAATCTACCTTAATGATCATTTGTTACAGCAATATTAACTCCTGCAGATTTTTCATCTTGTTGGTTGTATTTTCTTAGTGTACATGTATGTAGGGCCAGGTAACAGTCTCTGTACTAGGTTCATTAACACTGGAGAAGCAAGGGCTCATTTCTGCTCATCAGTTAAAGATCTAAGTGCTTTTGTTTTTCCTTTTATATTAAAATATTCTTAATGGTTTCCAATTATTGTTTAGGTCCCTCCAGGGTTTTCCAAACATTTACACACATGCATTCCTATTTATATTTTACTTATTTTTCAAAAGAGAGCTAGAGTAAAAATTAAAGATTGGCTATATACGTATTTTGTTTGTAATTTATACTCACTTTAAATAGTCTCTGGGTACTTAAAAACATTCATTAGCCACTAGAGAAATAATAGACATTAGCTGTAAAATAAAAGCTTAAGGCGCATTACCCCAGTACTTGAGAATCCATGAGGCCAGCAGAGGGTGTACACTGGTGTCTCACTGTTCTTGTCGCGGTGACCGAACACCCTGACAAAGGCAACTTAAGGGAGAAGGGTTTACTCTGGCTCAGAGTTCCAGAGGGACGAAGTTCATCACGGTGGGAGAGGCAAGGTTGCAGGCGCAAGGGGTTGCTGGTCACACTCACACTCAAGAGGCAGATGGTGACGAGAAAGTGGGCCTGGTGATAAACCCTAGGCCCACCCTCAGAGATGTGCTTCCTCCAGCAAGGCTCCACAGCGTCTACCAACTTCCCAAAGAGTGCTCGAGAGCCATGTGTCCAAACATGTAGGGTGAGCCTATAGGGACATTTCATACTGAAACCACACATTGTGCAAGCATGAAGCGCCGAGTTCAAATCCCAGAACCCAAGTAAAAGTAGGGTGCAGTAGCATAACCGGGGATCCCAGTGCTCCTTTGGGGAGATGGGAACAGTATCTCTGGAGTTTCACAAGCCAGCAAGTCTTGTGTACAAAGTAAACAACAAAGGCCATCTCAGGCAAGGCAGAAGGCGCTGACTAACCAACCTGTACATGTATACCATGCAAGTGTATCACACTCACACACATGAATGAACTCATATACACACACAGTAGGAGGAAGTCTATAGATACCTTCTCACTGGGCTAGAAGCTTTCAGTGACTCAGAGGGAAGGGCAAATACTCTTAAATGCATGGAGTCTCTATGTCTAGCTTTCAGAGCCTGCTGAAGTAGTTCCAGAGGACAGTGTCCCCTCTCCAGGGTGGGAACTTCAAGCAGGTTATGGCTGCTGTACTTTGAATACCAAAGGGCATGCACACAATGCTGCAATGGGGCGCTGCATCCCAGACATTGTGTTAACTTAGAAAGCTGCATCTTGCCCTTCTTCCCATCCAATAGCACGTGCGCAGAGAAAACTAAATGGCTTTCCAGGCCATTTAGCATGATGACCAAGATGTCTTTTTCTATCTCTGTGCTATGTCCTATTTCATTAGGACCAATGAAAGGTCCTAATTTGCTGTGGGTGCTTTAGAGGGTTGACAAGCAGACAGGAGTGTTTCCCCTCAACCCAACCTGCTCCCTGCATCGTGCGCTAAATGAGATGTACGCCCCCACATCTTTTGGGAGTACGTGCTGCTGTCTTTCTAACCCAAACCAGCATTAACAGGGAGCAAAGAGATGTTAGGTTAATGGCTGCTAAGTGTGGCAAGTGTCATCACACTCCTATCACATCTGCCTTTCAGCGAGAGTTGTGACTGAGTCAAGAAGCAGCAGTCTCCTTCCTAGTCACATCCCTCAGTAACTCCACACAGCCCGTCCTTGATTGACTGGAGTGATCCTCTTATGCGAAGCTCCGGATAATCAGGTATTCTTGTTGCTAACACTCAGATTATGCCCCTTGGAGTCTAATGCATATTTGTTTACTCCCATCACAAGGACTGTGATAGTCAACACAGCAACTCATCACCGTTCCCACCCATCCACCCACCATTTCTTGGCAAGTCAGATGCTGTTCTGCTTTTAGGTCTAGTCAGGGATGGGAGGGCAGCTCTGTAGAGGCAGAAGCATGTGAGATGGTCCCAACAATGTGCTGTGCTCCAAGAGACTCTTCCAAGAATGCCTTTTAAACTTGTTCTTGAAAAAAAAAAAATGGTTACCTGCAGAGGTGCTTGAGGCTAACACGTTTTGTGTCAGAGCAAAGCTGGCTGAATTATCACACCATTCAGCATGGTAGATCTGTGGTATCAAGGCTGCTGCTGCTTCTTCTGTGGGCATGTCAGTCATCATTAACGGATCACAGCCCAGAGGTAAGTTCACTAATGTCTCTGTTCCAAACTCCCAGTAGAAAGGGTTACTTACAGGAGCCCCTCCCTAGCCTAACCTGCTGAGCACATGAACTGAGAGAAGTGCATCTCCCTTCAGCGTTAACACAGTACAACAGAGATGCCGGGCCAATTAATGACCCATGACAAACACAACCTGATCAACTGTGGACAGAACATGCATTAAAAACCAGGAGCTATGCCGGGCGTGGTGGCACATGCCTTTAATCCCAGCACTTGGGAGGCAGAGCCAGGCGGATCTCTGTGAGTTCGAGGCCAGCCTGGGCTACCAAGTGAGCTCCAGGAAAGGCGCAAAGCTACACAGAGAAACCCTGTCTCGAAAAACCAAAAAAAAAAAAAAAAAAAAAAAAAAAAAAAACACCCAGGAGCTAGCCCTGTTGTAGTGGATTTCATAAACTTTCACGGCTGACAAGTGACTGAAGCGCCATTATCCCAGTAGCATTCTCCTTAGTCCACCACACAAAATTCCCCCACTTGTCCAGGCTACAGTGACAGCTGTCTCTCAGCATTTCCAGAAACTGTCATGTGCCAGATACAGCGAGACGCTCAATGCTATCATCCATCCCTACGACCTTAGAAAGATGCCAAAGAGACAAAGGGAGCGGGAGTCAGAGTCATCACAGCTTCTAGCAGCTTTCCCTGGGACCTGGAGGGTGGCACCGGAAGCCTCTGTCTCCTACAGTTCCATCACTGCACTTGCCTCACTGTCCTGCCAAGCTCGGTTGTTGTGACTTAGCTCCACGGAGGCAGGATCCACAACTCTGTCGTGCACAATCAGTATCTGAAATGCTGCTGAGACACAGTGGGCGTTTAATATGTGGAAGGGAAACTCTTGACTAGTAGTTCTAATTCATGCTCTAGAGTGCACGGATTATCTAGAGGCCACTGGAGGTTATTCATCAACAAGTACTGGGCAGGCCAGCCAGACCATAGGCTAGGGCCATGGCAGCCCCAGGGATTTGTGCTTTGTGCTCTGTGGCTGTATTGCTGTCTTTCCCTGTCTCCTGTACCAGACTACGCTGTGGGAAATGCTTGGTCAGTGATGAATGAAGGCTCTCTGCAGAGGTCTCCAGTAATCGGAGCACTGACCTGAGACAAGGGACAAGGAGCCACATTCAGACATGCCCTGGCTCCCTTCAGCAGCTTCTGCCTGGGCTGTTACAATGCTTGTTAATGCAAGAATGCCCATACTCAAAGGACAAGTGGCCAGCACTAAGTGACAGTCTATGTAAGCACACTGCCAAGCTACAAGGTTGCTATACTCAGAGCAAATGCCATTACTCTGGTGAGACTCTTTGTACTCTAATCTCCTTTGTGCAGCTCACTTCATCATCACATAGATAGAACTTGCTGTCCCTGCCTGGACCTGAAAGGTAGGACCCCTGTATCTGCTCTCAGCATCTCCTCCCCTCCATCTTTCTTCACCATTGTCTCTGTTCCATTCTTAAGAGGATGGTGGTGTGTGTGTGTGTGTGTGTGTGTGTGTGTGTGTGTGTGTGTGTGTCCTCTTTCTTTGCACAACCCCAGGGCCCTACATGTCTGCCCCGGATTATCTGGGCTCATCCTGACCCCCAACACTAGTTACACCTCTGCTCATCATTCTGTCTCCACTACAGGATCTAACCTACTGCTGTGGTCTCCAGCTCAGGGAGCAGCACAGATGTCTGGGCACATGCCCAGACACCCCAGAGTCATCCTAACACCCTCCCCTCCAGCATGTCCAGGCTCTCCTCACTCTACCTCCTGGGTCTTTCTTACCTGGTGTGGTTTGATCCTGTATGGCTCACACTGGTAACGGTACTGTGCTCTGACAGCTCCCCCACTGCTCTATCCCCCTGCAGTCCTCTCCAATTTATCTCGACACTAGAGTGAGCTTTCTGAAAGGAAAATCTCTTTCCCCGTGCTTCCACAAATTCCACTTCCTCCAGAAAGCCTGGCTGATCACTCCACAGCCTCTCTATTTCCTCCTGTAGGGTAACAGGCTCATGCTCCTTGGGCATCTCTACCGGAAACAGCTCAGAAGGGCCCACTTATCCTCTGAGCTACCCATGATGCCTAAGGAGTCTCTGGATTTCTGTGGTGGTGCGCTTTCTTGAGTAATACTTGGTAGTCATCTCCCCTTCCTCTCCGCTGGCCATGCTAAGTTCCCTCTTCGTGTGACTACGATAAATCTAGATTGGGTAGATCATATCAGAGATGTCAGAGATGAGTTTAGGGAGGGCAAGTGTCCTAATTCTCTCCTGGGAAACAGGAGGAGAAGCTGACTAGTGGGCTTCAAGAGGTAATGTCATCTTAAAGGAGAGGTATGTAACAAGTAGTTCTTCATTCTGCGCTGGCACTGGTATGAGAGGTTGCGACTGTTCTGTGAAGTATGAGAAGAGATGTCTGGTGCTCTGAGGATGGATGGAGTTACAGAGGGTAAAGAGTTTGATCTTGTCTCGCTCTGCTGGGTCAGTATACTGGAGCCAGATTATACACAGACTTACTTTCTCTCACCTGCTGGCCTGGGACTCACTCCACAGCTCAGTATTTTTCACATCCTGTTTGTCTTAGACGTATCTGGGTAAAAACCCTTCTTGCTTCCTTTAGACTGTGGGCTTATAAGGGCAGGTTTGCATTTGATATATTTTCATTTCTCCTGAAGGCTGTGGAATCTGAGTGAAGAGCCACCTCTGGTGTTCAGTCTTATATTAAATATCACTCTATTCTAAAGATCAGTTTTCTTCAGGCTGGCTTTATTTTCTAATGTTCAACATAGGAAGAAAATCTAAAAGCCCCACAATCCATCCTACGAGCAAAATCTGTCAGTCTACCCTGACAAACTCCACACTGAGCACATGATTGTGCAAAGTGCACACTCAAAATGTTTGCTAAATGAATAATATAATTTGCCTCTGATGAGTCAAGAGCACTTAAGAATTTTACAATATTCTGGGATCATAACCATGAACAGCAATCTTCAACAAACTGTGCTAAATATATCCTGGTCCTAGGATATCATTGGAAGGTTCTAGGCCCTCACTAGAAGTTTGTTCATAGGAGAGGCTCAATACTACAGTGCTGAAGCATTAAACAGAAGAAGCAGAGCTGGGCATTGTACTATGAAGCAGAAACTGGATGCACACTATTTGTCTTATTTATGCCAGGCCCTGGTACTATGATCACTGATCAGCCAGACCCACTGACCTCAATGGGCTTACAGGTTGGGGGCTGAGGAGGCAGTTCAGAAGTTAAGAATGTTTGCTGCTCTCCTAAAGGACTGGAGTTCTGGTCCCAGTACCCACAGCAGGTGGCTCACAGCTGCCTTTAACTCCTCCTCCAGGAGCTCTGATGCCCTCTTCTGGCCCCTGTGAATATTTTTACACATGTGCACACACATTCACACGTACACCAACACACACACACACACACACACACACACACACACACACACACACACACGGAAACAAAACAGTGTGGTGAACGCTCTAAGAAGTCACAGGACATAGTAGGGATTGTAAGGTCAGATGTGTACTGAGAAAGCTTCCCAGAGGATCATCTACATTGCACCTGAACACAAAAGGGCAGTTCCTCCAAAGAGGGCCAACAAAGAAATACTGGAGTGCCATGGTTAAGTGTGTTGCTGTGGGATGGTCTGTATGTCAAATTGTTCTGATTGGTCAATAAATAAAACACTGTTTGGTCAGTGGCCAGGCAGGAAGTAGGTGGGACAAGGAGAGAGGAGAATTCTGGGAAGCAGAAGCAGAGAGACACTGCCAGCTGCCGCCATGACCAGCAGCATGTGAAGACGCCGGTAAGCCACTAGCCACGTGGCAAGGTATAGATTTATGGAAATGGATTAATTTAAGCTATAAGAACAGTTAGCAAGAAGCCTGCCATGGCCATACAGTTTGTAAGCAATATAAGTCTCTGTGTTTCCTTGGTTGGGTCTGAGCGGCTGTGGGACTGGCGGGTGACAAAGATTTGTCCTGACTGTGGGCCAGGCAGGAAAACTCTAGCTACAGTGTGTGGTTGACATGAAGCCCATTGTGGCCGCATCAGGACCGGAACTGACAAGGCGGAAGTGTACAGACACGCAGGAGTTGCCACAGTAGTTCATCATAGAGCCACAGGGGCTTCTTGAGCTGAAACGAGGCCTCACGGTGCCTGGCTGTTGCTTAAAGGTGACAGCTCTGGGTACCAGCCTCCAGTCTTCTGATTGGTGATCAGGGGTGAGTCTGAGTTCAAGGCAACATGGTAGAATGCAGTAGTTTTAAATTTTCTTTTTATATGTAAAACACCTGCTGGAATGAAGTATAGAAAGCTGATCCTTTTAAAGAGGCAGGGAATGGCTCCTTCTGAACCTTGTATGTACACATGTGTGATATGAGGCCCTGCCTCTTCAGCCACCCTTTCCCACAGCTGTGTGAGCATGGGATTGGTTCTGGTTCCAGCACAGCCACTGATTCCTCTATGATCCAGCTCAAGTGGCCATACCTCTTTTACTCTGCTCACAAGCGCCACCAAGTGGCCAGGCCTCACACTCTCTGACATCAAAGAGACTGCAAGGACAGTCTCTTGTCTGGACCAGAGTGTTTTAGGCAGCGGTACCTTGTGTGGGTTTTGATGTAACTCAGCCACAAATGGCTGGACAGGGCCGGGACAGCCCAGTTCAGACAGGACATGGGCACCTTCCTCCATACAACATTATGATTTTTCTAAGTATGTCATCTGAAGAGCACAGGCAATCTTGATGCAGACAGGAGGAAGGAAGCCATCCACAGGAGCCCCGACTCTCTGCTGGCCTTCCATCCTCTTCCTTTAGTCCCTGTGTCTACTAGCTCCCCAGAAGCTGTTCCCATTGCATACTGGGAAGGTAAAGAGTGGCTAGAAGGCAAGGGTCAATCGGGCTAATGAGGCAATGACAAACAGAACCCTGTCCACCTGGGCTGTCAACCCTAGGCTTCCTCTACCTCCCTCACAACAGCTCCACACTCTCCCCACCACTTCTGACAGACACGATTCTGGCTACAGCGGAAAGCATTCTCGAATTTAGAGGGAGAAGTTCTAGAAGAAAGGTACTGCTTTACTTGAAAGGGCGGAGTCAGGGTCCCCTGAGATGTCTCGGGAATGCTGAGATCAGAGGAAGATTTGATGGCTGTTTGCTGAAAGTCAGCATGCTACAGGGCCAAGTGGCCATGCAAACAAGCCTGGTGCTCAGACCTGAGGCCCTGATGAGGTTTTCTCCCAGCTCCATTTGAACTACCTACTATGGCAGCACAATCAAAAGAAGCAATGCACCTGGAGAATGATGTACAAGCCTGAGCTCTGCTCCCCTCCTCTGTCCCTGGCAGCACCACGACCCAGCCCAACTGACCTGGGCGATGACCCTTCATGAACCTTCCCTGGGCACTGGGCTGGTATCAGAAGCATGGAGCATGCTCCCAAGTGACTGGATGGAGCTTTGTGCATGTGGTCGTAGGCACAGATGGTGCAATACTGAGAGACAGATTGATTCCACGGCAATTTTCTGGCCCTGGCCTTTTGAGGCTACACAGACTATGCTGGACACAACATCCCAGAACAAACAAGCCCTGTCAGACATGAAATAAAATAAAATGAGCTAAGATTCTCTTGAGGAAGCCATCCCCGGCTTCTACTTGAAAGACACGTCAATTCTAACAAAAACTGAACAGTGGAGTCTAGCACGTGGAATGGCATTTGTGTCCCAGAATACTAATAGTGGCAGGCAGAAGTGCAGTTTGGGGTGAAATAGTAAACTGTACTGCGTAGTTCTCTGTGTTGAGGAATTATAGGTCCTTAACTATTCCTTTCATAGACATTTACCAAGTAGCTACTGAATGTAAAGTACAGTGCAGCAAGCATTTTTTTTTTAAGTACTTTGGAATCAAGTATGGATTTGTGTTCTGAACCATTTCTTCTTGAGGTGACCCCACCAAAGCCTCACTGCGTTTGGGTTTCCTCATCTGAAAATGATGACAGTGATAGCACACGCGTGACAGGGTTGTTATGAGAATGACAAAGTCCTTAGACTCACAGTTGACCTGCAGCAAGTATGGGACCTATTAAAACTCCTTCTATGCCTCAGCTGCCTCATCCACAAAATGAACATGATAACTACACCTCTGTCAAAGGGATACTTGGTGAGGAGTAAGTGGAAAAAAATCACGGGCAGCAATAAGCGTATCACCTTATGCTTATTACGTTTGCAATAAATACTAGTAGTTTCAAGAATCAAACACTCAGATAAAAACAACAGCTCATGCAAGAAACCCTTTCCTTGAATGATTGCACCAAAGACATTAGCTTTCCTCCACTCTGAGTTCCAGTTACCTACGAAATCCTGCTGGCTCCCATTTAGGCTCTGCAGTGACACCCCAAGTAGCTGTGATGTCTGCTCATATACTTCAGGCTGCCCTTTGCCCTCATGTTGACACAGCACCGCTCTGCTATCTAAGAGGCTGTTTGAAAAGCTGGCTTTGTGAAACAGAACAAGGAACGGAGCCTTTGGGCCCTTGGCAGGCCCACTTGGCAAGCAACAGAAGAGCTGTTTTACAGTACCGGACTTCAGGAGGAACCCGAATTAATGCTGACAGGCAACAGCTCTTTTATCAGCTGGCAGAGACCTGAACACAGGACTCGGCATTTGCGGCCAAGAGGCCTGTGAGGCTCCCGAGTTTGAGTATGTGGGCTCTCAATCACACTTAGCTGGAAAGTCCACATATGCAAATCCTGAAGCAACTTCCTGCCTCTTTCTTCAAGGCAAAGCCAGCCAACTCATCCAGAGGCAACCGGCCTCTAATTATAATTACACAGGCTCAGGCAGTGTCTTTTTTTTTTTTTTTTTTTTTTTTGACTATTAGTTGACCAATGATGACACCTAGTGGCTGGCCACGCATCCACAAGTTCAAGGTCATCTTTTGAGGTTAGCTTGGGCTCTGAGACCCTATGTTGATGCACATGTATGTAATGTTTTGTATACACACATTTGTATATACATGGCCTCCATTTAGTAGAATGGAGAACAGAGTAATAAAGAAACAGAGATCACAGGTCACTCTGACTGTTTTATATGACACACAGCCTTTTCTTCGTCTTGCTGCGGATCATACCTAGGGCCTTATGCATGCTAGCCAAGCATTCATTGTACAGAGATTTATCTCCAACTCTAACTTTTTAAAAAAAATTATTTATTTTTATTTTATGTGCATTGGTGTTTTACCTACATGTGTGTCTGTTCGAGGGTGCCAGATCCCCTGGAACTGGAGTTATAGACAGTTGTGAGCTGCTATGTGGGTGCCAGGAACTGAACCCAGGTCCTCTGGAAGAGCAGCTAGTGCTCTTAACCTCTTAGCCATCTCTCCAGCCCCTCTTAATTTTTATCTTAAAAAATAAAATTTTTCCTCTTAATTTTTCAAGAAATATGTTTTTAGAGAAAAATGTGCAAAGCATATTAAAGTGGATAAAAGATCACAAAAGTACACAGGAGGGGGCCAAGTATTATACACACTTGTAATCCCAGTATATAGGAAGCTAAGGCATGGGAACTGGGTTCAAGGCCAATATGGGACATACAGCAAGACCCTGTCTCAAATCATCTAATTCCTTCTAATCTTTCCTAATCTCTGCTATGGCACTTCAGCCAAGACATCTCTATATGGGATTCTTTATAATACATTATTTATGAACACCATGCTATGGGACTTTTCTGAGGTGCAAGTCTCCTTATACTGCCCAGGGTGGTCTGAAACGTCTCAGTTCAAGTGGTCCTTCCACCTCGCCTCTTTAGGAGCAGGGCTACAGGTATTTACCACTGAGACTAGCTTATGCCCTTTACTTAGTCAGATCCCTCCAACTTCAATATCTTAACTGTACTTATTTTAATCCCAACCTACTCTTAAGGGAAGAGAGGAAGACAGACACACAAGTGGGCAGATAAACATGTATTTCCTACTATAAGGACTTCTCTTGTATAGCCATATTTTAATTAATCAACTCAGGAAATTAACACAGATCTAACCTATAGCCCTATTCAGATTTTGGCAACTGTCCCAATAATGTCTATTGTAGAAAAAAAAAACCCAAAAATTATATGCTATGTTCCACTGCCATGTCTCCTGAGTTTTTCAACATGAGTGTTCTAGTTACTGTTCTACTGCAGTGAAGAGACACCATGACCAAGGCCACTTATAGAATAAAGCATTTAGCTGGGGACTTGCTTACAGTTTCAGAGAGTAACTCCATGAATATCATGGTGGGGAGCATGGCAGCAGGCAGACAGCACGGTGCTAGAGCAGTGGCTGAGAGCTCACATCTCACCTGCAAGTTGCAGGCAGAGAGGCAGGGAGAGAGAGAAAGAGGGAGGCAAGGAGGGAGAGAAATCAGGGAGGGAGGCAGGCCTGGTGTGGGTTTTTGAAACCTCAAAGTCCACCCCCTAGTGACATACCTCCTGACAACCATCACACCTGGCTCAAGGCTTTTATTTCATTTTATTAACAACTTTTAAAAATAGTTTTCAATTTGCAGTCTGGCAAGGAATTCTGTTTTAGGGTACCTTCCTAGTCCTGAATATTGACATGATATAAAATATATTTTAATTAGAAAGACAAAACAAAAAAAAAAGGCAGTATTGCAATGCTGTTTTACTTTCTTTTCTACTTTTTATTTTTGTTTTGTTTTTCAAGACAGGGCCTGACTATGTAGCTCTGTCTGTCCTGGAACTCTACTATAGACCAGGCTGGCCTTGAACTCACAGAGATCTGCCTGCCTCTACCTCCTAAATGCTGTAACTAATACTATGCCTGGTGCAAGGCTGTTTTAATGGCTTTTCAACTTAAAGTATGGCTACAAAAGTCCTATCCTCTCACGACCCTGAATACATCTGTCTGTTCTCTTGTTTACTTACTGAGTTCATATTTACCGAGTGTCTACTCTGAACACGTGTTCTAGGAATGGGACTCTATCCCATTCTCCAGTGACAGCACAAAGCAAATATTTCAGAATCGGGTAGGGAATATGAAACACATAGGCGGGGAGGACTTCTGAATATCTGGGAGGAGGTTTGGAGGAGCACTCCAAACCAGCAGGGAAGAGCCTTGTTCTTCAAGAAAGACAAATAAGCAGGTAAGGCTGTAGCTGGGAGCCCAGGAGGAAGAGGGCAAGGCCTCTGAGGCATGAGCAGTTTCATCTTACATCACAGCAGGCCTTTGTATCCACGAGTGCCACATCTGTGGATTTAGTCAACTGTATAGCGAAAGTATTTAGGGGGGAAAAAGCTGTGTTTGCATTGAACATGTACAGGTTTTTGGGGAGTCATTATTCCCTAAACAACATAGCACAACACCATTTATACAGGACTTCCATTGTATTGGACAGTAAAAGTAATCGACAGATGATTTAAAGTATACAGGAAGGGGCTAGGTGTGGTGACACATACCTATAACCCTAGTATTTAGGAAGTCAATGCATGAGCTAAGTTTGAGTTAAGGCCAATCTGAGATGTACAGCAAGGCTCTGCCTCAAAAATCAAAAAGTATACATGAGCATATGCGTACACGATACACAGGTACATGCCACTTTATACAAAGAACTGCAGTGACCACGGGGGATTCCGAATGGTGGCTTTCCAGTAACAGGGGTGGCAAGGAAGGTCAGCAGGAAAGAAGCCAGGTGTTAACAAGAGAGATCAGCCAGTACTGACTAGTTCATCAGGAATTCTAGCTTCCCAGGACCCACTGTTACCTCGAGACGTCTGCCTCTGAGGAAGAGGCAAGAAAAGAGAGGGGACCCCTAAGAATCTGTCTTCGGAGAAACACATCCCATCGCTTTGTTCCAGCTAAAGCCTGTTCACTATTTAGAGCAACTGGTTTCTAGACACCCGAGGCAAAAAAGTAAACAGATGATACGGTCATCTTTTTCTTATATAAAAATTACATGAGATGTAAGTTAAAGACAAAATATGTAAGGATTTTGTCAGTAATTATTAGATGCCTCTGCCAAATGTTTTAAAAATTAACAAGAACTTACGATGTGTGTGTGTTTTAAGGAAAACAGCCCTAAAGAAACAACTAATCTGACGTAGGAATACTACATAATCTCTCGATAATGCCATGCCCTCAAATACTGAAGTGCACCTCAGGGTTCTGGAGAAAAGAGGTTTAAAGAAGACAAACCCATCACATGTGTATAAACACTGCCTCTGCGTCCTTCCCTTGGGGGATGAAGATGACAACATGGCCATCAGAAGATGGAAGTACTTCTAATCTTAGAAGAATTACTGATAGTTAATTTGTTTGGCTCCTTATTATGCAAAAGATGGGAATGTGACTTCTGTTATGCTTTGTCTTCAATGTCCCATAGCCTTGCAGAAAGCCTTATTCTCCAGTCTGTAGTACTCTTGGAGGTTGTAAACCTTTAAGAGGTAAATTACAGTATATTAGACTACAGGTGTATGCCTTCAAAGCAATAGTAGCAATGAATCTCTCAATCAACCATACACATTCCCTCTCTTCTCTCTGTCCCTCCATCCTCCTTCACCCTTCTTGGAAAGATGAATAGTTATTCTACCAACTCTTTGCCTTCATGAAGATTCTGCTGAAGAAGTAGAATCAACGATCATAAGCTGAAACCTTTGAAATTGTGAGCGAAATAAATTCCTCCTCCTTAAAAAAAAAAAAAAAAAAAAAAAGAAGACGGAAGTACTTCTGGTGAACACAGGACCATGGGTGAGATTTTTACTATGGAGGCTCTCCATGTATAAAGCACCCAATAAAAGCTAAAGAATCAGGACAAATCTTACAAATAAAAGCAGTTGAGTGACTGATCAACGGCCGAGAGGATCCAAAATCATAGTGTAACGAAGGATGGGATATATGAGAAGGCTGCTGTACTTCAACCATTACACTTCTGAATCCGTTTCGTAAACCCCGTCTCTCTCCGCCTCATCTAGTCCAGGCTCGCCTTGAGTTCACAAAATAACTGAGGATGGCCCTGAACCCCTGATGATCCTACCTCACCTCTAAGTGATGAGATAGGAAGTATCTGCACCCCTGGCCTGTTCTCCATTCTTCTTTGAATATACAAAAGTAGAGAGCTGTCGTGAGATTACTCCTTCACTGTGACTGGAATCTGGTCCTGCATTTGCTAGTTAGCAATACTAACGATAGAAACTAAATGGACACTGTTACTTGCTTTGTTTTCTTTCCTTTTCTTTCTTTTTTTTTCTTTCTTTCTTTTTTTTTTTTTTTTTTTTTTTTTCTTTCTTTTTTTTTTTTTTTTTTTTCCTTCCTTTTTTCTTCCTTTTCCTTCTTCTTTTTTCTTTCTTTCTTTCTTTCTTTCTTTTTTTGGTTTTTCGAGACAGGGTTTCTCTGTGTAGCTTTGCGCCTTTCCTGGAACTCACTTGGTAGACCAGGCTGGTCTCGAACTCACAGAGATCCGCTTGCCTCTGCCTCCCGAGTGCTGGGATTAAAGGCGTGCGCCACCACTGCCCGGCCTTGCTTTGTTTTCAAGACTGCAGATATTCAGTTCATAGCTGAAAATTCCTGCTTTCTGATCCTTCTCTGTCTTTGACAAACTATCTTTGAAAAATACTTATTTTCATTTTTAATTGCTTGTGAGTGCAGACACCTGCTAGGGCCAAAGGTTAGATCCCTTGGAAATAGAATTACAAGCAGGTGTTTGAGCCACCTGATATGGATGGTAGGAACTGAACTCAGGGCCCCTGCAAGAGCAGTAGGTGCTCTTTTTGTTGTTGTAGTTAACAAAGTATTTTTACTGGTTATTTGGGAATTTCACATAATATACTCCAATCATGCTCACTTCCCAGTCCTCCCAGGTCTGCCCCCATCTCCTGCTCTTGTGACCTCCCTACCCCACCTGCCCCCCCCCAAAAAAAAAGGAAGGAAGAAAGGAAACCAAACCAAATCAAACCACATGTCCATGTTGTGTTGCCCATATACTCACTAGAGCATGGCCAGTCTCCCAGTGGTCCAGTACATCAATGAGCCGTCTCTACAGCCCCTTTGGCAAAGTCTTAAGGAGGGAGAGGATGCACAACACTAGTGATAATTTGGTATAAACACAGGTTTTGCTAAATGTTCACTGTGTATTTAGTAAGTATGGAACTTCAACTTAGAGCATCTTAATCATTTTACTCTACCACTATAAATGGTGTACAATTCTAAGTTTCTAATAATACTCTCAAGGAATGTAGAAGGCGAACTATGCTTGGGGTGGCTTGTGTAAATCACTCAAGTCCTCCTGCAGGGGGCAAAGAAGGCCAGTGTTGCACTGGAAAAGGCGCTGCACCCCAGTTCTCCAAAGTGCTTCAAAGTCACAGCACAGGTCTCCTCCTCCCCGATTTCTGCTCAACACATACCACTCGGACTGATTAGCACAGCGCTTCTGCGATGTTCTTCAGAAAGAGACAGGAGACACTTAAGGGCTGAGAGTGAGCAGCTGCACTTCAACAGTTCCTCTGTACAGTCCTGCAGGCTAGACCATTCTCCTGAGGCTTGAGTCGGAGCCATGGCTTTGCCAGCGGATACAGCTTTCTTTTTTTAAAGAGAACTTTCCAGTGTTTGCTTCAGACAGTGGATGCTTCTTCCAAGGCTCCTTCCCAACGCCTCCTCTGGGGAGCTTCTAACCAACCCCAGCTGCAGGGGTTGAGCGTGAAGGCCTCCCTTCCTGCAGGAGTGGTGGGACTTCATCATACCATGGAAGGGGCTGGGAGGCCAGGAATGACTCGGAAGCAGTTCCACGCTGTGCTGTTTTCCTTTTATAAAAGGGTCAGGTGTCCCCACTGAAAATTCAGATCTAGCTGCACACACAGGGCCAAAGCCTGTTGGGGGAGGGAGCAGGGTTGAGTCTTGGCATGCTGGTGACCACACAACACATCGGAGGACAGGCCTGGAGGCGGGACAGTCAGCCCTGCTACACTTACACTCAGATCTGGTTTCTGTAGGTTCTGAGTTTTACACTTCCTTGAGAGTCTTCTTTAAATAAAGAATACAAAATTAAAGCCAGGCATGTTGATATATACCTGTAATCAGAGGGCCTGGAAGGCAGGGGCAGAGGATCATTACAAGTTTGAGGATAGTCAGGTCTACAGAGTAGAACCTGTGTCAAAAATAAACATTCAAATAATGCAAAATTGCCAGGTCCCAGGAGCTACAGGGATGGGAGTGGTTGCTGCTAGGGCAAGACCTGAGACCACAGTTAGTTCATGGTGGGCCCTGCTGGTTGAGAAATATGCAGACCAGGGATTCCCATAAGCCTTGTGCTTCTGTAAGGCCATTCAGAGTAGAATGAGGACCTTGGAAAGAAAGTCCCACAGCCTCAAGTGTAAGGTGAATACTCATTAAACATTTGCTATCCAGCCATTGAAAGTGGTCTGCTGATTGCCACTGACCCATCCACCACCTCCCTGCTGCCAACTGCGTAGCCATATTTCACTTTCCATACAAAGGAGGATTGTTGCTCAAAAGGCGTTGTCATGACCAGCACAGGCATGGGTTCTTGCTCATCTGGTTATTCATTCACCAAAAGTGCACGGGCATGTATTTATTACAAAACACAAACTACAAAATCAGCTCAGCTCAAAATAATGCTGCCCTCGCTCTACACACTCCCTGTGCCTGACACAGCATGGCACTCGGTCGGTCAGTCGGGAAGACACAGGATAACAAGGCTGGAGCTCCATCTCCTTCTGACTGCCCCGGAGACTGGCCGCTGAAGTGAGTGCCTGCCACGTGAACAGGCACCTTCTGGCTTAGCCCATCACTGCTCTGGTCCACCTCTCACACCTGCCTGACCAACCATCAGTCCCTGTGTGTATGTATCATCCCACGGTCGCAGGCCCTGCTTCCTCCCCGTTTCCTCCCAAGGGAAGTCTCAGCTTCCTTTAGTTGGCACCTGCTCTTTTATTGAAAGAAAGAAAAGTAAACATCTGAACTTAGAGCAGTTAGTTAAATATAGCTGTAAATATGTGTTTTCCTAATCCTTGTAAATTATAGAAATAATTTTCCTAATCTGGTAGCAGAATCACTTTCTCAAATTTTAACAGGGAAATGAGTTCTAAAAAAGAGAGAGCTGTTTAACTGGGTCAAAGCAACTGCTTTCTATATGTCCTAGTTTGGTGACTACAAGCTTCTCAACTACCAAATCTTTCTCAAACAAAACAGTAACTTCTTACATATGAAAGTTATCTTCATGATGCTGTTTGTCATTTATCACAGGGAACAAAGCATTCTTCAAATACTAGTCTATACAATGGAGCTGATACAGTGATAGGAAAACAATGGCCATCACAACTGGAGTGCTCCTGTGTGCCATGCCTGTACCAAGCACTGAACAGTTTTACTTAACCCTTTCCATGACACCGGACACTATATCCCCGTGTGCCCTGAGCTAGGAAAGTAAGCCTTACCATCTCAGCACTTAGTGCTCACACTATGATGAACTTCACATAACGGATGTTTTTTAAAATAACATTTATTTATTCGAGTGACTGTGCACAGCACATCATGGTGGCTGTGTGGAGGTCAAAGGACAATGTCCAGGAACCAGTTCTCACCTTCCATGTGGGTTCTGGTGATAGAAGTTAGGTTACCAGTTTTGGCTGTGAGTGCCTTAATCCACTGATCCATCAATCCAGCCCAAGACAGGTTTGTTTGTTCTTTTCTAAACCACATACATATTTTAGGTTACTCTCAAATTCCTGTTTGATTTAAAGAAACAATCGGGTGAAATAGGCTACTTTAAAAAAACGACTTCAAAAGTTTTCAAAAGTGTCTTACTAGCCACATGCCAATAATCTAGAGACTGTTTGCTGACCACTGACCACTGACTACAGAAATGGAGACGGCACTCAGCTCATCACGTGCAGCGCTTCCTTTAGTGGGGAGATCGGATTTCATGTACTTATTATCCCATTAACAGATGAAGCAGCTGAGACTTGGCCAGGACAGGTCACTGCTCAAGTGTCTCAGTAACTGAAGAAAACACAAACCCACAGCCTCTTTAGTCCAGCATCCACTTCTCTGCTTCAAAAGGTGCCTTGTGTGGTGGTTTGAATGACTCATATATCTGAATATTTGGTCTCCATTTGGTGGCAGTTTGGGAAGTGCTGCCTCCTTGGAGGAGGTGTGTCACTGGGGGCGGGCTTTGAGGTTTTGAAAGGCAGCATTAAGTTAGCACTCACTATTTCCCACTGGGGGTTGGAGATGTGAGCTGCTGCCCTCTCCTGCTACCTTTGCTCTGCCATCCATGGACTATTATCACTTTAGAACTGGAAACCCGAAATCAACTCTTCTTTCAATAAGTTGCATTGGTCATGGTGTTTTAACATGGCATTAGAAAAGTAACAACAACAACAACATGCACAAACAGCCAGTTTTAGCTAAGAGTGTAGGAATTATTTCATGTCTGTACCCAAGTCTTCAAATGGTCATATGGAAACCACCACAGGTTTTCAGGCTAAGAGAAGAAGGCAAGCAGTTCAGGAGGACTTCAGTTCGTCCTTCCGGGTCCTGACTCCCAGAATCAACTGGACATGCGGCTCATGTGGGTCTTTGGGAGGGAGTGGAGAACTATATCCTGTGTCCCCTTTGTCAACAGTCAGTAAATACAACACGATTCACACTTAGAATGTTGTCATGCTCAGCCCTATGGACGGAATCTGTTTCCAATGCATTTAATATATTGTTAGACCATTGTGCCCAAAGTGACTGCAAATTTAACTGACCCCAAAACAACATGTGTCGCTTACTGGACTGGACTGCTCCTTCACTGCAGGAGCAGGTACAACACTGAGATCCCAATACAGAGGAAACTAAGGCAGTAGAGTCAAGATTCAAGGTTCTGTTCCCAGGGCTTCAGCTAGAGAAGGGAGAGGCAGCTGCTGACTTGTAAGAACGCTATTTGGGGTGACGAAGGAGACCAGTGGGAAGAGGAAAGAGAGTAAGGAAAAGTGATGGGGGGGGGGGGGGGGAGAAATAGGAACACAGCATAACAAACATATGAAAGATACAATGAATCTATTTTGTAAGCTGATGAAAAAGGTAAAGAGAACTATTTCGGGGGGGGGCTCTTTTTTTTTTTTTTCAGTGAAGAGGTGGAACATTCCACAAGGCTCGATTTTGTGGAACTGATAAGCTCTGCACAGAGCCCTCATCAAAACACCCTCATGATGAGCAGCAAATCAGCTCTCTGATCAAGAGAAACTATGCCAGGGTGCTGAGCATGAGAAATGGTGACTGAGCCATTTCCTCGGAAGCACCAGCTTTCTGCAGGGTTATGTCAAGGGTACTTTGGTATGAGGGCAGTGAAACCTACCCAGGGATAGCAGTCAAAAGCGTCCATGTGGTCACTGAGAACAGGGTGTCTGAGACTCACTTAGAACCTTCCTGCACAAATAAGGTACCTCATGGCGCACACACACACACACACACACACACACACACACACACACACACACTCCCTCCTGACTCTTTTACCTGGAAAGGTAGAATGGGGTGAAAAAAACCCTTTTTAGGTTTCTGGAGAGGGTTTTCCTGTCCTGGATCAGGAGCTGGGTTAATATAATAAGACACTATAGTGGAAGTTTCCACTGAGCCATCAAGCTATGACACATAAGAAATTCCAAAGGAAGGGGTAGATAGACCATAACATGGAAATTTCTAAGAAGTCAACCTAGCCAGTTCTAGGGGCCATAACAAGAGTATAAACAGGACAGGGCAGTGGAAATAGACAACATTATTAGAGGAAGATTCCTTGAAAATGTTCTGATTTCTACCACCACAAAGTGGTGGGGACAAGGTTGGCCTTTCAAGTTCAGAGAGGCAGGTTTTAAATCAGTTTCTGCCAGAATCCCAGGACGACAGTGCAGCAGCTTCTATGCAAGGGTACCAAACGTGAGAGGGGTTGTTCAAAATGTCAGAGAAAATGGCTCTGTCCCTTCCTTCATACAAGTAAGGGAGCACAAACAACTTGAGCACTCGAAGGCAGCCTGGGTGTCCCTTACAAAAGATGAATGAGGGGGACTGGAAACCAGAAGCTGTGAAGGGCGATGCTGTAGAATCGTGGAAGGTACAGAGAGGTTCACTGGGGGAACCTGGACAAAGACACACAGGACATCAATAAAGAGATCACCTTTCTCCATCAGCCTGCTGTAGTATAACTTTTTCCCCCTCCAGGCATAACATGAGCAGCCCATGTATGCCATCTCGGAGTAGACAATTTTGGTAAGGTACCAAGAACCCCCTAATCAGCAAAACAAAACACTGGCAGCTAGGTCTGTGGCACTGGTATACAGCTACTGATGGTGCTCCAGCAGAAAGGGCAGATCACAAGGTCCTCTTTCCTGTTCCCTACATTCCCAGCTACAAAGGATCTTGAGAGATGCTGGAGTCATAGAGGAAGCGGGAGGTTGTCTGAAAGAGGGCCTCCACGCGGTGGTTATTCACCATGAGGTGGGAATTTCCGGTGATGCAGCTGCTTGGGCTCACCTGCTGCCAAGATTCTGTTCTGCTCTGCTCCAAGCCACCCACACTGTGTAAAAGCATTCTCAGACAGACCCTGCCCCGGAGACTGTGGTGTGTGTGTGTGTGTGTGTATGTGTGTGTGTGTGTGTGGTGTGTGTGTGTGTGTGTGTGTGTTTTAAAGACTGTGTTTTATTAAGCAGCTTTCACCCTGTTTTGAGGGTGGAAGATGGCTCTGTACCTGAGTGGACACAAGAGCAGCACCGTGCGGCCAGCAGCACCCACAGATAAACAACGTATTCCTGGGAGTAGAGGGGGTGCCACCCCATAAATTCATCAGAGTAAATGGAGACTATAGGCATCCATGGGAATACTGAAATCCCATCAGGAAAAAACAGGCTCAAATACTTATCAGGCACACCAGACCAAAGAAAGAACTCCCCAACCTGGACACCATGGATGGATACCTAGCAGTGTTCATAACAATAGGCCCCAGTGACCTGTCGTCTGACACCTGATGTGTGCATCGAGCGACCAACAGGCAGAGGACTCCAGACTGTCCATTCAGCATCACTTGGTCCCCGCTTTGGTCACAACTTTCTCCCACTGCCACCTGCTTGTCCTCCTCCTCCTGCGAGGCTGTCTGGTCTTGGTCCTTTGAGACCTTAACTCAACCTGACACTCGAACTGCTAAATCAGCTTCTCTGCATCCTGGTTTCGCTATCTTATCAACAGAGACTTGTCTATCCCTGTCAGTTTCCCAGCTTTGGCTTCTGAAGCCCCTTAAATTCCCTGCCTCTTTAATCCTCTGTCGCCACTCTATAACCTACACATATGCGTGTGCAGAGAGATATTTAGTATGTGATATGTAGTGTGTGATCTGAGAATTAGTATTAGTACGCTATAACCTACACATATGCGTGTGCAGAGAGATATTTAGTATGTGATATGTAGTGTGTGATCTGAGAATTAGTATTAGTAGTAATCAACACTGGAACCACCACACTCTGTGAATTTATTCAAGAAATTTGGACATTGGAAAGACACAACTGTGTGGTCTGTTTCTGACACGGGACATTCAGGATAATCATGAAAGCAGCACCTCCCCCAGTAAGCTGCAAAAAAGCCCAATAAACTCACTGGTTTGCCAAGTTGGATTCTGGTACAATTATATTTTGTTTTTTGTTTTTGTTTTTGTTTTGGTTGTTATTACCTTATTTGGGGTGAACAGACATTTGTTCATATCTTCCCAGGAAGAGTTAATACAACACAGCCCTTAGGTTCAGGTCAGCTGTGAGACTGTGTTCTCTCTCCTGTGGCACCCAGAGAGATCCTAATCTAAGCAGCTGGAAAGAGCAGGTGGCCTTCCCTACAGAGGACTGCAATTTTCTAAATGAATGAGAGTGTATATGTGTGTGTGCATGTGTGTTAGGGGTGAGGTATGAACCTCACTTAGTCTCTTTAATAATTCCATAAGACAGGTATCTATCCAATCTGACAGGAAACAGACTCAGAGGCAATCTGCTTGTCCAGGATCACACAGGAAAGCAAGCAGAGTAATCAGATCATGTATGGAACTAAGTCTGAGAGCTAAGCCTAAATTGTTTTATTCTCTCAGCTGAGCAGTTTCTATGGAAGGCACATGTTTGGAGCTGAGTGGGAAAGCAACGAGCCACATGATTTTAGTCGTGTCTTCCAAGTTGGGATTCTGATCCTATCACCAGTGGATGGGAAGGTGGAGACAGGGTTTGGAGCAGACAAAGTAGAGAAGAAAGAGTCCGTGTTCTATGCTTCCTGAGTGGCAGCTGGAAGTTGCTGGTCCCAGCAGGATGTTCTGTGACAGACGTAAGATTCTCAGAGTTAGTCATGTGCATAAATACGCAGTTCAGATACTGCACATAAAGTATGTAGCAGAACCTGGCATTAGGTCAATGGCAGCTATGACTGTGAAAACTTTATAAAGCTGGAAAATCTCAATATATAATTGAAGACAAAATGCTCAGCCACTGACATCATTGTCTGTTCAACAAGCAGCCATGTTTACAATGGACACTAAACTTTGATAGGTGAGACAAGAACAGAGAATAATGCCAAAGACTAATCTAGCCAAATCTAAAGCAGCCACAGTTAATTCAAACAATGGTTTATCAGCTGGGTCCAATGAGAGAGGAATGGAACCCAGGAGCCCTCATGCACAAATCATTACAGAAGGTCTGCAGATTGACCGAAGCTCAACCATGGCCTCCAGGTACCAACTACCCGACAGCTCCTCGGGATGCAACATGAAATCCTCAATTCAGGAGCTTCCCACCAAGCCCACGGTAAGGCCACTCCCTCTTGTCCTTGCCATGTGCTCACTGCTGGTAGCCTGAACCATGACACCCACCCATCTTGAAACCAGGAGCAGCATCACGAAGGCTGTATCTAATTTCCAACCTTTCAAGTTTAATTGATTCCAAACTAGTAAATTTCTAAATCAGACCACTTTAGTTCTTAGAGATTTTTGCCTGCTAGGCATCTTCTTTCCCCACCCATACTGTTGGGAAAACTCTTTTCTTTTTTTTTTAAGTGTTTTTTCCTTCATAGGGAACCCACCACATTTGGTATTGGTGGACTTGCCTTCGGTCATGGGACATATGAATAGTGTGGTCAAAGACATGCCACTTGCTGTCTATTGCCCATTTTTAATCATGCTGATTCTAACAGGCCATCCATCCAGGCCAGTCAAAATACCTCCTTGATACTACTATTAGAACTATGGCAGAAGAATTACTCGTGTTAAGATCTGCTGCAAAGAATGGTGGCTGGTGCTGATGGTTCCATCTGTCACCATGGTGCAGAGATGGAGTGTGGGGCAGGGATGAGAATGAAGCTGATGGGAGTGAAGGTGGCAGGAAACTGGAGCGAGAGGGAGTATGTGGCTGGATGAAGGCCCTGGGGTCCCTCAACACAACTGTGCCTAAAGCTCATGCAAGGAGAAACATGCCAGTCACGTAAGTCAATAACTTAGTTTAAGTTGGAGTGCTGACTATGAGCAGAATAATTGTAACCAATAAACCTTATTTAAGGGAAAATAAAGGCCCAAAGGAGATTTCCTTCTATGAGTAGACCAGTCCCAGTGGAATTATGACCTAATTACGGTCAGTTCTCTGAATGAAATTCTTATAGGAAGTCTAGCTGTCAATGGGATAACTTTATCACCACACCTTTGCCAAGGACAGGTCCACCTAATGAGGTATTTTGAAGAATATAAAAGAAAATACACAAAAAGCTCACCAATGGCAAAGAAAAATATCCTATAAGGACGGTACGTATGAGAGCAGGGTGTGGGGGTGGCGGCACCTGTCATTCTGCACGCGGGGGTCTGAAGCAGGAGGATTTTTGAGTTTCAGTTCAGCCAGGGCTTAATAGTGAGAGCCTGTCCCAGGAAAAAGATGGGCCTGCAAATGGATGGGAATGTTCCAGGAAATCTGTGTGTAAGCACACCGCACACTGCCTGGCACACAGTCACCACCCAGTGAACAGCAGACTCTAATTAGGACCACTGACGCTGTAAATCATTCACTTCCATCATTTCCACTCAATTTCCCACTGTCTGTTCCTCTACCACGACTATAGAGGTAACTTTCCTCCTCAAACTATTAAGTAGTTAGAGATCCAAAAGCAACTGATGTCCTTCAGTTCTACTTTATGGTCTACATAACATTTTTACACACAATCTTTTTTTTTTTTCTTTCCCCATTTCCAGTAAGCTTTGAGTTAAGTATCATCCCCACTTTCCAGACAGGGAAACTGTAGCTCGGAAAGGTGGCTTTCGAAGGAAACTGCTAGAGCTGAGCTTAAGCCCAAGCTTTACCTAAGTTTCTTGTTCTTGCATTAACCAGTGGTTGCCAGCTGTGAGGCCCCTTGCTTCCCTGTGGTCTTCCCCGAGCCTGATGAATGAAAGCAACAGGAGCCTAGTGTGCCTCTGGTGGGCTGGGACGCCACCGGGTGGTGTGAGTGAGTGCCGGGCTGGCTGGTTTCTGGTTAACTAAGGATCTGTTGTACTTTCTGCTTGTGCTGCTGGACCACAAGGAAGACACACGGAAGTTTCTACTTTCCAAGAGCTAACAAAACACCAAGAAGGGTAGAGTAGGCAAGGTGAAAAAAGAGGGTGCCACTTGGCTCGGAAGGAGGCTGGAGCAGGTGAGATCATGGTGACAAAAACAAGAAAGGATTCAACTGACCCTTAAAACAACAAAACAAAATACCAGGGCTCTTCAGGTGGAAGAGGGGGAAACACAATGAAATACGATGCCATAAGTGATGGTGGAACAGATTAGCCTGACAAAAACGGAAGGCATGGGGGCTGGGGAAATGGCTCAGTAGATAAAATGTTTGCTGGGCAAACCTGATGACCTACATTCAACCTTCAGCACCCACGTAAAACGCCACTGCGGTGGCATATGCTTGTAATCCCAATGCCAGAGATGCAGCGATAGTCAGAGCCCTGGGCTAGCTGACCAGCTAGACTAGACTAATCGGCCGTCTACAGTTCCCAGTGAGGAGGAAAAAAAAACAGCAAAACACAGGGTCAGTGGCTCCTGAGGAATGACACTCATGGCTGACCTCTGGCCTGGACACCAATACCACACACAATGACTAAAGAGAATAGTAAGGAGTGAGTAAGAGATGGGGCTTAGGTAGAAGGAGTACAGAAGCCAGAGAGAGATGCCTGGGCTGGTGTGATGGGGAGTGGAAGAGACAGGGGTGATCTGTGAGCACAGCAGGGACATCCTGAAGGACAGCTAATGTGGTGTCTGTCCATGTCCAGGCTTTAAACACGTCAGCCAACAGCCACCTGACTGCCAGAAACAAAGCCTCATTCACCTGGACTTCACTCATGAACAGTCTCAGTTTGAACCTAAAGAATCATATAACAACCCCCCACCCCCGCAACACATACATACAGAATTTGAAGATACACAAACAACTGCTATTTGAGGAGTAAATTTGGGGTGGCTTATTATAGAGCAAAAGCTCACACCACAAAAACAGACTGCAGCTGCAAGCTGCAAGACCAGGAAGTGATACCATATCAATCCTCAGATGCCTGTCCCTTAAAAAAAAATGATTTCGACCAGTGGAGTACTGTCAGTCCGATAGTCAGTCACACTAAGGTTAGAGGAGAATGAATACTAAGCAGTGAGAATGGCCCGGGGCAGGAGAGGTGACTCCATGGTTAAGAGCACTGGCTGCTCTTGCAGAGGATCTGAGGACCCAGCTCAATCACCAACACTCAGACGGTGGCCCACAACCATCTGCCGCTACAGTTCCGGAAGACACAATGCCCTCTTCTGGCCTCTGCAGGCAGCTGCACTCATGTGCACATACCTCCACACAGACACACATGCCTACACATAATGACAAATTGTACAACGGTATTAAAGAGGATACCGCCCAGTGTGGTGTAGTTGTGCACCCATTTTCACTACAACATACTTCAAGGCAAATTCCTTAGGCAAGGACCATTTTGTT
Organism: Peromyscus leucopus; assembly: GCF_004664715.2. Lineage (NCBI taxonomy): Eukaryota > Metazoa > Chordata > Mammalia > Rodentia > Cricetidae > Peromyscus > Peromyscus leucopus. The sequence goes on along the minus strand of NC_051065.1, from coordinate 83,752,008 downwards.
GTTTGGGAGACTATACGCAACAAGAAGAACATCAACATGGGCCTGGGAATGGTTTCAGTATACAGAAAATTTTATTTTAATAGCATCTGGCATGCAGTCATAGATCTGTTCCTTGCCTCAATTCTTAGCAAAAAAACAAAACAAAAAAAAACCTTTTTTTTTAAGGCATGGAAAATTCATAAATCATTCAGGGAAAAATGTGCAAATAAATATTCAGTCATGTTTAGGGATGCATTTGACTTAAAGTGTGTCTAGCATTTCAAAAGTAACTTTACACAGTCACTTTGTTTTAATAATGAATGAATGAGACCTTACCAGCAAGGCTTTTCGTGGGCCAATGTCTCCAGGTTTTGAATGGTGGGGTGAATCTGAAAGAGAATTAAACAGACATTCCAGAAGTGAGTCACATGTGGAAACGATATGCTTTCATCCCAAGTGACTGTGTAATGCTGAATATTTATTCTTTTGGTTAAAGATTAACAAATCTTGTTCCTGGCTCCTACTAGAGTAGGGAGTGATTTTTTTGCCTACATACTTCAACTTCCTGAATAGAAGGCATTCTCTCATCTGCCTCAGAGAGTGGCTGGAAGGCTGGGGCCAGCATAACTATAAATGGTAGTGTTTTCAACCAAACTCTAAGTGAGCAAGAGCCTCCTCGGTTGTCGGTCCTGCTTTGGTCCCACAACCCCCTGATGCCAGGATTAAGCCTAACTTGAAGGACACTAGGAAGGATGTGCCAGGCTTTCCAATGCAGTCACCTGAGCATGTAAATAATAACATTTTGCTTTACTGGTAATGAATGGCAAGCCCCGAGAGAAATATAATAGAAGCTACACCAAAAGTAAAAAGAAATGGATGAAAGTCTTCACAAGAGATTTGAATGATTAACAACACTATTGCAACATGAAAATTAAATTTTAATATAAAGATACTTTACATTTCTTCATTTAAATAAACTTTATTATATATATTTGAGGTTATAGGTGAAATAATTATATAAATTATGAAATAATTATATAAATAGAAAAATTATATAAATAGAAAAAATGTTCCCCACAGCAGCATGACTAACCCCTTATCTCATAGTTATTTTGTAACAAAAACAGCTCAAATCCTTCCTACAAATTATCACCTGAATCTGTGTCTGCAGCTTCTACTTCCTCACCTTACATCTGCTTCTTTGTGTCCTCTGACCTGCAGCTGTTCAATTCTTCCCAGGCTGTAGTTTCAAAATTAAATCATGAAGATCCAGTACCTCTCAACTCAGAATAGCCACCAGCCAGTGGCTGTACATAGGACGGAACAGACTGAAAAGGGTATTCTTGGCTTTCAGTGAAATCCAAGCTACAAAGCAAATCAACTGAAATGGAGTATGTGTGTGTGTATACATACATGCACATGAGTATGAGGCACACCCAGGCATACATGTGCTGAGATTAGAGGTTAGTGTGAGATATCTTCCTCTACTGCTCTTCATCCTATTTTATTTATTAATTATTTTCTGCATACGAATGTTTTGACTACATTTATGTATGCGCACCACAGTGTTCTCTTCAGGAGCAGCAAATGCTATTAAACCGCTGGCCATCTTTCCAGCTCCTTCACCATACGTTTCTGAGAGAAGGTCTCTCACAGAACCTTAAGCTTACCTTTCCGGCTAGACTCTGGCCAGCGAGCCCCTGGGATCTGCCTGTCTTTGCTCCACAAAACTAGGGTAACAGATGGTAATGCTGCTGCACCAAGTTTTTATGTGGTGCTGGCAACCTGAATTCAGGTCCTCGGGCTTGGGCAGCCAAGACTTTTATCCACTGAGACATTTCCCAGCTGCCCAAACGGAGATAGCAGTCACCATTTCCTTCGAAATAATCCATCACCATCTCATTATGATAGAAATCGGCTGCAGCAAATATTCCACAGCACCATTCAGGGGCCTGCAGGACCTGCTCCTGTTCCTTTCACCTCGGCTAATCCTCAAGGTAACTTTATGTGGTAAGTATGTAATGGGGCAACAGAAGTCCAGTGAGATGGCAGGACTTACCCAAGGCTTTAAGAGTCCATGCTTGTAGCAACGCTACTCTACTCTCAATTAAGCCTGAACATCTCAAAATAAGATTTCCTTTCGTTTTTAATAATAACCACCAACTATCCAAATCAGCTCTCATGATAACGTGGTTAGGCAATCACAGTGATGGCAGATGGGAGAGTTACTTTATGCTTGAAAATTAAAAACAATTTGACGTGGGAATATGAAAACCACAAGCAGGCCTGGAGTCAAGCAGAGTGCAATGAATCTGGTATCTGTGTGGATGAGAGGGGAAGTGGGGAGGCAGGGAGGGATGGAGGGAGGGAGGGGGATGAAGGAGGAGGGAGGGAGGGAGGGAGGGAGGGAGGAGGGAGGGAGGGAGGATCATATGAGATCTACAGAACACCTTGTCTCTGCCATCTGTCTCAAGGCCCATCACTTCCATCCTTCTCCAAGAAGTCACAACTATATCTATGCATCTGTTTTAGCAGCAGTAAGGAGTTAAGACAGAAAGAATAAAACAGAAAGTTCTGAAGGGAAAAAAAAACACATTCTTTTATTAATGCATGGGCAGACGTCACACGCAATGAAGAAACTTAGACCCACAGGATGAACAGGCCAGCTCATCCATGACACTGCAGAACCTGTAGGCTAAGGCTGCACCAGAGTCACACACTGGGCCTCAAACCTGCAAGAAGACTCATGGAACCTCCCACTTGTCTCATTCCTACCATTCCCCATGGGCATGCTATACGCCAGTCACCCAGACCTCCCTGTCAAGCAACCAGCGATAACCTTGTGGTTGCCGCTGCAGCTTTTGCTCAATTCAGCTGACAAAAGCACAGGAAACAGCAGCTACGGAAGAGCTGGTCTTTACGGAGCCAGGTACCAATGTACCACAAGCTTCTTTATACTGTTAGTAATTCTGAGTCACCCTTTATTGCTCCATTTAGCAGGTAGGTAAACAAGCATAACTAAGTTGGTAGCCTAAGGTCACAAGGCAGGTTGGCAACAGCACCAGATGGGGAAGCCAGACAATCTGCTTCCTAACCTGCACTCTAACAGCTACACTGTACCCCATCCACGTGGTTCCAGCTGCCTTCTCACCACCCTTACGTCTACTGTCACAGGAAGCTCTCAGGTTTTAGTTGATGATGTGCTGGTCTCCCTGCAGACTTTTACAGAATCCTGGAAAGTCGAGAACCACCTATATATCACATTTTTATGTCTCCAAGACCTCATACATAAACTATTGTAGTTAGGTGCTCAATAAAGACACATGGAAAAGCAGCAGTGTCAAGATGGAACACAGGAACTCATAAAAACATAAAGAATGACTGGATATATGCTTTAACAAAGCAAGCTCTACCTTAGTCTTTGAAATCCAGCCATTACCAAGGCAGCAATACCTCCTAGGTCTATTCAGTGCACGAGGGGACACAAGCAACGAGAGCTTCACTGACTTAACCCTATCTCCAAGGGATTATTCATTGGTTTGATTCTACTTTGCATATGGATTATGTGTGCATGTGGGTGTCTGCTTGTGTATGCAGGCCAAAGAGCAGCTTGGGTGTTGTTCCTCGGGCACTGTCTACCTGTTTTTGAGACATTCTCTCTCTGACCTAGAACTTTGCATGAAGGCCAGGCTGGCCAGTCACAAGGGCCTTGCCTGTTACTCTCTGCAGCACTTGGATTACTGTGTGCTACTCTAGGCAGCTTTTGTGCATGGGTGCTTGTGGTTGACCTCAGTTCTCGTACTTGCAAAGCAAGTACTTATCAGACTGAGCTACCTCCCTGGCCCTGCATATGGGTCTTCTGTGGAAAGCATGCCTAGCTAGCATACAATGGTTTTGTCTGGAGAAAAGAGACCCACCCCACGATGAAAAGTCTCCTTACTTGCCAGGAAATGGCCCAGAGTTCTACAGCATCTTTCTAAACTCCTTCTGGATGACCACAAAAAGCAACTGTGTATAAGGACATGATCCTCTTCAGGATCAGAGACATGCAAAGACCCCTGGGGAGAAGGAGCTTTTTCTAGTTTATCCCAAAGACTGCACCAGTCCAACACCCACAGACAACTGCAGTTAGCTGTAATGCCCATCCGAAGTAGAGACATCATGTACTATCTTCTCATGAATGTATCAGCAGCATCTGTCACTTATGACCAAATTATGCATCTGTATTTCAATTTTTGCTATCTCCACTCTTACTGGGGTGTTTACAAAGCAAATACTGTGCCAGGCCTAGCTGTAGGCACTAGGGATGCAGCTGTGAACAAGGTGAGTGGTGTTTTGGACATAAGGCCTGTAGAGGGTAATAATGTGCAGACAAAGTAAGAAGTCGATTTCAAGCAAGAGTGGCTCTAACAGTCTTGACAGGAGCAGAGAGTGTCATGACTAGTGAGGAGGTCATCTGCTTCTCTTCTGCAGCTACATGGAGGTACCTAGACGCAACAGTGGGCTGAAGGCCACCAAGTCTGAGCCCATTTGGCTATTCTGGTGAGAAACGATGGTGACCTGGCCTCGAATGGTGACAGTAGGGACAGAAGGGATGGACTCTGGAGGTAAAATGACCAAGACTAGCCAATGGTGTCAATGGGGGGCTCCTATCCTAGGAACAGCATGTCCCCAGGGTGGTGAACAGGCCCACTTCAACCAAAGGTGTTGTTACCACTTTGCCTCCACCTCAAGCTGCGCTCCGTGCGGACAGACCTGGCTTGAGCTGTCCATTGAGAGTAAGACACCATCCTTAATATGCAGACTAAAAGTCTATTTTTTTAAAAAAAGATTTATTTATCTTCTGTATGAGTGTTCTGCCTGCCTGTATGTATGTGCACCACAGGCATGTCTGGTGCCTGCAGAGGTCAGAAAGGGGTTCCTGGAATTGAAGCGGTTGTGAGCTACCGTGTGGGTGCCAGGAACTAAAGCCAGGTCCTCTGACTCATGGGTGTAGGGCCATCCCCTGAAGTGTGCTGACCTACCAGGGGTTGACACACCATTAAGGAAGACTGTCTCTTTCTCCTCCCAAAGCTATCAATTGTCAGCATCTCCTCAGTTAGGGGTGGGGCTTGTGAGCCCTTCTCATTAACACACCACCAACAAAATCATGAACAGTTCCTAAGATCTGTTGTTCCCTAAGCATTTCTGGAGATTTATGTGTATATGCACATATGCGTGCCTGTGTTTATGTGTGGGCACCACATACACACAGGAGCCCACGGAGGTCACTAAAACATGTCCAATCCTTGGAATTGGGTTATAGGCAGTGGTGGGCTGCCACAAGGGTGCTGGAAACAGAACCCCATCCTCTGTAAGAACTGTAAGCACTGTTAACCACTGAGTCATCTTAATGTTTACAAATGTTTACAAATAAAATGGCATTGTTAATGTTTTTTCTAACAATAAAGATGGAGATTTCCCACGTATTATTTGTTACAATGAAAACACTCATATTCTTTGTTCATTCATGTACTAGTTTACTGTTTTTCTTATAACGATGAATGCCTTCTTCATAGTTCATGACCAACAATTAATATAGAAACATACATATACTGCTACAAATATATTCCTAAAACTTTGGCAAACTTGTTGTTCTTGTTTGTTTGTTGTTTTTTGAGACAGGGTTTCACTACGTAGCTGCTGTGGACCTAGAACTTCACCATGTGGACTGGACTGGTCTTGCCACTCACAGAAATCTACCTGCCTCTGCACCCCCAAGTGCTGGGATTAAAGGCATCACTCCCACACTAGCAGCATTTGTAATTTTGAGGTAGCCTTTCTCAGTAATGACATTTAGTAAATGTACAATAGCCATATTTGTTTAAGCCACATAAACTGTGACGTTGCTTCTCGGTGAAATGCTTTTGAATGCTTTTCAAAATCCATTTCCATCCACTTTGAACCTTATAATTAGTCTATGAAGCTTCTGTGTATAACAGTTCCCACCAAGTACCACAGAGAACTGAGATGCAGACTGCAGGTGACATGGTAGACCAGATTCTGGGTCTCTCAGGAAAGAAACTTTGTGAGACAAAATGTATAGGTTTTTTTTTCTTCCTCTCTGGGGGGCCTGCCACCCAGCTCCCAAATAAATACACAGAGACTTATTCTTACTTATGAATGCCTGGACTTAGCCTGGCTTGTTTCTTGCCAGCTTTTCTAACTTAAATTATCTTGTTTCTCTTTAACTATGCTTTGCCGCTGGGCTTTTAACCTTTCTTTATTCTATATATCTTTCTTTCCTTCTTCCTCCGTGGTTGGCTCCTGGCATCCTCCCCTCCCTCTCCTTTTCTCACTCCTCACTCTTTTCTTTCAAGTCTAGATTTCTCCTCCTAGTTATTCTCTCTGCCTGCCAGCCCCACCTGTCCTTTGTCCTGCCTTGCTATTATTGATCATTCAGCTCTTTATTTGACCAATCAGTTGTTTTAGACAGGCAAAGTAACACAGCTTCACAGAGTTAAACAAATGCAACATAAAAGAATGCAACACATTTTTGCATCATTAACCAATATTCCATAGCATAAACAAATGTAACACATCTTAAACTAACATTCCACAACAAAAGTGAGGGGAATCGTGTGCAACATTACACCTTCTCGGGCTCTGAACCATGTCCCCCTCCTCCACTGATATTCATGTAACTCTGGAATGTTTTGTTGGCTTTTTTGTTGTGTATTTTCATAAAGCCTCACAACACCAATCTGTAGCTTTTTTTTTTTTTTTTTTTTTTTTTTTACTGGAAACCATTACACAAAACACCAAGGAACTATCCGCTGTACTGGAGGCTCTCAGGAAATGTTAGCAAATCCAGCAAGTCTACCAGAGTGATAATCATCCTTACCCAGTCTTTTATGGAGTTAATAGTTTAAATCACTTAGCTATAACCTAGGTTTTGGTCTATTTTATTTGTTTTGAGACAGGGTCTCACTATGTAGCCCTGGCTAATGTAGAACTGGTGGTGAACTTACTGTCTCCATCTCCCAAGTGCTTGGATCACAGGTGTGCACCACCACCACTACTTTTTTTTTTTTTAAAACCTGGCATAAACATACAGTTTCTCATGAGGGTTTTCTCATTCTTTGTTCAGTGAAACCTCTCCACTCCCTGAAGATCTGTAACCTCTCCTTTATCAACTGTAATTTACCATACACTGTACTTAAACTGAAGAGGAAGGATTTAAGAGTTCACTGTTTTTGTGGTTCTATTTCCACACTGTCCAGCACCTTGCTCTGTGCAGAAGAATACTAATTCAGTGTTTTACAAGGAGATAAAAAGAATATTATACTGTTAAGTGGCAATGGTTAACAGAGCAGAGTTTGCTAGAAACTTTATAAAGTGCAGGTTGCATTAACTGTATGTCCTTTGCTACATCGCGAACATGCTCCTATCATGAGACAGTTTTGAAGCATCCTCAGGCCCACAGTCTACCCTAGCTAAACAATGCTAAACTATATTAAACAGTGTCCCAAGATATTTACAACCTGGCACCAATCTGTGCCTTTCTGTAAACATATCTGGTGTACTTTTATAATTCACATCTAACCCATTCTTTAAAAGTCCAGTGTGTATGCACATCTGCATATCCCACAAGTACTAAAGTCTTGGTTAGTATTTGGAAAGAACTCATAGGAATATAGAACATCTGTTTCCTAACACAGTAAAATTCACAGGAAGCAATTAATATTAACTGACAAGAAAACAGAAGAATCTGCAGTAGTGCATGAAAGGAAAACATCTAATATTCACAACTGAATAGAATAGAGCCTGTGTGTCATCTCATCTTCATAACTGTGGGGATGATGTCACATCTCGTGAGATACTTGTCATAACAGAATGCATTTAGTCTATGTACATGCAGATAGACATTGCACCCACCCTATGTATCAGGCTCTCAGGTTCTACACTCGCCTCCACTGATATTCATGCCACTTTGGCAGGCTTGGTTGGGGGTCTGTGTATTTTCATAAGATCTCCAGTGCTTTATAGGACAAACTAAGACCTAACTGAACTGGATGGCAGTCCCTGATGGCGAGGATGAGCCGTTCTGAGAGAAGATCTAGTGTTATCCTCTCCCAAGGAGAAGGGGAAGGATAACAGCAGATACACTGTACAGGCTGGAGGTTTGTAGCTTGTTGGTTCTTCCACCGTCTTGCTTCTTCTAAGCCTATCTGTTGTCAGTATGTGCCTGGCAGAAAGATGCCAGGAATATAAGACCGAACAAGACAACCAACCTTCTCCTTGAGAAGCTCCAGTCAATCACGGAGATACCCAATCGGGCAACTGTTGAAAGACAGCAGCGAAGGCCGTAAGGACAGGAGAGTGCCTGTATCAGCCCAGAGTGCTCACGGGAAGCTTCTCGCAGAAAATGGTGTGACGAGTGACCAGAGCTATGAGAAGAGGGAAGGAGTTCTTAGGTCCTCAGGGGCTGCAAAGAGCTTACTGTGGAGAGATTGCCTTACTACCTAAGAAACACCAGTCTCACAGAACCTAAAGTGAGCAAACTACAGTGCAAACCACGCAGTAATGGAGTAGCCCACAAGTTCTAGCACCCTCTTTGAAACCTTACTGAAGACGATGGTTACCAAGGAAACCACTAACAGCCAGGCACTTAACTACTTGGACTCTGCGTAAGATGTAGGATATACTTGGGCTGTTAACTAAAGCAGCAGAACTATTCAAGACTTTTCCTTTCTATACAACAGGGTAGTGAGTAAAATGTAAAACAGGTTAAATGGCTTTCCAGCAGAAGCTGCAGAAAGCTTTCAAGCCATTAAGTGCCAATGGTCTGCTATTAAATGCTAGTTCAAGTGCATCTACTCAGGAAGCTTAGCAAATGCCATCCAGCTCCACTTCTCTGGTAGTCAGAAGAACGCATGGGGACGTGAGTCTTAATACTTTTCTCTGACAAAAAGCAATGCTATCTAACACCATTAGTTCTTAATGAACAGTGTTAAAAGTCTAACACGCTTAAATCAAATTATTTAAGGAAGACCTAAAACTACTTAAGAAAGAAGGGGTTTTAGCCTTAGGAAATGAAAAAAAAAAGTGGAATTTAGCAGCAATTATTACTGGTTATATATGTTAAAATTTTGTTTCCTTTTACAACTTCTAGTTTTATTGGAGTTCTCTAGGCAGTGAGATTTTATGTTGAAAATAATCATTCTGTTCACATGGCTTAGTTCTTCGCTTTGGATTTTTTTCTGAAAAGTGTCTTGCTATGTAGTCCAGGCTAACCTCAAGTTTATTGCAATCATCCTGCCTGACCCTTTCAGGGTGCTAGATTATAGGCATGAGTTGCCATACAGGGCCATTTCTGGCTCCTTTCTTATCACCTCATCTCTAGTACTATAAGTAAATCTCTACATTCAAAGCATAAGCAAATCCTATTACTCCTGCCTTCAAAATACCTTCCAACTACTCAGCCTTCTACTCCCACCTTTCTCAGGCAGCCAGCCTCTCTTCTGAAGACGTTATAATAATCCTCTCCAGATTCTGGTTCTCATTCCTGCTATTTACCTCCTCAATCTGCTCTCCAGCCAGTAAGCAAAGGGCTGTTCACTCAGAAGTCTTGGTGGCCTTAGCATGCTTGCTGAAGACCATCCCTTGGCCATCAGGCGCCCCTGGCCTTGCCCACCATATAGCTACATGGACCCTGCTTCTCTTCAAATATCACTAGCAGGCACCAGTCTGGAGGCCTTCAGATTTACTTGTCCTTCTGCTGGGACTTTAGGTGGACACCAACACCTGCCTATCTGGTTTCCTCAGGTTCTCCAGCCTTCTTCAGAAGGGCCCTCCTCCCTCCTCCCTAAAACTGCTTTGCTATGTATGTCCAGGTACCTCCTGATGCTCTCCTTTCTAGCCATTGATTTACATGCATCTCTCTCACAGGAATGAAAACTCTGTGAATAAAGGGAACTGTCTGCTCAATGCTGTACCCCAGGGCCCGAAATGAAAGCCTAACAAAAATAAGCATCAATAAAACATTTTATTTATGTGTATGCGTAGTATGTGTGTGAGCACATGCATGTGATCTGAGAGGCTGAAACCAGGCGCCTTCTTCAGTCACTCTACTGCCTAGCCCTCAAGTTTACTGATTCAGCGAGACTGGCTGGCCAGCTCTGGGATCCGCCTGCCTGTACCACTGGTGCTGCTCTGTCTGGCTTTTAATGGGTGCTAGAGTGTGGAAACGCGGGTCTTCGCATTTGCGCAGCAAGCGCTTTACCCACGGAAGCATCTTCACCTCCCACATATACACTTTTAACTGGCCAGAAATATTGTCTACTGAATGGTATTTCAGTTAGTACCATAAAATTGTTTCTCGTTTCTCAAAAGTAACTATAAATAAGTAAACAGATTTAAATAACACACCGTGCCAACTTGACTTGCCAAGCAATGACATGAGTTCAATGGAAAAGATCGCGGCTGTCCTCTAAATTTTGGTAGGCAATTGATGTTCTTTGGTCTTCAGTCTCTTAAGGCCTTAAGGCTTTGCTACTTTCAACATTACACTCCTGTGTGTCCTATCTGCAGTCAGCAGCAGAGTTTCTTCCAGCTATTTCTGAACACGGCTGGCTCTGATCTCAGTGCCAAGTGGATTGTACCACTACCCTTGCTGCATAATTCTGAAGTCTGAGGCCAAGAGCCCCTGGAACGCTGTAGAACATTAAGAAAACCCCTGAGAGAGGGGAGCCCTAGAAACAGGCACAAACCCTTCCCAAGTGTCTCCGATCCTTTTGGGTCTGGGCGGCTTGGCTGACACGGATGTCTTTCAGAGGAGTGGTGCTTCTCTTGATGAAGGAGTCCCACGGACAGGACACACGAAGTGGGCAATGTCAGCTCCAGTGGACAGCCATTCTACTCTGGCATCTGCCCCGGGTGGGAGATAGGGGACCCCACCGAGCCCACTCTCTCCCAACAGTTTCACCTCTTCTTTGGTTGCCTTCCTAACAAGCCTCGGTCAGCCTCCGCAAGTTTGATCAACTGCCAATCGTCTACTTGCCTTGTCTTCTCTTTTTCAGACTGGTTTTCTTTTTTTTTACATTTTATTTCTTATTGTTGTGGGTGGGGGCTACGCCACAGTGTGCCTATGGAACTCAGGGAGTCAGGCTTGCTCAGCAAGTACTGTGCTTGGTGAACCATCTCACAGGCTGCTCTTTGCTCTCCTTTGTCTGTTGTAAGACAGGGCCTTTACGGTTCAGGCTTGCCTAGTACTTGAAGTACTCCTGAGGCGGTGTCCTGAGTGCTGGGAATACAGGTGAATAACACCCACCTGGTTCATCGCTCTCTTCCCTCTTCCTTTTTTTTAATGGTTTATTTATTTTTATTTTATGTGCATTGGTATTTTGCCTGCATGTATGTCTGTGTGACGGTGTCAGATCCTGGAGTTAGACAGTTGTGAGCTACCATGTGGGTGCTGGGAATTGAACCTGGGTCCTCTGGAAAAGCAGCCAGTCTTCTTAACCACTGAGCCATCCCTCCAGCCCTTACTTCTCAAGCATAATTTTCTGGAGCTTTTAAAGATGAGACTTTGGAATTCTTTCACTTAAAAAATACGGTATTCTTTTAAAAATGTTGGAAGCACTTATTCATAGTGGTAGAGGAGGTATGTATACTCATGCCATGGCACGCATGTGGAGATCAGGGGCACCTTGAAGGAGTGAGTTCTACCCTTCTACCACATAGGTCCTGGGAATCAAACTCAGGTGAGATGTGGCAGCAAGTGCCTTTATCCACTTAGCAATTTTTCTGGCCCCAAAACAAGATATTCCTAATTTTGAATCACTTGAGAATTCACAGTACAGTTCAAGGATCTGGTCAAAATTACATATAACATAAATAAAAAAACACTGATTTTTCTGTCCAGTGACCTCTCAATAAATACAACGTAGCAAATCATGCAGGCATGTTGGACTTTTATTTAGACATAAAGTTTCTTTAATGCTTAAATGGTCTGTTTGGGATACGGTACCTCATCACTGTTGGCCCTGTCTGTGATGCTAAAACCCCCTCTCATGTTGGTCCTGGCTGTGATGCTGTACCCCTCTCACTGTTGGCCCTGTCTGTGATGCTGTACCCTCTCACTGTTGCCCTGTCTGTGATTTTTTTTTGTGTACCTTCACTGTTGTCCTGTCTGTGATGCTGTACCCCTCTCACTGTTGGCCTGTCTGTGATGCTGTACCCTCTCATGTTGCTTGTTCTTCTCACTGTTGGCCCTGTCTGTGATGCTGTACCCCCTCTCACTGTTGGTCCTGGCTGTGATGCTGTAACCCCTTCTCATTACTGGTCCTGTCTGGGATGTGGTACCCCTCTCACTGTTGGTCCTGTCTATGATGTGGCAACCCCCTTCACTGTTGCTCCTGTTTGTGATGTGGTAACCTTCTCTCATCGTTGGTCCTGTCTGTGATGCTGTACCCCCTCTCTCATTGTTGGTCCTGTCTGTGATGCTGTACCCCCTCTCCCATCGTTGGTCCTGTCTACAATGTTCTCTTACCATTGGTTCTGTCTGTGATAAGGATGCTCTCTAACCATTTAGGAATTTAAGCTTTTGGGTAGTTTATCCAAAGAAAATATTAAATATGCATTATAAGAGAAGTATGTTGTTATTCAAGTTAGTATCTCCTGAAAGGCCTCTTTCTTTCTTTCCTTTAAAACCACAAATCTGGATTCCTGGAATGTGAGCACAATTTAACTCTGGACTGAATGCCGGGGTCTCTGCTACTTGGCTTCCTGTCTCCCCTACTCTCTGAACACCCAGCACGGGCAGAGCCAACATAAACCAAGGGCTGGTGACTTTCTGAGCGACCCTCACATTCCTGCACTCTTCTGCAGAGCTTCACTGCAAACACTCTCCCGGTCTCATACGCCTGCCTACCCAAATACTGCTTTATAGTTTCTTCTCCCTGAGCTTGGCTGCGTAATCAATTTGGTAACAGTCCTTCGGCCAGTTTGGAGAGAGCGTTTCTGGCATGAGTCAGGGGTAAAACATTTCAGATGTGTAACACTAACCTCCAAATATTTCCCTATTTGAATTCCTTAATTCCTCCATTCTTTTGCCATCAGAAAGGAAGGAGGTGAGCACTCCAGGCTCAGGGAATACCAGGGAGAGGAGGTGGAAGGAATACGAAGAGCTGGATGGCGGGAGGTGTGCTGTACAATGCTGTCTTCTGGGCAAGCCATCGCTGTTATAATCCTGGACCCACAGCAGCTGTGGTTACCTGCTCACGGCCTGCACAAGACAGGGTCCATCAACATTCATGAAGCTCCCCTGTGCCCTGGGGAGCTAATGGTGGTTCATGGTTGCTGGGAAAGGGGAAGTCATTTTTAAATACACCCCCCTCCCCCGCCCCTGGCCATGATTACTTAAGCGACCTTAACTAAACTCGTGAGTCGTGAACACATCCTAAGACATGAAAGTAAGGGATGAGCAGCAGGAAAGGAGAGGACATGGGAAGGGGCTAAGAAAGGGCAATGGCGGTGAATATGGTCAAAATACATGTATGTATAGGACACTGTGAAAGAATAAGTAAAAAGAAAAGAATTACAGTAAGGTCGGGACGAGAGAGCTGGCTGCTAACTGCTCTTAGAGGACCAGTGTTTGGTTCTCAGCATTTAAGAGAAATGATTCAGAATCACCTGTAACTCCAGCTCAGAGAGGGCCCCTACTCTCTTCTGACCTCAGCGGGTACCCACAAACAGATGGGTACATGAAAAAATATTTTTGCAAACTTTTTTAAAAGGCAGGGGTGGGATGAAAAACCTCACATACACAACAGAGACAGCTTCACAACGGGTTCCTTCTGCACGCAAAACTAACAGAACCCTAAAGCCACAATTCAGGACTTACACTTCCTAAATCCCTTAGCATGGGTATCAGAATCTCACCAATAAATCCCGTCTAATGAACGCCCATCTTTTGCTTTTCTTTTTTCCTCCACTGAGTTATGTGCAGGGCCACGTCTGGTCACTCAGCAGACAGTTCCCAATGTGTCCTTGCTGACAGAACCTGGGTTCCTGTGTAGAGATGCTGGCAGTGCTGGAGAGGTGGCCAAGCTGAGGTCAATTCAATGAGACCTGAGGGGAAACATCGGGAGGATGTCGGGAAGGAGTCTATTTCCTCAGCAAAAAATGGGAGCAAAGGGCTGGTTCTCTGAAACTGTTGGAAGGCTGTGACAGCCATTTGGTGACTATGGGAAGTTTAAAATTAAAAAGCAATACGACCAAGAGGGTGACTCAGTGGCCTGAGATAAGAACAGACCTCTCATGACAGACAGAATAGCTGCCTCCTCCATGGTACATCCCCCAACTTTTAGGATCATGACTGGTCAGTTTGCTTTTCTGATATGTTTAGTCTTAATAGTCATGAAATGACAAGGCTTACAGATTCTTAATTAACATTTGCTTGGCACACTTGCAGTTGACAGCTTACTCTAGACGTATTTATATCATCTAACACAAGAGGCCTTGGGGTTTCTCCATCTGCACAGCTGCTCTATCCATCAATGGAACCATTCGTTCACCAATCAGTGCTGCCTTCTTCCGGCAACAGCTAAGTGCATTAGGTATGAGTGATACAAACCACATTGGGGACATAAAACAATTATACCCATTTCAGAGACAAAGACACTGAGGTCTCGGTGTCCAAACATTTTTTTTTTCTCCACTGGAAATCTGTATGCAACCTTGCTGGAACTCAAATCTATAGCAGCTGAATGCCTAACTCTCACACTTTTCATTATGCTTCAAGTGTTGGCCATTGCCTCACTTGCCTAATTTACATTTCACAAGAAATGAGAGAATAAAGGGTAGATTATGGAATCTACTCTGAAAAAAAAAAGAGACGATATAGACATGATCTAGATAAAAAGGTAGATTATTGAATTTACTTTTAAAAGACAACTACTAGTTTTAAATACTTTACATTGGATTGGATTTTTATATATTATATACAAATTATATAGAGTTTAATCCTAGTACCAGCCATAAAGACCTGGAGGTCTGTACAGTCAAGACAGACAGTGACAGAACTGTGTAGGAAGAGGAAGTGACATAGCTGGGCTAAGAGCCAATGAGAGGGCAGAAAAAGCAAGGCATATAAGCCTGGGTAGACAGGAAGTGGCACTCCTTGGAAGCTGCTGGAGTTGGTGAGGCAAGGTTAGCTCGTGGCTTTCCTTATTTCCCTGATCTCTCTAAGGCTTTAACCCAAATTTCTGGCTCTGTGTTTTTTATTTAATAAGACCATTTAGAAATTCGTCTACCAAGAAACTGTGCTGCTTTTTGATAGTCTGCAATTCTGACTGACCACAAACTACTCCAGTTACTAGCTGTCTCTCATCACTTCTGGACACGTGGTGCATCTGGAACACCTGGAATGTGAGTGTTCCGAATCATTTACCTGGCAGTCAGAGCAACCCATGCCTACAGAAGAGCAGTGCTACCACGAGCGAGCGAGGCTGGGGATAACAGCTTCACCCTGCATTCCTGTGAGGCCCTTTTGGCCTTGCTAACCATTTCACGGTGTACCCCCTGGGGCACGGCGGTTCTTTTAGCTCTTCACAGAGCAGATGCCTGAGTGTATGAGGAGAAAATTAAGTCAAAGAGTAGGATGCTGCCCCAAGGAACCCTGTAGGCCAGCTCTTGATACTCTGAATGCAATGAACTGATAACATTTCTAATGCCTTGGCAGGGTCCTGTTCCAGAAGGTATTTTACAAAGTGGCCGACTAAGCTCTCTGTGCACGATGTGTACTAAGTATGCCCTAACGTGAAACCCCAAAAACCACCCACTGTCCAGTACTCAGGTGAAAAACTAAACCAACAGCTGCTTACCAGGGCACGATTTATTTTACTGCTACTACAAGAAGGATTTGGAGCACGAGGACATGGAAAAGGGTAATATACACAATGGTAGACGTGAAGATAGACTAAGAGACTGACACACAGGCTCCCATCTACGTGAAAATGTGAATCTGGACTCGTAAGAACACTTCAGTGTACAATGCAAGTTTAGAATGTAATAAAATAATGGAAACTGGCTCTTCTTTCTACTGCTTATCTTTAGAGTCATTATATTATTAATGCTGCAAATTCTTACAAACGGTATGCTCACAATTTCAATGTTTGACCGATTTTGAAAAGACATGTTCTTTGTATGCATGATGAATGCTCTCTTCTTTCTTTTTCTTTTTCTTTTTGTTCAGGGTGCCTTCTTGACAAAGGACATCCATTTACTTGCAGACTAAACATGTAAATTGTTTCTAGTATCTGAAGGCCTCACAAAAATGAATGCTGTACGGAAGCCCATACATTACTGCACTACAGATGTGGACATCTAGGCTCTGTTCCAGACACATGCCTGGCTGAGCCAGCACACCCAGGATGCTTTCTGCCAGCGGTGTGTATTTCTTCACCTTTCTCTCGGTTAATTCTGACTTACTGAAGAAGTTCTTAAACTCAGTCAGTTCTGGCTTATTCAGTAAGTTCTAGACACGGTGCTGGTCGCACCACAATTTAGTTCACGGACCTCTCATTCCACACCGGGAAGGAAGCATTGTAATTATCAGCCTTTTTATGGAGGCAGAGTCAGTCCCTTCAAGCTAACAAGTTTGCCGAGGCTGACAGAGACAGGCTACTCAGGAGTCCCCACTCTCAGCTCACTGTTCTCTAAGTTCTGGCTTGTTCTCACTTGGAAGACTTCACGAGTTAAAAAGTACCAGATAAGAGTCAGGAGTTGGTGGCGCACGTCTTTAATCCCAGCACTCGGGAGGCAGAGCCAGGCAGAGCTCTGTGAGATTGAGGCCAGCCTGGTCTACACCAAGTGAAATCCAGGACAGGCACCAAAGCTACACAGAGAAACCCTGTCTTGAAAAACCCCCGCTCCAAAAACAAGTACCAGATAAAGTGTAAGTATCATGTCCCCCGAAGTAAATTCTCAGATTAGTTTTCTGATCGTACCTAACCTGTCCTGTCATGAAACCCACGACTGGGGAGGAAAACCCTCTCCTTGAGGTCTCTGTGGGTGCCGGAGCAGTCAGTGCAGACGGCCATCCTGCTGCGGGCTGAGCATAACGAAGGCAGCACAAACCAGAGACTCAGGTAAGTATGAGAACAAGACATTGACTCAGACGCGGACAGCACACAAGTAAAACTGCACACCAAGAACCAAGGAAGGCCGCGAGGGCGTCGCTGGCCTGTGCAGAAAGTCCCCTTCCTAAGTTCGGAATTCTGGAAAAAAAAAAACCCAAACTGATTTCATTCAAATAATTCCCAGTTAAGCTTTCCACACTATCAGAAGAGGTTCTAACCTTGAAAGTGGGTTGGGAATTGGAAAAAAGAAACATTGGTCCAGCTCCAGGGCTATCTGTGGGGGGCATATACCATGTGCACACACACATCATTAACTATGAAGCTTTTCCTTCCGAGTCATGGCCCTTCCCAGGTGACAGGCAGGCCTGGACCCCCAAGTTGACTGCAAACGAGGCTGAGGTGGTGAGCCCTGTCACTGTCACCAGTGGATCACGATACCATCCCAGAAACTGTCCCAGTTCTAACTCAAATAATCTCTCCTCACCTCTTTCTGTCACCCAAGCCAGTTCACTCTTCCCCACGCTCCACTTTCACTCCCCTGTTCAAAGACCCTGAGGGGTTTCTTTCCTCTCCCTGATTCTGGGGTCTCTTCTGTGTGTTCTGGCATACATCCCAAAAGGAGGCAGCCTGAGCTAACAACCTAGTCCCTACTCTGCTCTGATGATCCCCTCTCCCTTCTATCCTGGCCTCTTGGCCTTGGTCTAGTCCCGCCAGGTCTTGCTAACTCTGTGTCCTCTAAGGACCTTTCCCTCTCCTGGACTAACTTCTAGTCACCTTTATATACATTAAACTCTTACAGAAAGGAAAAGCTTTCTTCTATTACAAGTTTTTTTCAAGACTTTATTTATTTTTAGTTTATATGTTTTGCATATGTATATATGTACATACGTATGTATGTATGTGCACCATGGTTGTGCAGTGCCCACAGAAGCCAGAAGAGGGCACCAGGGCCTCGAATTGGAGTTACAGTTGTGAGCTATCATGTGGGTGCAGAGAATCAAAAATCCAGATTCTCTGAAGAGCAGCCAGTGCTCTTAACCGTCAAGTCAGCTCTCCGGCTCCCGACTGTAATCATAAAAATATCCATGACAGCAAGGGCCATGAAGACTGAAAAGATAAGTGATATCAAGAACACACTAGGGTCTGGACTCTGCTCTCCAGTCAGCACCAGGCGCCAGATACCACACTGAAGAGCACCTAAGGTTTCTAGGTCTGCTTCTACTACTTCTGCTACAGTTTTGAGTTTTTTTCTCCCCTCTATTCACTCAGAGCTTGCCTCATGGACTCTGTAGTGGTCTTCCAGCTACTGGCTGTCTCTCCCCTAGGTGTCCCCTGACCTCTGGCCTCAGTGTCTTTCATCTTCACATGCAAATCTCCTATTCCAACTTCATATAAAGAATTTGAGTACATGGTGCTTAACCTAGAGTGAGCTGACTTGGATTTAAGGATTCCTGTCATCAACCTCCATCAGCTGTGACTTTCAGTAGAGGTAGGGTAAAGACTAGTTAGGACAACAGCCACTGTTCTTCCTGAGCACAAAAGGAGCCCTTCTTTTCTGTGGTACAGTGGGATTCTGAAAACAGGAAAGAAAACCAATCTTGGTTTTCTCAACAGTTAACTCAGATGTCTGCAACCAAGTGTGTATGGGTGTTCTTGCACACACCAGCAAACAAGCTAGATACCAGCAATGGATGTCCTTCCATTTGACTTAGCTCTCATCTCGTCTATCAGGAGAAAGCACTGTGTCCCATTCTTAAAGCACATCCCCTAAGGCTTCAGACTCCAGGCAAGAGTCCCAGGTCCTTTTATCCATGCTTCTGACTGACTGGCTAGAAACAGGTTTTTCAGAACTCCCATCTTCTGTTCAGTTAATTTGCTACAACAGTTCGCAGAACTGAGAGAACATTTCTGGTTTATTTAAAAGGATATTAAAAAGGACATAGATGAAGACCAGATAAAGGGATGGGTAGCTACAACAGGGCATGTGGGAAGAGACAAACAACTATCATGCCCTGTCCAGAGGCATCAGCTTCCAGGAACTACCAGGAAGCTCTCCAAACCCACTCTTTAGTTTTTATGGAGGCTTCGTTCCACAGGCATGGCTGGCCAATTAAAATCACCAGCCAACATAACCTTCTCCTTCCAAGGAGGTTCTGCCATAGCCCTCTGTTCTTGCCATAGGGTTGTTTTGGTGTTCTGGTTAGCCAACCCTCATCCTGAAGCTACCTAAGGGCTGCCTACCTTAAGTTATCTCATTAGCATATTAAACACTGTAATTCAAGGCTGACCACTTGCTATTGGATAAGGAATTAGGGGATTCATCCCTGGAAAGGACTATTTCTCTCACTTTCAGTATTTTTTAATTGCCTGTAGTTCTTTGTCTATGGGAGGAGCACCATGAGAATAACTATATTTGTAATGCATTAAACATTTTTAAACTTCTCAGTTTCGGTGTCTTACGGTATACGCCAACAGTTATTTTATATGTCTACAGATTAAGCCAAATAAAAGCCCCATGGGATTCTCAATTTTTAGGAGTGTCAGAGGTTTGAGAGACCAAAAGAAAAAAGAATTATGCACTGTATTACTACCCATGTCAAAGAGTCGCAGTCACTGAAATGCCTCAGTAAAGGCTGACTCCTCTAATGCTGTTTAGCCATGAACATTACTGTGACCTGGGACAGTGGTACCACCTATCTACGTCCAGAGTCAGATAGGCAGGAAGACATTTATAGGATCCTACCCAGTGCTGTACTGTCCATAGTCAAACCTGGGATACATCAGAAATGTGAATAAAAGAACTCACTGGAGAAACCAATTAAAAAAAAAAAAACATGGCTAGTTAAGTATGCAATAAAATAATCAGTGTTTCCCGGGACACCAGGCTTGATGATCAGAAGAGCTTTATTTCCTTATTGTGTCACATGGTAGACTAAAAAGATGGGTTTTGAAATGAGGCTTACTTAAATAATCTTTATTGCTTCAAGGACATCCTTAAGTAACATTTTTTTTTCACTCTGAACATAAGGTTATAAGGAATATGACTATTGCCCAATTAATAATTAAGCAATAGAAGTTTATCCATCACTTCTTTTGCAGCATATTCCAAATGTCAACGTAGTGAAAATGCCAAATAACATTTTATTATTATAGAAACACATCTGAATCACTAGAAAGAATCTGAGACTCCTCAGGCTCTGTGGCCCACACTCGGCAAACACCTGCTTTTAAGTGTTTAGCAAGAACGGCTGAACTCCCTCATAAATGACACAATTCTATTCAGCAAGGAAGGTCCAGAAAGCTTTAATGAATAAAAGAGCTTTTCAGTTCTGCCATCCAGATGACACAAGATGGAGCCAGTGAGGTGGCTCTGTCACCCAACAGTGCAAGCTTGACAGCCTGAGTTTGATCTCCAGAACCCACGTAAAGATAGGTGGCGAGAACTGACTCCATAGAGAACTTCTGGCCAGCTTTCATACTAGGGCTGTGATACATGTGTGTGTTGACATGTGTCTGCACACACAGAAGAGAAAAAATAAAGATGACACTGTATCTTCTAAGGGACAGAAGGCTGGAAGAAGCTGAAACAAGAAGTTAACAAGACACAGGGAGCTTGGCAAGGCAGAAGAAAACAGCCCTGGGGGATGAGCACCGTGCACCGGGCAAACTGCACGCCACATGGCTCACCCGACACAGTCCAGCAAGAAGTCAAAGGTGAGCAGACGGCCAGTCTGGGACATCTGAACATTTAAGTCCCTCACGCAGGACCAGCAGGAGAAAACATGCAGTCAACACCCACTAAAAGAACAGATGAACAGCTCAGAGAAATGAACTACCTCTTACGGTAACACGGACAAGAAGTAATTCTAGGGCTGAACTCAGGCCTTCAAAGGCACAAACCCCATGTTGTTTTCCATAAATCAATGTCTTCAAAGCGGCAGGAAACACGGCTGGGATGGGGTGGGGTGAGTGTTAGTACAGGGAAAGAGGAAAACCACAGCTGGGGGAGGTGGGTGTTCACACAGGTACTCTGTGAAGTGACAGGGCCACATGTGTGCTGTGGGAAGATTAGAACAAGCCAGCTCCGAGACTACACACGAGGGAGGACGAGAGGAGGCCGTCTGGACCCCAGGTGAGCGATTCAGCTGGTCAGGAGGAAGGGCCTTGGACAAACCTCACAGACTCTCCCCATTCCAAGGCCGAACTGCATGGGTTTGACAAGCTGTACATCCTAACTGGTCCTTACTTTCCTGCACTGCAGAGTATCACTTTACAGTGATACTGATGTTAATGTCTCACAGATTTTGCGAGCACTTAAAGAAATAATGCATGTAGGGAAAGGAATACAGTTCTTGGCTTAATAAACATCGTTTTAAAAAGGAAAGAGAGGAAAAAGGAAGGAGGTGGAAAAGAGGAAAACAGATGGGGAGGGGGAAGAACAGGGCAGAGAGGGAGGAGGAGTATCTACCGAGTACAGGCGTGAAGCAAGCCAGTGCCACAGAGATCAGATCTGCCAGCCCTGCTGTGCTTTCCTAACAGAATAAGAAAGAAGCTCCATGTCATTCCAAGGTTCCAAGTCTGGGTGACCAGAAAAATGGAACTGATAGGAAGGTGCCCACAGGTCCAAGGTACCAAGGAAGCTAGCGCTGAGGTTGCGGGGGGGGGGCTCTGAAAAGCACGCCCAGGTCCACAGTGGAAAAGGGATGGCCAAGTCTCAGAAAGGTACAGCATACAAGGACAGACACACCTGTGGGACGTGGGGCACTGATAATGAGGCCAGATGGAGAATGGGAGGCGGGATGCTCAAGACATACCTGTAAAACCACTTCGCTCCCACACTCTCGCCAGCCAAGCATGTTTGGCCCCACCCACCCTGTTCTCTAGGCCAGCCATTCCTTTCTCTCTACCAAACCTGACAGCTGATGCTTTTGGCACTGGACGTGGGCACACTCTGCCCTTGCAGCTCTTCTATAGAATCAATGCTTATTCAGAAGTGGCATGTTAAAGATCATATTATGAGCAGAAGTGGCAAAATGGGCTGAGAAGATGGCTAGTCGGTGGGTACCATGCTTGCCACACAGGCAGGAGGACCTGAATTCAGATCCCCAGAGCCCATGTAATGAGCAGGTGTGGTGGTATAGCCTATAATGCTAGTGCTGGGAGGCAGAGAAAGGAGGCTCTTGGGAGCTTGCTGGCCAGCTAGTCTTGCCAAATAGAAGAGTGAGATTTTTGTCTCAAAAAATAAGATGGAGTGTGTGCTGGCTAATTTTATGTCAACTTGACACAAGCTAGAGCCTCAATGGAGAAAAGGCCTCCATAAGATTCTTAGTTTTTGATGGGGACCACCCCTGGGGAGGTGGTCCTGGGTTCTACAAGACAATAGGCTGAGCAAACATGAGGAGCAAGCCAATAAGCAGCACCATCCATGGCCTCTGCATTAGCTCCTGCCTCCAGGTTCCTGCCATGTTTTGAGTTCCTCTCTTGACTTCCTCTGATGATGAAAAGTGCTGTGGAAGTGTGAGTCAAATAAACTCTTTCCTCCCCAAGTTGCTTTGGTCATGGTGTTTTATCACAGTAATAGTAACCCTAACTAGGACAGAGAGTAACTGATGAAGATATTTAATATCAACTTTTGGCCTCATAAGAATACATACACATGCATCAACATTCTTATATACACGAAGATTATTCAAGTTGAAGTGAGCAGTGCCACATTTACCTTTGAAGGCCTGGGTCCCTCACAACTGCAGGTAGGCTAGCTCTGCCCCAGGCAGCCTCCACATCCAGCCACATACTCCCCCCTGGCCCAGTGAAAGCCAGAGCTTAAGCCCAGAGCTTAGGACCTCTTCCACAGCTCCCATTATGTGTGTCTACCTCTCCTTAGGTGTAACCTGTCCTACAGCTCTCTACACAGCCGATGCCAACCAGCCTATGCTCAACGGTTGAGGGGGCCATGGAGGCAGAAGGAAGAGCCCCGTGGGGCACGCAGGGCAGGAAGTTTGCTCTGGCGGGAGAAGCTAGAATGAGGAGATCGTATAAGACGAGCTTCAGAAGAACCAAGTGGATCATATGAACCAGACTGAGAGACGTGGGACTACATTACCATGGAGTGAACTGGTTCTTGGTGGGACAAGCCACAGAAGGCATCACCATGGTGTACAGCCTGCCAAAGCACAACCCGACTCAATTACAATGACTTATTCTTTCAGTATTAAATTCACCTTTAGGGGAGGCATTTCCATTTAACTGGGTTATTGGACTCAAATTTCTTCACAATTTTCTCCTCGTGTGGTAATGGAAGAACAGGTTGAAGGAACGGATACTGAGGACGGCGACAGCACAGGAGGTGAGAGAATGTCTGAAAGGTCCTGGAACTCACAGACGAAGAAACTTCAGTCATGCAGGCTCTTCCCTACCCTGTGCACAGGCCTCCTGAGCAGCACTCACAGCAAGTCAGCCTGAGGAAAGCACTTGATCCTCATTATTTACTCTAGCCTCACAATTTTATGATGTCATAAACAAGTTTCCAGAAAAAAAAAAAAAAAGGGCACACCTATGGTAACGACTTTACAAGGCCAAATGACTGAACTTTGTGACTATGGAAATGGTAAAATGTTGCAGAGCAGAGACAACCCAGCTATTTTTAATCCCTCAGAAAGCCATTCATATCCCATCCCTGTGTCCAAGCTAACAGACTTGTGCGCCTATGAAAATGTTTAAAATGTATTCTTAGCAGACCACTAGGCTCTCCCTAGGGATGTCAACCCTGAAACTACAATGGGTTTGACCACATTGCTGTACCCCTGCCCACCCACACAGTTCATCTTCCTGATGTGATACAATGCCCCGAGAGAGCAGCTTAAAGGAGATTGGGATTATTTTGTCCCACAGTTCAAGGTTGTAGCTGACTGTGACAGGAACATTGAGGTGGCTGGAGCACTGGAAGCAGCTGATCATGTGACATCCACAGTCATAAAACAGTGAGCCCACCCGATATTCCTATAAGCATGCAGCACAGCCCGGGAAACCCACCCGGGAGTAAGAACCTGGGGAACCATCCCATACACAACACAGAAAGCAGCCTCAAAACATACACCACCTCACTAACATCAAGCAACTTGTGACTTTTAGGAGAAAATAGGAAACAGAAATATAAGGGAGAAGGAAATATATTCGGGAGAGGGATCCTATCATTTGGTATTCCAGCTGGTTTCACATTTTATAAGCACATAGTTTAACTTTGCAAGCATTGGAAATGTAACTAAAGACAACTTGGCTCTAGGGTTCCTTCCCTCAATGGGGAACATGTAGTATTCCTAAACTGGTATTTTTTTGTACATCAACCAAGAGGTCTTAGGCGACAGAACAGAGGTGAGGTACCAGCTGTCTGCTTTAACAGGAATTTAAACACATTTACAAGCAGAAATGATAAAGCTTCTAACTCACAAGAGATGAATAACAAGAGTTTTGGAAATTGCAACAGAATTGAAGAAAGATACTGAAGACCAGGCAATTGATAAGAAAAGTTTAGAGACTGTCAAGACCAACCATAAATTCTAAAGATCCAAACTTTAAGTTAGGTTCCCATCTGTCCTGCTCTTCCTCCAGCAGAAAAGCTTCGGCTCCTCCCTCCTCTGTCTCCCTCCTCCATCCCTTCTTCTCAGATAACCCAGGGAAAAGAAAATTCAACATCAAATGAAGATGTCATGGCCTTAGTTAAGACAAAACCTAAGAGGGGAGCTTAACACGGGGTTAACCTTCTGGTTATAAGTTTCCCGAGTCACATCAGGACTCTGGAATTTGCTAAAGAATTTCAGGTCACTCTATTATAACTTAGAAGGCAGGATTTTCTGACTTTATTAATGAATCATAAACTTCCTTTTGTAAAGGTGGCCCTCTCTGCTGATTATCTCTGAAAGACTAAAAGTGCCAATGGGATACCTTGTCTGGTAAAGGTGCCTGCCACCAAGCCTGAAGACTTGAGGGGTTGGATGCCCAGGGCATGTGGTGGAAGGCGTGAACTGACTCCAGAAAGCTGTCTTCTGACCTTCACACAAACTGGGAAACATGTAAACCTCACATGTGTATAAATTAATAAAAAAGTAATAAATAGAAGATTAACTTAACTCTATATAACAAGTTTCACTGGTTGATCTTTTTACTAAGATTTCTACTAAGAATATATTCTGACTGAATATAACTATGCTATGTGTGTTTGTTGCGATTGTTTTTGCAGTTTAAAAAATTCAGTTACTTATTTATGTTAACATGTGTTTATGTGCACCACATGTATACATGTGTTCACAGTGGCTAGGGGGTGAAGTGTGGTTGATATATTGTGCACCCCAATAAACTTATCTGGGGACAGAGAACAGAACAGCCATAATATTAAACATAGAGGTTAGGCAGTGGTAGCACATGCCTTTAATCCTAGAATTCTGAAGGCAGAGATTCATCTGGATCTCCATGAGTTCAAAGCCACACTGGAAACATCCAGGCATGGTGACTCACGCCTTTAATCTCAGGAAGTGATGGTGGGAAGAAGAAAGGTATATAAGGTGTGAGGACCAGGAACTACCCTGGTTAAGCTTTTAGGCTTTTAGCAGCAGTTCAGCTGAGATTCATTCTGGATGAGGACACAGAAGCTTCCAGTCTGAGGAAAACAGGATCAGCTGAGGAATTGGCAAGGTGAGGTAGCTGTGGCTTGTTATGCTTCTCTGCTCTACCAGCAGTCACCCCAATAACTGGCACCGGGTATGTTTTTATTAATAAGACTTTTTATGATTTGTGTCACAGTGGAGGACATCAGATCCCCTGGTTGGAAGAAAGGTTGTGAGCCACCATGTGGATGCTATGAACTGAACCTGGGTCCTCTGCAAGAACAATAAATGCTCTTAACCACTGAGTTATCTCTGCAGTTCCAGTGGTAACTGTATTATATGTCATTTGTGTCTAAAACTAAATCTATCACTAAAATTTCTAATGACTAATCTTTAACGGCTTCATTTTGAACTTAATGTGTGCTAAAATTATTATTACTGACATGCTTAAATTAAGCCATGTACATGTATACATATGAATATAAACATTTTAGGAGGATTCGTGGCCTCGCAACTACGGCTTTCACGTGTAGAGGCTATGGCTGCGTGACCTGCTCTCTGCCCACCATGTGATGCCCCCCCTCTACACCTCCCACTGCTTCTTTCTGAAAATCTGCTATTCCAGGTCCTCAGGCAGGCCTAGCCAAACCAGGAATTAACTGCTAAGTTTGGGACTAAGGTAAAAAGCCAATGGTATTCAAAGACTTGATTTCAGTCAGGACTAACAAACTGAAGATAATGAAATGCTAATTTTGAGCTTCCTAGTGAAACGGTTTGGATCTGGCATTTTTAAATGTTAATTATGGAAAGAGGCTAAAAGGAAAAGACTGTGGCGTGTTCAGAATAGAGAGATAACTAAATTTTGCATTTAAAGGATGACTATTAAAATATGCTTTAATTACTTCTCAAAAAATTCTAAACTTTTAAAATCAATTAAGAAAATAAGAAATATTAAGGGACTGGCCTAGGCAGAAACATTCCTGCATGGCTTCTGTACTTTGCCCCCTATGAAATATACACATATTTGGTCAATGTTGAGGTCACTGGTTTTGTTAATGAGAAGACACAGTTGCCATTCAACACTAATTCAATGATTACAATAGAGAATTGATTTTGTTACAAATAATGTTATAAAATTAGATATCAAAGTTATCAAGATAAAACCAGCATTATTATAAAAGTCATAAGAAGGCTTATATTTGTGTCAGAAAGTATTCTTGTGATTCAAGTACATAATCTATAATAAGCTTCTGACAGGTAAAACATGTAAAATGTTTGGCTGGTTTTCAGCAGAAAAGGTACTCGGGAGAACACAGCATTTATAAACACTCTGTGAACTGGGGCAACTGGGGTAGGAACAGCAGCAGTTCAAGGCAACCCGAGGCTACACAGAGCGCTCTGAGTCACACTGGGCTAGACCGTGAGACCCCATCTCAAAAGACAAAAACAAAGCAACTCCCTTAAAAAACTCCAAAAACAGAAGAATACCTAGAAAACCTCACAACTAATAGAATGTTTAATGGCATTAAACATGAAGCTTTAGCCGGGCGGCGGTGGCGCACGCCTTTAATCCCAGCACTTGGGAGGCAGAGCCAAGTGGATCTCTGTGAGTTCGAGGCCAGCCTGGGCTACCAAGTGAGTTCCAGGAAAGGCGCAAAGCTACACAGAGAAACCCTGTCTCGAAAAACATGAAGCTTTAAACTCAAGGCTTGTCTAAAGTTAGAAACAGGCAGAATGCCCTCTCACGATAGTTTTCCTTTTCCTTTCTTCTGAAAGATCGCACTCAGTTTTGATTGTGTGTGGGTGCACATGCACATACAGGGCCCAGCGTGTCCAGAAGAGGGTGTTAAATTGCCTGGACCCAGAATTACAGGTAGTTGTGAGCCGCCCAATGTAGGTGCTGGGAACCAAGCTCAGGTCCTATGTGAGAGCTCTTAGCCAGTGAGCCATCTCTCTAGCTCATTCCTTCTCTTAATTTTCATTTGAATTTGTCTTCATTTTTCCCCTTTTCTTTCTTTCTTTTTCCTTTGGTTTTTCAAGACAGGGTTTCTCTGTGTAGTTTTGGTGCCTGTCCTGGATCTTGCTCTGTAGACCAGGCTGGCCTCGAACTCACAGAGATCCACCTGCCTCTGTCTACCGAGTGCTGGAATTAAAGGCGTGCACCACTGCCGCCTGGCTTTAATTTTTCTTTCTTGTTCTTCCTCTTTCATTTAAATCTATTGCTTCCTTCTCATAGTCTCCTTTCTAGTTTCATGTCCCACATATCTATGTATGTGTATATATGTTTATACATAAATTTAAGTCTAGAGTCTGCATATGAGAAAACATGTAAAAATCTGACTTTCTGAGTCTGGCTTATTTCACTCCTTTAGAGAAAAATAGAATTCATTACACACACACACACACACACACACACACACACAACACAAACACAAACACACACACACACATTTAAAAGATAAACTGAGAAAGAATAAAGCTGTTTTTGTTCACAGATGACATGATCATCTACAAATCTGAAAAAAAAAAAATCAAAAATCCTCTCGAAGCTAATAGGTGATCACAGTAAGGTTGCCAGACACAAGGCCAACCAACCTATACAAGCCAGCTGCTTTTCTATATAGGAGCAAAGATCATGTTCAATTTCAAATTAAAAACACACGACCATTTGCATTGGTACCTCTCCAAATGAAATGCTGAGCTATTAACAATCTATCTATAAGCACTATATAAAGAAAGCTACAAAACTCTGATGAGATCTATCAAAAAACTGAACAGTCCATGTTCACAGAAAAACTTTGTGTTCTTATGGTCACAGTTTTCTACAACTTGACCTTTAGATTCAATACAACCACAAAAATCTACTGAATTATTTTATAGATTAATAAACTGATTCTCAAGTTTCCATGGAGAAGCACAAGACTGGGAATAGTCAAATCACTATTAAAGACCAAATTTGGAGGTCTGAGTCTGACTGTAAGACTTAATCTAAAGCTGCGGTCACCAAGACAGGTTGACAGGCAAAAGTACAGACGTACAGAACAGACTCACATAAACAGCCTGCTCATCTTTGACAAAGAAGTAAAGGAAGGCAATGGCATGCAGAGTCTTTTCAACACAATGATTCAAAAACAAACCCAGACACAGACCTCACAACTCTCACAAGAGTTGAACAGCAATGACAGACCTAACCATAAAATTAAAAACTATAAACTAGAACAGCAGTTCTCAACCTGTGGGTCTCGACCCCTTTGGGGGGGTCACATATTAGATATTTACGTTATAATTCATAACAGTAGCAAAATTACAGTTATGGAGCAGCAATGAAACAATTTTATGGCTGGGGGTCACCACATCATGAGGAACTGTATTAAAAAGGGTCTCAGCATTAGGAAGGTGGAGAAGCACTGAACTGGAAGATAACCTAGGAACATTCGGGAGCACTTGGGTGACATACTGGTTAACGCCAATTGAGAACTTCACAGAATCTAAAATCACCTCGGAGAAGGGCCTCTGGGCATATCTGTGGGGAATTATCTTGGCTATCCCGCTTGCGAGAACTGAGGTGGGAAGACCTGCCCACTGTCGATGGCACCATGTGTAGATGGACTGTATGTGTTCTCCACATGCATTCACTGCTCTCGGTCCAAATTCTGGGTGTGATGTGGTGTGATCAATGGCTTCGAGTTCCTGCCACCCTGACCTCTGCACCATGATGGACTACCACAGCAACAGAAAAATAATCAGGGACAGCAATGGCTTCTCAGAAATAACCAAAAGACGATCCAGTGAAAGAGAACTAACTGATAAGGCTCCCTTCGTTAACATGGAAAAAAAAAAGGAACGAAAATACATTCGCTCTCCTAAAGACTATGCCATGAGAATGGAAAGAGAAACCAGAGGTTGAATGAACATATTTGCAAAAGAAACTTCCGATAAAGACCTATCATCAAAAAGAAAAAAAAAAAAAAAAAACTCTTAAAATTCGACACTTACCTAGGGGTCCAATGCCCTGGATTTGGTCCTCAAGTACTTAAAACTTTTCAGCAATAAGAAAACAACTAAGCTGATGTACGGCACACCTACTAGAATGTCCCCAGTCCACAACCACAACACCGCCAAAGGCTGATGAGTACGCAGGGCAACAGGAGCTGATGAGGGACATGCAAAGTGGCTTAGACCCTTGTGAAAACACTTCCTAACTTCTCACAAAATGAAATGCAGTCTTACCACACAATCCAGTAACTGTGCTCTCTGGTGTCTACTCAGATGAACTGAGAACTTATGTGTAGACGAAAATGTGTGTATGTTTGTCTGTACAGCTTGCCCATAATTGCTAAACCCTGAAAGCAACCAGAATGTCCTTTAGTAGGTGATAAATATCCAGTGCATATTACTAAATGAAATAAGCCATTTTGAAAGGTTACATATTATAGCAATCTCAACGAGTGGGCGTTCTGGACAAGGCAAACTGCTAAGACAGTATAAACACTAGTGGTTTTGAGGGTGTGAGCTGAGGGAGGATGAACACATAGAACCAAGTACTTCCAGGGCACGCAACTAGTGAGTAGACTACTACAATGGTGAATACAGGCTATAGATTCTTCAAAGCCCATAGGAAATGCAGCACAAAGAGCGAACCCTAACCTCTTTGTCTTTTTTACGAATACTACAACTTTTGGTGGTGGCATTTAAAGAATTAAAAAAGCTCAGCATACCCATAAACCATAATGTAAGAAAATAATGTTCCTGGGGTTTCCAGGAGCACCCCTAACTATGCCACTTCACACTGAGCAACAGTCCAGGGTTCCCACAAAAACCTGGAAGCTGGTTAAATGACATTATCTTCCCGCTTAGAGCAAACATGTCACACGTGCTAATGTAGTTGCTTCCCTGGTCCCAGCGGCCCTGCCTGCCCCGCTGTGCAGAGGAAGTGTTCTGCACATTCCTGAAGGGAGGGAGGTGAAGCCTAGTGATTGAGGCTGTGTCCTACTAGCTAACACTTACCGTCTTGGAACAGAAGTCAGACCGCCATTGAGGAGCTATGGAAATGGACACTCAAGAGAGGGTTTTGCTTACGGAAGAACACACAGCACCAAACACTGAAATTGGGACTTAACAAGGCTAAAGATGAGGGCGCCAAAGAGAGAAATGGGAAGGGGGAGCCTTAATTGAGAAAATGCCCCTACCAGACTGGCCTGTGGGCAAGCCTGTGGGGCATTTTCTTAATTAATGACTAATATGGGAGGGCCCAGCCCATGGAAAGCAGTCTGAACAAGCCGTGGAGGACAAATCGGTAAGCAGCTCTCCTCCATGGCCTCTGCATTGGTTCCTGCCTCCAGGTTCCTGCCTCGAGTTGCTGCCCGACTTTCCTGGATAATGGACGATAAAAGCTATAAGCTGAAATAAACCCTTTCTGCCCCATGCTGCGTTTGGTTATGGTGTTTTATCACAGCATTAGACACCCTAACCAAGTCCCCAGGAGAAGGGCACCTGCTTTGGTCTCTGGGATGAAACAGCTCACGGGCGTGACGGGTCAGGGAATGCCTCGTTCAGCCATGTTAGCCCGAACACTCGCCTGCACTGGCCAAAGAGGCCTGTATGTCATCAGCACTCTGCCTTCCAGCTCATCTTTCACAAGAGCAGAGAGCTGCGTTTCTGGACCCACAACGAGGATCATCTGGAAACACCAAGTTCATCCAACCACGACATCTTAGAGAAATGAAAACCTACCCATAACTAGTACCCGAACTGAAATGCTTCCAGACACCATTTTTAAAAAGAAAAGGAAGAAGTTTGTGAAGGAAACTCCTCCTCCCATGACTTTCAAGCTCAAGCATCACCAAACATCTGGGAGGGACATAACAGGTGTTAACTTCAGCTGACAGATGAGGAAACAGAGGGACAGAGAGGCCATTATGACGTCAGGCAGAAAGCCAAGTCTAGTCAGAAAGCACTCAAAGTGGGGGCCGCAGAGAGAGCTCTAGTCCAGCCTCACTGGGCACGAGGTGCCTTCTGAAAGCGGGGAGAAGATTAGGCCTTCCACTTGACCTACGGCGAGGCAGGTGAGGACAGGACTCACTCCTCTGCGATGTCCAACGCGGACGTACAACTATGCACATCTAAATTCTAAATTGATCGAGTGAACGAGAGCAACACAGTCAACGTCTTAGCAACACTGGGCATATTTCCACTGCTCAAGAAACACGTGTGACAGGTGGCTCCCACCACGCTAGGCAGAATGGACTGTTCAGGACCGGAGGGTGCCCTTCTTCCATGCAGATGCTGCAGCTTGTACCCTGTGGTACAGGGCTGTCACTGCTGGCACCTGCAGCAGGACTAGGAGTCCAGCAACTGCTTCCAAGCAGGTCTGTGGACACGGGCAAAACTGAGCCTCCATTCACTCTCTTTAAAAAAGTCCTTCTGCAGCAACATCCTAGGATTCTGCTCACAGCCTGAGATGGCAGACTGTTGAAACTACCTATCCTTCTACCCATATTGGCCCTTTATCAAATAGGACCAAGGGTCATTAGGTGTTTACTACTTCCTGGGGCATCAGTCACTAAATCCACATTAAATAACATGCTTTAATTATTCCAAGGGTTAGCATCTGAAAAGGTCATAAAAAGACTACTCACCAGAAAAGCCAGCTGGAAATAGAGAAGAGTCTCACCCCAATGTCCTTCCCATATGAACCTATGAGGGAAAAGTTGCAATTTAGGGCCAGAACAAACAAAAAAACAAAACACAAAACACAAAACACAAAACACACACACACACACACACACACACACACACACACACACACACACACACACACCCCATCTTGTTTCTCCAGAAGAGTGAATCTGTTTCCTTCTGCCACAGAATGGAATTGACATGGCTATAAGGTATAAATATGAATTAATGCCTAAGCATTGGAGGCCCCTTTTCCACAGAAACTGTAACCATCTTTTTTTTTCCCTCCAGCACAGAACTGTGACCTCTTTCCTCCTGGCCTTTTATCTCCACCCATGGAAAACATCTTAAGCAGAGGCTGTATCTACCACCTCTTGGAAGATTAATGTAGGAGTGTGGTGTTCTGAATGAAAATGGCTCCCATAGGCTCATATGTTTGAACGCTTGGTTGCCAGTTAGTGGAACAGTTTGGAAAGGGTTAGATGGTGTGGCCTTTGTTGGAGGAGATGTGTCAGCCTTTGAGGTTTAAATACCCCACATCCTAGGTGTTAACTTCAGCTGACCTGAGCAGAGACAGATCGTTTTGATGACAAGCATAAAGCCATGTAATTTCAGGAGCCAGGAGAGATAATGGGGGGAAGGGAAGATGCTAAAGTTGTAGCTTCTCTTTCTACCTGCTGCCTATGGATCAGGATGTAAAGACCTCAGCTACTGCTCCAGCGCCAGGCTGTCTGCTTCCCACCATGATGATCACGGACTAACCCCCTGAAAATGTGAGCAAGCCCCCAATTAAAAGTTTTCTTCTGTAAGTTGCCCTGGTCATGATATTTCTTTGCAGCAATAGAATAGTAATTAAGCCAAGAGTATGTTTTAAGAGGTAAGTAGTGGCTTGTGCCTATAATCCCAGGATTTGAGCAGCTGAAGCAGGAGAGTTGCCGTGAGTTTGAGGTTAGCCTGGCCTCCATAGTGAGTTCCAGGACAGTATGGGTTAAAGTGGTTTGGTGATCTTCTCACTATACTATACTGAGGAAATCCAAAATCAGAGTTCAGTGCCAATGAAAACACAAACCTCAAATCACTGGGCTAAAGGGATTATTTATCCTGGGAGAATTCAAAGAAGGCTGGACTGTGGCAATTTTAGCATCTTCCTTTCCCTCCATTATCTCTACTGGCTCCTGAAATTACATTAATTAAGCTTTAGTTAATTAAAATGGCAATAGGAAGTGCCAAGTACAGTCATAAGCACATTGGTAATTGACTCACACCTCACGGTAAGTCGTTTCTATTTTGCAGTAAAAGACACCTAAGTGTGGACAGGTTAAGTAACTTCTTCAAGGTCACACAAGTAGAAAGTGGAAGGGCTGAGATTTAAGTCCTGTCAGGCTTCTATGTTGCCAGTATGCAAGCCCCTTTTTAATACTGACAATGGACAGTTAAAAGATCATCAGAAGACATTTCAGGGACGTGCAACCAAGGAGAAAAAAAGAACTGGGCTTTCTTAGCAAACAGTTTCCAGACATGTCCCTAACACTCTTCCAGATTGCCAGCTTTGACTCTTTTCTGTCCAGAAGTTCCAGGGAATGCCAATCTTTTAATTTTGCCACTTTCCCCAACATTTACTCTTAAACTTCCTTGGCACTGTTTTCTGGTAAAATAACCAAAAAACAAAAACAAAACAAAACAAAAAAACCCCAAAGACATTATCCACCAGCAAAACTGCAATTACAGCTGGGTTCCTAGCAAGGGCACCTTACAGTAAACAGAGACTGAGTGGGTCCTGGTAACTCCAGTCCTTCAAGTTGCTATAAACCGGTTACCATGTGACTGCACGACACTGGGCTCTCAGGGACGCGCGGCCTGCCAGGAACGGTTCTACTTTCTCTTCCTTGGACTCTGTGCTGTAGATGTTGACTCTGCTGAGCCCCGGGCTTTAGAATGCTTGAAAATACTTTTTGTGTTTTATACATAATCTTGTGCCTAGTAAAAGACAGTCTTCCAAAGGTACAAAAGCTAAAACACACCATCGACAACACAAAAAGCCTGAGGTGGTGTGCTCCCATGAACGCTGTGTCATCCTTTGGGCAAGTCACTCTACCTCTCTTAGGGGTACTTTTCTCTTTGGTAAAATCTGCTGCACTTTCTTTAGAAGGTGGCGATAGCTGGTCAAGAGTAGGCACATGGATGGGTATGGTGACTCATTCCTGGAATCCTTGAATTGGAGAGGCCAAGGCAAGAAAATCAATAGTTTAAGTCCAGCCTGGACTACAAAGTCAGTTCCAGGCCAGCCTGGGCTACAGAGACAAATTTGTAAAAAACCAGGATGGAAGAAAGGGAGAGAGGGAGGAAGGGAGGGAGGGAAAAATAAAATAAATGACACACCTTCTCATAATCAACTGTTATAAAAAAAATTTCAAAACCAAGTTGTATCCTTGAGATTTCATTTTTAATTTTTAACAGGTTTGTGATCATAAAATTTCCAAAGGAATACCTGCTTTCAGGTTCTTCCGAAACTTTCTTGTTCTCCAGAGAACAACACATATGGATCAGAAACACAATACAAGAAAAAAAAAAAAACCTTTGTTTCAAAAAAAATTAAGAAGACAAAATAAGCCTGCCTGGCCCTGAACCTGCGACTGCAGACTTCATGTGAACACAAATGCTCCAAGCCCCCTTCCTCACAGCCACGGATAAATATGTTGGGCATAAAATTCTTGTTGCGCATGAAAGCCATTTCTAGTAAAAACCAGAGGTCCACATGGCCCTCAACGAACAGTTTGCTCCCAGGCTCCACGTCACAACAAGGTGGTCGATAGTAACAATGTCCCAGAATTCCAAGATCCTGAGTTTTCCGTAAAGCACTTCCTAGGCCGACCTGGCCTTGGAGCCTCAGCCAACAGCACTCTGTACCCTGTACCTGTGGGCCTCACCTGAGCTGAGCTGTGGTGTTATTGTGTAGAAAAGGGAACAGAGAGAGACATTCTTCCTGAGGGCACTCTGTTTTGTATTTATACAGCAGGATGCAGCAACAATTTGAATATGGAAGTTTCTGGTTTGACCCCACCCCTTTTAAAGGGTGGATTACACAAGTCCCAGTAAGTTTCAAGGAAGAGGCTTGCAAGGAACATGGACCTGAGCTGAAAGGCTCCTCTTTGACCTCATACACAGATGAAGAAAACAAAACGTCATCTGACGACTCATGAGCAGCCACAGGCTGAGTCTTTCCTGTCTCTGATCCCTGATGCAGAGACTCCACACGGCCTCCCTACAAGGTTCTCACACTGTTCCTTGCTTGAGCTTCCCAGGGACACTGCCTTTGGATCACACCCAGAAGGGTTGATTCCACAGGTCTGGGTGTGGTTGGGTGTTGTGATTTTTCAGTCCCTCTCAGCGGATGCTAGCACACAGACAAGTGTGTGACCCATACCCTGGGAACATCTGCTTCAGAAAAGCTGTTGGACCCTACTCCCTCTGAACATTGTTTTCTTTCTAACAAAACAACACTTTGAAAAGAACAGCAAGTCAAAGAACTCTTAGCTTTACTGCAGTGAAGGGCAGCTTTCTCTGTGTGCAGCCTTCCCTCCGCCTGCCCACACAATAAAGATTACAACACAGAGTGAGTAAGCCCGGAACATGCTTCCCAGCAGAAGGTAAAAAGGAACGCTCTGAACGGGTAGGAAGTAGTCTGTGACAGACTCCACTGCCCTTTGGACTTCTTACCGTGGCGTTCCCATCCCCAGAGCTCCATCTGGCTCCTCCTCCTCGACACTAGTTAGTTACAGATCACTCACTCTCAGGGACCACGCCTCCTCTCCCTTCCTCCCCTCTCTGGCCGCTGCAGCTGGCCACCCTTCCCAGCCTCTCCCTAGGTTTCCAGGTGGACCTTCACACCCATAAATACCTTCAGGGCAGCAGGCAGGGCGCTGGGTGGGGAGAGGGTGTTTCCTAAGGCTCTCCCTTAGGCCAGCTCTTGCCCATTCAGCCATTCCAGGCAAGGTAAAGCCAGGTGACAAAGCGGGACTGAGCCTGCCCCCATCCTCTGCAAAGCTCCTACTTCTGGGGGTTGACTTGATAAGACAACACAAAGCCAGGAAAAACAAGAGGAATGGGGTTCTTTTTTTTTTTTTTTTTTTCAACTTATAAACTGTATGGCCGTGGCAGGCTTCTTGCTAACTGTTCCTTTTCTTAAATTAACCCATTTCTATTAATCTATAAGTTGCCTCGTGGTTCGAGGCTTACCGGTATCTTAATATCTTCTCATGGTGGTGGCTGGCAGCTCTCTCTGCCTCAGCCTGAGGAATGGGGTTCTAATCCTATCGCTGCCATTTACCTGCTAGCTTTATGACTTTGGGCAAATAGCAGAAGCTATCTAGAAGTGCCTCAGTTTCCCTATCTGTAAGGTTAATGTTTTGACCCAATTCTTCCCAAAACTTTTATCAAATTCTCAGTTATATTAATTTAATTAAATACAAATTCTCTAGACACAGAGACTTCTTTATACTATATCATAATTTATACTTTATATTCTATAGATTTATATTCTAGAAACACAGCCTGTCACTAGCAATGTAAAGATGAATAAAAAAAAACACCACTGAATTCAAGAGAAAAAAATATATCTAGAAGAAAGACAGAAATATAGGCAAAACTACCTAGCCCAAGGTAATCATTAGCATACTGGTTGACTAGCTTGCTACAGTAAACACAGACAAGAAAAAAAATATTAATGTGACCAGAGATGACGTAAAACAGAGCAAAGTCATGCTCAGTAATTTACAAATTCTGATGGCAGGCACTTTTACACGCACGCACGCACGCACGAGCCTCAGGACAATCTTGAGAGGAGCAGATGCTGCTAGCCTCAGGTCACAAATGAAAGGTCTCAGGGTTAGGGAGGCTAGAGTGCTACAGCAAGGCTTCTGTCACTGGCTTGACACTAAGATATGCACGTCCATCTTCTGTCACGCTGCCTCGGCCTTACCTGTGACACCATTCCTGACTCCTCAACCCCTTCCCCAGCCAGGCCCAGGCTCCCCTGCACTGTCCTTACACTCTTTGTTCCGGATCTTGTCTCCTCCATTAGCTTCATGGACCTCAGGACAGAGGAGATCAAATAATCACTGGTGTTTCATACACATCTTCTTAATGTATCAACAATCCACAAAATGAGGCTGGTCAAAGAGGCAGAAACCCTTTGGTTAATTTAAGGAAAACTTCTCAACAGTAAGGCATTAACCTCCTTGTGTCCTCAACTTTATGATAAGTGCTTAGTATGCCTGTGCAAGAAGAAACTCTAGCAGAAAGAGGGGGCATAGGAACAGACCCACTTATTTATTTCCAATAAATAAGAACATTTGTGTAAATGCAATTGTTAAATGTGATAAAAATGAATTCCTATAAGCTAGACAATATGCAAATCCAGTTTTTAAAAAACTGGATTTAACAGCTCGACACTGATGGTGAGGCTCCTACACAGATTACTAAGGGTATCTTCTCAATTTCTGTACTTATCTTTGTTGTCTGCTTCCAGCAGACAACAGGCTGGACCAGCTGAGCCTGCCACACAGATGGCAGCTTGCTAATAATGTTCATGGAGAATCTGTATACCAGGTACTGCTGAATCTCACTATTCACTCCTTTCAAATCTATAGTCTACCTGTGGGGTAGCTGCTACTGTCACCTCCATTTTACAGGAAGGGAAACTGAGACAAAATGTTTCAAATGCTTCTGAGACTGCAGGACTGGTGAGAAGCACAGCTGGCCCTGAACCTGGACAGGAAGGGTCTGTAAGGACTGGACTGGGGTGATTTCAGGGAAACCCAAAACTGTCATTCAGGAAGTGACCATTCAGATCTTCATTTCAGAGAAATCACCTGATGACAGAAGAATGCAAAAGTCAGGCATGAGGCAGAGGCTGGTTAGTAAGTAGGTGGGGACAGGGTTGTGTGGGATGGAGGGAGGTATCGGGGAGAGAGAGCTCCAGATAACTCAGGAGTTCAGAGCCTGACATCCTGCAAGGAGTGGCAGGTCCTGAAATGATCTAGAAAGAGGTAAAAAGAAAAGCAGACTCAAAGAGGAAGATGAGATCAGCTTTCAACAATGTTTACCTGAATGTAATTCTCTTGGCAAAATCTGTGCCCCAATCCCTGAGTATTTTGAGCTCAGGGATCCCCTCTTTTTATCTGGTTCTGTCAAACTACTCTCCTCCTCATATGCTTTGCTTTGGTACACTTAAAATGGTTTTAAAAGCAAGTTAAAATAGTTTAAAAAAAAAAAAAAACTTTCACCCTTTGGCCATACATAGGTCATGACCAGGGTAGGGTACAGGCTCCCAGCTCACTATAGCTTATCTGTGAACAGCTATTTCTCTATGAAGTCTTGTTGGCATTTTCATTAAACCTAGTATCTTAATTACTGTTCTCTTACTGTGACAAGACCCCATGACCAAGGAAACTTATAGAAGAAGGCATTTAATTGGGGGCTTGCTTATAGTTTTGGAGAGTTAATTCATGATCATCATGGTGGGAAGCAGACAGCATAGTGTTGGAGCAGCAGTTGAGAGCTTTACATCCTGATGCCTAGGCAGCAGACAGAAAGACACTGGGCCTGGCATAGGCTTTTGAAACCTCAGAGCCCATACCCAGGATGCACTGTCTCCAACAAGGCTACACCTCCTAATCCATCCCAAACAGTTCCACCAACTGGGGCCCAAGAATTCAAACATATGAGACTATGGGAGTCCATTCTCATTCAAGCTACCACATGGCAAGTGCATGTGTGCACTAGCATGTGTGTGTGTGTGTGTGTGTGTGTGTGTGTGTGTGTGTGTGTGTGTGTGTGTCTGGTGTGTCTGTGTGTGTGTGTGTGTGGCTTATAACTGCACCATAGCCTTTCACATGCTACGCAGGCACTTTCAATGAACTTTATCCTAGTCTTGGCATCTGGCTCTTTGGACTTCTCCCTTACTCCTGCAATAAGGAAGGAATGAAGAAGGAAGGAAGGAAGGAAGGAAGGAAGGAAGGAAGGAGGAGGAAGGAAGGAGGAAGGAAGGAAGGAAGGAAGGAAGGAAGGAAGGAAGGATTGATTCTTCTTTTTGTGCTCAGCTGCAACCAGTTTACTGTTAAGCTTGGGATGCCTTTTGCTCACCCAGGCCTTGGCAGAAGTATCACTTTGCAAAGAGGTCTTTCCTGAGGTTTCACTAAGGCAGATCTCCTATTCTCCTGACAGCTACCTCTCACCCCTCACTCCCAGTTCTATGGCCTTCACGGTACTTATCCTGACCTGAATCAATACTGTTAGTGTGGTTTTACTAAGGAACTGTTCATAGAACCATATCTCTACAGAGCAGACAACTGCTCTGTTGACTTAAAAAGATCATTTGGGTATTTAAAAGGATGAAGACTCAGAGCCTTTGTATAATTCATAGACATTTAGTAGCAAAGGACCAAAGGAGACATCAGAGGAAAATGTCGTCGCATCCCTGAATCTCCTCCATTAACGAGCAGACCACCGGATCCAGTGGGTGGACACTTCTCCTGTGGCATTTTTCATATGCTATTGTCAGGGACAGTGAGCCAAGCAACATGGACCCATAAAAAATATACCAACTTCAGAATCATATATATGTGGATTCAGACCAGGAATGTCACTGATTATTGTACCTTTCCAAACCTACTTCCTCCCCGTAAATGGAGCTGGTGCACCCTACCTCAGGTTCCCAGAAGGAGTAAGAAAGTGTCCTAGCACATGCCTACCACTGGCACTTAGGTAGTAATCATCACCTTTGTTACTGTCAAGTTTACTGTCAGCAAAATGTATTCTTTCAACTAGGGTTTGACAAATGCATTGAGATTAAAGGCGGTCAGCATGTGGGACCACAGAGATCACAGCATCTGTATGGAAAGAGTTAACACTAAGGCATGCTTTCTAACAATGCCCAGTACTTTAGACAAACCAGTTGCTCCTCTACGCCTAAGACAGAGACAGTCATTTGCCACTTCTGATACTAGGATGACTCTTGAGGGAACTTTCTTCCCAAAATGTTCAAATCCTAATCCCTGGAACCTGTGAATGCTGCTACAGGGCAAAAGAGACTTTGCCCCAGGCCTTAAGCAAAGAAAGCATGCTATGGGTGGACCAAATCTACTCAATATAACCAAATAACCCCTAGAAAAAGAGAATTTTCCCTAGCTAGGGAAAAGAGAGCAGGAAGGCCGGCAGGGAAAGTCCCAGCACAAGAAAGCTCTGTTAATGCTGGGTTTGAGGTGTCAAGCCCAATGGCATATACCAGAAAAGTCTCTAAGAAGTGAGGACGGCCCCCAACTGAGAGATAGCAAGAAATAAACTTCAAGGAACTGAAGTCTAGCAACAGCCCAAAGAACCTGAGGTAGATTCTTCCCAGAGCCTCTAGTAAGAGCCAAGCTGGCTAACAATGAGACACAACAGTCACATACACCTTCTGACCTACAGAACTGTGAGATAAAACATCTGCATTGTCTGAAGCCCGGTTTACAATAACCTGTTATAGCAGTCATCTAAAACTAACCCTCTTATGCTGATGTTTGATATAATTTAACTGACAGCATTTCTTTTCCCTAGTGGACCAGAGGCATATTTCACAACTGACAGCATCTTAGATGAGTTGAAATACAGGGTTAACTGTTTTATAAATGGACAGTAGATTAGCCATCAGGTAACTCAGACTGCAGGCTTGAGTTCTAAAGCATTGAGTATGCTTCCACAAAGCTCCCAATGGTTAGAGTACACCATAAAGGCCAAAAGATGCTGCCCAGGCCAACATCTAACATGGGATCCTGGACACAGTTGAACAAAGACCCAAAGGTACTTACCCTCAGAAATATTCATTAGTCTACTAAGGATTAGACACACAAAGGTCCTGAGTATCCTTCTAGGTACTGGGATAAATAGGTCACATACTTTTCCTTATGGAGTGGACACTACAGCAGAGAACATCAATGTCATGTGATGTAATGTCACACTACAATGAGTGCGAAAAGAAAAGTTAAGCATCTAGAGTACTCCATTACTTTTCACAAAAAACCACATATTAAATATGTGTGTGTGTGTGTGTGTGTGTGTGTGTGTGTGAGAGAGAGAGAGAGAGAGAGAGAGAGAGAGAGAGAGAGAGAGAGAGGAAGAGAGAGAACTCTTTTCGCAGGTCACTCCTCACTATTGATAGAGTGGGAGCTCTGAGAAATAGTTTGTTGTTAGAGGGTTTTTTGTTTGGTTTTGAGAACAGTCTTGCTGAAAGCCCACAGTGGCTTCAATCTCTTGCAGCCTCGGCTAACCATGAACTTACTATCATCCTGCCTCTGCTTCCTGAAAGGTAAGATTTCAGACATGCAGACATGTGTCACCATGCCCAGCTGGTTTTTTTTTTTTTTTTTTTTTTTTTTTTTTTTTTTTTTTTTTAATGTAGTGGTAAACCAGTTTTATATAGGACTGCCTTTTATGAATTTCTATTAAAAAAAAAAAAGAAAGAAAGGACCATAGCTTTCTCTTCACTGAATCAGATTCCCTCTCTTTTGATAGAATTCAGTCTTTTGAAAAATAAAAATTAGGGGGCTGGAGAGATGGCTCAGTGGCTAAGAGTGCTGACTACTCTTCCAGAGGACCTAAGTTCAATTCCCAGCACCCACATGGCAGCTCACAACTGTCTGTAACTCCAAGATCTGACACCCTCACATAGATATGCAGGCAAAACACCAATATATGTAAAATAAAAAACTTAAAAATACATTAAAAATGAAAATTAGTTTTATATTAACAATGCCCAGAAAGGTTAATGTGACTAAAGAGCATCTCAGCAGCCTGGAGAGATGGTTTGGCGGTGAAGATGAGTCCTGTTTCTCCAGACGACCAGAGTTCAGTTCCCAGCACCCACACCAGAAGGCTCGCCATCACTTGTCATTCCAGCTTTAGAAGATCTGAAGTGTGCACATGAAGTGTACTCACACAGATACTATCACACGGATAGACAAATGGATGGATGGATGGACGGACGGACACGGACAGATAAAATCTTTTTAAAAAGGGGCACTGCAAAAGCAGAATGCAACATCTTCCTAGACTGCTGGTCTTAAGCCATTTTTACTTTTGGAAGGACCCATAAACTCCCTGGTTGTAAAAATCAAACAGAACAGCCTAATACACACAGCAAAGAAACAAACAAATTTGACCTGTATAACCTTTCTAGAGATACAAATATGTGGAAAATTCTAGACTTCTGAAAAGATTTTGCAGGAAGTATCATTGGAATCTATGTGTTTTAACCTCTTTTTCAGTCTCCCCACACACACACTTGTATGTGTACATATATATGATTGAGGGTTTGAGAGAGTGTGTGTGTGTGTGTGTGTGTGTGTGTGTGTGTGTGTGTGTGTGTAGAAGGAGGAAAAATTCTAGGCTGGAAGACAGTTTTTTTTTTTTTTTTTCATGGCTTTGGAGAAGCCACAGTTTAATAACACCATTAGCTGAAGACTGTAATTCAGACATTAGCAAATGCAGTAAAACCCTACTTTGTACTTGCCTAGATTCTGTACTAATGGTCTGGCAGCCCACTCCACCCAGGACGCATTCTTAAGTCTGTATTTAAGAAATTCTGACAGACTACACACAGGAAGAAAGGCTACAAAGAGCCACAGGAGAACCCACCATCCTGGACAAAAGACCCACAATTAACTCAAACCTCCACTTCACTTCTAATTATGAAAAAAAAAAAAAAAAGCACTGCTCTAAATTGTCATTTCTCGCCAACCAGATTAGCAAAATAAAAAAGAACTGACACTCCCTTGGTGGTCTTTGAGGAGCATGTTGACTCAACACTCACCCAAGATGATCACTGAGCCCTGTCCTTAGCAAACAAAATGACAACTTAACCTGTCTTCACAGCACTGTAAAATCAAGGGATTAGATACAACCCACAGCTCCAGGGGCGGACAATGGTCTGCAAAGTGGCCACACAATGAAAGACGGATGCTACTGAAAGAGAAGCTATTTCTATGCACTTACTGACACACTGCTAATTTAAAACAGCACGGCAGACAACAGTATAGAAACTATCTACATGAAAGAATGGGAAGAAACACAACATACACATTCATAACAGTTTATATTTACAAGTTGATACCTGTGGTATGGAAAAGGCCTGTATGAGAAAGGATGGAAGCATGTTTCAATATTTGTCCCTTCTAATATGATTGTTAAACTTGGGGAAGTTCAGATAAATTATTATTATTATTATTATTATTATTATTATTATTAATGAAGAAGTTGTCTCTAGGAGTATGAAAAATAGAGTATGATCAGCTTAGAAAAATAAAACCAAAAACAAGTTCCAGGAGTTCAGCCTAGAAGGGGACTAGGGGAGCTGGGTGTGGGCAACAAGTCCTCAGGCCAAAGTCTATAAGTCAGAGAAGCTCAGTCCAAAGTTCAGGAGGTGAGCACAGCGAGTGTGGAGAGGGTGACTTCTGTCCTCCTGGGTGTGGGTGGCCTGGAGTCCCTGTTAATGTATTATAGCCTGAAGGAAGTCAGGGAAGTGGAGGGAAAGGGGGGGCGGAGGCCGAAAGCCAGCATTACCTCCCAGGGAGCATGCCAGAGTGTTTGTTTGCAATCTGGACCAGGTAGTGGCTGAGGCATTCTGCTCACAGACTAAGTACTTCAACAGGAGGCAAGGCACGAGCAGATGCATGGCACCAGAGTTTCCTCAAGAGCTGAAACTTGTGGGATTTTAAAAACTGAAATCATATGGAGATGTAGCAGATGAGCCTGCTGTTTAAGGAAGTCCGTAGGAAATTTTTATGAGGAACTGTCATCTGCTATTTCCGCTTTGGTGAAACAAGTTCGACTGAAGATGACCGACTCCATTTAACTAAATTAAAAAGTGGAAAGTATTCAGCATTTTAGACATGCTGGCATCTTTTCACAAGGTGGTCTGTCCATAAAACAGCAGTGAACCAAAGGGCCGAGTACCGACCAGCCCCTTCACCTTCACACAGGCAAGTCCTG
Organism: Peromyscus leucopus; assembly: GCF_004664715.2. Classification (NCBI taxonomy): domain Eukaryota; kingdom Metazoa; phylum Chordata; class Mammalia; order Rodentia; family Cricetidae; genus Peromyscus; species Peromyscus leucopus. Next base: position 83,707,604 of record NC_051065.1, on the reverse strand, counting down.
ATAGCTAGACCCACCCATCAGGGTTCTGCCCCCAAAACATCGCAGGGAGAGAAAGCTAATTCTGACAGTAACCATGAAGAAGCTGCTGAAGAGAGAAAATGGTAAGAGCCAGCAGGCAGGAAGGGAGACGCAGATAAACTCAAAGGTAAGTTCTGGTGGATCCAGCACTAGACTCCCCACTTCTCTCCCAAATTAGAAGGCTTTTCCAAACGATGCAGTCCCAGAGTCCCACAGTCACCATCTCATCCCAAAGAGCAGGGCCGCATCTGTTCAGTACCTAACCGGAATCCCTCTCTACACCCCCCGCAGTTCCTATGACTCCCTTCCCTCTGTCAGACAGACATTGGGGTGCTTTAGGGGGCAGAGATGATTGCAGAGGAATGCAGGCACTGTTCCAGTTCAGCAAGTGTTAGGTGATGCCCAGAATGCTGCTGTGCCATCCACACTACACAATGTCAAGGGCACCCAGGTCCCTGAAAACATGATGAATCCAAGAGAAAGAAGTCATTCAAGGATCTATGTACCTCTGAAGGTGTGATTCCCAGTAAATACAACTAAATTTTCTTTTTTGATTAAAAAAAAAAAAAAAAAAAGACAGTGGCTTACATAGCTTGCTGGTACACATTCAGGGAACATGGCCTTATTCCTTCATTCCCCTGGCATTCATCAAGCTCCTACAATGTGCCACACTCTACAGCTCAGAGCACTTAGAAGGCTATTGTAACTGAACAGGCTCTGAGAGACAGAGCTATTGCCAGACACGACATTTCTCTGGTTAGGAAAGCAAAGCCCATCACCACTACTCAAAACCCCCAAGAGAACTAGAAAGAAACACCTCTCCATCCTAGAAGAACAGTCCTACTGCAGGACATGGTTATGTTCTGTTGGGGTTTTTGTTTTGTTTTGATGGCGTGAGGAGGCTTGTTTTTGAGATAGGGTCTCATTGTGCTGCCCTGCCTAGCCTGGAAATCACTATGTAGACATGGCTGGTTTCAATTTTCTAGCTATCCTCTTGCCTTTGCTCCTTAAGTGCTGGGATTATAGGTATATACTGCCATGCCTAGGTTGGCCTATTTTTTTTCCCCAACTTGCCAGAGATTCTAGTGGACAAAATTTGAAGTTACCGTGAGTTTGAGATCTAAGTCAGTGGCACTCCAGTGGGAACTACTGGCTTCGTGCCCAGTAGTCAGGGGTACCTTGGCCAGCAGCACCTACAGCTAAAAAGAAATCTGCAGATTATCAGTCAATGAAGTGTCCCTCTGACTGTCTCGTAGGGGCTTGCACACAGCCATGCTGCATGACGGTTCTCCAAGTGCAGACCATGGCAGTGAAGCCCACACTTCAGTGACCACTGGTGACCACACCCACTCAAATCCACCCTGGGCTCCTACTTCTCTTCTCAGCCAAATGTCAACTACATGACCTTGTCTGTAAGAGGAATGACAGACAACAGACTATTCTGCAGGAAGGATACATAATATATGAATTTCTGACTCCCTGGCCCCACAGGCGCAATCTTAAAGTCAACAAATGTGAAAAGCACGAGTTCTTAACAACTGATTCATTCAGACAGACCCAGAAATGAAATTCTTTTAGCTACAATCTTCGGGAACAGCTCAAAGTATCAAGTCTGAAGGCTCTGCAACACTCTGGCTCATTGTTCAGTAACCTTCTGCAATGTAGACCTATAAAAAAAAGAAGACAAAATCCCTCCTTGTGGAGGACAGCAACCAGACACTCGAAGCAAAGCATTTTTACGACACCCAATAAAACCTGCCATGACAAACCAAACATTTAAGTGACACTAGAAACGATTTTCAAGAGAGACTTGGCACAAACAGAAGGATCCAGCTGGAAGTCATCTTTAGTTCAATCACTTCTACCCTCTGCCCAGCTCCAAGCTGCTTGCCTACTGCTCCCCTGGCCCTGAGAGAAAATGTAGGATGCTGAGCACCTGCTGACAGGAGCTGCTCTGGGACGGGACTTTGTAGGACAGTTTTCTCTTCTGCCCAGCCAAGGCTTCCTCTGGGAATTGTGGGAAGACAGGTCTCTGAAAGACTGTCCTGTGAATGTATCTCAGGCCTGTTGAGTCTCAGATGTTGTTATATGGGGCACTAACAGCGGCTGAAGAGGCAGTGAGCCCCCATGGAGAGGCACCCATAATTCTCTTCTGGTTGTTTGTCTCTCATGTAAGAAGTCCTCTCTATCTCTCTCGACTTGATTTACAGCTTTCCAAAATACATTACACACAACACACAACACACACACACACACACACACACACACACACACACACACATTAAGCCCTCTGCTCTCTCCTCCTTTGATCCTATGGGCCTGTCCTATGACACTTGGCAGAGTGCTGAATCAGCTATGGCATTACGGCAACTCTGGGGGAAAATTTGCTCTACTCCTTGAGGTTTGGATGCTTAAGGAACACCAGCCTCATGTCGCCCTTGGTGAGAACTGAGCAAGATCTAGACTCAGAAAAGGCTTAGAAAAGGCCCAGGGTGTTCGGCAGTTTAATGACAAGAAGCACTCAACTGTGCTGCACCCACATTTTATTTATCCAATGTTCCTGTTAGCCTCAGTGCACCCATTTTTTCCTCATCCCCGTTAACCAGGGCAGACTGAGAGTGCTCTATAAATACAGCTTGTCAAGGCAGAGGACCTGGATCTGGGAAGTAGCAACTTCTGTGAATTCAGACTTGGCTTATATACAGCTCTTTCTTATCTCTCTTATGACAGCAGAGATCTATCACCCCAGTACTTGGGAGGTGGCCATACAAGGGCCCTGACTGTAGCAGTGTACAGCACCACCTAGCATTGTACAAGGCCCTAGATTCAATCATCATTAACTCTCTCTCTCTCTCTCTCTCTCTCTCTCTCTCTCTCTCTCTCTCTCTCTCTCTCTTACACACACACACACCACACACACACACACACACACACACACAAAGATAAACCTAAAAACTTCTGAAGGGCTTCCCATTTACTGCAAAGGTTTTGGCACTTAATTTGATGGCATTCATATGTCACAAACATTGGTGTGTTTTTTTCCAAGGCAATGAAATTCTGATATATGTAGTTATAGACCAGAATTTATTTTGAGTAACAAATCTTACAAATGATTTGTTACATGTACATGCTTACTGGGAGAAAATGGAGGCATTCACTTGTTTGTATTTCCTTCAAGTCTTTATAAAAATACATAGCTAGCTGTAATTGCTGTAATTGTGAATAATGCACTGTATTTGTACCTGTCTTCCAACTGTGTAACCCAAAATAGACTTCATGCATGCGCTAGCGGTTAGAAAGGAAAATGAAATTAAGATCTAGAATCAATTTGCTGAGTAAGTTGATATCACAACCCATTTCATATTTAAAAGACAAAATACTACTGCCTAATCACTGCATAGTCTCTTACTTTGTAAGCACAATTTGGCAGGATGTTTTGAATAATAATAGCCTTTTTGTATTTGAGAGAAATATGAAAATTTTGTGTGGCATTTTCCTGTTATAATAGTAATGCATGCTCACTATTTGTACAAAGATGTATTAATGCCAATACTTATTGAATATAGACTCCATGTCAGGCAATGTTCCACATGGTCTATGAAGACAAATTCATGATTCCCCACAACCTCAACAGAAGCACAGAGAAATCAACCAAGTCGACTGTCTAATCTACATGCCTAGGAACACAAGTCAGCAATCCATCATTATGCTCTAATCTTCTAGGAGTAAAAGCAAGCAGTAATTTATTCAATCAAGTCTTTCACTACAACAGGGCACAATGTCGTGGGCCCAAAACAATTCATAATGAACACTGTACCCTTCATACTGGAAATCATTATAAACTAGTATTTCTGTGTCACTATCACTGATATGAGCTACAATCCATATTGATTTGATTCCAGGCATCTGATAGGTATTTAGAATTTTGCAAATTTTAGCAAATGATGCAGTGACTCCATGAGTTAATTCCCTGAATTAACTAACCATCCACTCTCACAAAAATAAACATAATTAGTCCCCACTTCTTATGGCTTACCTGCTGGCCTCGGACAGCCATGCACACAAGAGCAAACAACAACATACTCTTGGGTCGAATCCTTTCAAACTTTAAAAGTCACACTTGATTAACGACAAATGCTGCTTCTGTTATTGATTCAATTTCCTATCCAAGTTAATAAATGTAACTATTTGACATAAAAACTTTCTTTAAATTTAAGGCTAACTTATGTTCCTAATTGCCTAGCCCCAAAAATATTATGTATTTAACAACACCAAAAGCATATTAAAATTATTAGTCCATCAATCATTATTATTCATACTGCTGTGGCAGAAACAGGACATACAAGCTTATACATATTTTACACACACACACACACACACACACACACACACACACACACACACAAAATCTGGTCAACTTTCTAGTTTTTTGAGCAAGATCTTACTCTAGTCTAGGCTAGCTTGGAACTTACTATGTTGTCCAGACTGGAGTTGACAACTCACAGCAATTCTCCTGCCTCAGCATTGCCATCTGCTGAGATTACAGATGTGATTACCATGCCAGCATCCATCATTCTTTGGAACTTAAAATTGTGGTATCTGGCATTTCCAGAAGGTTCTAGCTAGCACAATTTACCCATTTATCCTGCTGACTGAGTAAAGGAGGTTAAAAAAGGAAAGAAAGCGATCATTCTAAGCACTTACCATAGTTATTCTCAGTCTACAGTTTTCCAACACCTAGCTGATACAGTTTCCCTAAAACTCTGGAAATAGAGAGCACTATTACCCCTATTTTACAAATCAGATTGGAAAAGGCTAAATACTACTCTCATCCTGGTCTGACAAGAAAGCCTACACAGTAAACCCCTGTGAAACCCCGTCTCTTCCCAGTCAGGGCTGAAAAAAAAAAATTACTTCTAGAACTTACCTTCCTAGGTAAGGCTTATACTAAAACGAAACAAACAAAAACAACAAAAAACCCACCTCATGAAAACCCAGCATCGTCGGTGATGTTATTCTTAGTCTCATTTTCTTCCTACTAGGGAGAGGTTTGGAATAAAAATGATGGGGCTCTAGCTAACTTTTCCGGAGCTCTCTTTTACTCTGAAGTCCTCTGCTCTCACAACCAGATCACCACACAGGTTCTCTCACAAGAGACAACAAGCAACCCAACTGTCAGAGGCTTTGGCTTTCAAGTAAGCGCAGCGCGTTCTGCACAGGTGAGCGTAGCCTTTCCATACCACACTGGCAGTCTCTTGCGAAGCACTGGTCCTCATTTTTACACAGTTCTCTACAAACCTAAGTGCTGTGCGCTGCACTGGGGTTCGACGCCTAGTCAATTGCCTGTGCTAAATACAAAGGCATCGTAGCTACTGTTCAGCATTCACTGGACTTAATCCATAGCTTTATGGTGCTGGCTTACTGCTAAGGAAGACAAAGGGTCTGACTATCTTATCTAGTTAGCAATCTGCAATTGATTGCTTTTTAAAACGGGCCTAGGAGGCAGGGGGTGGTCAGTGGGAGGGGGTTGAAAGAGAGTAAGGGGGTACCCATGTATGAAACAGACAAAAATAAAAAGTTAAAATATGTGAGAACCACGAGTTTATCTATTGGAAAATGGCCTGGCCAACATATACATTTTTGTTCTAAAAAGCGGGAGAACCTCATCACTTGAAAGTGACTGCTAGATTTAACCCCACTGTTCTAGAGTGGCCTGCTTTCCCGGCTTCCCTGGGGAAGGGCTGGAATCCAGTGGTAATTTACATCCATGGTCTGAAGTGCCAAGCCATGGTGCAGCAGGGTGACCAGCATTCTAAAAACAAAGCCAAGCTATTGCTTTAAAAATTGAGAACACACAGACACAGAGCCTGGCTCTGACAACATCCAAAAAGATTCATTATAGACAATCTATTCAGGAGACGCTACGACCGCCCCAGGAAATATAAACAGTGTCCAAAGACAGCCGAGGGGAGAGGAAATAACTGGCCGGAATGAGGCGAATCATGTGAAGTCTGTCCAACAAGGCCTAAGACATCCCCAGTGTTTCCACTGGGAGCCGCGGTTAAACGTGCCCTGGCACATGGGCACAGACCTCCCCTCCAGCTCAGGCATGGGGCTGCTTCCTTGCCTACCCACTTGTTTGTGCACTGCCACGCCCGCACAGGACCACGAAACCACAGGCCTTGGCAGATCCTTCCAGCTGATCCCCAGTTGCTCAAAGTTTAACAAGAATCACGGCTCCCTTTGCAAAAGTTATGAATGATTTAAGTCAAGTTTACAAGACACCCACGGCCAGGATAAATGAGTGTCAGTAGACACTAGCAATGGCGTCTTAAAATGAGGTTTAATTGGCAGGCCCTTACTAAAATGAAAACGAGTTTCTCTAACCCACGGGCTAAGCGTCCGGCGCTACATTTAAAAAAAGAAATAAATCACGCAAGGCTCAAGTTTAAACTCCGACCTTCCTGTCTGAGTCACCGCCGCAGGGTCCCTCGTGGAGTGTCACCCGAGTTCTCTCCACGATCCTCTCCTTCCCCGCCGCCACCCGCCCTGTGCGGACTCCAGCACCCTGGCTGCCAGTCCACGCGCGTCCGGAGACCGTCGCGGGGAGAGGAGGGGCGTGTGTGGCAGCCCCGACCCGCTCCTCCCGCACCACCGCGAGCTGGGCGGTGACTCCGGGGCCTCCCGCGGGCGGGTCGAGGCCGGGCTGGGTGGCAGCAGAGACCCAAGCCTCGGGGGTCGCTCGTGTCCGCGGGCTCTCGCGTCTGTGGGCCGCGGCGGGCCTCGCTCCCACTCCCCTCCCGCGGCCCAGGGCGCCCGCAGCCCGCGCTTCCTTCCTCCGCTCCCTCGCTCCAGCCCACGGCCGGTTCGCGGGGCCCGCCGGCGGCCCCTAAGTGGAGGCGTCCCGCCCCGTCCTGCTTGGGTCCCTGCGTCCCGGTCCCGCGATCGCTTGGCACTCACCCGCCACCGCCGCCGCCGCCGCCGCCGTCGCCGCCGCAGCCAGGGAGTCGGTCTCTGCGCTCCGGGACCGCCCGACCTCTCCTCCCCACTCCGCTCCGGCTCCTCCCCGCGCGCGTGGGCGGGGCGCACGGCCCGGGGGGCGGGGCGGCCGCCGCCACCCCCACTTCTCGGTTCCACCGGCCTGGGACGCCCTCGCCGCCGCGCTCTGCTGCGGCCGTCGGGTGTGTGTGTGTGTGTGTGTGTGTGTGTGTGTGTGTGTGTGTGTGTGTTGTGTGTGTGTGTGTGTGTGTGTGTGTGTGTGTGTGTGTGGTGTGTGTGTGTGTCTGTGTGTGTCTGTCTGTGTGTGTGTGTGTGTCTGTGTGTGTGTGGACACGCTGCGGCCGTCGGGTGTGTGTGTGTGTGTGTGTCTGTCTGTCTGTCTGTGTGTGTCTGTGTGTGTGTGGACACGCTGCGGCCGTCGGGTGTGTGTGTGTGTGTGTGGACACGCGTGCCCGCGGCAAGGTTGGTGCACCTCACTGCGGTGCGGTAGGACCCACGCGCCGCAATCACCACGCACCGCCCAAGTTCTCCGCAGTGCCGGGCCTGAGAAGATGAGCTCTGCCAAACCCTTACACAAAAGTGGGGCTCTGATCCAGAAAGGTCTGAGGAAACAGCCACCATCATATTTAAAGGGCTCTGGGGCCATGGGTATGTTGTTTCTCAGGAACGGAGGTAAAGCCAGATTGTGAAATGTTAAGAACATCATCTACCGTGCCTTCCCCCTCGATTCCCGTGAAATTTGTGCTTCCGAATGCCCCATACTTGGCAAAGTTGTGCGTAATAAATTAATTGGATCAGATTGGTCTCTTTTTTTTTTTTTTTGGTATGAATTTAGAGTTTGGTAGATTGAAGGGCCAGTTTTGCTTCCACAATAGCTGCTGACATTCATTCAACAAAACGAAGCACCTGTTGCGTGCCAAGTATTATGCTAAACATGATCGGAGATACCAACCCAAGGGAGGCTTGCTTTCAAAAAGCCAGAGTTCAGCAGAAATGGTAATAATCAGCAGTCTGCTAGCGCACTCCGAGGTATCTACTTTCTCGGTTAGCAGGATAGAGATAGAAGGCCAAAGTAGGTCACTAAGAACCAATGTGGGCAGAGTCCTTCTTTAAAGTATTGGGTGAGAGCAGGGAGCTCTAATTGGACTCAGTGCATTGCAGGAAGGAGGGAGGGAGGGGGGAGGGAGGGAGGGAGGGAGGGAGAAAGGAGGAAACATGTTGTGATGGGAGAGTGGGAGAGGAAGTTGGGTGTGATCAAGATACATGTATGAATTGTCAAAGAATAAATAAAACATTCTTTAAAATGAGAAATCAAACAAGAAACACATGAGTATTTGTGACAATCAAAGAATAAATAATAACAAGAAGTGGGTGAGTCACTGGAGTTTCACTGCGGAAGAGAGGTGAGTTGTTGGAATGCTCAGGTCTAGGCACTGAATCCCACTGATGGCATTAAATCCATTCCTGTTTACACTTACTCAAGGATGCCTTGCTTGGCAGCCTCCAGAGAATGTTCTTGTTGGGGTGCAAACCACACAGCCTGCCCTTTATTTCCTACTTTGTACCGGCTTAGGATACAGTCGGCTGATTCAGATAGGGACAGTTCAAAGACGCACCCTGAACAGAGTGGCCTGACACAACCAGGGACTGTTACGGTCATACCAGTGATTTGCATCTCGTGACCATTCTCTAGCTCAGGTAAGTGTTTTCCTGTACTTTTAATTTTCCTCTCATTAGTCTGTGACAAAAACAACCAAAGTGGCTTGTTGAAGAATGCCTGGTTCAGTGCTCTTCAAATTGTAAGCACAGAACAGTCTTTAAACAGCTATCCGCATAAGGAGAGAACAAAAATCCAAGATCATGTACAAACTTTTGCAGAAATTGTCTATTGAAATCAAGTCATTTTAAGTGTGGACTTTTATTTTTTCCCATCTCCCCCATTTTGTATTTCTCTCTCTCTCTCTCTCTCTCTCTCTCTCTGTGTGTGTGTGTGTGTGTTTTGTACTAAAATATCAGCCTGCAACAAATTAAGAATAAAATGCAGTTAATCATTAATATCTGTGGGATCTGCACCCTCAGATTCAACTACAGATTGAAAAATATTTGAAAACAAAATTAAGTCTGTTCTGAACAAGTATGTTTTTCTTGTCTTTATTTCATTTATACTACAGTCTAACAAAATTACCATTTACATTGTGTAGAACTAGATAATAAATAATCTAGGAATAATTAAAACATTATCATATGTAAGATGTAGGTAAGTTATATGCAAATACTATGTCACTTGATCTGAGAGTTTTCCATCCTTAGATTTTAGTATATCAGTAGAGGATGGTCCAGAAACCAATCCCCTGTGGGCACTGAGGGACAAGTGTACTACAGAGAGTCGGGAAGTTCTGATCATTTAGCCAAAAGGCAAGAACAGTGAGAGCTAACATTTAACTAGTACTTCCTGTGTGGCAGATGTTGCTTTAAGAGCCTTACATATATTAAATCTTTTTCATTCTCCTGGCAACCCTAGTAGGTAGGCACAGCAAAGTTAACCCACTCAGTCTGAAAGGGGCAGAGTTAGGTTTTAAATGCAGGGTATTTGCACAGTTTGTGCATTTACCCATGGTTCCGGACCTGTTTCCTGAACTTCGATAACTCACATTCCATCTCCATGTATCCGTGCCTCATTACACACACACACACACACACACACACACACACACACACACACAAATTTATACATATGATATATATGCATGTAGCATTATATATAGATAGTATATAATACATAATGTATATATAATATATATAGGCTCACTTGTTTCATATAAATGAATATATACCTTTGCAGTTAGTAATTTCACTCATGAAATCATAGTTGGATCATCAAGCATTCATTTTTGCCTGTTCCTATTAAAGTATATACACAGCTCCAGCAATTTCCATTAACATTTGGTTGTCTCTCTTGTGATCCTTCTCCAGTTTTAAGAACACTGATTCCAAGGGTACTTCTTGCCGGCTAGCATCTACATGTCATGGTCAAACTACCACCTTCAGCTTCAGGATGTCTTTTGCCTGGGCACAGGACAGCTGGAAGTGCCTGGTAGCTAACATTCTTTCTACACTTTTTTTTTTGAGACAGAGTTTCTCTGTGTAGCTTTGGAGCCTGTCCTGTAACTCACTCTGTAGACCAGGCTACCCTTGAACTCATAGAGATCCGCCTGCCTCTGTCTCCCGAGTGCTGGGATTAAAGGTGTACGTCACCACCACACGGTTTACTGTCTGCATCTTGTCTTTAACCAGTAACAGGAGTGTGGAGGTAAAAACACTGCATTTTGACCCTAACTGGGATAACGGCAAAGCAGCATCTATGCTGTCAGAGGCACTTCCTGCAGGGGTGGGATCAGAGTCTTCCCTTTTCTCCAACATTTTTCTTAGGTCGTCTTCCCTTGCCCTTCTTGGTCTTCCCTGTTCTACTTCCTACTCTACTGTCAAATTTTCTTGGGAATAGATCCCAACCAGGACCTGCAATATGATTTATGTGACTCAATACAGAATGAAAAAAAAATGCTCAAAATTATTTAGAATTTCAAAATGTTATGGCCGAGCATTAAGTCAATCATAGGTTTCTGTGCAGTGTACAGGTGTGTGACTTTCCTTTGCACAGGGGTGAAGCTGGCCTAGATTCTGATGCATCATTTTCACTTGAGTCCTTCTTCATCTCAGGCTCTGATTCTAGAGAATCTCATGCAAAAATAACAGCTATTAAAGTAACAACAAGCTCAGCTAGCTACTACCATACCTGTCTGTATAAGCCACCAGTATCCCACACCTCATTGGAAGAAGAATTATGCTCTCATAGGTAGAGCCTTGGCCACAGAAAGAGCTATAGTCATCAGGAATGATCTGGGTTAATGAGGTGAGAAAATGAGCTTCAGTCAGGATTCTGATGGACACAGTGCCCTGTGAATTTGTGCTGTGTCGTAGAAGCAGTGTCCTGGAAATGCCTTTCCTAAAGAAGTTCTAACGGCAGTTGGTTGAAAGAGGCACCTGTACGGAAGTAAGGCTGGTGGTGGCGCTGGTTGGAAAGACAAGCCCCTCTCAATGCAGAGACAGTAGAAGCCTCAGCTGAGCCTACAGCCTAGTCGGGGACTGAAGCTGGTGAGTGTATAGAGTTGGCCTGGATTGAGTCCATGGTGTTGACCTTTGTGCTTTGCTTTTCTGTTTTTGTTTGTTTGTTTGTTTGTTTGTTTGTTTGTTTTAAATGGGGTCAGGGAATGATCCTTGTGTCTCTATATTTTACATTACTAGAAAGAAGCAGTACTTTAACAAAGTACATTGTTAGAGTAGTGCCCGTTGACAGAAATGCTCAGTAACTGGGAACAGCTGTGGCAGCCTACAGCAGGGACCTGGGAGAGGCTTCACAGGAGGGCACCTCCCGGATTCTACTTGGGTTGATGATTAGGAATAATAGGAGTATGGAGCTAAACCCAGGAGGGAGTGACCTTAGATTTTACTTTGTTTAATTTGTTTGGGGGAACACATGCTCTGGTGAGTGTGCAGAGGTCGGAAGACAGGTTTGAGGAGCCACTTATTCCACCTTTACATGGGTTCTAGCTATCAAACTCGAGTAACATTTCTATACCCTCTGAGCTAGCTCACCAGGCCCCCTAAGCTCAGATTTTTATGTTGTACCGGGGCAATTGCTGGTTATACTTTATCTGGTATCATGGGCTTATTGAATTTCCTATTTTGTTCTTTCCCAGGATTCCTTTAAACTGTTCTCTTCCCTCCATTTGTTGACTGTATTTTCCACCCTCTCCCTCAATGGCTCTGAAATAAAGCAAATAAATCAGTTGCCTGTAAAAGAATAAGTTTCTGTGAAAGAACAGTAGAGGAGCAGGATGAAGTCAGTCTTACAGGGGGAGGTTTGGGGTTTGAGTATGTGGTGTATAAAGGAGTTGTAAGAGAGCAATCTATAGATTCAATGCAATCCCCATTAAAATCCCAACACAATTCTTTACAGATCTTGGAAGAACAATATTCATCCTCATATGGAAAAACAAAAAACCCAGGATAACTAAAACAATCCTGTATAATAAAAGAACTTCTGGAGGTATCACTATCCCTGATTTCAAGCTCTACTACAGGGCTATAGTAATAAAAACCTCACGGTATTGGCATAAAAACAGATAGGTGGATCAATGGGATTGAATCAAAGACCCAGATGATAACCCACACACCTATCAACACCTGATTTTCAACAAAGAAGCCAAAAATATTCAATGGAAAAAAGAAAGCATTTTCAACAAATGGTGCTGGCATAACTGGATGTCAACATGTAGAAGATTGCAAATAGATCCATATCTGTCACCATGCACAAAACTCAAGTCCAAGTGGATCAAAGACCTCAACATAAATCCAGATACACTGAATCTGATGGAAGAGAAAGTGGGAAATAGCCTTGAATGTATTGGCACAGAAGACAACTTCCTGAACAGGAATAGTGCAGACAATAAGATCAACAATTAATAAATGGAACCTGATGAAACTGAAAAGCTTCTGTAAGTCAACTGACACAATCAATAGGTCAAAACGGCAGCCAACAGAATAAGAAAGTATCTTCACTGACCCTACATCCAACAGAGGGCTGATTGCCAGAGTACATAAAGAACTCAAGAAACTAGACATCAAAAAACCAAATAATCCAATTTAAAAATGGGGTACAGATCTAAACAAAGAATTCTCAACAAAAGAATCTCAAATGACCAAGAAACACTTAAAGAAATGTTCAATATTCTTAGCCATCAGGGGAATGCAAATCAAAACAACTCTGAAATGCCATCTTACACCTGTCAGCATGGCTAAGATAAAAAACACAAGTGACATCTCATGCTGGAGAGGATGTGGAGCAAGGGGAACACTCCTCCATTGCTGGTGGGAGTGCAAACTTGTACAGCCATTTTGGAAATCAGTATGGCAGTTTCTCAGAAAACTGGGAATCAATCTACCACAAGACCCAGCAATATCACTCTTGAGTATATACCTTGTGTATGATCAGTCATACCACAAGGAGACTTGCTCATCTATGTTCATCGCAGCTTTATTTGTAATAGTCAGAACCTGAAACAACCTAAATGTCCCCTCAACCAAAGAATGGATAAAGAAAATGTGGCACATTTACACAATGGAGTATTACCCAGCTGTTAAAAACAATGACATCATGAAATTTGCAGGCAAATGATGGAACTGGAAAACAGTTATCCTGAGTGAGGTAACCCAGACTCAGAAAGACAAACATGGTATGTACTCACTCATAAGTGGATATTAGCTGTAAAATAAAGGATAACTATGCTATAATCCACAGACTTAGGTAACAAGAAGGGCTCAAGGGGGGGGGATACCCAGATATCCCTGGGAGGGGAAATAAGAGATTTCATGAATGGACTTTGGGCAGGTGGGGATGGGAACATGAGTGATCAGGTTGTGGGGAAATGGAAGGGGACAGTACTGAAAAAGACTATTGGAAAGGGGAGGAGCACTTCAGGGTCAGGTAGAAACCTGGTACAAGGGAATCTCCCAGGAATCTACAAGGAGGACCCCATCTAAGACTCCTAGCAAAAGCAGATTTGTAGCCTGAATTGGCCATCTCTTGTGACCAGGCAAGACTTCAATTTGAGGAACTGGGACACCAACCTAGCCACATAACCTTGACCTACGTCTGTCCTGCTTATGGGATGTGCTTAGGTAAGGGTGGCCTAGAGATTGAGGGAGTGGCCAGCCAATGACTGGTCTAGTCTAAAACCCATGCCAGGCGAGTAAGCCTACCCCTGACATGGTCTGGAGCACCAGGACCCACAGGCAGGATGACCCGGAGACCTAGGATAGAACCAAACATGACTGGAGGAAAAAATGTCAATGTAATGACGCCTAATGATATTCTGCTATTCTCAGAGTGGTGTCTAGCCCAATTGTCATCAGAGAGACTTCATCTAGCAACTGATGAAAACAGATGCAGACCCACAGCCAAACATTAGGTAGAGCTCAGGAAATCCTGCAGAAAATGAGGAGAAAGGATTGTAGAAGCCAGAGGGCTCAAGGACACCACAAGAAAACCCATAGAATCAACTAACCTGGGCTCACAGGGGCTCATAGAGACTGAACCAATAACCAGAGAGCCTGCATGAGACTGACCTAGGCACTCTGTGTATATGAGATAGTTGTGTAGCTTTGTCTTCTTGTGGGACTCCTAACAGTGGGAGCAGGGACTATCTCCAACTCTTCTGCTGGCTTTTGGGACCCTACTCATCATACTGGGTCTCCTTGTCCAGCTTTAATACATGGGGAAGTACTGCAACTTGATATGTGATGTTTTGTTGATGTCCATGGAAGGCCTTTTGTGAACAGAAATGGAGGAGTGGATTGAGGGGGAAGGGACATAGGGAGATTTGGGGGTCCTAAGAAGAGGGGGAGGAGGGGAAACAGCAGTCAGGTTATAAAATAAATAATCATGAAACATTAAAAGGGTGGGGCGGGGGAGTTAAGAGAATGGCTTCTAAAGTCCCAAGCTTATGAAAACCAAATTTTATGTAAGAAGTGCCTTTTCCCCTTGTATAACATTTCTCCCCTTCCAAAAACAAGCAAAATAAGTGATATTATAGCCCAAGATAGCTACTCTTTAAAATGGATTGCAGTTTATATGTGAATGTACTGTGAATTTTTTGTTTTCTATTCAATGACGCTCCTCTGTAAGCTTTTTGTCAATGTTCAATAACATCATTGTAACTAAAGCATCAGTAGGAAAGGATTCTGAAGAGTGGGGGAAATGTGGCTGAGCAGTGAGCCCTTTTGAGAACACGTTCCATAGACCGGAACAGTTGTCTAGGGATCGGCTTCCCTCACTGTGGTTTTTCACTTGTCCTGTTGCACATGGCTACCCTCTGTCTGAACCCGCCCTAGGTGTTATGAAGAACTACCTTCTTCTGAGTAGCTTAGTATTCCACAAACTGGTTTTTCTGCTCAGTCAGAGGCTGCCATATTGCCAAGTAGAAGTTAGCTAACGGAGAAGCAGCTAGAGTCCTGGGAATCCCTAAGTGCCTGTTGTAACTCAGATGGTCCAAAGAAAGAACTAGGATCCAATGACAGCTACAGATCAGAAGGCAATTTAATATAGTTCCATCCTCAAGTGAGTCTAGGTCATCAATTACTAACTCGGTATAAGTTTTCTGTATCACTATCAAGCTAGACCCTTGATCTAGAGAGTGGAAGTCCCAAGTACTATTGCCTAGAGGGTAAATACATTGGCTCAAACTTTCATGGATTTCCCATCACTGGAAGAGTCAACAGATGGCCAATCAAAAAAAAAAAAAAAATGGAGAGCAAATGATATGGGGAAACATCCCAAATGTCCATTGTAGGAGACAGAGTGCCTCAATTTCCAGGATCTTACGAAGAAATGGTACATGGAAAAGATGCCATGAATGTATTTTTTTGAACACTAAAGGTATATTTCAGATACATAAGCATATAGATTGCTTTATGAATATATTTGTAATGATTTTTTGACAAAATATTAAAAATTACTTTCTTAGTGGAATTTTAGATAGCAGGCAAATCTCTCTCTTCTTCCATGCCTCCATCACACAATTTTCACACAACCCATCCAGATACACAGAGACATTGGGCCTGGCTTGAGCATTTGAGATGCCAAACACCTCCCCCCCACCCCCCGTAACACACTTCCTCCAACAAGGCCAGACCTCTTAATCCTTGTCAAGGAGCACCACTCCCTGATGACCAAGGACTCAAATATATGAGTTATGGGGGCCATTCCTATCCAAACCATTGTACTTTAAAGTTTGTTTTATTTAAGTTTTTTGTCCTTTAGGTCGCATATTCTTCTTCTTTTTAGTATTAATTTTTAATGTTTTCTTTGATATTCACAAAATATTTTACATTAAACTATCCATTACATCTGTATATTACATTTTGTTAAAAAATTGTCCAAAGCATTAGAAGGAAATAAGAGGCTTGTTGTCAGCTAACATTTGTTAAGACCTTACTCTGTGTAATGCACTGTTTGTTCTAAGAACTTTATACATGTTATTTCATGAATTGAAACCTCAACCATCTTAAAATTTTATAGATGAAATATTTGACACAAGTCTTACAGCAAATGAATAAAGTTATAAAATGTAATTGCTTCCCCTGTATTATTGGGGGAATTGTTGTTTTTCCCCTGGCACAGAGGCTGCAGCTGATCTACTGCTGTTTCAGCCATAACTGTGGCTCTGCAGTTATTGGTCTGCTTCTCAGGCAATGGCCTAGTAGGACTTCTACATCCCATCGGATCCACCTCCTGCTGCTGCCACCAAATGTAGTTTTTAATGAAATCTCTATCATTCTATTTATTAATAAAGACTTGGGAGTCAGAGGCTGGGGTGAAAACTTGCTAGTTCAGAGAGGTTGAGGAGCAACTAGCTGACCTTCCTTCTTCGATGACATCCGAAAAACAGAGCATCTCTTCTGTTGCTCCAAACCAAAAAGATCTGCCACACTCAAAGTCCCTCTCTACTGTGTATCTCTATCAGTTTTCCTGACTCCCATTGACTCTCTGTGACACCAGACATTAATGGTGTATTATGCCTACACATACGTGTAGGCAAAACACTAATACATGTAGAAAGAGAAGGGAGGAAGGAAAGAAGGGAGGGAGGGAGGAGGGAGAGAGAAATGAAGAAAGAAAGAAAAAAAAGGAGAAGGAAAGGAAGGAAAAGAAAGAAAGGAAGAGTGAGTGAAAGAAGGAAAGAAAGAAAAAGAAACATCAAATAGACAGGTCACAGAAAAGCAGGGACTTGTCGGCCATAGCCCTCAGATCCTATCTGGTGACATTCTTAGCCTTTTAGTTGATGCGAACTGGGGGTCTGCTTATACATCCCAAAGGATTTACCTTTTGGTCACAAAGATGTGATCTTACCAAAAGACACACACAGAGGTGAGCAATAAATGGCTGTTAGTAAATGCCCAAGGCTAATTTGTCTCAAGACTTCCATCCCTCCCCACATCACTAACATTGTGAATTGTCACTTCTCCTGGCAAAAGGCTCAAGGAAAGGTGTGGTTCTTCCCAGGAGATTCTGTTCATAGTTCTTCCTGTTAGCCAGGCATCACGTTGTGTGCAGGTAGGACCAAATACTCATTTCTCCTCATGGGTAGGAAGGGCTCATTCCCAGTATGTGATGTAGATGAGACTGAGCAGAAGGTCAGAAAGTAGCCTTTAGGAGGAGAGATGGTAATGCCATGAAGAAAAAAATTCCTGCAACAGATTGTCAAAATCTACTAGCCCTTGGGATCCAAGTCAGACTGTTAGTATATTTTATTTATTTTGTGTGCATGTGTGTGCATGTGTGCAGGTGCACTTGTGTCGGAGCCCATAAGAGTGGGTCAGAGGACAACTTTTGAAAGTCAGTTCCCTCCTTCCGCTTGTGAGTCCTAGGGATTGAACTGATCTCATCATGCTTGGTGGCAAATGTCTTTACCTCTGAATCATCTCTACTCATATTTTTTCTTTTTTCTTTTTTTGGCCCTCTGTATTTGACATAACATATAACATACAATAAGGATAATATACCTAAAATTAAAACAATCAAGAACACTGGCCTACCAAAGAGAAGGTAACAGATAATGGAAATAAACATTTTATATTTTTTTTTGGTTGTGAGCCTAGCCTTTAATGGCTGAGCCATCTCTCCAGCCCTGAAATAAACATTTTAAACAACCAAAATTTATACATTTCTAACCATTAGATTGTATGTTTAGCAATGTTTATATGTTTCATAGTTATTTATGAAACTGTGAACAGTTTTACTTATATCTGGAGTATTTAAACAATTATCTGCCTATCTATCAATCTATCTATCTATCTATCTATCTATCTATCTATCTATCTATCTATCTATTATCTATCATCTATCTGAGACAGGGTCTTACTACATAGTCTTGGCTGCCCTGGAACTTACTCTATAGAGTAGACTAGCTTTGAACTCACAGAGATCTGCCTTAATGGAAGGACTCAATATTCTCCTGTGCAATTCTACTAAAACCAAGATTAGCATTATTCTATCACTTGGAACAGCAGTGAGTGAAATACTGAGTACCTTAAAATTAAAAATATCGAATTATAAATGACTTAAGAAAGCTAACCATGTGAGAAACGTTCAGTTGCCTGGGTACTCAGCTGTCAGTATCGTTGAAGATAGATGAGTGTCATCTAGAATGTCTGAGGTCCAGGTGCCTGTCTTCCCAGAAGACACTAGCACACAGGATGTGAGACTTACAAATGTGAGAGTTCATGGCATGAAGGGTTGTCCTCCAGAAATAGGTTAGAAGCGTCTAGATGGAGTCCTTCCCTCCAGGCAGGATGGAGTCTGGGAGGCGATGGTTACTTTGTGTTTGTTCTGAGTTTTCTCAGTTGATAAAACCATGGTTTTCTTAATCTTCAAAGGAAGGTTCTGTGACCCATTTTTAATTTTTAGTTATCATATTTTAAAGTCCCTTATGTGTACCCCTTTAGTAAAGATGGTTCCAATAATTTTAAATGTTTTATAGGCTGTCAAGTACTTACTTTATAAGGAGATAATGAATATTTTCCAAAAGGGGAAGATATTAGAAGAAAGGCAAAGCTTTAGTTAATTTTGATAATTTATTAACATTATTTATATCTCTAATAGTCCAAGCTTATGAATAGATTTAAATATTTGTTCATTAAATTGAGTTCCATGACTGCTGTGTGATTTAACAGAATTTTTTTTTTCTGGAGCTGAGGACCAAACCCAGGGCCTTGCACTTACTAGGCAAGCGCTCTACCACTGAGCTAAATCCAATCCCAACCCCCAGAAAAATTTTAAATAGGATTAGTTTTGTTTTTTCTTTAAGATCTACTCTTTTTTTTTTTTTTGAGACAGGTTCTCTCATTAAGTAGCTCTGACTAGAACAGAACTTAATATATAGAGCAGGCTGGCCACAAACTCAGAGCCTCACCTGCCCCTGCCTCTCCATTGGTGGTATGAAAGATGTGCAACAACACATCTGGCTAAGATTTACTTATTTTTGTTCTATGTGTGTGAGTGTTTGTCTGTCTGTCTGTATGTATACTATATGCATCATGGTGTCTTAAGAAGGTTGGAAAAGGATGTATGATCCTCTGGAACTCAAGTTCAGACAGTTGTGAGCCACCAAGCCAGTGCTGGGAACTGAACCTGGATCTTCTACAAGAATCGCAAGTGCTTTTAACAGTTATCTCTCTGGTCCTCTGGTATGATTCTGTTTCTTTCTTTTTGTTGAAAATTTATACAATATATTCTGATTATGGTTTTCCTGCCCTCAAGTCTTGCCAGATCCTCCCTATCTCCTCACCTATCCAGCTCCATGCCTCTTTTCTCTCTCTCTTTAGAAAAAAAAAAACAAACAGGAGAATAAAAAAGTAAACCAACCAGAATTGAAAAACAAACAAAAATGAGAAGGCACACAAGAAACACACACAGACAGACAGACACAAACAAAACCTATAAAAAATACAAAATTGGAAACTATAATATACAAGCAAATGACAAGATTTAAAAATACCCAAACAAAGCAATGTGAGACAAAAAAAAAAAAAAAAAAAAAATCTCCAAAAGCAGCTCTAGGTTAGTTTTGTACTGGCCATCCATTACTGGGCATGGGGACTCTCCTTAAGTGTGGTTTGTATTCCCTCAGAGACGCTATAAGAAAAAAACTGGTTTTTCCTTCACAGGGGACACACATTAATTATAGACTGTTGTGAGCCAGCATGTGGGTGCTGGGACTTAAACCCATATCCTTGGAAGAGCATTCAGTGTCCTTAATGGCTGAGCCAGCCCTTCAGCCCCACGGTACTTCTTCTTAACTTTCTCTTATCAAAAATGTATCTCATACACTAGGTTTCCTTTTCTGTATTTGTGGGTTCCTTTTTTAAACCTTATCATTGTCATTCTTATTGTTATTTTTGCACAATTTAGAAAATGCTTTTCTTTTCAAGAAGATGATTATATTTTAAATGAAAGCCAAGGAGGCTGTAACTAAAACTCAGATGATCTACACAGTATTTTAACTATCTAATAGGTACAAATCCAGATAAAACACTGTAATAGTCTTGTGTTTTCTTAACAAATTTTAAGTATGTGTTAAAGGTTTAAATCATTGTAACAGGCACTCTGAAATTGCTTTGTTTAAAAAAAAAAAAAAGCACTTACTTCTCACTAGGGTTCATGAGACATCCAGAGCAGGATAGTTTTTGGTATTTCTACTGGCAGACTTAGATTGTGGTGATTTACTATTAGGAGGAAGGGCTGCATGATGAGGCAAGAGCAATTTTCTCCTAAAAACCAGTTCATCCCTCCAGCTGTAGAGACTTTCGGGATGATCTTGTAGAACCAGAAATGAGTCAAGGATCCAGGAGATAGCATCTCCAGCAGCACTGTGTCATCAGGCACGGCTTGGGATTGTTTAAATTTAATTTTAAATGTTCATGTTAATGTCCCCAAAAGACAGACCTGGGGCCAATGGACACCTTCATTTGTTTTCCAAACATGGTCACATTATTTACATATCCTCTCTGTCCCTTGCCATTGGTTTGTTCTTCTCATTGACCCACTAGATGTGTTGGCCAGTTTAGGCAGCTGAAGCTGGGCTTTCTTTTTCCCTTTAAAACTCTAGTTTCTCTCTGAGCCAGAGGGAAGGTGGGGCAATTTAACAACTCCAGTTTACTTGAGCACTTACTTAAAACCAATTTGATACCAAGTGTTGTAGTTTGAATAAGAATGGCACCCATAGGCTCATATATTTGAATGCTTAGTTATCAGGGAGTAGTATTGCTTGGGAGGGATTAGGAGGTGTGGCCTTACTGGAGGAGATTTGGCCTTGTTGGAGGAAGTGCGTCACTGGTGGTGGGCTTTGAGGTTTCAGAAGCCCAAGCCAAGCTCAAAGTCTCTCTTTTGGTCAGTAGATCAGGGTGTAGCTCTCAGCTATTTCTCCAGCACAATTTCTACCTGTGTACTGTTGTGCTTCCCACCATGATAATGAACTAAATCTCTGAAACCGTAAGCAAGCCCCCAATTAAATGCTTTCTTTTATAAGAGTTGTCATGGTCATGGTGTCTTTTCACAACAATAGAACACTGACCAAGAAACCAAATAAACATTGTAAATAAACACAAGGACATATAGACAATACAGAATGCTAAGTATTTAAAAAAACTAGGAATTGATAGTGCTCATTGGTATTTATTTATTTTATTAAAATTTTCCATACAATATATCTTGATCATGTTTTTTTCCTTCCAACTCTTCCCAGATCGTCTTTACCTCCCTACTCACCCAACATTCTGTTGTTCCCTTTCTTTCTCTCTCTCAAAAAAAGCAAAGACAAAAACCAAGAAAAATATTTTAAAAAGCAATAAACAAACCCTTAAAAGAATCAAAACAGATAGGCAAAAGAACAATAAAACAAAAAAAAAAATTTCCAAGACTAAGCAAAAAAAAAGTTCACAAAGATACAAAGAGCTCATTTTGCATTGGCAAGTAATCACGGGCATGGGGTCTGCCAGGGAGTATAGTTGATATGCCCAGTAATATTCCTTGGGAAAAAGCTGATTTTCCCTTTGCCATCAGGTATCAATTGCAAATGGCTTCTTGGTTAGGAGTGGGACTTTGTGTCCACTTCCCCTTCTAGGCACTAGGATTTGGTCTGGTTTGAACCTATGCAGGTCTTGAGTGTGTTGGCACAGTCTCTGTGAATTAGTGTGTGTATCAGTTCTTTTGCTTTTGGAGGACACTCATTCCTTGGAATCAATCACCATTTCTGGGTCTTAATCTTTCTGCCTCCTCTTTTACAAACATCCTCAAGCCTTGATGGGAGGGGTTTGATGAAGACATCCATTTAGAACTGAGAGCTCTCACTGTCTGCAAATTGTACAGTTGTGAGTCTTCTGTGTTAGTTCCCATTTATTGCAAGAAGAAGCTTTTCTGATGATGGCCGACAGAGGCACTGGTCTATGGGTACAGCAGTGTATTATTAAGAGTCATTAGATTGCTAAATTCCTCTAGCAAAATAAAAGTATTCGTTTTTTCCCTAGGCCCATGATATATCTGTTCTCAGGTTCTTGGCCACTTTAGCAGTGTCAAGTATGAATTCCACATAATGGTGTGGCCTTAAATCCAACCAAAAAGTGGTTGCTTACTCCAATAATATTTGTATCACTATTGCACCAGCATATCTTGCAGTCAGGTTACTTTGTAGGTCATAGGATTTGTAACTGGGTGACACTGATGGTTATCTTTCCCTTCTGGTAATGTGCAAGGTATCTTCCAGTACCATGAATACTACTATCCATTAGGGGTGAAGCATCTTGTTAGGCACCAGCTCAACTTCTTCATGTTTGATGACATAGGTAAGTGTTTTCCTCAGCAATAGGCTCTGCCATCAGGTTGTAAAGAGTAATCAATAACCTTGGCAATAGCCGGTGATGTTTGGGTTAGGGGTCCATGGGACACCTTTGGTCAATGACTCAACAAGATGTCACATGGTTATGATATAGGGAGGAGACACCAGGATAGAGTACATGTCATAAATGAGAGATGGCTAAATCCATCAACAGATGTGCATTTTTTGTTGTTCAGAAAATGGCCCCCCATGCTTTTTTAGAGGGGTGGTTAGATTGCTTCTAATTACATAAGGCTAGGGACTAGTGATTGTTTTACTTAAGTTTTAGATTTTATTTACTTATTTGTTTCTTTTTAAAAAAACATGGGCTCACTGTGTAGCCCTGACTTGTTCTGGGACTTGCTATGTAGCCCAGGCTAGCCTTGAACTCACAAATATTTGCCTGCCTTTGCCTCCCTGGTCTGGAATTAAAGGAGTGTGCTAGCACACTTGGCTACTATTTTTCAGATATTAAAGAAGCTGATGTGCACTCTGGCCAGGGAAGCAGGTGGGCTAATTGCAGATCTTCATCTCTCTCTCAGCTCCTTCTAAACTAACCCCCCAGTCTTATCCCCAGCTCTGTAGCAGACCACCTGCTGCAGCTCCCTTCCCCCACCCCTGTCCCCATCACCAGTGGATCACATGGATTCACTCCTCCAAACTTCTTTCTCTGCATTCATTGCCTTTATCCCAGCATCCAACTCTAACTGACATTCCCTGGTAGTCCACAGGCCACTCTGGCCAGGGAAGCAGGTAGGCCAAGCGCAGACCTTCACCTCTCCCTCCATTCTTCCAAGTCTAATCCCACAGTCTCATCCCTAGCTCTGCAGCAGACTACATGCTGTGGCCTCTCCTCACTCTCTGGCCCAATTTCCAGGCAATTAAGCAGATCCTGGTGGAACAGCCCGTTTTCCTCCTTCTTGTGAGCCCTTTCAGTGCTCTACTTCTCGCCCATCCCCGTGGCCAAGTATCAGCTCCCAATATCTAGGAACATATTGTACCCCGAAGCCCCAGTTCACCCCATAGGCCACACCTATGAGGTTCCCAAAAGCATTCCCTATCAGGTAACACACAGCCACCACACGCTCCTAAGGAACACAGAGGGCAGCAGAACCCAAGGAACAAAACATCCACCCAACAAAGCAAGAGCAAATATCAGCATGTAGAATTTCAATGTTCTCAAACCCAAATATCTAGATGCCATTGTAAAATCAATCAACAACAGCTAGGACAATATGTCTCCACTAGAACCTAGCACCCTTACCACAGCAGGTTCTGAGTTTTGTAACATAGCTGAAGTACAAGAAAAAGATTTTAAAATAGCCTTTATGAATATGATAGAGGTCCTTAAAGAGGAAATGAATAAAAAGAAGAAATTACACTTACGAAGAGGCTATGACAAGGAGTAATCAAACTCAGGGCTGAAATCAATAAAATAGAAACAAAGAATCAAAGGAGCAAAGAGTTGGTTCTTTGAGAAAATCAATAAGATCAACAAACCCTTATCCAAATTAACTAAAAGGCAGACAGAATATCCAAATCAACAAAATTAGAAATGAAAGGAGGGGGCATATAATAACAGACACTGAGGAAATCCAGAGAATCATAAGGCCATATGCTTAAAAAATCTCTGCTTCACCAAACTGGGAAATCTAAAAGAAATGGATACCTTCCTCATTACATGCCACTTACCATTTCATCTTGTAGAACTATGAAAGTTAACCAGCGGGGAGGAAGCCTCCAGCTCACTTCCAGCTTGATGTATTTGTTCTGTATCCAGAGCGTGTGGCTGGTGTCAATAGCAATAGGGCCTTACCACCAGGTTCCCCCAGGCAACCAAGTACAATGGCAAAAGCTTATGTTGTTTGGAAACCTCTGGAGTCTCCCTGACTAACAACTTGTAGAGAGATATCCTATACCTAGAACTAGAAAATTTTATTAATAACGTTATGTGATGCTTCCTGGGGAGATATAAACAAACATCTACTCTCCCCAGATCAGGAACTGATGACAGTCCAAAGTATGGATACCACCAAAGTTCAATTTGGTGAACCATAAAGTTTAATGCGGGTTACTTTTAGGAATATGGATCCTAGGTTAAATACAGGGCAGGAATGATTCAAAAACAGCTGCATCATCAAACTGTACCCCAGCGTGGGTGACTGACTGCTCACAAGCTGGAAACCTGGAACATACTGCACAACCTCCTAGAAGCTCAACATGTTGGAAAGTGTCCTTTCAGGTAGCTTGGTTAGTATGAGTCTCTTCCAGCTTGTCTGAGAATGTCTTTCAGCAGTCCTAAATTATATGTGTGTGTGTGTGTGTGTGTGTGTGTGTGTGTTTGTGCGTGCGCGCACTCAGGGAGGGAGAGACCTAGTGAATCTGGTCAGTTTCGGGGACTTCTGGGAGCCATTGAGTTGTTTCTTGAGCGTAGCTAGATTCTCTGCAGGATGGAGAGTTTCACCTCCCTTAGAAATCCTTTTGTTTCACCTCCCCCTTAACATCCTGTGTCTTAGTGTATAGGAGTGTGTCAGGAAACTGCTACACAACACATAAGCTATGTCTTCTGGGAGGAGCATTGCATCCACGCAAAACTACCTCCATTCAAATCCTTTTAAAAAATGCATTGTTTAACAAGTTCATAAAATAGGTCTTCATACATTCTTATTGTTGGCTACCTTCTGCTCATTCCTCCCTTCCCATACCTCCCCACTCTCCTCCCCACTTAAGCTTTGCCACTCTGTCTCTTCCCTTACTTCAATGTCACAAGTGGTGTACTATTCCTTCTCTCAAGTCTCTCTCTTCCAACCCCTCCTCTGAGAGCCCCCTTTCTGGCCTTTATGGGCACCCCAAGTTAAACACACTGCTGCAGGAATTCATCGCTGGGACGTGCAGATGAGAGGATGAAGGGCTCTAGCAGGTCGGAGAGCGGCAGACACGGCTCTGGCAGCCCTTGCCCTCCCCCATTCCCTCTACCTCGCTAAACCATCATATAAAGGTCCTAAAGCCAGCCACTAAGGCAAGGTCTGTTCCCTAAATGGCCACTTTCTCCTCCCGAGGCTGATCACCAAGGCCCAGCTATCAAAGTATTGAAGTCCAGCAATCAAAAGCCTGATTTCCTTAACAAGATGATAAATGAAAAGGGGGGACATAACAACAGACTCCGAGGAAATCCAGAGAACCATAAGGACTCACTTAAAAAAAATCTGTACTTCACCAAAACTGGAAAATCTAAAAGAAATGGATACTTTTAAAATCTAAAAGAAATGGATACTTTTCTCGATACATGCCACTTACCATTTCACCTTACAGAACTATGAAAGTTAACCAGCGAGGAGAAAGCCTCCAGTTCACTTCCAGCTTGATGTATTTGTTCTGTATCCAGAGCATGTGGAAGTAGAATAAAAGCTCTATTTTGGCTACTGTCATGAACATGCCCAATCCAAACAAACCAACCCACCTTGGCACGAGGCTGGGGGGTGTTCGTCTCCTCTCTACCCAGAGGCAGTTCTTTGTTCCTCGGGAGAAATACCCCTTCCCTCTCTCCCTTGCCCCTTTTCTCCCCTCTCCCTTCTTCCCTTTCCCTTCTCCCTCATCCTCTGTCTCCTGTCATTGTCTGGTTCCCTACCTTTTGTCCCTCTGGGGCAAATACACCTTTGTGCTGAGAACTTGGTCTTGGTGTGTCTTGTGCTGATTCCTATTCTTTCAGAGAGGAATTTCACACAGTGTTTGTCTTGCTGGACCTGAGTTGTCTCACCCAGTATTGTTTTTTTTTTTCCAGTTCCATTCATTTTCCTTCAAATTTCACTCTTCCTTAAAGCTGAATAAAACTGCCTTGTGTATGTACCACATTTTCACTATCCATCCATCAGTTGATGACATCTAGGCTGGTTCCATTTCCTAGCTGTTATGGATAAAGTAGCAATAAACATGGATGTGCAAACATCTCTATAGCAGGATATAGAATCCTTTGGGTATCTGCCCAGGAATGGTATAGCTGGATCATATGACAGTTCTATTGTTTTAGCTTCCAGTTTCTTATCCAGGCCTGGACATTTAGCTGATGAAAGTGACTTTAATAAGATCATGAAAACGAAGGAAAGCTGTGATTTGTATGGGGGATGACGAACAATGGATAGGCACCATGTGATTTGAAGCCTCACTTAATTGCACAGTAGAGTCCTACAATTAAGGCTGAAATACCAGAGGCTGAAAGAGAACAGCTTGATTTCAAAATTTATAACCCTTTCCCCTTTGACTCCCCGCAACCCATGGGCATTTTTTTTTTAAGTGTGACCAGACGTCCACCAGATGGCAACATTCCTTTACAAAAGCCCAGGTGTGGCCCTTTTACTTCTCAACTAGTTGAGAGGGTGGATTCCCGAGGGTGGGGTGGGAGTGGGTGGGGAGGCACACAACCAAAGTCTCGTTAGAATCACTGAGAATGCACCCCATATTGTTGAATTCATCTAGTGATACACACTGGTGAATGGGGCCTTATGAACAAGGTCCTATGTGACTTCTGCCAAGAGGGCTCATGTGTGACTGTATGACTGTGTGTGTGCACCATCTGATTCAGAGTGCTTGATATGGCAGGAGGATCCTTAATCCTAAATGCTCATTGTTAGCACCAGATAAATACTAGCGGTCTCAGACAAACTCTTTGAACCTCCTCTTCTACCTGTTGAATGTTGTTGCATAAATCTCATGGGGTCAGTATGAGTATGTAATTAGATAACCTATGCCTGTTAATGTTTTTACCAAAGCCTGAAACAATGTAAACATTTAATACAATGACCCTTATCCTTACTCTTATTCCCCCAAGACTCAACTCTGCCAGCCTTGGCCACAGGCAACATTCCAGCATAATTCATAAGTTATGAAGCACATGAGCCACACAAGTGGCCAACACCTTTTCATCTCCTTGGAAGCTCTAATCCCAAGTAGATGGTCTTCTTTGAAAACCCTTTCTCCAGACTTCATTTATGCAAGATGAAGTCCTTCTGTCCAGTCAGATAATTCATGAAGACAGAGGGAAGAAAGTCTTGAGGAGACATAAGCTCTTTTCTGACACGCTGCATCAAATTTAGCTGAGCTCTGCTTGTCCCCCTCATCCATGGAACTTGTTATCTGTTAGAATAATATAATTCCTGGCCTCCAAAGGGGGATACTTCCAAACACTCATTTTGTTCGGAACTTAACACAGAAAATACACCTGTGTGAATATTACTCTTATGTGTGTGTGTGGAAACCAAATTTACAGTAGGGCCTGAGATTCAGCTGCAGGCTGAGGTTCAGCCAGATCTCTCCACCACATACATCTCCTCCCTTCTCCATTTTTTCAGGCTGACAGATTATTCTTTGTAACATTCTAAAATACTTGGACTAAAGAGAAAGATAAGCATATTTATTAGGCTATTGGAAAGAATGAACCATACTAAAATTGTAGCCAAACAAATGAGAAATAGGAAAACAGCAAACAGAACAAATCAGCAAAATGACAGGAATTAATATATATCTCAATAATTACTGTAAATATTAATGATATAAATTCCCCCAAGAAAAAGTC
This sequence comes from Peromyscus leucopus, assembly GCF_004664715.2. Taxonomy (NCBI): domain Eukaryota; kingdom Metazoa; phylum Chordata; class Mammalia; order Rodentia; family Cricetidae; genus Peromyscus; species Peromyscus leucopus. The sequence goes on along the minus strand of NC_051065.1, from coordinate 83,679,530 downwards.
ATATTGTTTGGGTTAAAAGCCAGGCTCTATCTATTTTCTACCTCCTTTCCATCAAAGAAAAATGTAAACATAAAGGTGAAATAATGAAAAAAAGTTATTCCTAACAAATGGAACTAGGAAATAGTAAGCAGGTATAAGTGGTCTAATGTCTGACATAATAAACTTCAAGATTAGTCAAAAGACGAAAAAGGGTCACTTCGAACACATTGATTAAGGGAACAATCTATCAGAGGACATTACAATTTTAGTCATATTCAAACTTAACATGCTGCATTCAATTTTATAAGCCAATACTGCTAGCTGTAGACACATAGATCAACACTAATACAATAATATTGAGTGACTTACATACCCCATTCTTACCATAGAAATATTAGTTTAATAAAAAATTAAGAAAAACATCTGAGTTCAATGGTATCAGAGACTAAGTGGATCTAATAAATCTACAGAATATTCTATCCAAACACTATAGAATACATATTCTTCTCAAAACCCGTGGAACTTTCTCTAAAATAGACCATATAAAAAGACACAAAGTAAGTATTAGCAAATATAGGCTAACTGAAATAATTTCTTGCATTCTGTCTGACCACAATGGAATAAAACTACAAATTAACAGCAAGAGAAATTATAAAACATACACAAAATCATGGGTATTGAAAAATATGCTATTGAATGACAAATGGAACCTTAAAGAAATCATGAGGGAAACATGAGAACAAGAGACAAGAAAACATGGAATGATGTATTTAAGACCTGAAGGGAATAACTGTCAGCCAAGACTGCTACATTTTGAAAAGTTGACAATGAAAAATGGATGGAGAGGACTGTGTGTGGTGCAGCACGCCTCAAATCCCAGCACTTGGGAGGCAGAGGCAAGCAGATCTCTGTGAGTTTGAAGTCAGCCTGGTCTATGTAGTAAGACCTAACTAAAAAAAAAAATAGCCATGATAATGAATCACTATTGTGTAAAAACACACCATTTGTGACATCATAATGTTCTACAGTGATATTCCAATTCCCCATTGTGAGACTATAAATCCTGTTACGACACTGTAATACTCTTTGACTTCACATGCTCAGTTTTGTCATCACAATTCTTTGCAACAGTGTGACATTGCAATGCCATTATGAAATCACAATTCTCCATTTTGACATTAAAGTGCCCCATTGTGATACAAAAAAAATCTATATTGTGGTAAAGTGCTTCTCCCTTATGACACTGTAATGTTTTATGTGCAATCGATGCCACAGTGTGGCATTACAGTTCTCCATTATGACAACATAATGCTCAATTGTAGTGTCACAATGCTGATAGAGGGAATGTCTTTCTGTACGCTGCGAATGTGTTGCTCTGATTGGTTGATAAATAAAGCTGTTTGGCCTATGGCAAGGCAGCTTAGAGGCAGGTGGGAAATTCAAAGGGAGAGACAAGAAGAAGGCAGGGGAGACACCAGCCTGCCGTCCAGGAGGCAACATGTAATGGGATGCAGATAAAGCCACAGAACATGTGGCGAAATATAGATTAATAGTTATGGGCTAATTTAAAATATAAAAGCTAGCTAGCAAAAGGCTTGAGCCATGGCCATGCAGTTACAATTAATATAAACTTCTGTGTGTTTACTTGGGGGACGTGAGTAGGAGAGGTTTGTCCCTACTGCTGGCCAGCTGGGACACTGGAAATCTTCCAGCTACACAATGCTCAAGTTTGTCATCAAATTTTTTTATTGTGACAATTCCAGATTATGATATCAAAATGTTCCATTGTGACATCATAATCTCTCATTATGGCATACAATTTTTTTCCATTTGATATCACAATGCCTTACTAATATACCACAATTCTTTATTGTGTTATTACAATTCCCCATTGTGGCCTCACAATGCCCAGTTATGACATCACAATTTTACACTGTGACATTGTAGTACCCCATTGTGATATCACAATTCTACATTGAGACATCACAGTCTTTGATTGTGATGTTATAATGCTATGCTGAGACATCACATCTCTCCATTTTTCCATCACAAGCTGAATTGTGTTCAATTGTGACTTTGAAATACCCTGGTGTGACAGCACAGTGCCCAGCTGTCATGTGAAAATTAACCTGTTTTGGCATTACAGTGTTCTATTGTAAATCATACTGACCCATTGTGACATCACAATGCTCCACTTTGACATCTCAATTCCTCAATGTGATATCACAGTGTCTTCTTAGGACACTGCAATACTTCTCCGTGACAATGTAATCTCCTTAGAAATGATGTTTGTAAGATGTATTATAGGTCAAAGATTTCCCTCTTCCCTGCTGCGAAAAACAAAAACAAAACAAAATAAACCCTCAGCCTGCACTTGGTGTGATGTTATTGCAGCCTTTTTGTCTGTAAAACCCTACCCCGCCTTGCTTTGGGTATGAGAGTTCCTTGTGGGAAGATCCTGCCCTTGGTCCAAGGCTTAAATAAAGAACTCTCTCTATGTTTAATTAGCTTAATGAGTGTGGTGACAAGTAACTTTCTTGTGTCATCTGTGACATATTTGGAGGCCCCAGCAAGATTGTCCACAACACTCTGGACTCAGCCTCACTCCAGGCCTTCCTGGTCAGTGTGGAGGTTTCAAGGAAGTTGCCCACTGAAGATGTTCCAGGATCCCCCTTCTCTTGTTAACTCTGGAAAGATCTGGAATGACTTTCCTGGACACCAAAACAGACAGAGTCCTTCTGATCCTGTATGAGGTACGCCTGCACACTGAGTTCAGTTTTGAGTCTGGTTTGGGAAAAGTGCTCCTGATGAGGAGCTTTCCCGCCTTTTGGCTTTACATTAAACTGCCAGTTACAAAAGACTTGGTATTAAAATCATCTTATGAGTGTGCGAGAGACTTGGTTTCAATTCTCCGTGCCATGAGTATTTGGGAGACTTGGGTTTTGAGGGGATGGCTGATCAGACTGTAATGTGAATGACTGGATGCCTTCTGGACAGGTTCTGCCCTAAGAAGGCCGGTTGTGATTGGTGTTTTCTCCTTTTGTTGCCGTATGGAGAAATCAGCTGCCCTCATCACCTTGGTTGCCTGAGATGAGTTTGTGCCTTTCAGGGGTTGTATTAACAGTTCCAGTAAACTCTGCCATCTGTGTTTATCTGCTTTCCATTCTGTCTGTTGTCTGCAGACTCCTCCATCATCCTCTCCCTTCTTTTTCCCTCTCCTAGGGTGAGAATTCTCCTATCAACACAAGCTCACTCCAGGGTTCCCCCTCTCTGGCTCACTCATCTGCTTGTCCTAGCACCACGGGGTTTGCTGATCACAGGTGAAGGTTGCCTCTTATTTATTGTTGACGCCTCTGTCCTTTTAATCCTATCCTTCACAAAGTCACATAAATCTTTTAAACATGGGGATCACTCATTCTGAGCTCTCCCTACTTCAATACATGCTGAAAAAATTTTCCTTAGGGGCTTGGGGATAATTACAGTGTTACTCTCCCAAAAGGAAAACTGCAGACCTTTTGTGAGATTGACTGGCCCTCTTAGGAGGTAGGATGCCTGTCACCCAAGCAATCTGGCTTAAGGTCGTAGGAACTCCAGGACACCCTGATCAGTATCTTGACATTTATTAATGGTTAATACTTGTCCCAAACCTTCCTGCCTCACTTAAACTCTGTCCTCTCAGGAATTATCCTACTGTCTTGTTTTCCAGAAAACCTCCTGCTACTCCAACACCAGCTTGATCCCCTTACAATGCCAAAGATCCCCTTGATTCCTTTCCCTCACCTTATAATCCATGTCCTGTAGCAGAAGTTTCTCTGGTCCTACCTGGCCCTGTGGTCCTGTAGCCATTTATAAAATAACCATTCAGAGGCTTATATTAATTACCAACTGTATGGCCCATGGCAGGCTTTTCGCTAGCTAGCACTTTCATCTTAAATTAACCCATTTCTATTTATCTATGCATTGCCACATGTTCTGTGGCTTTATTTGTGTCCCATTACATGTTGCTCCTTGGACCTCAGTTCAGCATCCCTCCTCCCCCCGCCCATTCTCTTTTCTCCTCTCATTATCTGTCCTAGATTTTCCTGCCTGGCTCCATCCTGCCCTGCCATAGGCCAATGCAGCTTTATTTACTAGCCAATGGGAACAGCATATATTCACAGTGTACAGAAAGACACCCATGGTAATGTCCATCCTTCCCAGCATCATGTTTCTCTCCCCAGCCTCAGACTTCTCTACCTGCCAGACCCCACACTATCCATCCATTCCTTTTCCTCTACAACCCCTCTGTCACCTTCACAGCCTCTCCTGATTTAGGCAAGCACTTGTTTCCTTTTGTCCACTTCCCTTCACCACAATGGCTTCTTGCTTAAAGTCTCATCATGTCTCAGACCTGAACGAGACCCCAACATTTGTCCTTCCATTGCCAGAAGGTTTTCCTCCTACATTAGAGAATATTCCTTTCTGGTGTACCTTCTGATCTCTATAACTGAAAAACTCCAGATTCCCCCTTTCTGGTACACCCAAGTCCTAACCACCCTTCTCAATTCTATCCTCCATACCTACTGCCCCACTTTGGATGACTGCCAACTTTGTTCTAACCTTGTTTACTTCAGAGGAATGAGAGTGTATTATGGTGAAGGCAAAGAAGATTTTCTAGGCCTTAACAGCCAAAATGGATGCAGATAAACTACTTGATTTTGAGGGAGTCTCCCCATCCAAACACCCTAATTGGGATCCCTATACATCTGCCAATTCCCAAGCACTTTTCACTGGTACATTATGAGTGGGATATGGATACAACCTGAAAACCTACTAACTTATATAAAATACCAAAGACTCTGAAAGACTCAGCAGAATCCCTGAATCATTCCTCAGGCATATGTGGGAAGCTTTCTGGACCTATATCCCCTTGTACCCTCTGGCCCAAAAAAATGCTAGGGCAATAAATTTGGCCTTTGTTTCTGAGTCAGTTCCTTATATCCTCAAAAGGATGGAAAGCTTGAGGGCTTTGCTGGTATTAATACTTCCCAAATCCTAGAGGTGTCCCAGAAAGTCTTCAATAATCAAGATACCAAGAGACAAAAATAGGCTGTCCTGGCTGCTGATTGAGCCACATGCTGGCAGGTCAAAATTACAATGGCCACATTCCAGGCAGCTCATCCTGGGGCTTCAACTGACTGTATCCAAGAAGGAGAACCCTAAAAACAAAAACAAACAAACAAACAGATAGACAAAAACAGAGAGGATAGAGAGGCCCACACTAGAGAAAGACCAATATGCTCACTGTAAAGAAAAAGAAAAGGGTCCTGGTGGACAGAATGCTCCCAAACTTAAGAAAGCACTGACCCTCTCTGTTACAAGGGAAATGGACAGCAAAACAGACTGAAGAGGCCAGGCCTATAATCTGTCAGGCCTCCAGAAGTCTTTGGTCACAGCATCGTTTAGAGTCCACTCTGTTAAGTTCTTGGTAGACACTCCAACGGGGCTTGTTCCAAACAAACAAGCAAATGTTAGTTCAGGAGGCTCCCAGCACACTTAAGGATTATTCAGACCTCACACCTGAAAAGATAGTCAGCTTAGCTACAAGCAGGTGACTTCTTCATAGTGATCCCAGACTGTCCTTTCCCCATTCCGGGCAGAGATCTTCAAAAACTAGGTACCACTGTAGTGGTTTGTATAGGAATGACCCCCATTGTAGGGAATCATGGAGTTGGCCTGGTCTAGCTGCTTTGAGAGGCACACATCATAGGTTTTTCAGGTGAGAATCTGTGGCTCCTGGGACTCTGTATGCCTTTCAGTTCCTGAGAAATTGAGGCACTCCCTTGGGCAGTGAAGCATTCAGACCACCTGGTTATCTCCATGTTCCATAGAAATCAGTGAAGCATATAGAGGCTTGGTTGAACAATTAGTCTTAGACATTAATCTTATGTACCTTGTAGAGCTTGCAAACATCATTGTATCCTAGTAACTACAATTGTATTCTTCATGGCAACTGCCATTGTATTCTCTTTCTGATAAGGGGATAAAAGGCCTGACTGCTTGCAATAAGCTTGTCTCAGCCTTGGTCTTGTGTGTGTGTGTGTGTGTGTGTGTGTGTGTGTGTGTGTGTGTGTGTGTATGTGTGTGTTTCTTTTTTGAGACAAGGTTTCTTTGGTAACAGCCCTGACTGTCCTGGAACTCACTCTGTAGATAAGGCTGGCCTTGAACTCATAGAGATCTGCCTGCTTCTGTCTTCCAGGTGCTGGGATTAAAAGTGTCAGCCTCATGTCTTTTTTTTTTTTCTCCATAGCTGAGGACCGAACCCAGGGCCTTGTGCTTACTAGGCAAGTGCTCTACCACTGAGCTAAATCCTCAACCTGCCTCAAGTCTTTTTGAGACCCCTGTGCCACAGCCTGGTTGACATTCCCTCTGACCATAATCAGGCAACCCTGGATTGATAAATAAGTGCTTGTGCTTGCTTAAGTAAGCTCATCTGTTTGAAGGCTTGGTTATTAGGGAGTGGCACTACTTAATAGGGATTAGGAGGTGAGGTGTGGCCTTGTTGGAGTAGGTGTGGCCTTGTTAGAGGAAGTGTGTCAGTGCAAATAGGCTTTGGGGTTTCAAATGCTCAAGCCAGGCCTGATGTCTCTGTGTTCCTGCTGCATGCTGATCCAGATGTAGAACTCTCAGCTACCTCTCCAGCACCATATCTGACTGTGTGTCCCTATGCTTCCCACTGTGATGACAATGGACTAAACCCCTACTTAAATGCTTTCCTTTGTAAGAGTTGCCATGGTCATGGTGTCTCTTCACAGCAATAGAACATTGACTAGTAAAACCACCATCAGCTTTACACCCCCAGAAGAGTGAAATTTCCTTTGCATCCACTTACCAACTCAGTCTAACCACTCTCTATCTGAAGAATGCCTCCTAGCCCTTCCAGAATCCACAGAGGAAGCAACTGCTGATCCTTGGACCTGCTCTGAGACCTGTAGTCATCGTTTCCTAAGGTATGGGCAGAGGCAAACCTTCCAGGCTTGATGGCATACCATCCACAAGTCATGGTAAGTCTCTTGGCTACAGCTACACCAACATCTCATGAACCAAAAGGCTAGAATAGGGATTGCCACAATTCATACATGTCAAGAGACTGTTGGAAGCAAGCATCTTCACCCCATGCCAGTCTGTCTGTAATGTACCTTTCCTGCCAGTCCACTAGCCAGGAACTTCAGATTATCCATTAGTCCAGGATCTCCAGGAGGCTAACAAATGAACAGAGACCATTCCTACTATTGTTCCAAACCTTTACACTCTGCTTAGCCTCTTCCACCACAGCATCAGGTTTGTTCAGTTTTGGACTTGAAGGAGGTTTTCTTTCCTACTCGACCTCACTGGGTTTGGTATGCCTGCCTATATTTGTCTTTGAGTGGACTGATTGAATGTTTGGTGAGACAAGCCAATTAACCTGGACATGATACCTAAGGATTGAAAATTTCCCTACCACTCTTCTGGAAATCCCTGGAGAAGGACTTGACAGATCTCAGGGTATCCCACCTTGATTCAACTCTGCTCCAGCGTATAGATGATCTTTTATTGGCAGTAACCAACTCAGTCACCTGTTTAAAAGACACCAAAGACTTGTTCTACTTGCTTCAGATGTTGGGGTATCAGGTCTCTACAAAAAAGGGGCCCAATTATGTCAGATAGAAGTTTCCTACCTATGGTACAAGCTCATACAGGGGAGGAAGTGCCACCCAGAAGGAAGCCATCATCTGGGTCTCCATGTCCCAGACCAGAAACAGGTATATGAATTTGTGGAGGAGGTGATCCTGCAGGCTCTGGATTTCAGAATTTGCCAAAATAGCTCAGCCTTTCTAGTAAGCAATGGTGGGAAATAGCCCTTAAGTTGGACAGAGATACAGTAATGGGTTTTCTAAGACTTGAAGTGGGCTCTAACCAGAGCCCCTGCCTTGGCTTCAGCTCATGTCACTAAGGTATCTCATCTTTTTGTCCATGACACTTGAGGAATTTCAAGGAGTATTTTATCTTAGACACTGAGAATCTGGTGGAGACCTGTGACATATCTATTCAAGTGCTTGTATAGATCTGGTGGCCTCGGGAGGCCTTTCTGCCATGGGGCCATAGCCAGAATCTCCACCATGATAGAAAGAGGCTTACAAGCTCAACTTAGACCAAGATTTGACCCTGCTGAACACCTGTGCTATCGAGACTCTCCTGCAGGAGGCAAATGGCCGATGAATGTCAAATGCCTGCACCACTCTGTATCAGAGCCTCCTGCTGGACCAGGTCTGGCTCACCTCTCTGATGCCTGATGACAGCCCCAGAGCCCCTCTCCATGATAGTGAAAATCTGCAGGACATCTCCCAGACTAGCTGCCAGGATCTCAGAGATGCTTCCTTGCCCAAAGTAGATATCAACCTGTTCATAGATGGAAATAGCCTGGCCACTGATGGGGTGATGATCTAATGGGATGTCAAAAGGCAGAACTGATTGCACTTGCCCCAGCTTGGTTGGGGGTGGGGAGAACAAACAAGTGAACCTCTATACAGACAGCAGGCATGTTTTTGTCACCCTGCATGCTCAGGTCATGATTTACAAGGAAAGAGGACTTTTGACTGCTGAGGGAAATACCATTAAAAATAAAGAAAAGCTGCTAGCTCTGCTCAAAGCCATCTGGCTTTCCAAATAGGTGGTTATCGTACACTGCAAGAGCCAATCAAATGACTAACCCTTTGAGGCCAAAGGAAACTGGATGGTAGGCTGTGGAGCTGCTTTACTATCTTATCTCTAACATTTCCTGACCCCAAACTTCCTCCATAACCAAAGTGCATCCTGGCAGGAAAAGAAATGGCTCACTCCCAAGGTGTGTGATGGAGCAGGAGCAGGACAGTGGATCTCGCTGAAGTCTAGAATGATTCTCCTGGAGAACCTTGGATGTCTTCTGGTGAATCAGTCAGGAGTTGTTAAGGAGACTTTTCAAAAAGCCAGAGATGATTTAAATGCAAGACAGAAGAAGCATGAGTCAAATAACTCCTACAACAGTGCTATGCAGTGTTGACTGGAACTGCTTACTGGCCTCACCCTCCTCCTCACAAGGCTTGTAGTGAGACCTTGTGAAATCAACAGTGTCTTAAAATTTGTAAAACAAAAGAACTCAACATTTACCCCTTAATAAGAAGCAAAGATCTGAAAGTTACAAAAGAAGTGGGAAATGAAATGGCCTAGGAGAGGCCAGGTTACCCTCACCCCATTCCTCCTCTCCCCTTTGGAGCCACAACTTGCTTGTGAACAAATGGTTTCTCCCTTCTGAGAAACGGCACTTATAAGATATTTTATAGATCAAAGGATTCCTCCTTCCTTGCTGAGAAAGGATTACTTGAAAGGATTACAAACAAACGAACAAACAAACAAATAAATAAAACCAAACCCTTGAGCTTGTACTTGATATGACTTGAATTTAGTCTTTTTGTCTTTAAAAACCCTACCTTGTCCTGCTTATTGTGGCAGGGGTGGGGTGGGGTGGGGTGAGAGTTCCCTGTGGCAGGAACTGCTTGAATGAAGGACTATCTTTATACCTAACTGGACTAATGAGTGTAGTGGTCTGGAACCTTCTTGCATGATTTATAACATTATAATGCTAAATATAGCGTCATAATGCCCCATGTTACTCCACAAGTCTTCATTGTGACGCAGTTCTCACAATTCTCCACTGTGAAATCATAGTTCTCTACCGTGACATCACAATAATTCACTTTGACATAACAGTAAGATCAGAATGAAGCACTGTGTCATCCTGATGCTTTATTGTGAAGTGTCTCTTTGTGACATTATAATGCCCCATTGAGATATCACGAGTCTCCATTCTTCCACCACAAAGCTGAATTGTGACAACATAGTGCTCAATTGTGCCTTCAAAATGCACCATTCCGACCAAACAGTGTACATTTTTGCATCAAGATGCTCTTGTGTGATGTCACAATTTACCATTGTGACATCATAATACCCT